>NC_138889.1:64345180-64945180 GCF_965194825.1 Balaenoptera physalus
GAGAATGGACCTGAGGTTCTGCCTTTACTGGGGTCAAGGGTGAGGTCCCCAGATTTTCACAGTTTCACTCTTTATAGGTGAATTTAAAACATAAGAGCAGGAATTAAAGTTCAAGAAGGGAAAACCAGGGGCATTCAAAAGGTCATTCATCTAGTGAACCAGAGCTTTCTAAAAAGGGGAAGTTCACGGACCAGGTATCCTGATTCTTTACCTAGTTGTGTCATTGGTAATGTGTTTATTTGAGATGAATGTCTTTATTTTTTAATTAATTTTTATTGGAATATAGTTGATTTACAATGTTGTGTTAGTTTCTGCTGTACAGCAAAGTGAATCAGTTATCCACATACCTATATCCACTTTTTTTTCAGATTCGTTTCCCATGTAGGTCATTACAGAGTATCGAGAAAAGTTCCCTGTGGTATACAGTAGGTCCTTATTTGTTATCTATTTTATATATAGTAGTGTGCACATGTCAATCGCAATCTCCCAATTTACTCCTCCCCCCCTTTCCCCCTTGGTAACCATAAGTTTGTTTTCTAAATCTGTGACTCTATTTCTGTTTTGAAAATAAGCTCATTTGTACCATTTTTTGATTCCACATATAAGCAATATCATATGATATTTGTCTTTCTCTGTCTGACTTACTTCACTCAATATGACAATCTCTAGGTCCATACGTGTGGCTGCAAATGGCATTATTTTGTTCTTTTTTATGGCTGAGTAATATTCCATTGTATATATGTACCACATTTCTTTATCCATTCACCCATCGATGGACATTTTGGTGGCTTCCATGTCCTGGCTATTGTAAATAGTGCTGCAATGAACACTGGGGTGCATGTACCTTTTCAAATTATGGTTTTCTCCAGATATATGCCCAGGAGTGGGATTGCTGGGTCATATGGTAGTTCTATATTTAGTTTTTTAAGGAACCTCCATACTGTTCTCCACAGTGGCTGTATCAATTTACATTCCCACCAACAATGTAGGAGGGTTCCCTTTTCTCCACACCCTCTCCAGCATTTATTGTTTGTAAATTTTTTGATGATGGCCATTCTGACGACTGTGAGGTGATACTTCATTGTAGGTTTGATTTGCAGGAGATGAATGTCTTTATAATGGATGCCTCAGCAATCCAAAGCTTAATGTTAGGCACTTACATTACAATCAAAAAAGCTAATTGTTGGGTGCTTACACTACACTGTGATTCTAGCACATGGAATTGACCTAATACTAATATATCAGAAGCCTGTTAGGTATTTGAGGGGGTTCATTGCCAAAGAAACATGAGCTTGGCTTTTAAAGAAAGCTTTTGATAAAGAATTAAAATAGTTATTGATTCTAATATTTTATAAGCAGGAAACAGGCTGCAAATATGGTACCTGCAAAAGAAGTCACATGCTCCAATGCCTGCTTCATTTAATGTCACTGGGGACATTGAAGAAGGCACAACCGCCTAAAAGCAGAACAAGGGGATATAGAAAACAATGGCCAGGAGACATTGTCCCAGAGAACATAACCAGTGTCTAGTCAGGGATCTTCCCCAACTGTCAGGAGATTAAAATGTTGTGATGCCTGCCCCCAAAAGTATTCCAGCATTACTATTGAAAAGTTCCTGCTAAATGTATTCTGTGCTTCACTTTCAACTGGGAATCTTAATGGCTGGTACCCAGTTTCTGCTCCACCATTAAATAGGTAGTGGGAGAAGGAGGATGACTGGTCCAAGAGGAACCACATCAGGATGGAGATGACCACACACTCCTGGAGATCTCGGACTCTGTGCTGTATACAGTGACTAGTCTCACTTGGGAAGAGGTTACAAACGTTTTACATGTGAGAGTCTCACTTATGTCATTTCTCTTAAGAAATAAATATTTAGTCACCTGGCCTCTCCTCTAGGCAGCTAGATTTATGTGAGGATTCTGGTCAATGGAATGATAGAGAAAATGATGTAAATCTCTCCCAGATTGGCCCCAGAAACATCCCGCAAGATCCTGCACTTTCTCTCCCTTCGCTGTGTGACAGCCAGATTCAAAAGGACCTGTGGAGGTCTCGAAGGGTAATGTGGAATACCTACATGTGATAGAAGCATGGGTCCCTAAATGTTGACATGAAGCAAAGCCCCCATGCATTGAAATCAGGATGTGGATGAGGAGTAAACTTATACTGTGCTAAGTTCCTGTGGTATCTTTATTGTAGTAACTAACTTTACGTGTATGTACTAATTCAATATATGACGGGTTTTGATGTGCACTGTCTTTGCTATCTATAATCTGGAACATGAAAAAGTTCAGAAAACTACAAATCTATCTAATTGAAGTCAAAAAGTGTAGCTCAATCCCTAGACAATATAATAGGAAAAGTAGATTTAGTAGCAAATATGCCTAATTTATCTCTCTTCATCCTTGTCCCTGTTAGTTGAATGACCGTTAGAATTTTATCTTTTTACTCATTTGCCTAGCCTGCAAAATTGGGAATAATGATAATTCATGGGCTATTTTGACCATAATCTCTCTGAAAGTAGTTTACCTCTTGGTAACATCTATGCTAATCACTACTGTGTTAATCACACGTAAAGCACTCAATAACTAAATTTTGGTTGCGCAGATGAAGAAATAAATAAATGTTGTTATTACATACAGTCCTTAGCAAAATACTGCTAATATAACATCTTATTAAATATAATAATACAATATACCCTTATGAATACCTGATTCACACTATTGATTTGACATTGTTTTTAAATGTCACTGAAAAAAAGGAAACCAGAAAAAAAAAAAGAAAAAAGGAAACCAGAGAATAAATTATATCCCTTTTATTTTTTAAATTAATCATTCAGCTCCCCACATGCTTATGAGCAGGAAGTACAGTATTTTCTTCTTGAAGCTACTCACTACCACTCCCCCTGAGTGTTGGAACGCCAGTTTTTCAGAGTTGTCAGTCCCCTTTCAGAAACAAGCAGAGGTTGAGAACTAAAGTATTGCTATTCCTACTTATAGCCACAGGGCGGCACTATTGACATGTCAGCAACGAAGTGTTTCTCTACTCCTTGCAGTAATGCCATCCTGTTTAGGCTCCCTGGCTACACAGCCTTGACGTTCCACAGTCCGCCTCTGAGGTCACAGCTCTCATCCTTAACACCCGTATGCTTAGAATATATCCCGAAGCACAGTAGAGTATCAGATGACTATGTACTAAGAGGCCCCCAAACTCCACTGTGGAAAACGTAGTTTTGTTCCCTCAGCAATATTTCGGTCTTTGTTATGGGCATTGGTCACCAGCATAGACTCCCTTTTTCCTCCAGATAATTTAATTCCAGGGAACTTGTTGCTCTCTCTTGCCACTGCGTCTTGATTTAAATCTGCTCTGATCCTGAATAGCAGTGTTCAGTGGTATCAGATCTTCTTTCTCAAAAGGCTCTGTGTTCCTCATGCAAGTGTGACTAACCTGCAAACCGGGGAGTAAAGTAAGTGGCCTTGGTAGGTCACTTCTTCCCCCTTCTCATGTTCTTAGTGCACCCCTTCCAGGACAGTTGGACCACAGTCAGCCTATTGTAGCACCGTGATTCTTCACAGATCTCAGTTAAACTGAAAAAACATCTGTATCCCACCATTTTATTTATTTTATTTTATTTTTCAGTTTTATTGAGATATGATTGACCTACAGCACTTAAAAGTTTAAGTTATACATATGTTGTGAAATGACTGCCACAAGAGTTTCGTTAATATCCAACGTCTTATATAGGTACCAAACAGAAGAAAAAGAAAAATGCTTTTTTCCTGTGATGAGAACTTTTAGGATCTACTCTCTTAGCAACTTTCAAATATATCTTACAGCAGCGTTAACTATAGTCATCATGCTGGACATTGCATCTTTGATACTTATTTATAACTGGAAGTTTGTATATTTATACCCCACCAACTTAAAATGCCTTCAGTTTATGCTACTTCATTCTATCCACTCAAGACAGTGTTCAAAGATCTCTACTAAGTACATTTTTTAATGCTATGGGAACTTCACAGCAGAGTTGTGTCTGCCCTTCAAGGCTGGGCTCTTTGAGTTATCCTGTTCCTCCATCCTCTTTATCTACATGTAGATTCACCCCAAAGCCTATCTTAGGACCACTGTGTCCCGTTCCTTGAACCACCTGCCCTGGGCTTGACAATTCTGTGAGAACCTGTGGTCCTCTTAACTTCTCTCCTTAGAACCAGAGAAGAGAGCCACCCTTATGTAGATGGCATATCTGTTTGTGCCCTGCTTCTATGAAACTAGAGATGCACTGTAGACACTGTCAACTCTTGACTTAGTCACTTCAGTCTCGTAAGTAAGGGGATGTTCACTGAGCCCCTGGATGTGCAAGAATTGTGCTAGTTACTGTGAGGAATGACAACTGGTGTGTTGGTCCCTACATCCTTACAAATCCCTACAACAAGTTGGTAGTATCTATCCCCGTGTGCTCCCAGTTTGAGTCAAGCTTCTCATAATTATGTCAGCTGTTTGCATTGATCTAGAGAAGCCTAGCTGAGGAACTAAGACCTGAATTTTGTCCAACTAACAGACTCTTATTTGAGTTCCTTCTGGGTTTGCAGCTGGGAATGCATAACAAAGGTAGAGAAAGCACGCCTACAGACCAACAGAGTAGACCAGATGTTTGAAAATATTCCTTGACAATACATACCATATTCCTATGAATTATATTCTTTCTGTTAGATCTTTTTTTAAAACTCATTTTTATAATCATCCACAGAAGGCTCTTATGAAAATTAAATGTTATCATGCACAAACACTGGTATATTGCAAGTGTTCAAAATATTTGAGCTTTTCATTTCATGATTATTACTATAATTATTATCAATATATAAGGACATTGAGATTATTAGTATCATTAGGCAAGTGGTGTTGAAGTTGGCCCTTCTGTCCTCTGAGGGACAGTAGGAGATGGTGGTGCATAAAATTCTTCCAGCAACCGTGAGATGGAGAGAATTCCTATTAAAGATTTCCTTTTCAAAAAAATGATAAATACTGAATCATACCTGTGGCTCTGCCTTGAGTAAATGAGAAGCGTGTCTGAGGGCATTAAGAGCCCCTTCTTGTAGGGAAATGGATGTCATTTTTCTTTCCCGCTGTTACTGAGTGTGGCTTTAGGAGAATCTGCCCCTGGAACCCACATCAGCATTGAGTTGCAGTTACTTTAATCCCCACAGGGTGGGGCAGTTGATCTTCATTCCTGTTGCCGGCTTAATGCCAAATTCTTTCCTAACTATGAAAGCTGCCCCTATAGCATTATGTCACATCTCTTTTTTTGTCTGCACCGGAGGACTTGATTCTGTCTCTGTCTCACTGGGAGGCATGCTGTACTGCAGGGTTCTGCTATAGCTGTCCTTCATGTGGTACTAAGTTTTCAGACTCAAGCAATTGGAGCTGTGCCAATAATTAACTCTTCTCTCTCAGCCCTAGACCCTCCCATCCAAACATCTTGTGATGCTGGGGCTTAGACTATAGGACCCTTGGTCAGCCGGCTCCCTCTTAGTTTCCACCTACAGAGAGCAACAGAGAAACACTGGAAGGTTGAAGCAAGGGAGGGGATATTTGGTCCCTCCTGTCTCTTCCTCTCGTCGGATTCCCTCAGCAATGACTCTTCCTCCTGGCAGTGGAATTAGTTTTAGCCTCCAGGATTGGTTGGTTGGTTGGTTGGTTGGGTTTTGGATTTTGTTTGGCTTTGCGTTTTGTTTGGGTTTTAGAACTCCCAGGATCAAATCAGCCTCACTGAACTCCCTAAAAGATACCAGCAGCAGGATAGAGTCCTTCCTCAGGGGTCTCAGTCCAGGCTGTAAGGGCACATTCTCGGAGGTCCTGTGACACTAGTAGCATTCAGAGGCAGCCCCCCTCCTCAGAGTTGTGAGAGTAGTTCAACGAGCCCATCGCCAACCTGCTGTCTCCTAATGACCCAATGCTTCCCAAGTATAAGGTTCTATTTTTTTTTTAAATGACCAGTGTTTTTTGTTTTTTGTTTGTGGCCACACCACGCAGCATGCGGGATCTTAGTTCCCCGACCAGGGATCAAACCTGTGACCCCTGCAGTGGAAGTGCGGAGTCCTAACCACTGGACCACCAAGGAATTCCAAGTATAAGGTTCTTCCTGCAGATACTATCTCTGTGTTACCTCAGCATCCCACCCCCCCCTTTTTTTTTTTTTTTTTTTTGGTTTCCAAGTCTCCAATACTTATTTAATCAAGTGCTTACCTTAAATTCTCTAAAAATGGTCAGTGGGATTTATTTTCTCCTGACTGGACCCACTGTTACCCAGAAACCCGACACTGTGCTGTGTCTTCCCATCTTCAACTAGAGCTCTTGGGAAGAGTCAACAAATAAGACTTGACTTTCAGTTCACTGCATGTGCAGCTTAAACACGTGGAGATGTGGTCAACCCACTGACCTGATTTCCCATTTTTTACCCCGTTGGTATCCCCGCTCCATAGCCCTCTCTCAACCTGTATCCTCATTCTCTAGACTCCCTGACGGTTGTGAGGCTGTGTAGGACATAGTAGGAGGCTGGCATTGCTTTATTTTATTATGAGTGCTCTTTCCCTGTGGTCCTGCAGATGCTTTGTCAGACAGGACTCTGCCTTCTCTGAGAACCCCCTGGCTCGCAAAGTAGTAGGTACAGGCAGGAAATACCTATGGACATCCAGAAGGACAAAACACAGGCGAAGGAGAGTAGGGTAGAGGCCTGGTCTCCAGCTTCAATTGCACAAGAAGGGGCATTTCTCTAGAAAGACACCAGGCTGTAGAGCCTAGATTTTAATCTCTGCTCTATCACTTCCCAGATATATGATCTCCAGCAGTTTGTTCTCTTAAAATTATATTTTCTCTGCTATGTAAAATGGAAGTAATAGTACCTACAAGAATGTTGTGAAGATTAAATTACTTCACTCTAATTGTCCAGGCTCAAAGCAATTACTCAAGAAAAATGAGTTTCTTCCTCTTGCCTACCCCATCCTGAAACAGGTAAGAATAAAGGAAGAAACCTGGGTCAGGCTTTTCTCTAGCTCATGTCTGGGCAAAATCACTGAGAAGGAAGGGGAGAGAGAATTAGAAATCTATTTTACATATTCACATCCCTCTCTGCAGCAATTTCTGAATTCCTTGTTTTATCTCATTGGTTTGAACCCCATATACAATAAGGTTCAAGGCAAGGGATATGAGGTGGTGAAGAACATTGAGCAGGATCAGGATGTCCATGGGGACGCTCTTTCTGGCCACATTTGTCAACACCACAACCAGCAGGATGGTGCTGAAGAAGAGGATGAGGATGAAGTGGGAGCCACACGTGCTCAGAGCCTTGACTGCAGCCCCCTCAGCCTTGAACTTGAGCGCAGCTCTTAGGATGAAGATGTAGGAGATGAAGATGAGGATGAAATCTGAGCCTAGTAAGGTCCAACCAGCTACAGATTGGTAGATTCTGTTCAGGGTGAAATTGTCACAGGAGAGCTGGACACAGGTTGGCACAGATGCAGTTCTCAATGACATTTTTCCCACAGTAGAGGAGCTGGGCAGAGAGAATGGGAATGGGTACAGTGAGAAGGGCATTTCGTATGACAACGAAGACACTAGCCTTGGCCACAAAGTGGTTAGTGATGATGGATGGGCACCTCAGTGGATGGCAGATGGCCATGTAGCAGTCATAGGCTATGACCATGAATGTGCAGGACTCCATGGCGAGGAAACTATTCATGATGAACATCTGGAGGAAACAGGCAGAGAAGCTGATGGACCTGAGGTCAAACCAGAAGATGGCCAGGACCTTGGGGATGACAATGAGACAGAACACCATATCCAGGAGGGAGAGGAGGCTGAGCAGGTAGTACATGGGCTCCTGCAGAGAGGCCTCCAGCTGGATGGTGATCAGGAGGGTGGCGCTGGCCCCCATGGCCAGAAAGAAGAGGAGGCTGAGGGGTAGGGACAGCCAGTGCTGCCAACTCTGATAGTTAAGGAAGCAGATGAGGAGGAATTCAGAGACTGGAGCAGTGGAGTAGTTGCTGGGTGATGCCATCCAATGAATCTTGAGCTGAGAAGTCTTTTCTTGACTATTTTCTTGGGCAGATACAAGAGGTAATTTTGTTTAATTGACTTCAAGAATAACAATAGGTAGTAACCTTACAATATTAAAAATGTGCAACAAATTAATTCAGTATGGTACCAGTGTAAGAAAATCAAAACAATGGTATAACATAGAAGTTGCTTTCTCAATGAAAATTTTAAGGAGCACAGGACCAACTTGTCAGCTAAGCAGAAGTTTAATAACATGAGAATATGAATGACCATTAAATTTTTTTAAAGGGTATCATTAGTGATCTGAACATGACTAATTCATTGGACTAGAAACCAGAATGAAAGGAGTTGAAGATTTCGTAAGTGAGGAAGTGTAAATAGGGAGGGCTGACTATGTAGCTAAAAGGTTCCTTTCAAGCTTGTCAGTAAAGAAAAGAGCAAGACAGAAATGAAACATACTGTAGCATACCTATTTGTCTGGGGAAAGATTATGAATTCAGAAGGAAAGTAAGATAAATGAAGTAGTTAGTTCATTGAGAATGCAACTTCTATTATTATTATAGTTTCTTTGTAGCCCTTTACACATAGATTTTTTTTTTTTTTTAATTTTATTTATTTATTTATTTATGGCTGTGTTGGGTCTTCGTTTCTGCGCGAGGGCTTTCTCCAGTTGCGGCAAGTGGGGGCCACTCTTCATCGCAGTGCGCGGGCCTCTCACTATCGCGGCCTCTCTTGTTGCGGAGCACAGGCTCCAGATGCGCAGGCTCAGTAATTGTGGCTCACGGGCCCAGCTGCTCCACGGCACGTGGGATCTTCCGGGACCAGGGCTCGAACCCGTGTTCCCTGCACTGGCAGGCGGACTCCCAACCACTGCGCCACCAGGGAAGCCCCTACACATAGATTTTGTCCCCCTCTGTCTCCCTCCACCCCACTCAAATATCTGAGGACAAATAACATGTACTTTTCATTTATACACACCAACATTCTCTAACACCTCATAGATTCTTAGCAAAAGCCTGTTGAAAAAGGTTTTTTAGTTCCTGGACCTTGGTGTTTACACTGATGGAAAATTTCAAGGGAGGAAAGTGAAAGTAGAGAATTAACCAGAGTTGCAGTGCTGAAGGGAACCTTGAGGAAGGGAAAGGAGAAGCTCTGATCAATACTACGAATGGTGGCTATATTTAAAATGGATAACCAACAAGGACCTACTGTATAGCACAGGGAACTCTGCTCAATAGTATGTAACAACCTGAATGGGAAAAGAATTTGAAAAAGAATAGATACATGTATATGCATTACTGAATCACTTTGCTGTACACCTGAAACTATCACAACATTGTTAATCAACTATACTCCAATATAAAATAAAAACTGTTTTTAATTTAAAATTTTTTAAACAAATATTTTTTAAAAATACTACAAATAGTGGTCACTGAGGGTCTGTGTGGTGGACTTCAGAGGATGGACTGAGCATGACACAAAATGCATGTTGGAACTTGGAGGCTTATTCATGCCACTGTCTGCAGATGCTCCTCGAGAGCCTGCCCCTTGGTGAGTGGTAAAACCTTGGGCTAGGTCTCTGACTTAATAAATCTTTTGCCCTTGCCCTAATACAAACACAGAACCACTCTATTGCTCCTAATATGTTAGTAAGAATTTTCTTGAATTTCCTTCTGTTTAAATTATTACCAACTTTATCCATACAAAATCTCATCTCCCTGCACAGATCTTTCCTCTCCTTCTTGACTTTATTCTCCCCATATTCTATTTTCTCATCCCTGATGAGTGCCCTTCTTAGCGCTGTGTCCTTTTCTAGCATTGTTTGACATAATATTCACACCTGTTCATGCTTCTCCTCAAAGACCACTCACTGATCAGTTCTCCTATTTATCTGCTTCCGTTCATCACATGTTCGCCACTTACTTGTGGAAAGACTCTATTGCCCAAAACTCATCAAGCCCAAGGTACTTTCCTTTAGCCACCCCGTGTTATCACTTAAACTCTAAGTCTATTAAAGTCTAATTTCTTCACTATTTAACATTGGATAACAGGTGAGTGAAGGGGGGAGAAAATCTGGAATGGGAAAGAAGGAAAAGGCAACAGATTCCTAGATGTTCTAACAGGTGGAAGTGCATATGTGAACATAGTCAATAATGTGGTACACAGTGTAAAACTTAATTTAAGGGCTCTAAAGCTGGACTGACAATGTTAGCTGGTATACATCAAGCATCCAGTATGTACCAGGCATTCTTCTAAGAGTATTATATGAATTTATTTCATAGAAGCACAGTGTCAAGAACAAAGTGGTTGAGAATCTTTCTCAACTCTGTTCTGATTACCCCACCTGGAGTACCCTATCCAGTTCAGGGCACTATGTATTAAGAAATTCCTTGTCAAACTGAGACAAAGTCACAGAGAGTTAAAAGATGGTAAAAGGCATCTTTTGTGGGGAGGGGAAGTCATTGTTACAAAATAACAATGTTACATTTGTAACATTGTTACAAAATATAGATGTGTGGTTTGAAAAAAAACAAGGACATCAGTGATAACTTCAAAGTATATGAATGGCTATCTTGGGGGAAAAGGCAAAACAAGGACCATCAGATAAAAATCACAGAGAAACTGAGTTTGGTTAAATATGAAAGATTTCTGTCAGTCGAAAGAAAGTGATCTATAGCCAGTTTAAACTACTCTACTGGGACAGAGTTGGGGGGAAGCTTCTTCATCAGTATTTTTCCTGAATCCCTATGCCAGGTGTCCAGTGATGTACTAACTCAGCATCCCTGCAGCCTTTTTATCACTTTGTATGATTTATAGATCTCCTTTCTCTTCTAGTCAGGCAAGATGAAGCCCAATTCTGCACTAAGTCTCCTAACCAAGAAAGGAAAAGTGACCCTCTTCTAGGAAGGCAGAGGGAAGAAAGAAAACTAGGAGACTCCTTACAGATGTGCTTAGGGTTTCTAGATGCTAATGCAGCCAGAGTTGCCATACCTCCCACCTCCTTATTGCCTTTTTCTTCCTGCTTATTGGAGGCTGCCTATTAGAAAATGATCCTTGCCTGCCTTGTCATTCTTCCTATCTAGATCCAATACAGCCTGTGCTATCCGCCCTTGGCTCTGGGACTTACAGAAGATGTAAAGGGATGAGTCCTTCATGATGTATCATCTGTAGTAGTCACCATGCAGGAAATTTGCTAAATAAATCTTGAGCGTTTTATGAGCCCCTATTCCTCTCCGACCCTCCTTCTTAGACCCAGATGGGAAAAGGTAGCTTGGGAAACAGAGACTCTATGGATAAAAAGCTGAGTCCTTTGGGAACTGTGTTGTATCATGTTCCTGCAGGTAGGGAGTGAGGATATGAAAGATGGAGTGGTTTGAAACTGAGGTAAGAACTTGCCAAGGAGCCAGAAGCCTGGGATCTGGTGCATAAGCCTGACTCACAGACATGGTTGAAGATGTAGGAAAGAGACAATAGGGTCTTTATTACAATAAGAACTCCAATGTTCTGAGTGCTTTCTGAGCAACCTAAACTGCTTAAGTTCTTTATCTAATTTTTCTCATTGAATCATCTCTCTTAGATATGAAAGAGCAACTCTTTGGAGTAGAAACTATTAACCCTACTGTGTGTAGGGGATAGATAGAGAGATGGAGCCTTGCCCAAAGTCACACAGTTAGTCTCTATTCATAGCCACATCGATCTGACTCCAGTGTCTGTGTTCTAAATGACTCATCCCCACTGTCGCCACTATTCTGATGACTGTGACTATAGTTATTGAAATCCTAAACAAAATCCTAGCGCACAGAGTTCAGAAAACTGTTAAGATTTGTTTAATTGATAAATATATTTATCCCCTAAAAAATGCAGAGAGAGTTCAACATAAGGAAATCTGACAATCTAACTTAACACATCAAGGTTGTAGATAAGATATGGGAATAAAATCATTCAAATCACAAGCAGATTTGAATCCTAGCTCTGACATTTGCTATTTGTGTGACCCATCCATCAAACAAATACTAACTACCTTCTACACTCCACAAACTGTATTAGACACTGTATACAATGGTAAATAAGGCAAACATGGTCCCTGCCTTCACCAAGAGTTCATTCCAATTATGTGGTTGTTAAAAGAAAATAGGCATCTCTAAATGTACTTCTTTGAATAATTTCTGAGATATGTTGTTTAGCAAAGAAGCAAGTGACAAAAACAGTACATAGAATGCTACACAAAATAACTTTGTAATGCTATACCAAGAATGCAATATGAAAAAGTGTATGTATATATACACTTTCTTATATGTTCTTAGATATAATCAAATTACGTCTGGAAGGATACACAAGAAACCTGTAAGAGTAATTCCTTCTGAGAAAGACAAATGTGTCAAACTTGGCAGACAGTAGTAAAAATGGTATGTTAGAGATTGCTGGTTGTTTCCCCAATGCCCCAATTCTTCCTTAGTAACAAAAAACATTATTTTATTTGGGTACTCATGTATACCGACAAAGTACTATACCTCTCAGATTCCAAATGTTAGTAGATGTCATTTGACAAAGTTTCCAAGAAAACTCTTTAATATGAACTAACTCAGCCGAGACATGAAGGTCATTTACCCTCCCTCCTTCCACATGGAAGAGGCACAGGACTGATGCCTGAATTTCTAGCAGCCATCTTAAACTATTATATGCAGTCAGAAATAATACTGATATAGAGAAAGAATTACTTTTACTGAATACCTTTTTTAATTTTTAAAACTTTGAACTACATGAATATATTTTCTATTTCTTAATTAAATATGTTTTAATTTTATTCTTTTGATCATACAGTTAAAATGCAGAAAGCTTTGGTAATTTTACAAAAGAAAATATACAAAATCCTGTCATATGCCATCACAGAGCATTATTGCGGGAGCATTACTTTAGATAAGTGGGATCAAAAAGGCCTTAAGGAATAGAGATATGAATGGGAAGAAAAACAAGAGTAGAAGCAGAGAAGCCAGTCAAAAGACTATTACTTGGTCCAGGCAAGAGATGGTGGCCTGGACCAGATTGGTGGCAGAGGAAATAAATTTGAGCGGAAAAATTTTGGAAGAATAGTCAAGTAAATATACAGATGAATTAGAAATGAGGTATTCAATGTAGAAATCAAATATAATTCTTAGGATTCTCTGATAACCTGATGGATATGGACCCATTTACTGTAATGGCATCACATAGTAAGATTTCTGGGTATTGTTGAGTTTACATTTGAAGTTTGTGATGATAAATTTAATGTGAAGTCAACAAGTTTATTTATGGGATTTTTTTCTAGAAAGCTTCAACCTTCCACAGAGGAGACATATATTTAGATTTAATCAGTTCCTGTTATTTCAAGCAACTACAATGGAGGGAGAGAACAAAGGAGGTTAGATTATTTCCAAGAGCGTAATTGAATGATGGGCCATAGAATCTAAGCTTGACAGGAATAAAGTCAAGAAAAGAGAGTGATATATAATAGAATGAAGGGGATTCTTTCAGTGGCTTGGTAATCTTTAGGTCCAACAATTGTGACTGTACTAAGGATAGTTAAAAATTTGAGCCTGCAATTAGAAGGTGACAGTCAGATAGTAGGATGTTTTGAATCTAAGTTTTAGAGGTGGGTCAACCACGAAAATGAGGTAAGTCAAAAACTGGGAGTTTAAACAAGAAAGGTTAAGTTTTGAGTAAAAGCTGAACTGAGTATTCAAGCATTTCCAGTTTTCCCAGCCATGGGATGCCCACTGCATGCAAATGACATTCTCATGAAAAATAAATGCCTATAAGTGAAGTAATTAATAATTATAGGAGGGATACATATAGTATAATTTCTTAAATCAAGGATAAATCTGAGAAAAGTTTGGGAGAAGTTTAGACTTCAGACAAAGAATATGTTCAACAGAGAAATGATTTGAGATATGAATTTTTAGTCTGTAGCCTCCCACTGACTTTAGACAAATAATTTAATTAGGCAATAAGTAATTCATTTCCTTCTTGTCTCATCTGATGCACCTATAGACACAACTGCCTGGGAGGTACCTTGCATTAGAAAGTGGACAGAAACTTATTCTGGTGCCCTTTATAAATTTGTCTGGGATTGGTGTAATTGTAGCAGTCTGCTGCTTGTATGGCACTTCCTGATGGTTTATATTGCATCGGAGGATTGAGTTCATCGGTAATAGATAGAAATGAGGAGAACAAATAGATAACAACTCTGGGCAAGCAGGGCAGGAGCTGTTTCTGCTGGGAACTTAGCACAGCTCTATTGTCTTGTGCTGGGAGGTGTGTACCTGGAACACAATAGGGCTGTGCAGAGATAGCACCAGAACAGACTAATGGCCAAACTAAAATTTCAAAAGGGATGCTACAATCAAGCCCATAAAAAGTGAAACGACTGCTTTGTAGTTCCCTCTCCTCCCATCCTTATTTTTACTGTTTCCCATGAGTTCCTAACTGATGACCTTTAAATGTGTCCCTCGGGTGTGAGGGGGGGGTGGCTGGGGGGGGAGGTGGTGGTGGGATGAATTGGGAGATTGGGATTGACATGTATACACTGATGTGTATAAAATGAATAACTAATAAGAACCTGCTGTATAAAAGATAAATAAATAAAATTTTAAAAAGAAAAAATATAAGGGAAAAATTTTTTAAGTTTTAAAAATAAACGTAGAACTGCAAACTAATGTAAGTGCAATGAAGGAAAGAAATTCAGTCTTTACAGAATAAAGGTAGCTAACTTTGGAACTTATTTATCAGATACATTATCATTTAAAAAATGTGCATTTTTTTTTTTTAATGAGGATTTTTGCACTTATGTTCATCAGGGATATTGACCTGTAATTCTTTTTTTTTTTTTTTAATATCTTTGTCTGGTTTTGATATCAGGGTGATGCTGGCTTCATAGAATAAGTTCAGAAGCATTCATTACCTTGCAATATTTTGGAATAGTTTGAGAATAGTTTGAATTTGATTTGCCGTATTTCATTGAGAATTTTTGCATCTATATTTATCAGAGATATTGGCCTGTAGTTTTCTTTTTTAGCAGTGTCCTTTTCTGGTTTTGTTATCAGGAGAATACTGGCCTTGTAAAATGAGTTTGGGATTGTTCCCTCCTCTTCAATTTTTTTCAAAGAAACTCAAACTCTTTGAGTTTCAAAGAAACTCAAATTCAAGCTCTTTTTTCAAAGAGCTTGAGAAGGCTGGGGGTTAACTCTTTAAATGTTTGGTAAAATTTTACCAGTGAAGCCATCTGGTACTGGACTTTTCTTCATTGGGAGAATTTGATTACTGATTCAATCTCCTTACTAGTCATTGGTCTATTCAGATTTTCTACTTTTTTCTGATTCAGTCTTGAACTGTAAATTGTATGTTTCTAAGAATTTTTCCATTTCTTCTAGGTTGTACAGTTAGTTGGTGTATAGTTATTCACAGTAGCACCTTATGATCCTTCGAATTTCTGTGATATCCATTCTAATGTCTCCTTTTTATTTATAATTTTGTTGATTTGGTCTCTTTCTCTTTTTTCCTTGGTTAGTCTAGCTAAGGATTTATTAATTTTGTTTATCTTTTTAAAGAATCAACTCTTAGTTTGGTTAATATTTTCTATCATTTTCCTGTTCTCTATTTCATTTATTTCTGCTCTAATCTTTATTATTTCCTTTCTTCTGCTAATTTTGGGCTCAGTTTCTTCTTCTTTTTCTACATTCCCTAAGGCGTAGAGTGAGGTTGTTTATTTGGGAATCTTTCTTGCTTCTTAATGTAGGCATTTATTGCTATAACATTCCCCCTTAGAACTGCTTTTACTCATCCCACAGGTTATATTGTAACCACTTAACATGTGTAAAATGGTACTACCATTTTTATTAGGTTCCCATCCTTTTTTAAATGTGTCACTGATGGGGCTTCCCTGGTGGCACAGTGGTTGAGAATCTGCCTGCCAATGCAGGGGACACGGGTTCGAGCCCTGGTCTGGGAAGATCCCACATGCCGCGGAGCAACTGGGCCCGTGAGCCACAACTACTGAGCCTGCGCGTCTGGAGCCTGTGCTCCGCAACAAGAGAGGCCACGACAGTGAGAGGCCCGTGCACCGCAATGAAGAGTGGCCCCCGCTCGCCGCAACTAGAGAATGCCCTCGCACAGAAACGAAGACCCAACACACCCAAAAATCAATCAATCAATAAATAAATCTATAAAAAAAAAAATGTGTCACTGATGAAGTTGTTAATGTTGTGCCCCTACTCCCATTTTTCCCATAGGCCCTGTGGTTTCATTATATTATCTTACATAGTGCAGTGATTTTTAGAATATGTCTCATTATAGCAGAAAGAATTTTACTCAGTGGACATGTGGAAGATGGTGAATAACTCTTTTTCATTTCCATGGATACTGAAGGCTTCTGAAACCATAGGAGCCCCTGTTAGCAAATGCTGTTTGCGTGGCTGTTTGGGCCAGCAATTTTGTCCCACAATTAAGAGCAATAAATATTTATTTACAGACAACAAACTACCAGGCATTGTGATAAGCAGTGGTAATATTGAGGCTAATAAGCACTGCCTGTAACTCTTTCAGTCTAGTGGGGGAGAGAGACACAAGTAATTACAACAGAGGGGAACTGATGCTATTAAAGAATAAAGAAAGCAAGGTCTTCTCTCCAGACTTCAGGAAGTCAGCAAAGACCTCCCAGAGGAAGTGTTCCTCTAACCCAGATCTTTCCACTGCCAAAAGTCAGTCTCTTTCCTTGTTGCCCCCATCTCTGCCTCCTTACTCTACTTCCTGAGTTACCCAGGCTAGCAGAGGCAGAACAGGGAAGAGTTAATGTGGCCCAGGTGGGAGGGGTAAGGGTCCTGAGGGAAGTGGGTAGAAAGGGCCCCACAGGCATTGGTCAAGGTGAAGAGAAGCTGCAAACACACGGTGCTTAGGCTCTTTCCCCAGTCAAGTCTTCTGCTGGTGCTTTCTTCCTGCTTCATTTATCCATCCAACCTTTATTAAGTTTCTGCCATGGGCTAGATTCTGGGAGGAATCGGTTCTACTCATCTTGCCTCCTCCAACGCCAGAGATGCTTCTTCCTCTTCTGGCTGCTACTCTGGGTTGAGTGCCATTTCCTCCCCTTCTGTCACCTGTTCTGCCTCTGGCGCCCCAGGAATGAAACTCGAGGGTAACCCCCTTCTGGTTTGTGAAGAAGGAAAGAAGACAGAGAAGTTCCTTTTTCTGCTGCCATCTCTTTCTCCATTGCTTCCCAGGCCCAGCATCAATTCTCCAGCCCATGTTCAAGTTCACTACTTCAGCATCAAGTTAAGAATAAAATAAGCATCCCACACCCCAAAAACCCACCAGGTTGTCTCCTGTCACATCAGCCTTCACTCCAGGTCCCATCTGCCTCCTCCTCCTGTTTCTGCCTTTCTCTCTACTCTCCTTCTTTCTTCTTGTGGGGTTGGTGCCCAGAATGTTAAAGCTGGGCAACACTTAAGATCATTGTGCTCACTCCCACTGGAGAGCTGAGGAAGCTGAGGCCCAGGAGTTCTGCTTAAGGATACACAGTCAGGGACAAAACCAGCCTGAGGCCTGATCCCCACCCAGCACTGGCTTTCTCCCCATCTACTTGGACCCTTAGGAAGACAAACATTCATCTCCACTCCATGCTCAGCTGAGCTCCAAATGGAGGGCTCCAGCTATACTAGCCACTGCAGCAGTGACACCACTGTCACTACCACTGTCTCCCATTACTCCCCCTGCAATACTCATGGACTTTCAGGCACAAGGATTCTCCCATCCTAGCTAGGGTTGTGACCTGGATTATCCATCCAAAACTCCAATCAAAGGTTATAACACTGCAATCCTCCCAGCCCTGCACCACTCCTACACATACCTGGATGGATCTGTGCCACTGCGACACCCCCCCAAATCTCTCCCTTTGTCCTTCCCCTATCAGGAGTGATGCCCCCATGAGCCCTAAAGCTTTGACCCCACAGGATGGCAGAAGCTCCACAGTCCAACTCCACCTTCTCACGCCCAACCTTCTTCATACTGACTGGCATTCCAGAGTTAGGGGTTGCCCAGGCCTGGCTGACACTGGTCTTTGGGCCCATGTATCTGCTTTCCCTGCTGGGCAATGGAGCACTGCTGGCAGTGGTGGAGATAGACTCCACACTACACAAACCCATGTTTCTGCTCCTGGCCACCCTGGCAGCCACAGACCTGGGTTTAGCCACATCTATTGCTCCAGGGCTGTTGGCTGTGCTGTGGCTTGGGCCCCAGCCTGTGCCATACGTTGCCTGCCTGGTCCAGATGTTCTTTGTTCATGCACTGATGGCCGTGGAATCTGGTGTACTGTTGGCCATGGCCTGTGATCATGCTGTGGCAGTAGGGCGTCCACTGCACTACCCTGTCCTAGTCACCAAAGCCCATGTGGGCTATGCAGCCCTGGCACTGGCACTGAAAGCTGTGGCAGTTGTGCCTTTCCCTCTGCTGGTTGCACGATTTGGGCACTTCCGAGCCAAGACCATAGACCACGCCTACTGTGCACACATGGCAGTGGTGGAGCTGGTCAGGGATAACACTCGGGCCAGCAACTTGTATGGGCTGGCGCTCTCATTGGCCGTGTCAGGTGTAGATATTCTAGGCATCACGGGCTCTTATGGGCTCATTGCCCACACTGTGTTGCGGCTGCCTACCCGGGAAGCCCATGCCAAGGCCTTTGGTACATGGAGTTCCCACATCTGTGTCATTCTGGCCTTCCACGTGCCTGGTCTCTTCTCATACCTCACACGCCTCTTTGGTCGTCACACCATCCCAAAGCCCATGCACATCCTTCTTTCTAACAACTATTTGCTGCTACCATCTGCCCTCAACCCGCTCATCTACGGGGCCCGCACCAAGCAGATCAGCGACCAGCTCCTAGAAACCTTCGCATTCAGAAAAAGCCAGTTCTAATAGGCAGTGAAACCAACGGAGGCTGGGGGTGGAAGCGGGGGGACATTCAGAGGAGTCTGGGGTCTGGAGGTGTGGATTATGTCATCTTTGTCCCATGGTCTGCCTATGACTGTGATAATCACTCAACAGATACTTGCTGTGAAGGCTCTACTGTGTGTACCACTGGCATATGTAGATTGGCCTAGCCATGCATTCTGCTTGGGAGGAGGCAGGAGACAGGCTACCACATGTTACCATGCAGAGAAAATAAGAAGAGGGACCAGGGAATTATCATAGGATCACAGTACACACGATTTAACTTAAAGAAGACTACCCTCCTCCTCCTCCGCCTACTCTGCCCCATCATTTTAACCTAAGTCTGCCCCTGTTCCCACACAAAAGCTCCTCTACAGATCCTGGACCCGGGAGCCTGGGAAGACTGACACTGCCTCTGGAGGCAAGTGCTTGGGTACCTGTCTGGGATCACAGCCCTCTATGCCTGGAGCCAGATGCTGTTTTCAGTCTGTCCTTAGGGAAGGAGCTAAACAGGCTTATTCCCCACCTTCTGAGAATCTGGATAATGTGCCCCAGAGTCCCAAATTTGTCTAAGACCCTGATCCTTAAGACATATTCAGTTCAGAGAATCTTCTTGGTCTCATGTGCAATCACTATTCCCCCTACCCTCACTGCACTGCCAAAGTCTCGGGAGTTAATGGCTACAACGTCTCTCCCTGGGCCTGCAGCTTCAGGGGCCAGGGTTCCAACTGAAAGAAATTTTGATATCCCAGAAAATCGTTGTATTTAATATTTCACCTGTTTGCCTGAGGTCGAGTCATTATGGTCTCTTACCAGTCTGCCCTTTTGTGCATCCTGAGCCAGAATGTAGAATTCTCAAATAAAATCCTCATCAAATAGAACCCCCATTTGTTCTGGCCAACATCACGAGTAGCACACGATGCTGGTGCAATATGATGAAATAGGAATATTTCACACTGCTGTGGCTTCCAGAGAACAGAGATATTAAACAGGAAGTGTCGTGGTATTGCCCAACATGGGATTCACTTTCTGCTAAAAGACTCCACACTGCAAGGACAGTGCACAAAACAATCTTTCATGCCAGCATAAAATCCAGAATGAGAATATTCTCAGACAAAAGGCAGGGAGCCACTGTTATGAGGTCAGAGAAAGCTATGGGCTGCACAGGCAGACCCAAGCTCTCTGGGAAAACGATCATAACCGTGGGTATTAGAGTTAGCCATTAAGACCTGAAGCCCAGTACAATCTGGACCACTCAGACAGCTGGACCAAGCACCATGGGATATCACACAGGAGGGCTGCAGATCCAAAAAAGCAAGTGATGCCATCTCCAGAGCCACATGGGGTCTCACCAGGTCATCATTAACAAGGAACTAAAGAGATAGCCCAGGAGCTCAGTGTGATTTTCAGAGGTGTTAATGCTGAAGCCAAGTAGATGAGGAGGAAATCTACAGTTCTCCTCAACCCAAGTGTGGGCTCAGTCATTCTCAAGGCTAATATTTTTCATGAAGTTCTAAGTTAAAAAGCCCTCCAGGCAATGATTTTACAGATAATTGTGACAAAATTCTAATCCTAATGGGTCATGAGTCTTTAAGATGTACACATCCTTCTCTTAGTGATTCCTCCTCAGTAAATCTATCCTGACAAAATAATTAGAGATGTGAACAAAGATGTATGCAGTAAGATATTTATTACAACATTATTATAAAGAAATATAAAGAAATGCGTGACAGTCATGTGTCACACATACACACACACACACACCATTTTTTGTCTTTCACCTCTGGTACGTGAAAAGGGAAATCATGTGCAGCTGATGTTCAAAAGCAGTGAGTTCTGTCTCCCTCCCACCACAGGAAGCCTCTCTGCTAAGGCACCTTCACTCCATGGTTGTGCACAACTCCCAAGGCAGCTGAGTCCAAAGCAGTACATTGTTCACTGTTAAGCCAAAAGTCCACCCCCTCAGACATTTATATTTTGTTTTGGATTGAGATTGCATACATACCTAGCATGCGGTGTGTTTAGAAGGCTTTTCCGGCACTCTTACTCCTCTCAACAACCTGAGAACAATTATAAGCCCATAATCCCTTACCTATAATTACAAAATAAAACATCTCTGAAGAAACAATAGTTTTTTCATAACTTTGACCCCAAATCTGGCCTGACCCGTCATGATCATATTTATACTATTTATCTCACTTAGTGTGAATATTCATACATTTAGCTACAGAAATATTGATGGGTTTGATGACAGGGCACTGCCCTCAATCTCACTGGGGTATTCCTTTATATATCATAAAGGCACAATATTCCCTTTCTAAAACCTGAAAAATTCTGAATTCCAAAATACATCCGTCCCAAAACGTTTCAAATAAGCGACTAGGGACCTGTAGGATTATCCCTGTAGCCTGAGAGAAGTGCAGAGACTTGTTAGGGCTCTTGATCCTTCTGAGGTCTTTGCTATCCGAACTATTCTATACTGCCCTGGAGGCTCTTGCAGAGCGCGGCATGTTCTCTGGATAACAGCCCCTACCTGTTTGTTTCCCTCGTGCTCTCCACTCTGGTCACTCCTCAGGTATGCTGATTAAGCTGTGCCTTTTTTCCCAGGGAGACCCCAGAACGTGCTACCGTGGTGGCAAAACCCATGAACAGGATACGGCCCAAAGAGCCCGGGCCTTGGCTCATCAGCTCCACCCAGAACTCAGCTCTCATGGGTTTTCCTTCACCAACTTTCAGTCTCAGACTCTGTGAGCTGAAAGGAAAGACAGACTTACTCAGAGTAGGGCAGGATGGAATTTAGGGAGCCTAGAGAATCATGGTACTCAGACCGCAAAAGACAGAAAACAGAGGTATGGGCTTCTGGTCGAGGAGTTCAACAGTACCCAATTTCCCCTCCGAGCTCCCTCTGTGAACAAAAATCTGAAAGAGAGCCTCATATGATTTCACTGACAGCTCACCATCCTTGCACCCCTACTTCAACCACCCCCTTCTCATTCTGGACCCCCTTCAGGATACAGATGTGCATCACCCTCTGCCTCTGTCTCTCAACAGCTCTCAACGTCTCCGTCCCTCTGCATCTGTCTCCTTGCACTGTTGGTCAGTTTTGCCCCACGTCTGTGTCTCTTGTCCTTGTCTCTGTCTACCTCATTCAGAATTCCTTTCTGAGGGAACAGAGGTGCCAGTTCTACTTTACCAGGTGACCTCTCCTTGTCAACAATAATAAAAAACGTGCTAAAGGGGCAGTAGGAGGAAGAGACTTGGTTTCACGTAACAAGAAGCTTGGGGTTTCCGGTTTGGTCTATTGCGGCTCTCCTCTCATCCTGCCCGTTTCCTTGTCACCACATCACACTGTACTTCCACCTGGCACACACCCCTCCCACCACACTCAGGCGAGCAGAAGGGACGTGTTGATCTCTCCCTTCACCAAAAGGAACTACTGGTTAATGGTTAAAGCTGGAATCAGGCAGACGCAGATTTGAATCCCAGATCCTCCATTAACTCACTGTATGCCTTGCACTAATTCATTTAACCTCTCTGAGCCTGTTAATTCACTTGTAAAATGGCGAAATGATAGTTCCTACTTCAAGACGTTACTAAAAGGATTAACTAAGATAATGCATTTCAAAGTGTTTGGAATAGCCCCTAACACATTCAATTTCAACAAATATTTGAATATTAATTCCTCTCCTGGAGCACAGGCCCATGCTCACTTGCCAAACCTTTGCTCAAAGACCTGATACCCACACTCTCAGCTCTCTAGGAAGACCGGCCCTCTCCTGGGGCCAGTCACCTCTCCCTTAAGAAACTCTCCCTGGTAACACTCGCTCCCAGCACGGTAGGACCCTTCCCAGTGCTCCATACTCATGGCACCTCAGACAATGGCCCACGTTGTGGGATGACCCTACAGGCTGGGCAAGGACGGGGAGCGTGCTCCCCACACACAAGGAGTCTTCGTGGGCACACAGGAGTGGAGTGGGACAGCAGCTACTAGAAGGACTCTCTAGAGTGGTTCTTCTCCAAGGAAAAACCACTCTTCTTCTCCAGCAAAACACCAGGTTGAGATCTCTGGATGGAGACACAAGTGAAAACCACACATAGATTAGGGCCATAAAGGAAGAGTACCCACTAGATACAAAGCAGCCTTGGAAAGGAAGTAGAGGATGAAGAAAAAGTTCCTTAAATTTAGCTGGGTAATTTTGGCTTCCTGAAAGTCCTCTCCAGTTACTAAGGCAACATTATCCCAATTCGATTCTTATCCTCCACATTGTCACCACTCAGCATGGCACCCTCCTACACACACCTGGTTCTCATTGCAATTGTAACCCACTCATTAATAATGAGTTTCAACCTAGGCTGCACATGAGAATTGCCTGGGGAGCTTTTAGAAATCCTGATGCCCAGGCATACTCCAGACCAATTAAGCCAGAATTTCTGGGAGTAGGATCCAAGTACCAGTAATTTTTAAAGCTTCCAGGTAATTCCAAAGTATGGCCGAGGTTGAGCGCCACTGCTTTGTTCTCAGTTTAAGTCCTGATCTGTGCTTCTCCCATGTCCTTCAGGACCCCAATCCAACCTCACAAAGAAGTCATCTGCAACTGACAAGATAGCATAGCAAACTGCTTTAAGGAGGAAAGGCCTGATACTGTTTCCTTAAAGAACTCAGACCAAGAACTACACACACACACACACACACACACACACACACACACACACACACACACACAGACATATACAAACACACCCTAATGGATACCTGCATCTACCTCCCCTAAAGCACGAGAATGAATAGGTGACTAAAGAGTATGGACTCAGGCTGTGGGTACAGTGAGGCTATGAAAGCGACTGCCCTCCCCCCACCCAAGGCCCCAACACCCGGCAGGACCTCTATGACCTCATGCTGTAGTAGGTCAGAGTCCAGGGCCTGGGGCCTCACCTCCATGGGCAGCTTGGGGTTTCTGCAGCAGCTACTGCCCTGCCTAACCCCTCCCACACCCCATCATGTTGGTTGGTACCCCTCACCTGCTGACACTGGATGAAGCTGATGCTACCTGGACCCTCATCAAAGATAAGGTAGGTAAAGAGGGCTAAAGAGGAAGTAACAAAGTGTGACCTAGATGGGTCTGAGCAGTTTATAAGTTGGAAGGAGTTGGAAGCCTAAAGACAATAATAACTAACATTTACTCAGTGCTAGCTTATATGTGAGGCACTGCACGAAGTTCTTTGCACAGAGTGTCCAATTTAATTACAATTGCAAAAACAGTAAGAAAGTTTCCTTGAAAGACAATGGATAGGGAGCTATGAGAGCCGAAAAGAGAAGTGCTAAGTCAGGGGTAGACTTAGGAGGTCAGGAAGGCTTCCAGGAGTGAGTACATTCTAGCTTGGCATATAGGAGTTATTCACATGGAGGGAAGAGGAATACCTGGCATATAAAGGGTGCTTAATAAACACCTAATGAGCAAGGGGCAGGGGGTGTGTGAGAGTGAACAGTGTACTAGTTAAAGGCAGAATATATGCAAAAGCCAAGAGAGAAAAAAAGAAAAATGTAAATTAGTGAACTACAAATAGTCCTCTAGAACAGGGTTCAAAGAATTAGTGGTGAAAATGAGGAAGAAGAGGTATAGGGGCTGACGGTGAAAGGCCTTTTACATTTTCTAAAGAACCTGAACTTTACCTTTGACCTCGTCACAGACACTCCCTCCAGCTTAACTTCCACAGAATGAGAAATTTGGGTTTTGAGCCAAATATACAGATTTCCAGGAGCAGGCAGATCTCAGCTCTGAGTTGCTGGTGTCCAGAAAATCCCACAAAATCTAGATGGCCACTAATTTTTGATATTAGAGAATTTAGGGATCAGGTTCTGGTCAGGCTATCTGAAGGAGAGTGAATTTAAAGCATTTGCAGAAAGCAGCCCACCAAGTTTAAAATAATCATCTTAAAGCAGTGCCTGTACCAAACTCAAAGCAGCCTTAATGGCACGTAGCTCCCATTTGCAATGGAGTAGCAGCTCGCCACAAAGGTCAGCTTCCCAAGGAAGCAGAAAGAGAAGAGCCAAGGTCCTCCCAAGAATGAGGGCAACTAGTTTCAGCAGCGTTAGAGGTTGGTCCTGGACTAGCTCAATCAGAATTAGGGTGAAGTAAATGAGGTCTTTAACTATTAAAAAGCTACACCGTCTCTGAGTATCAGAAAAACTCCCTGTCCTATTTAAATGGAAAATTGCCAGGAAAAGTCAGGGTAGGGACATTCAGGATAAATCACTGGTAGTATGTGACAAGTTCAAGAAGTAGGACACCTTTGAGTAACCTGGTTTCCTCCTCCAGAACTGCTGATTTACTGGGCACTTTGTAGAAAAACAGAATGTGGCTCAAGGGCTCCCTATTCAGAATTCAAACCAGCCAAGGTACCTCCAGGAAGATAATCTTCCACCATCACTTTCCTGGGCTGCCCCGGGGAGAGCTGAATTTGCAGGCCTCTAAGTCCTCAGAACTTCTACCCAGAAGTGCAGTGGAAGCAGGCAGTGGTCTCAAATGGCAACTGCCAAGAACACGTTCACCCTAGCATAGAGTTGAGTGCTTTATTTTTCCTGCTTTAGGATAACCACTGGGGCCCTCAGGGTAAGAATAAGGGCCTAATAAACTTCCATGGCAAATTCATGTCTATATTCTGAAACAGAGTTTCCAGCTTAATCACCTTTTAGCAGAAATTTAGACCATAAGAAACATCACACTCCTGTTAGAGGGACCTCTCCTGGAGACACTCCAATTCGTCTCATTTGTACAGAATCCTAGGCACCAAAGGAGCAGCTAGGCTGGGATTCTGAGGTTATATTTGATGATTATGCTTTCGCTGTCATGAGGCAGAGCATTCTATACAAAAATGCTAACCCACCATTGCTCTGCTCTCACCCCTGGAAATCCAACTGTTCTTCTCAGGGTCCTGTTCTTCAGACCTATGCCCCCACCCAAAAGTTAAATGTCCCATATCTTAGTGAAACAAAGGAGAAGGAATGATAGGAAATTCTTCCATGCAGATCAACGAAGAGCACCAGTTATTTCCTTGGCTAGGTGACAAGACAGTAGTGACAAGCTATCTCAGCTTGTGTAAAGTCCAGACACAACTAGCTACGTCCCTCTTACGCTGGGGGGCAGCACTTCCAAAACAGCTTTACGTAGCAAAAAGCAGATCAACCTTAAGGGACCATTGGTGAATTCTACAAGAAAGCCAGTAAAGTGGGCAATGCCATCAGCAGGGGCACAGACATATAGGATTGGGGGTCTGGCGGAGGGAAGTAGAGCACACAGCATTTTAAGAATAGGACTCCAACATGAAAGGGGCCCAAAGAGGGAACTGTGTATGCTCCTCAGCAGAACACAGAGCCAGAAGTCTCAGCCAACAATATCTTGAATGAGTCAAGATCATACCTAAGTACAATTACGAGAGAGGATCTTACAGGGCTTCCCAGTTGGTCATGAAATTAAATTTTCCAGAACTGGGTTACCAAGCACAAAAAGGCCAGAAGGACAAAACCAAGAGGAACTGTTAATCTGTGAAAGCCTACTGGAACTAGCATTACAAAGATGAGGCCTCAAATCCCTAAAAGAACTATCCTCTGCAGCTCGGGCAGAAGGTGTATACTAAGATGTTATAGACACGGTGTGGACTTCCAAACCTATTTCTGTGTAACCACTCTTGGTTAATGACATCACCCATCTAACCCTAATCCTTGAGGATGCCTTTTCCCACACCCCTTAAGTGACCAAGTTCTACTAATTCTATAACCTAAATACCTTCCCCCATTATTTTAGTTCAGGGCCTCACCATGTCTTGCCTGGAATTTTACAATACTCTTAACTGACTTTTTCTACCCCTTTATTTTATGCCTTCCTATTCAAAATTAACTTTCTAAAATGCCTATCTGAATTGTGCCCCTCCTAACCAGAGCCCTTCAAGTGGCTTCCCACTGTCCTCAGGATAAAAGTCCCATCACTTAGCACACACACAAGGCCTTGAATAATCAAGCTCCTGTGTGCCTGTCCCTCTCCACACCCTACACTTAAGTAATATGAAATTATACTTTCCTGACTATGCCCCTCTTAGTTTGTAAGTTCAAGTTTTTTCACTGGCTGTTCCCTCTGCCTGGATTGACCATTCTCCTATCTGGCTAATTCCTTCAGAGTTAAAGCATTACCACCTAGAAAGTATCCTTGATCCTCTTCTATCAAAGACAAAGGCTGTTAAATCACATCTCATCTGCTCCACAGCTTGCTCTCTGAGCTGTATCAGGACAAGAACAAAGTCTCATTTTTTAATGCATTCCCAGTATCTAGCAGAGTCTGGCACATAGTAGACATTCAGGTTTTGCTAGAGGGGAGAACTGGGAGACAAGCAGGAAGCACAACAGTTTGAGCACATTGTGGAGTGACAGTGGGAGGGTCAAGCTAGAGTAGGCTACCAGGTAACTCCTAACTCTGACCCTAACTCAGTCCCTGACCTATAAACTGGCCACCTGCAGGTTATAGAGGAGCGCTTTGGGCCCAATGTAGTGGCAGTACCTTTCCTGTCGGATGCAGCCTGCTTTGACCTACTGGGTGTGCTAGTGAAACAGCCCCGCCCAGCCCACACCCGCCTGGCTCTGCCAGGACGGCAGGGCCGGCGGGCACTACAACCAGTGGGGCCACTACCGAACCTCCTGGAGCAGGCAGGCTCTGAAGGTGCCTTTGCCCACTGCACTAGAGAATACTCACCAAATGGCCGGGCAGAGACAGCCTATGAAGAAATGCGACTGTTGGATGGGCAGCCCTGCCGGATCCGCTTACATATGGGTGGCCTGCGCAAGAAGGTGGCCTTCCTGCTGCTGCCACCAGGGCAGGTGAGCCTACAGCAGACTCTTCCCTGGCTCCGAAACACCCACAGCATCTATATCATCTACCAGGTCTTCTCCTGTTCCTGGCTACAGCTGGGGCTGCTGCCTACAGCCCGTGAGCCCCAACTGCTCTGGTTACAGCGGTCACTGCCTATTGCCTTCTCCTGCCTCAAGTTTTCACTGCAGCCCAAGGGAGTGCTGGGACCACAGAAGCCCCTGATCAAAGACCCACTGCCCCATGGGGCCAGTTGGGTCAGACCCGACCTCAGCATCATGCCACCTCCGGCCCCCACGTCAGCCCCTGCTGATGTCCCCGAAGCTGCTGATGTGCCCTCACCTGGCCCAGCCCCACCTTCACCACCTCCCCAGGAAGGGCCAGAGGGCAGACCACCCAGATTCTCCTACAAGGGCCGAAACCCCTTCCGAAGGGGGCCCCAGATGCTGTCAGGTACTGCTAGGGGATATGAAGATGAGAGGGATGGGATAAGGTGGAGGGGAAGGGCGTGGGGGTGTAGAGCCCAGGAGTGTGTGGGGCACCCATAACTCCACACTGGACCCTGGCGAGGGGGGTGGAGTGAGGGAGCCAGGGGAGGGCGAGATGGAAGCGTGGTCCTGGCGAGGGGGATGGAGTGAGGGAGCCAGGGGAGGGCGAGATGGAAGCGTGGTCCTGGTGAGGGGGGTGGAGTGAGGGAGCCAGGGGAGGGCGAGATGGAAGCGTGGTCCTGGCGAGGGGGGTGGAGTGAGGGAGCCAGGGGAGGGCGAGATGGAAGCGTGGTCCTGGCGAGGGGGGTGGAGTGAGGGAGCCAGGGGAGGGCGAGATGGAAGCGTGGTCCTGGTGAGGGGGTGGGCACAGCACAGAAGACCAGAGGGAGGGACCAGGGCGGCAGAAAGACGAGGGCATGAGTCAAGCTGTGGCTATCCCCAACCCTGGCAGAGAACTGGCTCTTCAGCCCCCGAAGCCCCGCACCAGGAGCCCAGGGTGGGGGACCCGGGGACCCCGAGCGGCACTCCATGTCCCTGCCCCTGCTGCAGGGTCTGTCCTCGGAGTTCGACAGCGACGAATAAAGCTGAGGCGAGAGATGCAGGGGGCCAGGCCCCCAAGACCTGACATAGGGACACTGGTCCCCAATAAACATCAGCTGCTGCTCCCCCACACCATCCTGGGCCCGTGGTGCTTCTTCCTGTAGGAGTCTGGAGGAGGAAAGTCCCAACCTTTTTCCCCAGGCTTCATGTCCCCTCACCCTCTAAAGGCATAAGAAGTACCTCGAAACCTTGGCATCGTGTCCTCGCCAGACAGAAAACACCCTGACCACTTCCCCATCCATGTACAACTTTCTTGGGGCCCCAGCCCTACAGAAAAAGGGTGGGAAAGAAGAATGAGCACAGAATAGAGATTTCCCTTTTATACATATTGCAACAAGTTCTCCAGAAAACATTCATCGGAAATAAATTAAAAAGTCCTCTTGCCACTGCCTCCAAACATAAAAAGGAGCCTACACCCTGGCCCCAGCACAGGCCACTCAAGGCCCTGATTGTCCATGGAAGAAAGTTAAGGATTGAGGGGCCCGAAGCCTGAGATGGGAGGGCCAGATCCCTCCTCTGAAGTATCCAACAAGAAAGGCGAGGTGACAGCGTGGGCCTGGGAGATGGCAGCCAACTCCTTGAGAAACTCAGGGAAAATGACTGCACAGTAGACAGCATTCTTGACTCGCAGAGCCTCACCTTGGCGGTCAGGGGCCCCACCCCGGGGGGGTAGGACCGGCGTTGATGCCCCAGGGGAGCCCCCACCTAGGCCAAGTCCTGTGCCGTCTCTCCCAGGCTGAAGAACCATCTGTGCCGGCTGCCGAGCCCTGGTTGGACTGTGTGCATGCCGCAGGAGCAACTCCCCCAAGGACGGCCTCCGGCTCTTCACTGGGAACAAACAGGAGTGTCGTGAAGCTGCTGGCGTCAGGCAAAGTCCCCTGGCCTGGGAGAGGAGACTCCCCTCCCCACGCACCTCCACTCCCCCAGGGGCACGGACCTCTCCACTAGAACTCTTAACACCAGAGTGCTGCCTGCCCAGCCTCCTTCCCTCTACCCAGCCTCCCCACCAGCCAACCACCATGCTCAGTCTTTAGGCAGTCAACCCTTCAGACACTTCGTTCCCAGACAAGACCCCTCCCTTCTCCAGGCCCCTTCACCGTGAGGGGTTCTCTTACTGCGCCTCCCTTCCCAATCACTCTTCTACCATCACCAAGCTCTTTCTCCTCAGTCTGTAACATGCCCTTATTCTTGCTGCCCAGCACCCTCCTGTACTAGAGTCAAACATTTCCTCCTTCCTCCTGCCTATCTATAACACAGCACCCACATCCCCTGCTCCTTCAATACCCACAGGTGCTATATATGCACTCATAGTTCAGTGGCTTTATCAGATCTGTCACACACCACTGTCCCTCCAAGATCTGCTCTCCTGTGCCACCACTTGGCCTTCCACCAATCCCTCTCCTACATCCACCAAAGCCACCCTCCCACTGGTTGTGGCCAGACAACTTCATGTCAGCTTAGACTCAAATGAACCATTTAAAATACTGCCTTCTCTTCTCTAATTTCCTTCCTCCTAGATTGCTGGCTCTGGATCTGTTCTTGGCCCTGTCCAAGACCTAAGGCCTAGACTCTAGGGATCTAGTCTCTAGATCATGATACCATTCCCATTCTCGACCTCTAATAATGGCTACAGAGATATGCTAAACAGATATATTAGATTTGGCGTTCAGATCCCTTTGCAACCAGGTTCACACACTTCCTCCCACCTCTTCTAGAAACTCTCTACACACTTCCTCACCTCTTCTAGAAACTCTCCCTGCTTTGGCATCCACACCTATGTGCTCCTCCTGGAACCCTTCAGGCTCCTTTCATGCCTCTGTAGCCCCTTCTGCCTTAATTTTGCTTTCCTCAATGTTTTCATCCTTAGCCTAATTTCCCCATCCCTACCTCTCCTCTAATTTGCCCTCCACTAACTTCCCATTTTACTGCCCTATCACATTGCATTTTAATAACTTGTTCTCATATCTTCTACCTCATACATTAATCTGTGAGTTCAAGGGCTTGGACTCTGTCTTATTTACCTCTATATCCCTGGGCCCTCCACAGTGAACACAGTACCAGGACTGTGGAAGCAAGAAATAATTCCTGGTACTGGACCATGAGGAAATCATGCTAAGGAATTTCAGCTGGGCCTTCACAGCTATATAGTAACCCTTCTGGTACCCTCTTCCCAACCTATACACTTTCCTCCTTAAGCCCCCATCTCACCTCTGCTCTCTTGCTCAGCATATTATTTTGCCTCCTACTTCAATTAGCAAATAAAGGATGACTTCAACTCCCTAAAATTTCCCTCCACACCTCAAAACTCCACTTGTACATAACACTTCCTCCTTTGATCTCTCCTCATTTGCCTCAAAGGGGGAAAAAGACTTTCCTGTGCTCTGGATCCCACTTACTTCCACCACCTTTGGGACCTTGCTCCCTCAGTTATGACAATCCTCTAGTCACTATCTAGACTATCAGCTTTTTGAAAGCAAAGATCACATCTTGTACCTCCCTGAGTCCCCTGTACCAAAGACAACACCTAGCACATACGGCAAGCACTCAGATACTTGTTGATGAAAGATGTAAATTTAGAATATCATGGTCATATTTAACTCTTCCTTCTTCCTTATACCCCACAACCACTCACCAGACTCTGCCAGTACTTCCTTCCCATTTCCACCTTTTCAAATTCTTCCTTTCTATTTCCACTATTCTAATTCAAGCCTCACAGGTCACATCTGCATTATGGCAGAAGCCTCCCAATTGCTCTTCTGACTTCATTTTCTCCGAGCTCCAGTGCAACTAGCACATGAACTAACACACCTATCTCTCCATTCCCAGATCTAAGAACCTCCAATGGTTTCTCACTGCCTAAAAGTTTACAACCTCTGCCTAGCCCAGCCTCTACGCTGAGAACCTTCTGCTCTGACAAAATCTTTCCAACCTCACTACCAACTGTTCCACCACCTTCCAAATCCCCTGCTCCAACTAAACAGTTCATGCTGTCCCCTGAACAAAAGAATAAAGCCATCCCACTGCTTTGCCTACCCAAGTCCTACCCATCTCTCAAGGCCCATGTCAAATGCCATGTCCTTTACCAAGCTTTAACAATATCTCAACCTAGAGACTGTTCTGTCCCCTTGCCCGTCCCCAACTTCTAGAGTAGTTTTTGCTGGTACCGTTGGTTTGGCTCTCAGTGGACAAAACTATGTTTTTCCTCTGCCCAGAAACCTGAGGACAAAATCAAGACTCTACTCTCTGCAACTCCATAGTTCCCGGCACAAGGCTTCAACCTTAATAAGAAACTCAGTTAACCTGAGCTAATTAGTTGCCTAGGGAGGACAGGGAGGTGGTGGCAGGGTAGGCCTCACCTAGGGAATCAGATCGGCGGGGGGCAGATCCTGCTGCAGGACCCTCAGTCCAGTCCAACTTGCCACGGGCAATGAGGTACTTCTTGGCTTTGGATAGCAGTGCTGGGAAGTCCTCCTGGGAGGCTGCAAAGCTCTCAATCTTATTCTTCACAGAGCCCAGCACCTATGAAGCACAACTTCATGACATTTCTGGGTGGCTCTAGACTGACATAGTCCTTTCTAGCCCCACTGGACCTATTCCCAGCCCCCCCAGGGCCACTCCAGCTGTGGGTCTGGCCCACCATGGAGCCTGGACGCACCCATGCATGCATGCATCGCACACCTGCAGCAGGGACTTGACACTGGGCTGGAAGACCATGTTGGTGTTGAGCAGGAAAGAGCGGAGCAGGGGCTGGGGGTGACAGGCCAGCTGGGCCACCAGCCCCGTCAGCAGGAAGTTGACATAGACGGAGTTCTGCAGCATGTTCTCGAGTTTGGCAAAGAGCACAGCCATGAAGGGGCCTGGGAGGGTGGGCACAAGGATACAAGGCCTGAACACAATGCACATCACACGCATTCCTCCCCAAAATGAGACCCCCCCCACCACCACTAGATGAAAATTATTTGTGTCAGAAAATGATTTGCATGTTTAAATATCCTGTGACCACCTATTCTGGAGGAGATAAAATGGCAGACACCACATGGACCCACAAGAGGTCCAGATGCCAGCTTTATACACATTCTAGCTGAAGGGCCAGACCACAGGCTCTGGAATCAGACAGACTTGGTTCAAATTTTAGCTTTACCGTTTACTAGTTAAGTTACTGGATGAATCAAAACTCTCCAGGCATAGTTTCCTACTTGGTAAAATAAGAAAATACACCCACCTCATAAGGTTATTAAGAGGATCAAAGAGATACTGATACACAACATTTAGGCCAAAATCTAGCAAATTATAAGTATTCAATAACAACCATAAGCTATATATTTCTCAGCTTTTTAAAAAGCTTCACCCAAGAGGACAACTGAAGAAAGAACAAGTGAGAAAGTGATTAGACCAAAAGAAGAAATCAGGTTACATAAAAGACAGAGGCTAACACTAGACCTGAGCCAGAAATAAAGCAAGAAGCAAGTATAGTGAAGGCAAAGACGGCGACTAGATTGGTCAACTTAAAGTTAGGGGAGAAATCTTTGGAGAACCAAAAAAGAAATCAGGTCTGTTCAGGAGCTGGGAACCAAGGTGGTGAAATAGAATCTGCAGGGAAAAAAGAGCTTAGTTCAGGGCCAGAGAAAACTGATTCAGGACAGACTCTTTGGTGAAAAAGAGGATGGCAGAAGGGATTAGAATGATCTTCTGGGAGAACTGGCCTCAACTGAGCCAGATCACCAACACTAGGACTGTAGAACCATCACAGTCTGTCTGGTCAGGGATTTGTCAGGGAGAGGGAGTGTGCCTAGGAACTGCACTAAGACTTGAGGCAGGAGAGCAATGAAGGGCAAGAGACACTGAATCCTGAAAAAGATCCTAGAACATTCTTACTCCACATGCACATGACTAGCCTTAGCTCTAAAACAACTCTAGCTTAGCAGGGTCCTAAGATATCCCATAACTTTGTCCTTCTCATCTCTGGGGACTTTTTTTGCAAGAGAAAAAGCTCAGATGAGTTTAAAAGAAGAAAAAGGACAGAGCTTCAATTAACGCTTCAAGAAAGTGGTAAAACCTGCACACCACCTTCTAGTGGTGTAGAGCAGAAAAGAGCAGAGCAAAGGCTAAATAAATGAAAAGATATATTTTCTGTAGTCTGCAAGAGAGAGTTGTCATTACTCCAGAGCAAAAGGCCTGATGCTGTGCAAGGCCCAGTTAGGACATGTACTGATCAATGCATGATAACTTGACTACAAACAACAGGAAGATATGTGGGTACCTTGGTCAACTTGTATCTGCCATGTACCCAAGAGATGATAATCCTAAACTATCACATGCTGAGTTCTCACAATGTACCAGCATCACAGTAAGTGATTTACATGCATCAAAGACATAGATGGAATGCTAACTCAAGGTATGTCTAGTCCAAAGCACTATACAGCTTCCCAGAAGTGCCTCCCCACTAATCCCCAGCATGGGGTGTAGAGTAGGGACAAGAGCCAGATGAGGGTTGGGCTGGGTAAAGCTGGCTCCCAAACAAAAACAAAGAGGAGTTAGCCCAGCCACTCAGGCCAGATTTAGCTCCAAGGTCTTTTGGAGAGACCAAAAGAACTTAGCTGGGGGGCTCAGGGCCACACTTTGTCATTTGCCCTGACAGAGGTATTTCACTGATCTAATTTACCCAGACAGAGGTACTTCACTCTATCTGCTTCAGTTCTTACCACTAACCAGAAACCCTTAGAAAGTCTTACTGAGTAGTCAGGGCAACCAACAGGGTGCAAGGATAGGGAACAGGAGAAACCTGAAACTGAGCCCTTCTCTAAAGAGGCTGGGAGAAAGGAGGCCAGGGCTGAAGAAGAGAAGTATACCAGAGAGCTGACCCTGGGCCACAGAAGAGCTGACAAGAGACCCAACACCCAGACAGATATACTGGTGGGAACAACATGGAACAGCATGATTTATAGGTGCCTCATATACAGGACGGCACGTATGTCTTCCACATGGTTCAGATGTATTACTTTGATTCACCAGGAAACACCAAACACAGAATATCCTGATCACACATCCCAGAAAATGGCCAGACTGAGGAAGAGGAGGAACATGCATAAAGGACAGACATACAAGGCTTAGACAGAAGTCAATACTCAAACCAGCACAAGCATGGAAGACTACAGACAGACACTGAGACACAGTATGACATGATATGTATCTGGAGGGGACCCAAGCAAAATGGATGAAGAGCTAAGCAAGTACAAGAATGGCATGGGCAAGAAGTCTCAGAAACCAGCACAAATATGTCGAGAACATGCAAAGAGTACACAAAGGAGAAGACCTAGGCTAAGTAGCTTACCAGTGAAGGGCTGGCTTGGCAGCTGGTTGAGAGTCCGCAAAGGGCTGCTGAGGAAGGGGCCAGGGGGCTCAGGGGGACAGGTGAAGCTTTCGTAGGCCTCCTCCTCCTCAAGAGGTAGTGAAGGCTCTAGAGGGGGCTCGGAGCCGGCGCCCCCATTGCTCAATGCCACCTCCAGCTCCCGGAGCTCCTGCCCAAAGCTCTCTAGTCCTGCCACACCCTCGGAGGTGCCCTCTAGTAGTTCCCCAGCTCCCTCCTGTGGCACCCGACGAACCTTCTTGGCTCCCTCAGGCCATGGTCCTGGCACCCCATTGAGCTGGGGAGGGGGCAGGTGGCCAGGGCCCTCCCTTGCACCCAGAGCCTGCGCCCCCCTCCCCAGCTCTTCCACCTCCCCCTCCCCTGCATTGTCCCTGTCCTCCTCAGGCAGCAGGCTGCGTTTCTTAGTCCGGGAGCCAACAGGACTGGGCTCAGGAGGGGGACGCTCGCCATCATAGGGGGCAGACCAGGTGCGGCAGGCTTGGACACAGCGGTCCACACCAAGGCGCGCCTCACGCAGATACTCCAGGTAATTGTCTTCCAGCTCACCGGGCTCCTCCACAGGGCTGGGCCGTCGGCCAGGGCTGGAGGCTGGGGAGGCAGCAAGCCCTGGTGAGCGAGGGGCTGGGGCTGGGGACTCGGAGCCACCCAGGCTCTGCTGTCGCAGGAAGAGGGCCAGACGAGATGGCGTGGAGGCCCGGGGTACCGTCACCACAGAAGAGGAGTCAACACTTGGGCTTCCAGGGCCTGCAGAGGGGAAAAAACATAAGAGAGATCAAAGAGCCAGAGGTGCAGGAGGAGGGATGAGACACCTTGGGTAACTAAGAGAGAAGGCCATGAAGCAGAAGAAACACGGGACCGATTCAGACAGCTGACTCTCCACCCCTCAAATTAAGCTTTTCCTCATCCACCACCCCCTCCTCATTACCACCAACACCACAAAAACAATGGAAATAGAAGAGTACAACTGGAGTGAAGAAAAGGAACAGCTTTGCTCAGAAGCTAAATTTCTTTGGTGGAGTTAAGGATCCACCCTACAACACCCCTCATCAACCCCCCCAAAGACGGAATGCCACTCACGGCCACCTCCCTCCTCCCACCTTCTTGCTAGGCTCCCCCAGAAGCCAGGCCATACCCGTCGTGTCCTCCCTTCTCCCTGCCTCTCTGCTAGGCCCACCTCGTGCCCACGAGGCATGCTCTGGACGAGGTGGGCTGGAGGCACGGTGCCGACAACAGCGTGGGATTAAGGAGAGGAACTTGTCTGCTGCCCGTCCATATAGGTCCACGTCGCGCACAGCTGGCTTCTGGCTCAGCATCACATGGTTACACGGGACGAGATACCTGGGAAAGCAGCAGAAAAGGGACACAGGATAGATCAGGAAGGAAGGACAGGGCTTGAGGGAACATCAGTGGAACTATATGGCTAAGCCAGGCTTCGAGAGGACACACACAGGCAACCCCGATGCAACCCATCACCCCAGCCATGCACAAGGCCCTGAGGGCCCGGAGGGTTCAGGGTCAGCCATCCCTCAGCCCTGCCCCCGCAGGTACCTGAGAACCAGCTGCAGCAGGACATCCTCACAGCTGAGGTTCAGTAGGGTCCTGAAGAGACTCAGAGAGACCATGCAGAGCTGGGGGAAGGGGGGTGGGAGTCACCATAAGAGCTCTCTACCCTCCAATATGTTTACCAAATAGAAACCTCCCCAACCCCAGGCCCAACCAACCTCTCCTGGAGCAACGATGGCACAGGGCCTGGCACAAAACAATCATTCAAATATTAAATAAATGATCACATGATCTGTGTGGTCAAGACCTCATTATTCACAGATAGGAACGAACCACATGTCAGATTTAATGTATTTCTATAGACCATACACATGTCAGCAAACTCTCTGGCTATATATACCTGGCAGCAGAGATACCAGCAATACTTAAATGGAATGAATACCCATGAAGAGACCCCAGGAAATACTAGGACTGAGTGAATGACTAACAGGAGACAACAGCAACGTGATAACTAAAGGAATGCCTGTCAACGGACTATAGCAGCATAGTAACTGAATGCCTACCAACAAAAAACCAGAGGGAACCTGGAAGAGTCCCAGCTGGGAAGTGGGTGGGGCTGTGAACATGGAGTCTGAGTCACCTCTCCAACACCAGTGTCTCTCTCAGAAGGTAGGATAAAGAAAAGTTCAAGGGCAGCTGACAGGAAAAGGAAAAAATAGGTGGGTCCAGAACAAGGGAAACCTTTTGTTTTAGAAAAGTAAAAAGGGTGGCTCACCTCTGGCTAGATGAAGAGAACAGACACATGTAAGCACTCCCTCACTCCTATGAATCCCCGAAGCACCTTCTGTATACTTCCCTTACGGCAAGTATACCTTAAGCACCCTGAAGACAACTACTGGGTCTTAGTCCAGGGCACTGCCTGCACAGTCTAGGTGCTCATCATTAACTAAATGACTGTGGGGGAGTTAAAAGCCAATCATGGAACTTCCCTGGTGGTGCAGTGGTTAAGAATCTGCCAGCCTGTGCAGGGGACACGGGTTCAATCCCTGGTCCGGGAAGATCCCACATACCGCGGAACAACTAAGCCCATGCACCACAACTACTGAGCCTGCACTCTAGAGCCCGCGAGCCACAACTACTGAGCCCACGTGCCACAACTACCGAAACCTGCGTGCCTAGAGCCTGTGCTCCACAACAAAAGAAGCCACCGCGATGAGAAGCCCGTGCACCGCAACGAAGGGGAGCCCTCGCTCACCCCTAGAGAAAGCCCGCGCACAGCAATGAAGACCCAACACAGCCATAAATAAATACATAAATACATTTAAGAAAAAAACAAAACAAAACCAAACAAAAGCCAATCACGGTGGGAAAGAGATAAGATAGCAGTTCACATTTTAGACAGCATGGATGTTTATCCTAAATGACCATTTTAACTAGCAATGAAAACATTCAGACTCACTGAAAGATTGTGTGGTAGGTAGAAAAAATGGCCCCTCAAAGATGTCCAGGTCCTAATCTCCAGAACCTGTAAGTTACCTTATATGGCAGAAGGGACTTTGCAGGTATGATTAAGGTTATTAAAAAATTTAAGATGGGGAGAGTAGCCTGGATTATCCAAGTAGACCCAATCAAATCACATGAGTCTTTAAAAGCCAAGAACCTTTTCTAGCTGGGTCAAAAAGAAGAGAGATTTGAAGCATGAGAGGGACTCGATCCACCACTGATGGCTTTGAAGATGGAAGAAGGGATCATAAGCCAAGGATTTAGTTGGTCTCTAGAAGATGGGAATGGTCCTCAGCTGACAGCCAGCAAGAAAACAGGAGTCTCAGTCCTATAACTACAATTAAGTAAATTCGACCAATGATCCTAGTGAGCAAGGAAACGGATTTTCTCCTAGGGCCTCCAGAAAGGATGCAGCCCCGCTGACACTTTGAATTTAGTGGTGTGAGGTGTGTGTCAGATACATGACCTACAGAACTGTAAGATAATAAATTTGTGTTGCTTTAAGCCACTATGTTTGTGGTAATTTTTTATGACAGCAATAGGAAACTAATACAGATACTCAGGCTAGCTAGCCAGCATGATTCACCTTAAGCCACAAAAGTCAGACTATAGCAGTTACAAAGTCAGGCCAACAGAATCAAGCTTAAAAGGGCCAAACAGGGGAAAGGAAAGCACCTCCATGTTTACCATGGGCATCCTGAAATCAGAAGAGATTTGGTTCCTCCAAGAACTGAGAGCCAAGAATAAATACCCCAAAACCATGAAAGGCTCCTGAGACCAGGGGACCGAATGCAAGACTAACAGAAATATATGCTAAAGACTAAAGACACTGAGGGAGAATCAAAGAAGTTAGGATAAGATTAAGACAAAATCAAGATGGATAGAGCCCAATACAGGAAGAAAAATCAACCCTAGGAAGGAAATCAACATTCCCAAAACATCAACAGGACATTCCATGAGGCCAAACAGATTTAAGACCTTGGTCGAGCTTCAGCATAATGAGAAATAAAACTTTCTCAATACCTTTGTAAAATTAAAGCTTTGACATCTCTTCCCTATCGGTTTATGACAATAATTCTTAACCCAAGGCATGTATCATAATTACATTTTGGAATATTATAAAAGTACACATGCCTTGGGCCTACTCCCAAAGATTATAATTCAAGAAATCTAAGGCAGAGCCTAGAATCTGTTGTTATGGTTATTGTCATTTTCAAATTTTAAAGTGTACACTTGGTTCAGAAACACTGGTCAAATCAGAGTCAGTCTAGAATATCTCATATACACCCTAACGTAGCTTCAGAAACCTCAACTATACAAAACATAGCTATCCAGGAACCTTACTTACCTGGAACCCTACTACCAGGTACCTCAGTTATCTAGAACAGTTTTCTAGAACCTTTGGTGATCCAAGAACTTCTATTTTTAACACAAGGACCCAGAGAACTTCAATTATTTATAATAAAAGAAGGAAACAAAAATGGCTGATGGAGCCAAAATAAATGCCATAAAGTCCATGGCTAAACTAATGCTTTACTCCCCCGGAAAGACTTCAGGTCTTTATGACTTAGAAACAATTTACTCCTATTTTATATACATTTCTATTGGTTAAAATCTAAACTTCTTACCATGGTCTACAAGGCCACACATGATCTGAATTCACCCACCTCGCCTTCCCTTCTCCCCTTTGCTCACTATACCTCCAGTCACACTGGTCTTCCATTTCCTCAAGTACATTTCCTCTTCCCCACTTACGTACTTTGCATGCATTGCTCCCTCTGCCTGGACTGTTCTTCCACTAGCTCTTCAATAGGCTAACTCCCTCATGACCTTTAGGTCTCAACTCAATGTCATCTCCTCAGAAAGGTTTTTTTGACCACTCTACTGTTTTCTAAGCACCCTGTTGGGTTTTTTATAACAATGACCTCAATTTTCAATTATTTTGGTTATGTGTTTACCTGTCTACCTCTTCTATGAAGGAAGTTCCATGAAGTCAGCAATCACTGCTTACCATTATATCCTCAGTACCACAGAACAGTATGACACATAGTGAACATTCAAACAAAATGTTCAGGAAGAAGGAACGTTAAGTAGGTAGGCGGGCAAATGGGTGCCCCAAGTTATAGCTGTTCAAATACAGCAAATCCAGAGGGAAGAAAAGGTAAACATACTAGTAGCAGCTGGATCACCTATCAAAGCAGACACAAAGCCTGAAGAAGTGATCTCAAGTCACCCACAGCAAGTCACAAAGCGCTACACAGTTGAAGAGAACCTCAGGCCAATACTACATAACAAGTGTCGCACAATGGCAAAACCTACAGCCATGACGAGCAGCCGAAGTCATCCAGAAGAGGTAACTGTGTCCTAGGTTTGTATATTACAAAAGCAGGCGGCCACATTAAAATTGTACCCAAAACAGTTAAAAGTTTAATACTAGAAAGAAAATGCCACCTAACTTTGAAGTGATTGCTGGAGACAAAGGCCAAAGAAGGGCAGGAACACCCTCCCAGAACAAAGGTCGGAGAGAGAAGATGGCTCACCCAGGTAAGCCAGGACAGAGGTAGGGGCCATACCCGGGAGTTGCTGCCAATACGGGCAACAAGGGTGTCAAGGATGGTGTGGGTGTCATGCCGGTGTAATAGCAGGAATCGCAGGAAGGTACGGAGCAAGGCAGGCTCTGAAATACTCCGTAGGAAAAGTTCCAGATAAGCGGTACTGGCAATCATCTCCTCCACAGAGGTCTGGACAAAGGAAGGGAAAGTTTGGAAATTTAGGGCTTCCCCGCACATATGCTAAGCCATTTTCCCTAAGTTCTAAGGAGGTACAAGGAGCAGACAGGGAAAAAGGGAGGAGTACCCAGCCCACTGCCACCCGCATTGGTCCTGGCATTGAGGTAACCACCCCGCAACCTAATCCCTTAATCTGCCTTGCTACCCATGACTCTCACCTTGTGCAGGGCAGGGCCCATGACAGGCACCAGGAACCCATTATGGATATAATCTACCAGCTGCTTTTGCACTAGAGGGTGAGCCACCTGTAGGGGTGCAAGAGAGAGGACGGAGGATTTTGAACGGGACCATTGTCAGGAAGGGAGCAGAATAGGAGAATACAAATAGGCACCCTACCCCCAAGCTGAAAGAAAACCAGAACTCCAGGGAATGCACCCCCTCCCACCCCATCTCCCCAGAATGACCAAAGGCCAGACCTCCTGGGAACCCCAGTCCCACCTGAATGACTGCATTGCAGAACTCTAGGGAACTCATGAAGAGGGCAAGGGCTGGCACCCCCAGCCAGTCCTCCCGTCGCAGGCAGTGCCAATCATCTCCTGGAACTTCAATCTTTCGGGGCAGTGAAGAGTACAGGGCACTCAGCCCTGTGGCCAGCACCTGGGGGCCATCCCCAAGGACAGGTTACCAAAGACTCAGACGATATAAAAAAGGGGAACAGGGAACTATTAACCCAGAGTTTTTATGCGAGTAGGGGGTAAGAGCTATTCTCAGAGCAGATATTTAGTCACCCAAGGTGCCAAGACATCACCTGGGAACACTGGCCCATGAAGAGCATTCAGACTTGCCTTATCCACCTAAGCCCATGTTTCATCCCCACCCCAACTCCAGGTGCTGCTCTCAAGCCCAGGGGGGCTACTTCCTGAAGGAGAGGGCCCTGGTACACAGTCCCTCCACATCTCCTGGACAGAAAGGTGCTCTCCAGTGCCTACACCATACCCTACCCCCCCATCCCAGGAGGTGCTGACCGGGCAGAAGTAAGAGTGATCTGCGATGTAGCGGCCCACAGTGGGACTTCCAGCTGACAGAGCCATGAGCAGGAGTAGGGCATCACGGGCCTGCTGGCCCAGGGTGCCCTCTCGATGCACAAAAGGTACAAGGCGAGAAAAGAGGAGAAGACGGGGAGCAGCTCCGGGCTCAGGAGGTGGCTGCAGGAAGAACTCGAGCAATGAAGGCTCCCGGGCCAGACACACGCACAGCTGGCTGAGAAGTAGCACCAGGCCTTCATCCAGTGCTGGGCTACTGGGCACAGGGCGGCCACAGGCATCCAGCAAGATCAGCAGAGCCTCACGAACTGGACTGTGCCGCAACAGGGGCTGGCGAGCTTCGCTCACTAGCATCTCAAATAGTTTCAGTTGCTCAGCCCGCCGTTCCTCAACCCCATCCCCAAGCTCATCCCACTGAAGCTGCCATGTCAACACACGGGTTAGCAGATCCTCGCGCAGAGCAAACTCCAGCAGGGGCCCAGGAGCTGTGGGAGCCGAGGGCACCGCACGATCCTCCGCCAGCAGTGTCAGCATCTGGTAAGTGTGGTTGCACACAGCACTGAGATCGTCGGCTCCCCCAGGAGCTGCCCTAGGACCTTGCCGCTCCAGAATTCGCACCACCTGGGGAATGAGGACAGATAAGAGAAAAATTTTAAGATGATGAGGTGACTAGATGGCAAGGTGAGAGAACAAAGAATGTTAGGACTCTGGCAGCCAGTAGACTGGGACCTTCAGCATATAGTCTCCTACCTGGGACCAGTGATTCTTGAAGACCATGAGGCAGGTCTCAGGGTCAGCCATGACAGGGGTCTGCAGACTGGCCCCTTGTGGTACACGATGCCCAGGGCCCCGGGAGGCCAGTCTGCTCAGCCAGTTCATCCTCTCCATGAGGTAGGCCGGGCAGGGCCGGTGGCCAGAGGACCACACTCTGAGAATTTGCCAGCCGGAGGCTTTCTCTACTTGTGTCTCTAGTCTGCTTCATCCGGTCTGTAGGAGCCAGTAACTGTCCATGGAGCCAGAAGATATACCAGGCTGGAGTAGTGAGCTCAGAGGTCACTGCCCGATCCAGACCTACAAATCTAATTCAAAGAGAAAGGATGGAAGAGGTTAACAGAAGTTTGCCTCTCTCTACCACCCAGCAGGAAGAACTCAGAACCACCACTCCACTGAAAACTCCACACACACAGTCAGCACCTTAAATTCAACATGTCTAAAACAGAACTCATTCCAACACTAAACCTGTGTTACTCCCCCAGCCTTCTCCACCTTAGTAAATGATACCAATATTCACCTACTTGTTCAGGCCAAAAACCTAGGCATCATCCTTCTTTCTTCTTGTCCTTACTTCTAATATCCAGTTCATCAGCCTATCATCTATACCCTCCAGACATGTCTCACTATTGCAATAGCTTCCAACCTGGTCTTCATACTTCCAGTCTTGCCCCTCTGAGAATCTATTCCCCACACGGCAACCAGTTTTAAAACATAAATTATACTACATCTCTCCTCTACTGAATACCCTCCAATGACTCCCTATCACACTGGTAATAATCCAAATCCTCTACCTTGGTCTCTAGGGCACTACATAATCCAACCTGTATAACCTCCTACCATACCCTTCCTCACTCATACTTTACTCATACAAGGCTTCTTGAATACTTGCTCTTCCCTCTGTCTGGAGTGTACTTTTCCTGATCTTCACATTGCTCACATCACTCAGTTCTTTCCAAATGCCATCTCCTCGGAGAGGACTTACTTAACAATTCTATCTAAATAGCACATCTTCCCACCTTCACTCTCTAGCTTCCTAATCATACTTTCTTCTTAGCAGTTTTTTTACTTTCTAAAAATATTTATTTGCTTATTTATTTGTCTATCTTCCCCACTACGATGTAAGCTCATTGAGGGCAAGGGGTCTCTGTTGTATCCCCAGTACCTAGAGCAGTGCCTAGGGACTCAATAAATATTTGATGAATGTATATGCTTAAGTGAATGAGTGAATGAACAAAGAACAATCAGGAAATCCAGTCTTGATCTGACTCCGGCCCTCTGGGACTGCTGAGGAAGAAATTTTTTTCTAACTATTACAGGTCCCTCCCTAGAAGCCCACCCAGGAGGAAATACACTAATAGACCTTTAACTGGCTGAATAATCTTAAGAGGTAAAAATTCAGAGCCAACCAAAAGAGCAAAAGAATTTTCTTTCTAGCAAAGAACACAAGGATACACTCCCATAAACACACATATACCCACTCCTGTCAGATGCATCCAACACTCACTCCTGGGGACATGACGTGACACCCTCACTAGAGAATGGCGAAAAGTACCAAAACAGCTGTTGGCCTCGGCCATGGCTCACAGTTCCTTCTTCATCACATCTACCACCCCCTCAGCAATACTGTCTCTCAACAATATCTCACAAGCATAAAAACTTCAGAGGAAAAAAAAAAAAAACTTCAGAGGAAAGGTGTGGTTCAGTTGTCCTTCCTCTTTATACTCAATAAGGCTAAAGGAACCCAGAGACCTGGCAACAGGCCCACACTTGGCCTCCAGTTATATTAACCACCACCCCTTCTACCCAGATACACTCCCTCTCACCATTATCAGCTCACACTAAAGGAAGATAGCAACTATGCTTAAGAAAACCTTCTGGAGAACAAAAGACAGTCTTTCTTTTTTTTTCAAAAGACAGTCTTATAAAGGGTGGGAGCAGTCCTAAACAGCAGGCAGGGCTCACTCATTGACTAAGTCGGTGTACATCATACTGATAAATACTGGGACACTGTGCTAATAATAGGTAAGCACTGGAAATACAAAAATGGATAAAAACTGTTGGGGGAGCATAAACCAAAACTCCAATAGATATTATAAACAGAGGTACTTACAAAAATGTCATGGGGGTGCTAAGGAAAGCAACTAAATCTTCCTGGGAAACTATAAGAGGATTCCAGAAAAGAGGTGATATCTGATTTAAATCTTTAACAACGAGATACTGGCCACAAAGAAAGCAGACGGGAAGGCCTTCTTCATATTAAAAACAGTATATTCAAAAATATGGCACTGTGAAAGAACACAGCAAATTTGAAGAACAGTTGCAAGTTTGGTGTGGCTTAATCTCAGACTATTTAGAGAAGAGAGATACAATATTAAGTTGCAGGGTAAACATGGGTGAAGGTTATAAATATCACTGAATATCATGCTAAGGAGTTTGGGTTTTATCTATCAACACCCTGGAATAAAGGAGGTTTTTAAACAAGGAAATGACAAGATCAAATTTGCCTTTAAAAATATGTCAGGGGGGCTTCCCTGGTGGCGCAGTGGTTGAGAATCTGCCTGCCAGTGCAGGGGACACGGGTTCGAGCCCTGGTCTGGGAGGATCCCACATGCCGCGGAGCAACTGGGCCCGTGAGCCACAACTACTGAGCCTGCGCGTCTGGAGCCTGTGCTCCGCAACAAGAGAGGCCGCGACAGTGAGAAGCCCGCACACCGCGATGAAGAGTGGCCCCCGCTTGCCACAACTAGAGAAAGCCCTCGCACAGAAACGAAGACCCAACACGGCCAAAAATAAATAAATAAATTAATTAATTAATTTTTTTAAAAAAAGGCAGATGCTTGCTTTAAAAAAAAAAAAAAATGTCAGATAGCAGCATAAGGTGGAGCAGAGAGACCTAGCGTCACACTCACACCCCAGGGGAGCTGAAGAAGGGCCAAGCATCCAGTCTCAGCAAAGTAAGGCCTTAACATGTCCAAAACTAAACTGCTTCCAGCTTCTAGAACTCAATTCCAAAGACTAACAAACAGCTTCTACCTTGTGATGTACCTGGGGCGCCCACTTCTGCTCTACTCCTTGACTAACATAGAGCACTGCTCACAGACCCAAGGGGAACTGGCCTCCAGGGCTTTCCCTCCCCACCCCACCCCCATTTCTTTTCAAAGACCTCAAAGAGAAAAGCCACACTGAAATCACTGTCTCAGAACCCAAAAGCTAACACTTAACCTGGACCCTCTTCACATACTTCAGAAACCTAAAAGAAAGCCACAGCTTGGTGTTCCTGTCACCTACCTAAGACTCCCTCACTCCCTGTTAATCTTGAAAAGTTCAGAACAAAACAGAAGAGAATGGGATCACCACCCTATTACTGTGCCCTTTCCTCCCACAGCAAAGTCTAGAGAAAAGTAGATCCCTCTTCCCAAATTTACCTACAGGCTCAGCCACAGGGAAAAAAGAAGATGATCTTTCAGACCCCCCAAAATGGCCAAGGTCAAGCGCTCACCGTAGGGCCCAAAATACAGCCTTATAGGAACACTCAGCAAGGGTGTCCACCAACCTCGGAATAGCAGGCACAAGGCAGGAAGTGGCTCAGTCTCACTTATGAACCTTTGCCCTGGGAGAGGCAAAGAGGGAGGAAGGTGGGGGCAGGGATACACCTGCAACACCTACAGCAGACAGAGAGAGACCAAAACAACCTTCTAAGAACAGGTCAGTGAAGTTCTGCGGCTGCTCTCCCACTACAATGGCTCTTCCTAGGCTCTTCCTCTTACTGACATAAGAGGCAGCGATGGGCTCTTACCCTAGATTCTGAAAGTAGAAAGATCTGATTAAAACCTCATAGTAACACAAAAGGGAAAAACAAATAAACAAACCCCATCTCATAGGAGCCTACGATCTAGAGCTCAGCTCACACATATCCTCTCTGCCTGTCTATCCCTCAGCCTATATGTATGAGACAAATGGGATATCAGCGTATGGTCCTAACTCACTCCCTCCCCTCTCCCCAGTACCACCTCTGCTTCTTGCAGGGATCTCCCCACCTCACTCCAGCAGAGTCCTCATAACTCACAGCGTGAACTCTATTGCACAGTGACTCCCCTTTACAACAGTAAATCCCCATGTCACACATGGCTTTCTCCACCCCTTCTGCGGAAGGGCGACAAAGAAGTCAAAGAGAAGGTGAAACTGAACTAGATCATAATGGATGAGGAAAGTTCACTGCGCAGAGAAGAAAAGGCATTCCTAGTAGAGGAAGCAGCTATTACAAAGATTTCAAGGCTCAAAAAAGTAACATGTTTGTCAGGGAACTGTGAACAATTTACTCAAGCTAGAACACAGAGTAGAGAGAGAGTGGCCCGAGATGAGGCTGGAGAGGTGAGTTGAGGCCAAATGATGCCATATTAAGGAATTTGGATGTTATCCTACAGAACACAAAGAGTCAAAAGTTTTTAGCAGAGGAGCTCCATGATCAAATTTGCATTTTTAGAAAGACCATTCCAGGGACGGATTAGAAAAGAGCAAGTCTGAAGGCAGGAGACTGTCTGGGGAAAAAAATCCAGATGAGAGATGAGGAGGTAGTAAACTAAAGCCTTAACTGTGAAGATGTAGCTGTGGAGATGAAGAAAACAGATAATATAAAGAGAAATGTATTAAGATTTTAGTGACTGACTACATACAGGGGGTGAAGGAGCAGAAAGATGGAAGATGACACTGAAGTCCTCGCCTGGATTGCGATATGACACGTGGTGCAAAAGCAGACTTTCAAAGCAAAGACAATGAGTTCTGTTTTGGACACGTTAACTGCGATACCTGTGGAGATATACCATAGATCACTGAGTAAATATGACTGGAACATAGAGAGAGACTGAGACTAGATACAGACAAGTAATCACCTCGTTATGATATACTTTCATATTTCACATTCTCTCTCTCAACTGAAATTATCTTTCCATGTGTCCATCTCTCCCAACCAGAGTGAAAATTCCTTGAGACTTCACAGGACCACATCTTATCTATCTTGTTATCTCATAAAATGTGAGCATCACAAGGGCAGACTATATGCTGAAGTATTTGCTGAATGAATAAATGAATTACTATATGAATGAATGAATTTGTTCTCCCATCACTTAGCAGAGTGCCTGGCACATAGCAGATGTGGAATAAATGGTTACACACAGCGCCCCAAGCATGTTTCTATCTCTACATCATCATCCTCATCTATGTTTCATCTCCTCAGATCTACCACTCAGCTATATATATCATAAAGCAAAATCCATTATACTTAATGCACTATTATTCAACAAAGAGTTCAGTATAGCAAATAGGAAGCTTACGAAACCCAGTGCTTTCTCCAGAACAACCAAGAACTTGGACAGTCCCTAAGAACCCTCGGACATGTGACTTGACTCACCTATCACTATCACAATGTGATCCAGGTATTATGTACACCTGTTCCTATGTTTTTGCCCCATTATTAAACAAAACCTTCAAACCCATGTCACCCTCAAAGTCTCTTTAACCTCTTTTGGAAACAGAACAATTACAAATCATAGAAAAGACTTTTTTGCCAGGATAACGTCCTCCATGTCATCACAACCCTTCCTGTACATCACATGCTTTTTACTCCACATCACCTTCACTCTCTGTTACAAATTTTTTTTTCCCAAGTCACTGTCACTCTCTTGAGACCAAATTTTGGGTCCAGCTTTGCCACTTTATCACTATGTGGTCTCTGGCTCTTCGATTTGATTCTCCATCTATAAAATCAGAATTCCTGCCCTTGCATTACTTCACAAGGAATCTATGTAATTCCAGTAAAATCTGACTTCGCTATGTAACGCATGAATGCAATTTAGATGTCAGACAGTAATTCTACTGTATAAATGCATGCTTCCTCAACATAATTCAGCAGCCACACTATCATCACCCTGAATTCCTGGATTTCATGAACCAGTAGAAATAGATTTTAAAACTTTTAAAATAGGATTGTTACTTTTTATTTTGGCAAATAGATCAGTTTTTTAAAACCCATCATCCGCTGCCACCATTACTTTACCAGTGAGAGAGCACTTTAATACCAAAAGAATAGGAAAGATAATTTAAGAATAAATTTATCTTTATGGAAAACTCATGTTCCATATGTTGTCTTTCTCTCCTTCCACCTTGAAGAGATAAAAACTTTATCACGGACTGGCACTGTCCTTGGCCCAGTGTTCAGGAATCATTGTTCTGAACTCTTTCATTATACATGTAAGTTCTGTAGGGTTCTGATCATCTGGGCAGATTGCCGAGGGTTCCACCAGCATGAAAACCTGTTCAGCCTCCAGAGAGAAGCAATGAAAACATACCACAGGACAGAACAGTTGGTTCTGAGGCTCAGACTCTAGAACAGAATGGGGACTTGGGCTGCCCCTAATTCCCAAAGAATGGTCTGGATAGGGAAGGTCTACCTCTTCCTGAGGTTGGGGGAGGTATCTGCGCTGTGGCAGACTGTCACTAGAGAGGAAATTTTAGTGGTGTGAAAGGAGCCATTATCTGAGTGCCAACCCAGCTTTCTAGAACACTCAAAATTTCCACGTGCATATGGGTTGGCAGGGAAAAGGGGACCTGCAAAATGCTAATAAAGTGAACCCAATAACATGTCGTGGGGCGAGGAATGAACTGCAAAGGGACAGGAGAAAACTTTTGGGGGGGTGGGAGAAATGTTCAGTATCTTGAAAGTGGTGATGGTTTCACAGATGTAAACATATGTCAGAACTCATCAAACATGTACATTTTAAATATGAGTAGTTTATTGCACATAAATTCGCTTTTTTTTTTTTTTTTTTAATTTAACTGTAAGTAAATGAAAGCAAAGCCATCCTGTTTGGGAGTCTAAATACAGCGTTGTATGTAACAAACCATATGATTTCCATGAAAGTAGAATTAGCAGCTGTAAGTGGTTAATCCAATACAGATGGCAACGGTCAAAGCCCCACAGCTCAGCACAGGTAAGGAGCAGCGGTGGAGTACGGTTGCCCAGAAGCAGGTGGAGAGACAACAAACATAGGCGGTCATAGCCAAAAAATCTCCATGAGAGGGACCATCTTCAAGTCTGCAGTCCCAAGGAGGAACTTGAGGGAACGAGGGATTCCAATGATGACTCTGTTGAAGAGTAAGCCTAAAAAATGATTTCCATTATCATTGTTACTACTGCCCACGACGCTTTCATCTTTTGATCCTCCAAAATATGTAGAGCCCATGAAGCAGAAGAGCCAAGAGCACAACACTTCCGCCCAAGCTGTCCTACTCAGTCTAAAACTACTGCTCTCACTGAGCAGGACACTCCATTCAGAACCGACCTCTCACCTTTATCCAAGTCTCACAACCCTCATTCCTTCCGCCATGCCCTGCGCTCAACTCCCTCCCGATTCACCACCAGCCCGCATGCTCCCGCCTTCGCCCTGTCCATTCCCGCTCCCCGCACAGGCCTCAGCCCCTCACTCTGGTCCCAGGGTTGTCCCTCACGCCTGCCCACAGGAGCCCCAGCTGCTCAGTAAATCGTGTTCACAAGTCCCTTCCACTTGGCCCCTCAGGAGGCATCCCGGCCCCTCATACAACCCAGCTCCTTACTTGCCCACTCACCCCGAGGCTCTCGCCCTGCTCCCCTACCTTAGACACTCACACCTGGCCCCTCACCACATGCCAGCCCCTCACCCTGTCCCCTCACAACCAGGACAGTCACCAAACCCAGTGCCGTCATTCCCCAGCCCCTCATCCCCTCTCACACGCCCTCCGGCCCTCACTTACTGTTCAGTCACAGAACTCCGACCCTGACCAGGCCCGATCGCCACCGCGGTGCTAGGTGAGTTCAGGCCGCCATCGCTCCTCAGGCGCACCAGCCGCGCCCCGCCCCGCGCCACACGCAACCCGCGCCCCCGCGCACCACACGTAACCGCCCAGCGACGCACCGCTGGGCAGCGGCGTGCCAGCTCATTGGCTGGGCCCGGCCAGAGCCAGAGCGTCGATGCTTGTTTCCTGGCAACGGCAGAGCGCAGGGGCGGGGTCGCCGACGGCATTCCAAGCAAGGAGTACCGCCTCTTCCCCCAGGTTCCGCCCCCTCGCATTGCAAACCCCGCCCTTCTGAAGGACTCTGGCGTGTCATAGGGGAAGACCTCTGGGGAGGCGGAGGCCCGCGGGGCGGGGGCGGAGCCTGAGGAAGAAAGGTCGAACCGGAGGGCAGAAGGAGGGACCTAAAGAGCGATGCGACTTAAAGAGGCAGGGAAAGACCGGAGGGCGGGGCTTAGGACAGAGATCCGGCTGAAAGAGAGACTAACGTGATAGGGGCGGGGTCACGGATCTTGGCGGTGCTGACAGTGGAAGAGGGGGCGTGGAAAGGGCGGAGATAACAAGAGGGTAGGCCTGAGGGGAGGAGTCGGTAGGTGGGCGGGGCCTGTGGAAAAGCAGAGCCCTAGAGAGGGCTGACGGCGAGAGGTCTAGTTCCTTTCTTGCACCATCTGCACGAACGGCTTGGATAGTACCCGGGCGATGACCGCCCCTCGTTGGCTCGCCAACACCTGCTGCCTCGTGATCCCTTGGGCACTATCGTTTTCAGTCAACCCAAGGAACATGGAGTAAGGTCCTCTTTGTCAGGCAGGATTCCAGATCAATTAAAACCAGTCTCAGCCCTCCAGGACCTCAGCCCTTATTGGTAGACAATTGCAACGTAGTGTAATTGCCATCGAGGAGCAGCACTTAGCGTGTTATGTGTGTCTAGAAGATGAGGGGAAAGAAGAGCGAAGGGGCCTAGGGAAGCCGTCCAGGAGGAGATGATGTCTGAGCAGTCTTGAGAAACAAGCAAGAGTAAGATTGAGAAATGGAAGTTTCAGATAAGGTCTGCAGTTTAGTTGCAAGTATTGTATCGATGTTAATTCCCCGGTTTTTATCACTGTGCTCTAGTTATATAGATGATAACAAGGGAACATGGGTAAGGAGTTTACAAGGACTTTTATACTATTTCTGCAACTTTTCTGTAAGCCTAAAATTAGTTCAAAAGGAAAAGTATTTAAAAAGAAAAAGAAATGGAAGTTTCAGCCCAAAGGATCAGCACATAACAAGGTGAGAAAGAATGGACAACATGTGGGAGGTACTCTGGAAACTATAATCAGTACAGCTTGTCTGGAGCCTAGGGAACATGCAGAGGAAACACTGTGAGATGAGGCTGAAGACACAAACAGAGGTCAGGTACCAGAGAGCTTTGCAGGCCGTGTTAAGGAGTTTAGATTTTTATCCTTGGGATAATAGAGAACTATAAAGAATTTTATGATCAGATTGATAAGGCCCAAATTAGAATAGGAAGGATGTAGAGAAATGGATATGTGGTTATTAGGTCACCAGGGCTTGATGACTGGATGAATATGAAAGGAAAATAAGAGGAAGGATTAAAAACTGATGCTTAGTTTATAGAAGTCAAACACAGGCAAAACTAAACTACAGGATTGAGAGCCAGGATAGTGATTACCCTTGGAAAAGCATTGACTGGAAGAGGACAGAGTGGGGCTCTTGAAGTGAGTGCTGGTTCATGACTGTGTTCACTTTGTGAAATTCATCAAGCTGTGTACTTAGGAAATATGTACTTTTCTATATGTATGTTCTGGTTACTATGCTGTGTAACAAATCATCCCAAACTTAATAGTGTAAAAAAGCAGCCATTTTTTTATGCTCACAGATTCTGGGAATTTGAACAAGACGTGGCAGGAATGGCTTGTCTCTGTTCCCTGATGTCTGGGACCTCATCTAGAAAGTTCAAACGTGTGGGGGGTGACTTGAGGCTGGTGGCTGGAATCATCTGGAGGCTTCTTCACTCACATGTCTGATGCTTGAGCTGGGACTGTCAAACAAAGTACAGACACCTGACTGCTTCTGTGGCTTGGGCTTCTCACAACGTGGCAGCTAGGTTCCAAGAGGGAGCATCCTGAGAGGGAGCTTCCAGACAGTGAGTGTTCAAAGAAAACCAGAAGGAAGCTGCATGGACTTTTATGATCTGGTCTCAGAAGTCACACAACATCATTCCTGCTATACTCTATTGACTGAACAGCCACAAGGAAGGAGCATCAAAGAATTTGTGACTATTTTTTAAAACTGCCACAATGTTATACAATAGTAATAATAATAAATACTGGGGCTAGGTATTTTGGCTGATAGGCCAGAGATAGGGATTATAAGAGAAAGAGCAGATGGGGGAAGAAAATGAGCTCAATTATGGAGCCAATGGGCTGAAGGTGACTGTGGAATATCTGATTGGGGACATCCAGACAGCAATTAGTGGTATAGATAGGTCTGGAGCTCAAAGAGAGTTCTTGAGAGACATTAGATGCAAAAGGAGATCCTGTGGGTGACCAAGATTGACCAGAGAGAGTTGGGAGGATGGAAAGAGAGGAAGGCCTAGGACAGAGTCCGAAAAAACACCAGAACAGGAGGGGTGGACACAGGGGCTTATGAAAGAGACTAAGAAGAAATAAGCAGAAAACCAAGACATTATGGTATCAATAGAAGCCATGGGAAAAGAGGATTTCAAAAAAATAAAATAAAATGTTGGAAACTATAGATGTTCCTTCCAAGAAACTCTCTGAAAACACAAATCTAGCCATATCACTTAACTGTGCAAAACATTTAATGAGTTCTTCATTGCATTTAGATAAAATCCTAGCTGTATAACATGACTGACAAAGCTCTCCCTGAGCTGTCCTCTGTCCACCATTCAGCCTCATCTTTTACCACTAGTCTCTCAGGTTCACTACAAAAACCAAGTGATGTTCCCCCAGTCACCCATGCTTTTTGAAATCTCTATGCCTTTGCATACTCTATACACTTTGCCTGAGTGCTCTTCACTCTTCCGTCTTATACTTGACTAACTCCTATTCATCCTACAGAACCCAGTCTCAATTAGGACCCTTTCTGTGTACTGTAATAACCCTCTGTGTACCCACCTAACAGAGTACCCATCAGACTGATGTGTAATTGCCTATCTACCTGATTCTTCCCCCCTACCAGACTGTGAGTTTCTGGAGGGCAAGGAATGTGTTTCATTCATCTTTTATCCCCAATACTTAGCACAATATTGGCCTGGCACATAGCAGGTGTTCTGATTATGACTTGTTGACTGAGAAAGATGATAATAGTGAAAGGGACATCAAGTTGAGGGAGAATTTTTAGGATTTTTTTGTTTGTTCTGGTATGGGAGGTTTAAGCATGTTCACAGAAAGGGAAAACTGAAAGAGGTTGAGGATCTAGAAAACACATGAAATAACGTGTGAGATCAGGCATGAGAGGTAACAAGAAGGGAATGAGGGCAAAAATGCCACAGGATGGCCCCCATCACACTCATCCAGCAGGAAGGAAGTAGATAGGGTGCAGGTAATGGAAACAGAGCTCATATGTGATGTGACAGGCATTCTTTGTCCCTGGAGACTAGTTCAGCACCTGACACAAATGAGCCATTCAGTGAATAGTTGTTCAATGAATAAAAAATGAGGTGCGAGCAGGGAACTTGCACAGGGTAAAACAGAATGAATTTCTGAGCCTACACTGGCACGCAGGTCTCCTGACTAGAGGGCCCCTGTGTAGTTCAACTTTGAGGAAGGCGGAGGGAGATGAGGCGTAGCCTAAACGTCTGAGGCATGCACCTCCACCATCTCCAGGGACCCCATTAGAGATGTTTAGTTGAGCAGGTGTAAGCCCAGGCCCTAGGAGACGGGGCGGAGCGCTGGAGCCACACTGCCTCCACCCCTTCAGTAGCAGCTGGCCCTGGTTGTGTTGCTAAGAGCTTCAGAAGCCAAAGACAGAGGAATCGCAGCTGGAGACCAAGGGCAGCTTGGCACTACCCCCACCTCCTGAAGCCACCTGCAGGCAGAGGCCCTGGATATCTTACACCCAGGCACCAGGCCACAGAACCATGAGCCAGGACAGCAAAGTGAAGACGACAGAGTCCAGCGGTTCTGCCCCACCCGAGGCCAGGTGAGAGATCCTGGTCCCCTGTGTAAGATCTGTCTGCCTCACTAGATGGAGCCTGGTCCTTCTTTGCTGCTCCCAGTCACAACCGCAGCACTGAACGGTGAATAGATGAAGCACAACTTCCCCTCTTGCCCACAGGAAGTGGCTGCCGGTCCTGGACCCATCTGGGGATTACTACTACTGGTGGTTGAACACTATGGCCTTCCCAGTAATGTATAACCTCATCATCATCGTGTGCAGGTTTGGCGCTATGGGAAGGGCCTTAAGCAGAGACCAGGGCTAAAGAGTGAGGCCCAGGAGAGGGGCGGGTCCCTTGCACGGGGCTGGTGTAGGGGCGGCGTCCATATGAGAGCCCAGCGCTTAATGCTCAGCGGCTGCAGGAGAACACCTAGCACACAGAGGGCGCCCTGAAGCCACTCCTTTCTGTCCCTGCCACGCAGAGCCTGCTTCCCCGACTTGCAGCGCTATTATCTGGTGGCCTGGTTGGTACTGGACTGCACGAGTGACCTGCTCTACCTACTGGACATCGTGGTGCGCTTTCACACGGGTCAGTGAGTCTCAGGACTGACGTTTCTTTCCATGTTCCCTTCCTAAAGAGAGCCTCTTAGTAACAAGAAAGTGAGCCCCTCCCTGACAGCACTTTCACATGCCTCTATGTTTACGGTATCCCTGTGCTCACCCCAGAAACCCTGGAGCAGGGTTAAGCCGGCCCCCACCCTGTCCCCGGTAACTGTCTCCCTGGCCTGCCCTGGCCTGCCCACCCTCAACCTCATTTCTGGAGCAGGCGGGTGCCCTGACTCCACCCCATATCTGACACCACCCACGGCGGCCCCCACTCCCCCCACCAGGATTCTTGGAACAGGGCATACTGGTGGTGGACAAGGGTAGGATCTCGAGTCGCTACGTTCGCACCTGGAGCTTCTTCTTGGACCTGGTTTCCCTGTTACCCACGGAAGTGGCCTACGTGAGTCTGGGTCCGCACACACCCACGCTGAGGCTGAACCGCTTTCTGCGGGTGGCCCGCCTCTTTGAGGCCTTTGACCGCATGGAGACCCGCACAGTTTACCCGAATGCCTTCCGCATCACCAAGCTGATGCTTTACGTTTTTGTTGTCATCCACTGGAACAGCTGCCTATACTTTGCCCTGTCCCGGTACCTGGGCTTCGGGCGTGACGCCTGGGTGTACCCCGACCCCGCTCAGCCTGGCTTTGAGCAGCTGCGGCGCCAGTACCTCTATAGCTTTTACTTCTCCACGCTGATCCTGACCACCGTGGGCGATACGCCGCTGCCAGACCGGGAGGAGGAGTACCTCTTCATGGTGGGAGACTTCCTACTGGCCGTCATGGGTTTCGCCACCATCATGGGTAGCATGAGCTCTGTCATCTACAACATGAACGCTGCAGATGCAGCCTTCTACCCAGACCACGCCCTGGTGAAGAAATACATGAAGCTGCATCACGTCAACCGCAGGCTGGAGCGGCGAGTCATTGACTGGTGAGGATGCTGGGGTTCCAGACCAGGACAGCGAGGGGTGTACTGGATAGAATCTGAGGAGGGTGGCTGGGTTCTTATCGCCTGGTGGGTCAGGCGGGGCATTCAGGGTGTGGCTCATTGGAGGGTTCACTGCGTGGGACTTGGAAAAGGGTTTCCTCCACTAATTGGACATGGACTTAGAGCGAGGGGTTGGGTAAAAGACTGACAGGGAGAGGAATTCATACACAAGGAAGGATAACCCAGAACCCAGGGAATGGGAACTGCCACCACCTGGTAGGACTCAGAAGGTCCTGGAAGAGGTAAGAGGGAAAAGCAATACTCCTCAGGGGATGGCCACCAACAAGATGGTTGACTATGTCGTGGAGTCCATACTGTAGGCTGAACAAAGGGAAGTGTCACCAAGTTGAGCAGAGGATCGCTAAAGAAGATGGGGCTTGGTGACTGAAGTAGATATCGGTGATACGGTACAAGACATCACTGAATGGTGGGTGAGTAGAGCCTGACAAGAGCTAAAGGGTATCCTAGTCACTCTTCACTGGTGGAGGCTTCCAGGCCCTGGGTGAGGGAGAAGCTGTCAAAACATATCTCTGACCAGCAGATAGTGCATTAAAGATGTTTATCAACCAACTGTCAAGTATTCCCATGACCCCTGTGAGAACTCAGTGTGGTTGGGTTCTTGGCTGAGGCTGAGCTGAGAGCCCTGATGGAAGACGTAGAGGGAGGCATGTAGCGGGCTGGTGAGGACTGATGATGTACCTTGCCCCCAGGTACCAGCACCTGCAGATCAACAAGAAGATGACCAATGAGGTAGCCATCTTACAGCACTTGCCCGAGCAGTTGAGGGCAGAAGTGGCCGTGTCTGTACACCTGCCTACTCTGAGCCGGGTGCAGATCTTCCAGAACTGTGAGGCCAGCCTGCTGGAGGAGCTGGTGCTGAAGCTGCAGCCCCAGACCTACTCACCAGGCGAATATGTCTGCCGCAAGGGGGACATCGGCCGAGAGATGTACATCATCCGAGAGGGTCAGCTGGCTGTGGTAGCCGATGATGGTGTCACTCAGTATGCTGTGCTTGGTGCAGGGCTCTACTTTGGGGAGATCAGCATCATCAACATCAAAGGTGGGCACGCCATCATTCGTTCCGGAGACAGGGCTAGGGGAGGGGAATGGGGACAGCAGAACCCCGTGCTGAGACCAGGTGGTACTTCAGAGCCTACAGATTAAGGACACCTGGCCCTTGCCTGAGTCACTAGAGGGCTCAAGAGAGAAGCAGGACAAGGAGGGTCTGTTCCCTGAGAAGAGGCTGAGCCAAGGTCAATGAGCAGGGTGGGTCCTTGGAAGAGAGAGTAGACCTGCTCTGTGGATAACCACCCAAGGCACCAACAGATCAGTGGAAAGTGCAGAGATAATAACAATCAATAATAATAATAATAATGGCTAATATTTATTGCATGCTTACTACATGCCTTGTTCAAAGTTCTCCACATGTACCAACTCATCAAATTCTCACAGCAGCTCTATAAAGTAGCTACTATTATCCCCATTTTAAAGGTAAGGAAATTAGAGCACAGAGAGTTTGGGGAACTTGTCTAAGGTCACACAGGTAATAAGTATACACTCCTGGGATCAGTACAAGAAACAAATTTCTTATAGCCAACTGGAAAGGAAGGTAGAAGGAAGGAATTCCTATTTACTGCATCAACTCCAGTCCAGGCCAGGTACTGCACACTGGCTCATTTGTTCCTCTTATCAGCCCGTGCAGTAGGAGTTGTTATACCTAATCACAGGTAAAGACACTGAGGCCACAGGAGATGGGAAAGACTGAAAAGGGGGTGAGAGCACTGGGTGTGCTCTCAGTCTGGGGATCCCACTCTCCAGTTGTCCTAAATGCCTCACATCTTCCTCCAAGGACCCCCTCAAGACCCACATCTTGTATGTCGTTGGCCACTGTTTACCTGACTTTGGACAAGTCACTTCCCTCTTTTAGGCCTCAGTTTCCTCACCTACCCAAAAGAGGGATGATATTAAAAACCCAGAGAGTTATTTGGGAGGATTAAATGGGCTATGAGTGAGGCAACCAGTGCAATGCCTGGCGCATAGCAAGAGTTCAACAAACGGTAGTTCCCTTGCCCCTTCTAAGGTCCTTCTACCTCTGAGACGTTGCAGCATTCAGACGAACCTACCTTCCCACCCACCACCCACCAATATCTTTCTAAAATGCAGACGACACCATACAGTTCTCCTGCTTAAAATATTTCAATAGTTTCTCACTGTCCTCAACATAAGGTCTGGACTCCTTGCCAGGGCTACGAGACCAGCATGACCTGGCTCTCTCCATCTCTCCTACTCTCCTCACACCCTGACCTTCAGCCTCCCTGGACAGCTTACTGTATTCTGTAACCACCTAACCCTTTCCTAAGTCCATCCCTCCGCTCACATTCCTCCCTCTGCCTAGCTGCCCTCCCCACCCGCTCCCCTAGTTACCTCCTACTCAGTCCAGGCATCAGTTCCTCCGGGCCTCCCTAAATTCTCTGCCTTACAGCTTGTCAGGGGCTCTTTGCCTGTCTTCCCATAGTACCAGATGCACATCTACGCTGCATTGGCTGTACTGTTACATAACTATCCCCTTAAACGTCTAAGTCCTCTAGACTGTGAACTCTTGGAGGCAGGTCACTGATACCCACCCAGCACAGGGCCCAGTCCCTACCCAGTACTTTACTGGATGAAAGAATTAATGAGGCAGGAAGAGAGGCTCAGAAGCACAAATGTGGAGGTGGGGGTCCTGGTTCAGGAGGGAAATGCCCTCTCACGCCCACCCTGACTATCCTCCCACATGTCTGCCCGTGGCCACAGGGAACATGTCTGGGAACCGCCGTACAGCCAACATCAAGAGTCTAGGTTATTCGGATCTGTTCTGCTTGAGCAAGGAGGACCTGCAGGAAGTGCTGAGCGAGTATCCACAGGCCCAGGCCGTCATGGAGGAAAAGGGCCGTGAGATCCTGCTCAAAATGAACAAGTTGGACGTAAATGCCGAGGCAGCTGAGATCGCCCTACAGGAGGCCACGGAGGCCCGGCTGCGAGGCCTCGACCAGCAACTCGATGATCTGCAGACCAAGTTCGCGCGACTCCTGGCTGAGCTGGAGTCCAGTGCACTCAAGATCGCCTATCGTGTCGAGCGGCTGGAGTGGCAGACTCGGGAGTGGCCAATGCCTGAGGAACTGGCCGAGGCCGACGATGAGGGCGAAACTGGGGAGGGAACGTCCAAGGATGCAGAGGGCAGAGCTGGCCAGGAGGGACCCCCAAGCCCAGAGTGACCCCATGGCTATTCCCCAGACCCCCACCACCAAGTGCATCCAGAGTTACAGGAAAGCCTGCCTGCAGAAACTCTGCCATCCTGTCTGCTAGGTTACAGAGATGGGAGTGAATTGGGTATGTAGATGCACCACCTAGAGATGCAGGAGTATAGCACACATTTATCCCCTGCTCACCCAGCACACACACACACACGCACACACACACACCTATTTGCATATATCTACACTGGCCGTGAGACTGTGAAATCCATATAAAATGCTCTGGAGTTCCCCTTCTCAGAGCACACGTGCTTTCTCACATACATATGTCTTATACCCACATCATATATGCACATTCAGTCATGCACCTCATAAACACACATATACCAAGAATCACACATCAGTACACACAGATGCTTTCCACAGGTTTGCACACACTTGTGAACACACAAAAGGACTCCCATAACCCTCTTGTTCCAAGATATCTTTTAAATGCCCCTCCATATGGGAGGTTCACAAGTGTACCCTGCAAGTAGCACTTCAATAAATATTTGCTTCCTCACTAAGCATTTATGGGGCTGATGGGAAAAAGCAAAGCCAATATGGTCCAGGATGAATTCTGTCTGAATTCTCGGTTACAGGGGCAAGGGGCACAGGCTGTGTAGAGTTGGTGGGTTGGATTCAAAGAGGCGGAAGTACCTGATGAATCAAGAAGCACTGAGCCAAGGCAAAGCAGGCTTATGCGTCACACTGCTGTAAGTGTGCACACGTTTTCATAGACACATTCACATATACACACTGACCATTGCATCTCACAGCAGAGTTTGTGCCCTCAACCTCATGAGCTCTGAAGGGTTTGATCTAGCTTAGTAAGCCAGAGGAAATACCTCTGCTCCTTTTTCCTTCCTTTGGTTCAGCCCTGGAACCTGAGGCCAGGGCTACCTTGCTCTTGGGACTGATTCCAAGGGGAGAATAGTTCCCAGGACTACTCAGCTGGCCCTGTCCTACCATGCTGGTTCTCAGAGCTGGCCTTTGTCCTGTCAGAAACCCAGCCCTCCTTCTCTATACATTCCAAGATATAGGGTGGAGAATAGAGACTAGGTGGGGTGGAATATCATGACTGGGGACAACTGGAGATGAGTGTTTGGGGAGTTTTGGAGAAACTTTTACATACTTAGAAGAAGGTCTGCACGTTTGGGGCAGAAGAGGTGTTATAGGGTCTGTGGAGCAGAGTCAGGTGTCATCTCTGAATCAGATTCCCCCTTGCCACAACTCTAGCTCCTCCAAGGCCTGGCAAGTCTTTGGGTGTAGGCTGTGCCAGGTGGTATTTTAAAATGTGCCTAGAATTTAATTTATCAACATCAAACTGATAAATTTATATTACACTGACTGAGTGATGACACACTCAGAGATCAATGCCATTGAAAGAAGAATTTATCACTTACAGTCCTCAACAGGAGGTGGCACACTGTGTCATGCAGGGCCACATGGGGAAGCACCAGCGTTGGTCAGGAGGCAGAAGGAACAAGAAGAAAACATGGGTAAAAGAACCTTTATTTCTATAGTGGTAGCAAGTTTTTAGGTGGGGACATCCCCTATTAGGTAGGAAGCGAAACACAGTTTGGGGTCTTGTGGTTGAAGTGTTTGTAATATGATTTTCAAGCATCCATGAAAGTCAGATCACAGGGGAGATGTAAACAACTTTGGTCATTAATTTTCTCGTGATTTCAAGATGTTGAATCATCAGTTACAGAATATCAAGAATGATTATTACAGGTAGTACAAAAGAATGTAGGGTAGGGCCCCCAGTGCTGTGAGGGCAGGATGTGTAGGGAGCATCTGCTAATGTGTTGTCATGGAGACATTCCCCCGAGCTGTTGGGGTCCTCTAAGCTGATCAACCTTTTAGATATGATGCAGGACTCAGACATGAAGGACTTGAAACAAAACTTTTTCAAATAGCCATAGAAACTGAGGCTGTGGCTGGAGCCAGGGTGTCAAGAGAGATTATGAGGGCCACTGCACATTAAGTCATTTTAAAATGTGTGGTTATTTTTTGATAGCCTCCTCACAAATTATGAGATCCATTGGATTGTCACTGTCTGTCTTGATTATCACTGTATCCTCAGAGCCAAAACTGTGCCTGGCATATGGTAGGTACCTAAATATATATTTGGCAACCAAAGAGATGGGAGTCGAAGCAGGTAAAGGCCCAACATTGGAGGAAGACGTGTGTCAATTTCTCAAGAGGTTTTCCTACCATCTCTACCTTCAAATCATGTTGAGCTAGAATGGGTGGGTATGTAATGAAGGCCTTTTTAGTGGTTCCTGATGGATTTGGGGTGCTGAGAATAAGCTTTTCATTGATAAGGTGTACACCTGTCCCAAGAGAAGACTCTCTTAGAACAGGTGGCCCTGCCACCCCATAGAATCCTGGTCTACAGCACCAGGAGGGTAATAACTGGCCATCTTGCCTCTCTTGGATGCAGAAACAAAATTCTTCTGGAGTCAGCTGTGCATCTTGCTCTGCCTCTGCTTTTCCAGGATGAGGAGATCAAATTCCTCCTGGTAGAGCCACCACACCACAAGACATCTTGAATATCAGCAATACCATGCTGGGGTCCTCTAGTTGTGGAGTGACTTCTGTGTGGAAGACAATGTTTTGACAACTTGGGATCAAGCTGCATAGAGTTGAGTCAGGATGGGCAGAAGGGAACACAATTTTAAGTTCCTGGAATCACAACAACAAAACAACAACAAAAATAATCTTTTAGCCCAAAGAATATTATTTACTGTGTGTCAATTGCTAGGCTAAGTATTTATATATGTGGCAAGAAACTTCACTGAGATATTCATTTGGGTTTTGTTCATTTTATCCCTCCTCTCATCATAAGAAAGCACCTAAATCTTTGTATCCCCTTGACTTAAAGCTTTTTGAATTGCAGCATCAAAACTAGAAATTTCCAAAATGGGAAAAGAATTTGAAAAAGAATAGATACATGAATATGTATAACTGAATCACTTTCCTGTACACCTGAAACTAATACAGCATTGTTAATCTACTATACCCCAATATAAAATAAAAAGTTAAAAGCATATATAAATTTTCAGAAACTCTCTGCCCTAGCTTTTGTTTGTGAAAATCAGAGCTCCGAGGTTTTCACAAAAATTCACCTAGGGGTGAATTGTGCCCGATTGTCTGCGAGGACTGAGAATTGAGGAAGCAGAAGCTTATGGACTTCTGAGGAAGGAGATTCCCCAAGACTAAGAAAAAGAATGGGATTCTTCAGCACTTTATTAGTTTTCTTATGCTGCTGTAACATATTGCCCCAAATTTAGCAGCTTTAAACAGCACCCATTTATTATCTCACAGTTCTGGAGAAGTAACACCAGAGGGCAAAGACAATGGAAGTCAAAATTCTACCTATCACAGGGTTTCTGGGAAGGAAAGCAGCCTGGACCCCACTTTCACCCCAGGCCCAGAATAGGGAACACTAAGAATTGAGTCTTTGGAAACTGGAGAAAGATCACCTTGCCCCAGCTCACACTGGAGCCTCAGATCAGCACCCTTAGGGGGAGACAGGCTTGAGCGAGGTGCATACCTTCATAACCAACATGGTCTGACTGCCAGAGACCCTCCCCCTCTCCAGCTATTCTGTCCAACATAAAACTCCCAGGGACTTTTATAAGACCCTAAATTTGGAGGAAGAGAGAATGGAAAGAAAGTCACAAAACACAAGTGAGATTAAATCTTCTGTAAGGTAGGTGGTTAAACACTTAGATGAGAATTGTCTGATTTAGAGAATCAAGGAAATGTCCAATTTTTTAACACACTGTTACGGAATCACTTATAACTGCTCTATATAAATTATCTCATTTGGAAATTTAAATTAGCAATATTAGGAAATTTAACTGATTTTATGCTCATTTTTCCAAATCAGGAAACAAGCCCATGGAGCAACTAAAAATATTACATATGATTTATTGTAAAGCTATTTTATGCCAGGTCCTGGGCTAAGTGCATTGTCTCAGTTAATCTTTACAACTATGAGAAAGATGCTCTTATTTCCCCATTTTGAAATGAGGAAACCAAGGCTCTGGGAGATTAGATAACTTGCCCAGTATCACAGGGCCCCTAAGTCACATGGAAAGAAACCGAGGTCTGTCTTACTGTTTCTTTTAGGGAGATAAGAAAAGGGACTACCTCAGCTTGAGGTCAAGGCCAGGCAAGCTCCTTCTTTTCTTGAGAATGACTGTTGCAAGCTGTAATGGTGGTAACAAGTAGTACCCAGAGGAGAAGGAGCCAGTGGTGCAGAGCAAAACCTGTGAATCACCAGCAAGCCTGCCCAGTGTGCTGAAGTGTGATCTCAGGGCTACTGCCAAAGACAACGGACCACCCACTGCTCTGGAGAAGAGCTGCCAATTCCAGCTCTCTGCCCGCACACATGCAGCTGTGGGAGGAGGGCAGGTGTGGGGGAGTCACCGCCAGATTTCTACAGGGGTGTCAAAACTGTTCAAGGCCCCTCCTGCTGAGAGCCCAGCTGCTTCTGGCTTACCTCTTCTCCCTCCCGCAGTATCTAGGGCCTCACCCACTTCCCTCCTTGGGTCACTAACCTCAGGACACCTTGGCCTGGCTAAGATTTGAGATGTACACTCCTCCTCAGTGTTCCCAGTTAGCTATTCCCCCCACAGAAGCTTCTTTGGCCCATCGTACTTCACCTTTTCCTTTCTGACAGTTTGGTTGCTAGCCCCAAAGAGAGATAGAAATAAAGTGTCAAGCTTGGGAGGAAATCCCATTCATAGCGAGACAGGCCATCCAGCCCAGGGAAGATCTGGTGCAGACACTAGGAGCCAGGAGCAGGAGGCAAGGTCGGTGGATTCTAGCTTGGGGCTGAAGCTAGGGTTTGGCTTGACGCTTGGATCAGAAATGGATGGGCTAGCTGGACTGGAGATGGGGTCAGGGCATGGCCCAAGTCAGGGCAGGTATTAGGCTGGCCTAAAAGCACAACAGATAAGAAAGAGTTTGGAGCCAATCATGTGCTTGTAGGCCAGTCAGAGTCAGAGTTTAGTTCTGAAACATTGCTTACTGGCTGGGGGACTCTTCACCTCCTACAAAATCATTCAAGATTGTTGAAAGCAGTGCTTGGGGAATTAAAATGTAAATGAGATAAGAAATGTAAACTGTCTACCAGTGCCTGACAGATAGCAAATGCTTAATGATGAATAATAGCTATGGCCATTACTCCTATCCCTCTAGCAGCTTATGCCTTTGAGGACCCTGAGGAGCACGGGTTGTGCAGCCCTGCTTGGCCCTGGGCCCTGGGGCTGTGCTGGCAATGCCAGGTCTGGCCAGCAGAGGGCGCAGGGCTCTCCTTTCCTCCCTTCCTTCCAGCTCCCTCCCAGGCCTTCGGATTGCATTGCCTTGCAAAGCTGGGAGAATTCCCCAGGGAGAAATGGAATCTTAGAGACAGAATCGGGGTCTCGACTGGTTTATGAAAAAACTTATTCAGATGTTTTAACAAACACTAAAATGCAGCAGTGGTGATGCTGAGAGACATTAGCTGTGCCAAGTCAGAGCCCAAGGCACCTGGTGGGGTCTACACTATGGAATGGCTGGGATCATTCAAGACTCCCCTACCCGAGAGCTTGAAAACTCCTGTGCTTTTTACGCAGAATGCATGGGCCCTCTCTGTGTATGGCATTGCCTTTCTGGTTTCGGTACCTTGGCCTGTTGCCCTCTGCCTTGCCCTTCACCAGTAGGTTTCACAGGGCCCCAGAGGCTCAAATGTATTCCTGGAAGCCCTCTATCCATTTGACTTCCTGGGTGAGCCTTCCTATGGCCATTTTAGCCCTCAAGTGAGGCCCTGACCTGGGGGATCCAGGCCTGTCTTGGCCTACCTGTGAGAGAGCCACATCTGAAGCCAAATGTAACCCTCCAGCGGGAGCCAGCCCCCAATGCTCTCCCCAGCATAAGGCCAGCCTCTGGAGGGCTGCCCCTGGCCCTGGTTTCTTTCCTCTGGCCAACATCCCTGCCTGCTCTGGCTCCAGGCGTGTGTCTTCTCAGCCTATTCCCTCTGTGTTGAATTATGCCAAGAGAAGGGGCTTCTGTGTGGGCAGGGAGTGCATGGGCAGGAGCTCAGCACAGAAGAATAGTGGCAAGACGGGAATAAAGACACAGACCCACTAGAGAATGGACTTGAGGATATGGGGAGGGGGAAGAGTAAGATGTGACAAAGTGAGTGAGTGGCATGGACATATATACACTACCAAACGTAAAATAGATCGCTAGTGGGAAGCAACCGCATAGCACAGGGAGATCAACTCGGTGCTTTGTGACCACCTAGAGGAGGGGGATAGGGAGGGCAGGAGGGAGGGAGATGCAAGAGGGAAGAGATATGGGAACATATGTATATGTATAACTGATTCACTTTGTTATAAAGCAGAAACTAACACACCATTGTAAAGCAATTATACTCCAATAAAGATGTTAAAAAAAAAAAAAGAATTTCTGCACATCACAGAAATGCCGAGAAAAGAAGGCCTTGAACGGGGAGGGGAAGAGGCAACCTGATCAGCCACAGGGGGAGGGGCTGAGCCAGTGGGCAAGCTGGCACCCCAAGGACTAAATGACTGGTTCCCCTCCTAGCCCTGGATCCCAGCTGCATGTGTGTCAGGGCCAGGGGTGTGGAGGCAGAGCGTGTTCATGACCCTCACACCGCCGTGTGTGAGCACTGGGCTTCCCAAGGAAAGTGCTGATGTTCTGTGGACCTGCAAGCTAGCTGGAAATCGGTCCTACCTTATAAAGCGGGTTATGTGGCTGTGCATTCGGCACTGTGTGCGCCTCTCTTTCGTTCTTTCCCTTGCACGTTTACTGACATGTTGTTTAAACATTCCCCTCTTATCTCAATTGTGATATGGAATATTGAAAGAAGGATCATGTGCCCACCTCGGGCAGTAGCGTGGGTGACTGAGACTTCCCCGAGGCAAAGGGAGATTGTTCTAAGCCACAAGAGTCAAGCGAGGTGGGCCAGCACCCCCTGCAAGACACACACCACACACACACAGAGGCACCAAACACCAAAAAACTGACAACATTGACAGGTCAAGGCCTGAGTCAGAAAGGCAGCTTCCCTGAGGACTGAACCTGGCCCTACTGCAGGACCTCATGCACTCGCTTCCTTGACCTCTTAGGTTTCTGACTTGTTCTGGAACAAGGGTCCAAGTCTCTGTCCTCTGGCATTGACTTTGCATTTCCCTCCTTGCTCTCATCTAAAATTCCCCTGTTTCCTGGCCCTAAGCAATCCCATTCTCTCCAAATGTTGGCTTAACTCTGGCATGGATGGAATTTCCTGATTTTGAGAAACGAGCTTTGACCCTCTTAGCAGTGCGTTTTCATCCCTCCTCCTCCGTCCTCTGATCATGGTATGTCCCCTTTCCCCACTGTATCTATGACTTGGTTTTTTTTCCTCTTTACAAACCATCTTCTTGAAACAGTTTATACCCACCGTCTCCTGGTCCTCACCTCCCATCACCCAACTGCACTTAGTTAGAGGGGAGAATATGAGCAAGGTACGCGGATGATGAACAATATGGAAAGCACCATGAAACAATAAACAACTCAAGGTTCCTTGAGCATAAAGAAAAGATAGAAATGAGAGTAGTGTGGGGAGTGGTTTGAGAAAATGTTGGAGAAAAGGACAGACACCAGACCCTTGAAATATAGACAGGCAAAATGGCAATTACAAGACACGTAATTGTAAGAATTACTGTAATGAGAGATACAGGTGTTACAGAAGTACATGGGTTAAGAGGCACCTAACCCAGATGTGTGGGGCTAAGGAAAGCTTCTCAGAGGAGTTTCGTCCTCTGTAACTCCTTTCCCAACATCAGCAAACTGCTATATCCTCAACTTTGAACACCCTCTCAACTCCCATGTTAACTAAAACCAGCCATCCCCTAAAGATAGCATATCCTTCACAGAAAGGGGTGGCTTCTCATCCTCTCATAATACATGTACACAGATTTGGGAATCCTCTGCCCTCACCAATGCTGCTTCTTTACTCTCAATAGACCTCTGCTCTTTGACACTTGTATGTTCATTGTGCTACCCTCTTCCCTTCCTTATTGCTGATGACCCCCAACCTTCTAAAGCCTACTTATTACTCATTTAAACTTTGTCACCTACCTCATAGTTCTGTCTTCTCCATGTCCAGCTGAGATTTTGTGGCCCATCATTTCATGCTTGTCCCTTTGTTGTCCATCCCACCCATCTGGTAAAATCTCAACTTAGGAGGAACTGAACCATCAACATTCTCCATGCTTGCATCCAACTGTCTGGGCTCTGCTGGAGAAACTGATACCACTAGAAATTCACAGTCACCAACTCTTAAGTGGGTCCTCAAAACTTTCCTGATTATCTTACTACATTCCTCAGATGTCCACTTTCCCTTTCCCATTATATACAGTTTTCTTAAACCATCTTGACTCCTAAAATTTCAGTCCTATACACACACACACATACATATGCACACCACTCACTGTAAACAGACCTCCAATTTCATAGAGAAACCAGAAACTATCAGAAAACAGCTCTCCACCAAATCTAACACCTACTGTCTTAAGCTACAGATCAAGGTGCTATGATAAAAGAGAGAAAAAATTGTAGAGCCTTAAGATTGTAGTTTCTTTCTTTTTCATACAAGAGAACCAGAGGTGGCAAAATGACTTGAGCATGTAGGAGACCCAGGCTCCTTCCATCTTGTCACTCTGCCATCCCTAATGTGTGAGGGATGCACACTTCACTGCATGACTGAAAGTGGCTTATCCACATCCACAGTCAACCTGCAAGAAAAGTCAACGAGGAAGAGAGAGTTCACTCTTTTCCTTTAAGGACTTGATCTGGAAGCTGCACTTATGACTTCCATCCACAGCCACTGTCTAGAATGTAGTCATTAAGCCACACTTAGCTGCAAAAAAAAAAAAAGTCTAGGAAATATACTTGTTATCTGGTTGCCATGACATTTTCATCTATATACTTGTTATCTGGTTGCCATGACATTTTCATCTATAATTATTCTCTTCTACTAACTTCTTACAATTGAATCTGTACTCCCATCAAAAGCTAGAACCCTCCACACATGCACTGGGTTCCATACTTCCCTACCTTTTCTCAGGAACCTTGCATTAGTGTCTCCGTCTCTGTCTCTGTCTCTCTCTTGTATCTTCAGTCTTTTCTACACTTTGCAGTAATTCCATCTGCCCCTAAAAATGTTCTAGTTCTTCCATCTTAAAATCTTTCATTCCACATCCCCCTCTAGTTACTACCCTCTTTCCTTTCCTTAATAACTATTCTTTAAAAAGACTTGTCTAACCAAGGGGGGAAAGTGGGGGGGGTGGTTTGCTGTGATGAATTGGGAGATTGTGATTGACATGTATACACTAATATGTATAAAATGGATAACTAATAAGAACCTGCTGTATAAAAAAATAAATAAAACAAAATTCAAAAAAAAACCCTTGTCTAAAGTCACTTGCTCCACTTTCTCCCGTGACATTCAGTGTTCAGTACATCTGATCTGTCTTCTGTCTCTAGGACCTCACCAAAATGGCTCTTTCTGTGGCCAAGGACCTCCAGGTCCCTGAATTCAGAGAACATTTCTCATCCTTGTTTTCTTGGTCCAGGAGCAGTATTCGATTCCATTCAGTATGTCTCTTTTTGCTTTCATGATGCCTTGCTCCCCTTGTTCTCCTTTCACCCCTCTATATGCTCCTTCTTGGTCTCTTTTGCAGACTGGTCTTTCTCTATCCAGCCTTTAAATAATGGTCTTTTCCAGACTTCTGACCTGGTTCCTCATTTCTCCTTATTCAACATACTCTCATTAATTCTATGGTTTATTTTACTTCCTATACAACCTGCTTATTCAGCTTCCTACTGGAATTCCTGCTTAGATGTCTAATAGGCATCTGAAACTTTACTTATCCAAAATGGACCAGATTCCCTGGTGGGAGCTGCTGTCTGATAGCTACTATTTTCTCTATGAAGTGGGAGGCCGTGTTACTTGTTGTGACTGAAGGATGGTATGTGTGTGTGTGTGTGTGTGTGTGTGTGTGTGTGTGTGCTTGTACATATGGGCTGTCATCAGGGTAAGAGATGAAATAAGAGATTTTGTAAGTCAAGAAAATTTGAAAAAAATATTTTGTAAAATGAGAAAAAGAAGGTGACCAGAGAAACAATAAAACTTATACTGGGAAGCAGCGTACTAGGAGCACCTGAATTCTGACTTCCCAAATCCCTGGCTTTGAATTGTGGCTTTTTTCAACTAGTAGCTTTGTGGCTTTGGGCAAGTTACTAATACTGTCTCTGAGCCAGTTTGTTTATTTAAAATAGTGATCAATAATATTGTGCCCAAATTTGTAGTTCTTTGTGAGGATTAAAGATAATATGCTAGGAACCTAGTAGGTGATTATCAAACAGTTCCTATGCAGTTCCCAGTTGGTCCCGTTCCTTAAGTTGCTCTCCACACCAGCTGCCACTACAATATTTCCAAGTCTTTCTAAAATTTAACAAATTTCCAATGCCCTCACTTCTTCCTTGCATGGCTTGCAAGGGTCTGCATTTGCTACCTCCTAAGATGAGAGGTGTGTTATTTTCTATTGCTATGGTAACAAATTATCATGAATTTGGTAGCTTAAAAACATCCATTTATTAGCTCACAGGCAGTATGGCTGGGTTCTTTGCTCAGGGAGGATATCACCAAGCAGAAGTCAGGATGCCAGCCAGACTAAGTTCTCTTCTGGAAGCTCTGGGGGAAAATCTGCTTTCAGGCTCATTCTTGTCATTAGGAGGATCCAATTCCTGTGGTTGTAGGACTGTGGTCCCTAGTTTCTTGCTGGCTGTCAGCCAGAGATGGCTCTCAGCTAGAGGCCACTCTCAGGTACTTGTTCTATGCCCTCCTCCATCCTCAAGCCAACCACAGCCACCCCCATTCCTTGCCTCATGGCCCCCTCCATCTTCAAGCCAGCTACAGTGTATCAAATCTTGTTCCTCAAATCTCTTTGACTTCCCCTTCTGCTGCCAACCAGAGAAAATTCGTGGCTTTTAAAGGATTCATATCATTTAGTTAGGACTAGATGGATAATCTCTCTATCTTGAGGTCAACTGATTAGCATCATTAATTACATCCACAAAATCCCTTTTGCCATGTACCATAATCTTAGGAGTAGAGTCTCATCACATTCACAGGTTCCACCCACACCTGAGGGAAGGAGATCATACAAGAGTGAGAATCATTAGGGATTATCTTGTGATTCTGCCTACCCAGGAGGGAAAGCCAGGAGAAACACCCCTGAGAAATGCTGAGACCTTGAGCTGAGATCAGAAGGATGAGTAGGAGTTAATCAAATAAGGAAGGAAAACTTCCAGAGAGAATGCACAGAAACCATGTAACTAGAGGACATACATCCAAAAACTGGACTAAAGGAAGGCCAGTGTCTTCAGTGGAGAGAACAAGAACAACAGTGACTCAAAACAAGGTGGTTAGAGAGATCAGTAGGAGTCAGGACATGCAGGCTTCATAGACTCTGTTACAAAGCTTTCTCTATCCCCAAAGCAAAGGTCAAAAGAGTGGCATAATCAGATTTGTATTCTAAACATATCACTCTGGCTATAAGGTGGAGGGTGGATGTAAGGAGACATCAGTAAAACGTGGACCACTTAGGAGGCTGGGAGAGGAGTACAAGAAACAGTGGGGCAACGTCAGTGGAGATACAAGCAGGCTGATTCAAGGAACACTCAGTAGCTAAAATCAACAGCACTTCATGATGGATTGAACATGGGAGGGAGGCTGTTATGTTCCCCAGGAAGCAGACTCTAAGACAGAGATTACTGTGGAGGATGTTTACTAAGGAGTGCTCTCAGAGTCAACACCTGTGTAAGAGAGAGGATGAAAGTGGGATGGGGCAAAGGGAGAAGCTGAGCAGCCCAACAACGACCTCAGTCAACCCCACAAGGAGCTGTGAACATGTTTCAGAGCTGTCCTCTGTCGGGGTGAGGGAGCTGAACCTTTATACCTCTCTGCTGATCAGTCATTGTATGCAGGATGCCCCAGAAAGGGAACATGACCTTAAATGAGCCAGCTTTCTTCAGCTTAGGCAACTCCCAAAGGGGCTGACAGTTGTGGGCTATCTTCCAGCAGCATTCTCAGTGAAGAAGGAGAGTAAATCCTTCATTTTTCGGCAGGAGTCTGGGCTTTTCGTCACAGCCTCCACCACAGGGGTGCAGGAGCATAAGGGAGTAAGGCATTCAGGATGATTTGTAAATTTCCGATTTGTGCATCTTGATGGATGCACTTATGACCGTATGGTGTCATCATTGGCTTACCTGTCATTTTCCCCCACTCGCTTGGGAGCTACTCAGGCACAGACTGTATCGGACAGCTAGTGTACAGCCCTATACCTGGCACATACTTTGCTGAATAAGTGAATGCCCGTCTACTTCTCCTATTTCCACTCCCCTTTCCCCTACATTTCCTTTGCTTCCCTGCTCCCACACCTTACCCTCATCCAGTGTGGGAAAAGTCCAGCAGGTTATCTGAGGCCTCACCTGTGCTGGAGCTGAACAAACAGCAAATCAGGCTGCTATGGTGGGGAAGGCAGGTAGTGCCAGGAGAAGGGGCGAGGGGGGCGGTTGACAACATTCCCACTGACCTCAGGCTTAAATCCTCCTTCAATGTCTCATCCCTTATAAACTCAGTGCTAGCTGGACCAGGTTCTCTCCAAAAGACCGATTGGCTAAGAGTCTCTGAATTCCCCATAAACTCAGACCTCATCCCCAGTCTAATGTTCTCTTTGACCGATAACTCCCACCTCTGACAGCTACTGCTGGAGGCCAGAGAATGGAATTCCAGGTCATATCAGAGTTTCTTTGGAATGGAGAAGAATGACATCAAGCTGGGCTGAACCATTAGAGGAGGCAAGTCCTGCCCAAGGAACCCAGCGCAGGCCTGCGCATGCCCCCTTCGGTTTTGTTCCCGCTGCACGCGGGTGCTCCAGCCCCCTCCCAGCCCCCTCCCGTGGGAACCTGACGCCCTACACAGGCTGCTCCACCTGCGCTGAGAACAAACAGGGAGCGTCAGTGTGCCGGGTGAGGGTGGGCGCTGCCTGGAGACCGCAGAGAAAGCCAGCCGCCTCCTCCCGGGTTATGCCTGTGCTGGTCTGGGAACAGAACCATACCCACTCCCGTTTATCCCAGGCAGTTCTCGCCGCTACCCCGGCCGCCCCTCAACCCCCAAGTCACCCTTCGTCCAGGCAGCCCTTTTCCCCTGCCAGGGTTCCCCGGGGGAAAACGCTGCCCCTTCCCCATCCTTGCCCGCTGAGGAGGGTTCCTTGAGCGCTTCGGGTGGAAGCGTGGGTGCTGGGCCTGAGGTAAGAGGCGAGGATGCGGGAATTACCCCAGCCCCGAGGCGAGGAGCTGCAGGGAACTACCAGCGATGGTGCCGCGGTCACTGAGGCCACTGCGGCCAAGTAGGGAACCCGTGGCGCTCCGCGCGGGCTAAGGCATCTGCGCCGCAGCCAGGGATCCCAGCATGCGGCCCCGTCTCGGCTGCCACCTCCACGTTCCCCGACCCACCAGGGAAAGATGCTAGACCCCGCGGCAGCCGGGCTCTACCCCGTCCCTCTTACGCTCCCTCCTTGCCCAACCTCCCTCCTCACAACCTCTCCATCCACTCCTAACCTCTCCCCAACCCTCGCCAACACACACACACACACACACACACACACACACACACACACACACACACACACACACAGGCTCCCGAGAATTCTCCGGAACCGGGACGCTGGCGAAGGGGAGTGGGCGGGAAGGAAAGCTCTAAGAGAAGACCGGAGAGATCTAGGGAGGGGGCGAGGACAGTCACGGGGGTCGGGGGTGGGAGGACGAGTAAGTCCGGAGCAGGAGAGGGGGGCGGAGAGTCACCTGGCAGGACAGAGGCGGACCCGAGCCTGGGAGGGAGGCGAGCCGAGGCGGGGCGAGGAGAGGAGGGGCGGAGGGGCGGAGGGGCGGAGGGGCGGAGGGGCGGGGGCCGGGGGCCGGGGGTGGGGGCGGGAAGCAGGCGGGGCGGGAGCCTCAGCCGGAATCTCCGCTGGAGCAGGTGGAGCCGCTGCGGGAGCCGGCCCGGCTGAGCGCAGGGAGGCGGCGGATGGGCCGGGGCCATGGAGCTGCTGAAGCCGAACCGGAGCGTGCCGGGATACGGACCCGGGCCGGCGGCTTCCCTGTGCCGCCCGGGAGGCCCCCTCCTCAACGGCAGCGGCACCGGCAACCTCAGCTGTGAGCCCCCGCGCATCCGCGGAGCCGGGACACGAGGTGGGTGCCTCCCTGAGCCCCGTCCACGAGCTCCTTCTCACTGCACCCCGCAACACTCAGAGGCCCCCCACTGCTTCCCCAAACGCCCACACTGTCCCTTCATAGTACTCCGTCTGTCCCCAAACAGCTCCCCTGACACGTTTGTCCCCCACAGCCCATAAAACTCCATTGCAGCTTCACACTACCTGGTCAGAGCCCCTTCACACCCTGGTCCCCTGACCACCCCCAGAGCTCCTGGTCACCCCCAACACACAGCCCCCTCCTAGACAGAGACGGTGGGAAGACAAGGCCCTCCTCTGGCCAACCCTCCCAGGTCTCTCCTTTCCTTTTGCAGCCAGTTCACGGAGCCACAATGGGGAAGGAAAGAAAGGAAGGAAGGCAAGATTGGGGGAAAGAAGGGGGCTGGTTGGGGAAAGGGCACTCTGGAAGACCTGAATGGGAAGTTAGCGTTATAATCTCCTGTGTCCCCCATCCAACCCCCTGCCTTCCCAAAAGAGATCCTCTAACCTGAATTAGGCTGGACATTGAACTGAGGGGCTGCTCTCTAGAGCTGCCTGTGTCCATTTCCTCAGATCCCCTTGCCTCCCAAGTTGGAGTTTTTCTCAAGGGTCTATACCCTCTCTCTTTCGCTGTCTCCAAGTGATGTCTCCAGGTCCCTTCCAAGCCCCTTCTCCAACCTGCCTCTCCTTAGGTTTCAGCCTCCTAGAGCCTGGCTGCCCAACTCATCATCCCATCCCTTTGTGCCACCTTCCCCCCCTCACCACCAGGCTGCTGCCACTCACCCAGTCCCCAAAGTGACTTTCATTCCTCCCATCAGCCAACATCCACATTTTCTCAATGACCCAGCTCAAGTCTTATTTTTCCCCTTCCTATACCTTTTCTTTCCTTAGATGGTTACTGGACACCTGCTATTATAGTCTCTGGGCTAGGTGCCGGGTACACAGGGCTGAACTAGACCCAGTCTGCACTGTCATCTCCAGTGCAAGCGGGAGACAAAAACCAATGGGAAAATCACAGTCAGCATTGGAATTCCCACAAGAGGGACCAAACTCTGGGCACCCAAAGGAGATAGGGTCTGAAAACTTCACAGAGGGAACCTTGAAGTTGGAGTTCATTAGGCAGAAAAGGAAGAAGAGGGATTCCAGGAGAGGGAACAGTGTTAAGCAGAAGGAAATTATTCCAAGCTCTAGAAGGGAAAATGGGAATAAATTGCAATTCAAGTATTTATTTACCCCCATAAAATATTGCATGCATTCTCAGACCAGTTGTCACTCACTCTCTCGTTGTTACACCCAGATTCTTTCACTCAACAAATATTTATGGAGCCAGAGATTGTGCTAAGCACTAAGGACAGGAGTAGCACAAAACTGACACAGCTCCTACTTCATGGAGCTCACAGTTCAGTGGGGGAGAAGGACAGGTAAGCAGAGAATTGCCGTACAGAGTGGGAAGTGCCTTGAGAGGGATGTGGGAACACAGAAGCGGAGCACCTCTATCTAGCCTAGCCTAGGCTTGGGAATCAGAGTTGGCCTCCTGAGGAGGTGAAGGCTAAATTGAAATAAAAATTAAAAAGCTGAGGGAAAGCCAGCCAAGTGAAGGGGCAGAAAAAGCAAAAAGCATCTCAAGCAGAGGAACAGTATGTGTAAACAGCCAGAGTTTAAGTCCATGGCCCTTTCGTTCAGTGTGTCATAGTTTCTGTGTGCCTGAGACGTGTACCATAAGAGAGGAATAATGAACACTCAAGATGAAGACCAGCCTAAAGGGTTTCCAGAGAGCCTTATGGACCTTGTCTAAGGAGTATGGATTTTATCCTGCGGGTAATGGGAACTACTGAAAGTTTCAGTAGTACTGCCAGGATTAGCTCTGTATTAAAGAGGATGGATTGGAGGACAATCCAATGGAGAGAGGAGCATCCTTTAGAAGGCTATTATATTACATTGGTCCTGATGAAAGATGATGCTGGCGTAGACTAAGCTACTGGCAATGGGGATGGAGAGAATTGGGTGGATTTGACAGGCACTTCTGGAAGTGAAATCAACAGAACTTGATGATTTATTGGAAACAGAGAGGGAGGAAGAGGTCAAGGGATGAAATCTAGGTTTCTGGCTTAGACAATTGGACGGATGTTGGTGCTGTATAATGAGAAGGATAACGAAGGAACAGAAACAGGTTTGAAGGAGATTATACATTCAATTTGGAACCCACTGAGTTTAAATGCTGGTAAAATATCCAGGTGGAGTTACCCAGTAAGCTGTTGAATCCAAGGGTCTGGAACATAGGGGAGAGGTATGAGTTAGAAATACAAATTTGAAAGGTGTTTCTCTAAAGGTGGTAACGGAAGCCATGAGAATAGATTAAATCATACAGAGACTGTGTCAGATGGAAAAAAAAAAAAAGAAAGAGGTCCTGAGACAGGACCCTGAGGAAGACCAGTTTTTTAAAAAATTTTATTTATCTATTTATTTTTATACAGCAGGTTCTTATTAGTTATCTATTTTATACATATTAGCATATATATGTCAATCCCAATCTCCCAGTTCATCCCACCACCACCCGCCCCGCTTTCCCCCTTTCGTGTCCATACATTTGTTCTCTACATCTGTGTCTCTATTTCTGCCTTGCAAACTGGTTCATCTGTACCATTTTTCTAGATTCCACGTTGATATATGATACTTGTTTTTCTCTTTCTGACTTACTTCACTCTGTATGACAGTCTCTATGTCCATCCACGTCTCTACAAATGACCCAATTTTGTTCCTTTTTATGGCTGAGTAATATTCCATTGTATATATATACCACATGTTCTTTATCCATTCGTCTGTCGATGGGCATTTAGGTTGCTTCCATGTCCTGACTATTGTAAATAGTGCTGCAATGAACATTGGGGTGCATGTGTCTTTTTGAATTATGGTTTTCTCTGGGTATATGCCCAGGAGTGGGATTGCTGGGTCATATGGTTAGTTCTATTTTTAGTTTTTTAAGGAACCTCTATACTGTTCTCCATAGTGGCTGTATCAATTTACATTCCCACCAACAGTGCAAGAGGGTTCCCTTTTCTCCACACCCTCTCCAGCATTTGTTGTTTGTAGATTCTCTGATGATGCCCATTCTAATCGGTGTGAGGTGATACCTCATTGTAGTTTTGATTTGCATTTCTCTGATAATTAGTGATGTTGAGCATCTTTTCTTGTGTCTCTTGGCCATCTGTATGGGAAGACCAATTTTTAAAAGCCAAGCAGAGGAAGGAGAGTCCATGAAGTAGATCTAGATGAGACCATCAGAGAGACAAGAAGGCAAGGAAAAAAGAAAGTTTCAAGCAGCGTGGGAGAAGTGATGTCAAATGCTGCCCATATAAGTCAGATAAGGTCATAGCAGCATCCTTCCGATTCAATAACAAGGAAGTCTTAGGAGAAGCTGTGGGTGTTAGGGGGTGGCCACAGTTGGTAGAAGTTTGGGCCACGGGGGAGGGGTTATAAGAAGTGAACCAAGGTGTGCAGATAAAACTTGTCAGAAGTTTGGTAGAGAGAGAGAGAGAGACAAAGAGAAAACAGGATAGTGCTAGAAATAACATGGGGCTGAGGAGGATAACATGGGATTGAGGAAGGGTGTGTGTGTGTGTGTGTGAGCGCATGCGCATGCTCATGCCTAGTTTGTCTTTTGAGTGTGTATGTGTTGTAGAGATAAGGCCATTTTAAAAATGCTGATGGGGAATGGGCCGAGAGAGGAAGGTTGAAGTGCAGAAGATAGCAGGGCTAGCTAATAGAGTAAGGGACCTTGAGAAAGCAGAATGTGAAGTGATTCAGAGCACAAGTCATCTAAACGTTGCTGCCCACACACATTTGGATGTGACAGCTGGCAGTCAGAAGCTACCCACAGAGACTCTGTTAGCCACACTCACTCAGCTGTTACCCCGAAAGACGCATCTTACCCAGGCTCACTCCAGTGCTACCGATAGACATATGGATGTTACTCACATTATTCTGATATAATCCACATAGACTTGAATGTTACCCATGTTCACTCAGACGCTACCCACAGAAAAGCAGATGTCACCCACACTCACTTTAATATTGCCCGCTGTCATTCAGATATTACTCATCCATTAAACACACTCGCTTTTGTTTTATTATTATCCACGTACAATCAAATATTACCCATGCTCACTTAAGTAACCCTCCTCCAGATATTACCCATAAAGTCATAGATATTACTCTTACATATTCAGATATTACCCGCAAAGACTCAAATACTACCTATGTTCGCTCAGGCGCTCAGTTATTTTACTCAATAAGATTAACATCTTAATCTGTTAATATCTCATATTCACACTCACTTAAATATTGCCCACATATACTTGCATATTACTTCTGCTCAGTCAGCTATGATCACCATCAGCTGGATATTCCCCCATTCACATACAGACCTCTGAATGTAACCCATGCTTCCTGGAGATGTTACTTACAAAATGAGATGTTATCTGCAGACCCTGGCTCATTCAAATGTTACAACACTTACTCAGATATTACCTAAACTTACAGGCAACCCACACTCAATCAGATATTACCTATAGACACGTAGCTGTTACCCTTCTCCAGATATTGCCTACGGGAATGTGTGTTACTCTCACCCACCCAGATATCAGCTCCAAGACTAAAGTGTTACCCAGTGTTCACTCTGATCTTACCTACATACACAGCCTGCATATTATTTCTGCCCCCTCAGTTAGAATCCATTAACATGTGGATGTCCCCATCACCCAGCTGTTACCTACAACCAGCTCGATGCTATCCATGCTCACCACAGAGGCATGGGTACTACTTTGATGCCTGAGTGATGGGTGACCAGATCCAACACACCGTGAATGGCAGGATTTAAAGCATCAGCAGCTTCAGTGTTCTGTGGCATCCTTTCTTAGAAAAGCCTGTTTTTGTTTCATGTCACGTCATCTGGATTTTTCTACCCACACCTCTCTGCCATCATCTGGACAGAAGAAATGCAGATCCTCTAGACCCCAGAAGCAGAACTGAACTGTCCCAGTCTTCTGAGTCCCCTGGTCTGATTTCTGCTCTCCTCTCATCCCCAGCAGAATGAAGCCCACAGATAGACTGTCAAGGCACTAGTGGCTGTACCCCAGGGAGGTGCATCTCCCATTCTGCCACCCCTGAAGCCACTGTGGTCATTCATATGCCACCACACAAACATACATGGATGCATACACACACACACACACACACACACACACACACAGAGTTTCCCCTGTTCTTAACATCCTGCATTAGTGTAGTACATTTGTTATAATTGATGAGCCAACATTGATACATTATTAACTAAGTTCCATAGTTTACATTAGGGTTCACTCTTTGTGTTGTATGTTCTATGGGTTTTCAGAAATGTATAATGACAGTTATGCACCATTACAGTACCATATAGAATAGTCTCACTGCCCTAAGAGTCCCATGTGCTCCACCTATTTATCCTTCCCTGCCTTTCCCAAGATCCCTAGCTCTAAGATTGCTTTTACTTAGCCTTTTCACATCTCCTAACTGTTCAACAGCAAAGACTAAGAGAGATGGTGATGGCTGGAAATAAAGTAACAGCTGGAAGTGCCCAGTTAAACAGCAAAGCATTGTACAGTTGTTGGTCATTTTTACTGGGACTTTGTCCTCTAGTTTTCAGAGGTCCCCACACAGATTGGGAACTTCATAATAGAGGGCCTAGCCCCATCTTTCACCTGCACCACAATTAGCCAAGTTCAGGGATACACACGGGATCCATTGGCCAGATGAATGAATGAGAAATGTGCTTTTCACTGTTTAGAATGCCGTACAAACTTGAGGTGTGTTTATTGAATCAAGAACTAGTTGAAGAGAGGGACTTCCTGGTGGTCCAATGGTTAGGACTCAGCGCCATCACTGCCAGGGCCCAGGTTCGATCCCTGGTCGGGAACTAAGATCCTTCAAGCCCCGTGGTGCGGCCAAAAAAAAAAAAACAAAAACACACAAACTAGTTGAAGAGAAACATTCAGAGGACAGAGGAGGAAGTGACAGAGAAGATAGAACTAGAGACATTAAGGGGTAGGGGGAGAGAGGCGGAGAGGGGCAATGGACTGGGAGGAGACATAGAGTGCAAGATAGACCACCTGCTCTATTTTTCTGGGTCCAAGGACCTCTCTGAAAGAGATCCCCCTCCCAAAGTTCTTTATTTCCCCCTACACACACACACACGCACACACACACACACACATACACCTCAAATTGTCACACATAAACCTGCCATAAGCCTTCCCTGCAGAGAGGGGCCCAGCTTCTACATGAGACACAGGTGGTTTATATATAATAGTAAAAGTAACACATCCAAAATCACAGCCTGTCATTTGCCCCCTCCCTTCCACCAACAAAATCCTCCAACATGGGTCTCTAAAGAGACAGAGGCAGCAAGGAGAGTGCATGCTGGAGCTTTAGAAGCACAGAGGTGAAAGATGGATGAGGAGGGACAGAGCAGGTGCGTTTATGTGGAGAGTGACCGAGATCCATTTAAGATTCATCAGCAAGCAGGTGTTAACAGCTCCTGTGCAGGAGACATTATGCCAAAGGCTAGGGACATGCTGGAGAACGTGATGGGCATTGCCCTTGTGCTCAAGAGCTCATAGTCTAGTGGTGGAGATAGAAAATGAACAGAATAATACAGTGAGAAACGCCATGGTAGAGTATAGAGGGGGACAGCATCATGAATGACAGAGAAAGGAGGAAGCAGTAGAAGGCAAAGCATTTTAGAGATCTAGAGACTGGCTTCTATTCTGAATCGACTCCTAACTTACTGGGTGCTCTGAACAAGTAATATCACTGCTGAGTTCAGTTAGGGGATCTCTTGTAAGTAGCACTTACTCGAAGTCTACAACAACTTCTGAATAAGTACAAACTATTGTTATGAGAAAACAGTTTAATTTGGGAGCTCAGGCCGAAGTCAGCCAATGTATGGGGCTATGAAAAAGGGCCCTGCAGCTCTGGGCCCTTCCCTCCCCCCAACTTGGCAGGCTCTGTCCCTGCCCTCTCTCCCTCCAAGCTCCAGTCTCCCTCATGCTGAGGCCATGGGTATGGGTGACTGGGTCCTGTTTAATTTAATTCAATTCAATTTTGTCTGGGTTTGCTTGGCTGTGATATGGAAGCCCAATGATGAATCCTTCTCCCAATAGGCAATGACAAAAATGAATGGGGTCAGCCCTTTGTCTAGCCCAGCAACACTACATGTCCCTCCTGTGAGCTCCCAGAGCACTCTGTGTATTCCTCAACCTCACTCCTTATCACACCATGTGACAATTATCTGTTTATACATCTGAGTTTCCCTCTAGACTGTGAGCTCTCAGATGAGAGCTCACAGGGCATTTGCCATGTCCTCTTTGTCCCCAGGACCTGGTATAAAGGGAGTCCTCTGTAAATGCTTGTGGAGTGAGAATGAATGTTTATAGATAATTAAAATATAAGGCAGAAAGTAAACGGTTCTAACAGATGTGTAGGGAACATGCATGGTCAGAGGAAGGGGAGATTAGCTCCAAATAAGGTGTCCAGAAAGGCCTAACAGAGGAGGGGGCAGTCTGTCTGAGCCTTGAAAGACAATGGTGAATAGAAATTTACCAGATAACAGAAAACAAGTTTGTTATTGAAAGTCATTAATGGGGGGGAGGTAATAATAGTCAGGGGGCGGGGGCAGCGAAAGCATTTTAGGCTGAGAAACTGACATGAGCAAAGGAGAGAATCATGAATGCACATGATGCCTTCCAGAAACTGAGTCATCCGGTGACTTAAGTTGGGTGCATTGCAGGGAGGAAGTGGGGGGAGGAAGAGGGCAGTTCTGGGAGAATCTGGATGACAAGCTAAAGGGTTGCAGACAGGTGAGAGTAGGTGAAGGGTCTTTTTGTTTGTTTGTTTTATTGTCATTGTTGTTTTTTAAGACAATAAAGACATGTTCGGACCTGCGTTTCAAAACATAGTGGGTGGTCAACTGGGTCAAATGCTGCCGGGAGGTCAAGTAGAATAAGCTGAGAAGAGACCTGTGGATTTAGCAGTTAAAGCTCAGTAACCTTGAGAAGTGTCCAAACAGTAGTGGGGGAACAGGTCACTGGATTCTAACAGTTTGAGGGGTGAATGAAAAGATGGAAATAATCTTTTCAAGAAGTTTGGCTGCAAAGAGAAGGAAGGATTTGGAACAAAGCTTGAGAAGTGACAGGCTTTCTTAAGGAAAGGTAGAGTTAGACCACTTTAACTAGGCCTCCAGGGGTTAGAAAGGTAAAGGATTCAAGTTCACCATTTACTGAGTGGGTCCTAGGGGTTGGGGGCGGGGGCGGGGATTTGGAAAGCAGGGGATCTGGCTGGGTAGTGGCGGTTGGAGGACTGGGGATAAGTGAAATTGGAGAGCTGGGCTGAGTGGGGGCCAGGACCCCTACTGCCACCTCCCCTTTTTCCTACCCAGAATTGGAGCTGGCCATTAGGGTCACCCTCTACGCTGTGATCTTTCTGATGAGTGTCGGAGGAAATGTGCTCATCATCGTGGTCCTGGGACTCAGCCGCCGTCTGAGGACCGTCACCAACGCCTTCCTGCTCTCACTGGCAGTCAGCGACCTCCTGCTGGCCGTGGCTTGCATGCCCTTCACCCTCCTGCCCAATCTCATGGGCACATTTATCTTTGGCACAGTCGTCTGCAAGGCGGTTTCCTACTTCATGGGTAGGTGAACAACTGACCTGCCTCCCTTGCCCCTCTCCTCTTCTAAAGTCCTTGCCGGATGTAGGGGGTCTTTCTCCGTCAGCGGGTATGGAAGTCACACTGGTGAGTGTGTTGTACAAGTTTCCTAGGTGATCCCTTTCTCTTCCCTTGCTAGGCGTGTCTGTGAGCGTGTCCACGCTAAGCCTCGTGGCCATCGCCCTGGAGCGGTACAGCGCCATCTGCCGACCACTGCAGGCGCGTGTGTGGCAGACGCGCTCACACGCGGCTCGAGTGATCGTAGCCACGTGGATGCTGTCCGGACTGCTCATGGTGCCCTACCCGGTGTACACTGCCGTGCAGCCAGCGGGACCTCGTGTGCTGCAATGCATGCATCGGTGGCCCAGTGCGCGAATTCGCCAAACCTGGTGAGGGTCCCTAGTACCCATTCCTGGGAATTCCCTTCTCCATCTCCATCAGATACTCACGAGTATTACCCAGAATCTCCCTCCAGCTGCTCTAACAATTACCACTACAATTCCCTTTCCCACCACCCTGGGATTCCCATTCGGGGCTTCTCCCCAGGTCTCTAACCCTTCCCGGCCGCATACCCAAATCCTACTTCCACCTCTGGGGCCTGGTCACCAGCCCTAGAAACATCAACCCTTGGGTCTTCCTGCATCTGTGATTATAGCTGGACGGAGACCCGCGTGATTGGTCTGTGCTCTGTCTCTAGGTCGGTACTGCTGCTCCTGCTGTTGTTTTTCGTGCCCGGGGTGGTTATGGCGGTGGCCTACGGGCTTATCTCCCGCGAGCTCTACTTAGGGCTTCGCTTTGACGGTGACAGTGACAGCGAGAGCCAGAGCCGGGTCGGAAGTCAAGGAGGACTGCCCGGTGGGACCGGACGAGGTGGGTGAAATCCAGGAGGGGCGGGACTTTGGGAAGAGGCGTGACATAAAGTGGGTGGGGCGGAAAGGTGTGTGAGTAGGAAGAGAGACTGGAAATGGGGGGGGATTGGGGGGAGACCGCTGGAGATTTGGAGAGCTCAGCCTTCTGTTCTGACCGCCCACTGCCTGTGCTCAGGTCCTGCCCACCCGAACGGGCGTTGCAGGTCGGATACCCGGCTGGCTGGTGAGGACGGCGATGGCTGTTACGTGCAGCTTCCGCGCTCCCGGCCTGTACTGGAGCTGTCCGCGCTGACCGGACCCACGCCTGGGCCAGGATCCGGCACCCGGCCGGCCCAAGCCAAGCTGTTAGCTAAGAAGCGCGTGGTGCGGATGTTACTGGTGATCGTTGTGCTTTTTTTCCTGTGTTGGTTGCCAGTGTACAGCGCCAACACGTGGCGCGCCTTCGACGGCCCCGGTGCACATCGCGCCCTTTCGGGTGCGCCCATCTCCTTCATCCACTTGCTAAGCTACGCCTCTGCCTGTGTCAACCCCCTGGTCTACTGCTTCATGCACCGTCGCTTTCGCCAGGCCTGCCTCGACACCTGCGCCCGCTGCTGTCCTCGGCCTCCGCGAGCTCGCCCCAGACCTCTACCGGACGAGGATCCTCCCACCCCCTCCATCGCCTCACTCTCCAGGCTGAGCTACACCACCATCAGCACGCTGGGACCTGGCTGAGGGGTGGAGCGGGAGTGGGAGCCGAGGCAGGACAGACGGACTGGCCCCATCCAGACGCACAAGAGACACAGACCAACTGACACAAGAGACTGACTAACCCCAACGCACAGGAAAAGGTGGCTTACCCCACACAGGAAAGAAGGCACTTGATGTGGGACTGAGCCTGGTACACAGAGACATGGCACTGACCTTGGACATACAGACACAGCGTCCCTAGCTGTGGGCTATCTCTACACTGTGGAAACTCTGACAGGGGCTGACTTGCCTCTCACACGTATAGTAATGGCATTGAATCTTTTAGGGCTCTGGAGCCTGGCACAGGAATGACTCCTGAGATGCTCCAGGCTGCCCCCAGTCTGACCTCACCGTGCCCTTCCCCAGTCAGCGCTGCAAACACCAACCTGCCTAATCTCACACTTCCCAGACCAACAAGCTGTTTCGCACTGAAAAGTCCTTTCATTCCTTTCCAGTTAAATACTATAGGCCTGCCCCTCCTCCCTTACCCAACTTTTTCAAGAAATAATAAATGACTTGGCTTCCCCCTTAATTTCCTTTTTGGACTTTTTTGGGGCACGCGTGGAGGCGCAGGATTTTGTACAGTCCTCTCGGTCAGGTCCCCCCGCCCCTGCTGCTCACTCTTGTGCGTGACCCCCTGCCAAAAAGCCCATGGTCTGAGTCCAGATGAGGCTGTGTGAATTCTCTCCGAGCGGTCACCCTGGACCCACCTCACACCACAGTCATATGCAGTAGCTGGGAATGGGGGTGGGGCTGGGAGGTGGGACATCCATGACCCATGATTCCTGAGCACATTGTCCTAAAGTGGTACCATTGTTAAGGTATTAATAGATGCTTATTAAAATTTTAATGAAAAGAGGAAGCAGTGTATGACAAGACTCAGTTTATTCCATGTGTATTTGAAACACCATGGGTCAGAACACGACAGGCATACAGAATTAATTAAAGAGTAGGGCCTTTTTAATGCACTCTTCCCCATGGAAACACCCTTACTGGCCAGCAGCAAGGAGGAGAGGTAGCGTGGGGAGACAGGGGCCTGGACCTGAATAGGAGTCCCAGAGCCCAGCCTCCTTCTTGACTATAAGACTGATCCAGCCCCGGAGAGGGGCAGAGACAGCAACGCCAGCCCTCCACACACATAATGACAAACAGGAAGAACAGATGACCTGACCAAGGGGACATACATAAATAAACAGAGGCATGGTATGCTGGGAGAGGGCTCCTTGACACTTCGTCTTGTAATAGATGGGGAAACTGAGACCCAGAGCAAGAAAGAAAGCTGCTCAAGGTAATACAATAAATTGGACCAAGACAGAAATAATCCTATTGAAGTAGGCACTGAGCTGGAGGTTGGAGAGATGCCATACCCATCAAGGGGCAGACCCAAGTTCTGTGGGGCCTGGAGCTTATAAAACTGGGTGCCCTTTTTTAAGAAAAAATTAAAAAATGAAATTACAGATAGAAAATTGCTAGGACACTGCCCAGGGCCTTTGGAAGAGACCTGTGCAATGAGGAGCCCTGAAATTTAAGCCTCATTAGCTTCTCAGCCAATAGTATCTCTAAAATCCCCCCACTATGCTGGACAAAGGCTGGATGGAGTGAAGGGCAGTGAGAAAGGAGAGTGGTCTTCTCTTTACCAATGCTAAGCTGCCCCCATCCATCCTTTCTACAGGGCTCTGGGCTGCAAGAGGCAGGAGGAAGGAAGAAAAGGGTGGAGAAGGCGTTCCAAGCTGTCAACTAAGACAGCACTGGTTAAAAATAGAATCCCAGCTGGTCGGAGTTGTGGAAAGTAAGATATTGGACTTTCTTCTCTCATGCCAGCTTTCCAGGGGGTGGAAATAAGGTTGCCCATTGCCCTTGCAGCATTCCCCAGCCCCCAGCCCCACTATCCCTTCTGAAGGAGAGACCGCCTTGTTGAGGCTGCCCCACTGTCAGCCCCTCCAGCTGGGGCCTGGGCTCCTGCTGACCATCAGCTGGAGGTGGGGAGCTCAGTGGGGGAGCGATCAGTCCAGCCTCTCAGCCTGGAGTATGAGCTCAAGTACAGTGGCCCAGGGCTAGCCTAGAACCTAGTGCATAGCCATGGCCTAAATAACGCCATTTCACACACTGTGCAGCCCTTTCATCTACAGAATACTTACACATCCATCACTCCACTCCCTATCTAGTTACCAGATGTGGAATCTTGGGATCCTCCCATCTTTTTACCATCTCTTGAAATCTGACAAAACATTTCAGGTCCAGATGTAATACCACTGTCTCCATGAAGTCCTGCTTGGTCATCCTCGCAAAGCTTGTCTGCTTGTAGAGTACTTACTGCTTTCTCTCTTCTGTCATACTTATTTGTATTCCTGCCTGATTTCCCATCCTGGGCAGGGAACAGCATGATGTCATGGGAAGATGACTGAGCCTGGGCCTAGAAGGTGGGGTGATGGAGGGGGTGGGGGTGAAATCTAATGCTTCTTGGTGCTGTGTGACAGGAGTTTGTATATACCAGTTCATTTCATTCTCAAAACTCTTCTCCAGAACAATTTCATTTGACAGAAGAGGAAAGTGAAGCTGAGAAAGCTTAGGGAAGTTACACAAGCACTACAGCTAGAACGGAGGCAGGAACTGAGCTCAGGTATCTGCCTCCAAAGCTTTATTTCTTTCCATTATGCTGTTTTGCCTTCTTTCAAGCCTTGAAGATCTGGGTACCAGTGGTCTTGCCTTTTAAAAGTTGTGTGATTCTGCACAAGTTATCTTAGTGAGTTCTCAGTCTCACCTGTAAAATGGGAATAATTACATTAACTTCTGTGATGTTGTGATTCATAATAAGCAAAATCAGTCTTGAGGGAAAAAGTGGAGCTGGAGGAATCAGACTCCTTGACTTCAGACTATACTACAGGGCTACAGTAATCAAGACAATATGGTACTGGCACAAAAACAGAGATATAGATCAATGGAACAGGATTGAAAGTCCAGAGATAAACCCATGCACCTATGGTCACCTAATCTATGACAAAGGAGGCCAGAATATACAATGGAGCAAAGACAGCCTCTTCTATAAGTGGTACTGGGAAAACTGGACAGCTACATGTAAAAGAATGAAATTAGAACACTCCCTAACACCATACACAAAAATAAACTCACAAAGGATTAAAGGCCTAAAAAGGCCAGACACTATAAAACTTTTAGAGGAAAACATAGGCAGAACATTCTTTGACATAAATTGCAGGAAGATCTGTTTTGACCCACCTCCTAGAGTAATGAGAATAAAACAAAAATAACCAAATGGGACCTAGTTAAACTTAAAAGTGTTTGCACAGCAAAGGAAACCATAAATAAGACGAAAATCAACCCTCAAAAGGGGAGAAAATATTTGCAAAAAGAGCAACTGACAAAGGATTAATCTCCAAAATATACAAACAGCTCATGCAGCTTAATATCAAAAAAACAAACAACCCAATCAAAAAATAGGCGCAAGACCTAAACAGACATTTCTCCAAAGAGGACATACAGATGGCCAACAAACACATGAAAAGATGCTCAGCATCACTAATTATCAGAGAAATGCAAATCAAAACTACAATGAGATATCACCTCACACCAGTCAGAATGGCCATCACCACAAAAATCTACAAACAATAAATGCTGGAGAGGGTGTGGAGAAAAGGGAACCCTCTTGCACTGTTGGTGGGAATGTAAATTGATACAGCCACTATGGAGAACAGGAAGGAGGTTCCTTAAAAAACTGAAAATAGAACTACCATGTGACCCAGCAATCCCACTACTGGGTATGTACCCAGAGAAAACCATAATTCAAAAAGACACATGCACCCCATTGTTCATTGCAGCACTATTTACAATAGCCAGGATATGGAAGCAACCTAAATGTCTATCAACAGAGGAATGGATAAAGAAGATGTGGCACATATATACAATGGAATATTACTCAGCCATAAAAAGGAATGGAATAGTGCCATTTGTAGAGATGTGGATGGACCAAGAGACTGTCATACAGAGTGAAGTAAGTCAAAAAGAGAAAAACAAGTATCATATATCAACGCATATATGTGGAACCTGAAAAAAACTGGTATAGACAATCTTATTTACAAAGCAGAAATAGAGACACAGACTTAGAGAACAAATGTATGGATACCAAAGGGGAAGGGGGTGTGGGTAGTGGGATGAATTGGGAGATTAGGATTGACATATATACACTATTGATACCATGTATAAAATGGATAATTTATGAGAACCTACTGTATAGCACAGGGAACTCTCCTCAATGCTGGTGACTAAATGAGAAGGAAATCCAAAAAAGAGGAGACATATGTATATGTATAGCTAATTCACTTTGCCGTACAGTAGAAAGTAACACAACATTGTAAAGCAACTCTACTCCAATAAAGATTTAAAAACAAAAAAGAAAGAAATATACATTCAGTCTTTGTCCTGTTCCTGGCACAGAGCTCTTTGGAATTTCCTAAGTGATGAGAGCCATAAAGGTATCTTTTGTTATATTAATGAGGTGACTTTTGGACCGCCCCTAGGTCGCCTAAGGATGGGGGAGCTGGGTTGTTAGAGGAACCAACCAAGTGATTAGAGGGTTGTCAATTTCAGCCCCACTCCCTGACCTCCAAGGAGGGGAGGAGGGGAGAGGGCCTGGAGATTGAGATCAATCACTAATGGCCAATGATTTAATCAATTGTGCCTATGTAAAGAAGCCTCCATAAAACCTCAGACGGACAGGGGCTGACAGGTTGGTTAACGCATGAAGATTTGGGGAGAGTGTCTCGCTTGGAGAGGACATGGAAGCTCTGCGCCCCTACGCACATATCTTGCCCTCTGCATCTCTTCCATCTGGCTGTTCCTGAGTTATATCTTTTTATAATAAACCAGCAACTAGTAAGTAAGATGTTTCTCTGAGTTCTGGGAACTGCTCTAGCAAATGAATCAAACCAAAGGCAGGGGTTGTGGGAACCTTCAATTTATAACTGGCTGGTGAGAAGCACAAGTGACAACCTGGACTCCCAACAGCATCTGGGGCAGTGGGCGTGGGGAGGGGGGTTCAGTCTTGTAGGACTGAGCTCTTAATCTGTGGGATCCGACACTATCTCCAGGTAGATAAGGTCTGAACTGGGTTGAATTATAAGACACCCAGCTGGTGTCAGCGCACTGCTTGGTGGTGTAGGAAAAAACATTGTAATTGGTATCAGAATCATAATTCACACTGCCATTTTGAGAATTAGGTAAAACAATGCTCAAAAGTGCTTACTTGGGAATTCCCTGCTGGTCCAGTGTTTAGGACTCCGTGCTTTCACTGCCGAGGGCCCAGTTTCAATCCCCCTGGTCGGGGAACTAAGATCCTACAAGCCGCGCAGCACGGCCAAAAAAAAAAAAAGTGCTTATCATTGTACCATTGTACAAGCACATATCATAAGAAGGGTTAGATTTGAGATTGCTTTAAGACCAGGATGAAGGAACAGCACCAGGAAACAAAGCCCTCTGCAGAGAGAAGGCCACCCCTAACTGAGGGGGACAGAGCCCTGAGTCCAAGGGGAGGCTCAGAGTCGGCTAGGAGATGATGTTAGAAAGTGGTGCAGTCAGAATTTGAACCCAGGTCTACCTGACTCCAAAGCCCATGCTCTTTTCACTATACATCCTGACTTTGACCTCCAAGAGGGGACATTCAGGGCTGGGGAGTTGGGAGCAACTGGAACCACTCAGGACACTTCTCAGGGCTCAAAGTAGAAGCACAGGTAAGTCTATCTCTACAGACCTGGATCCTTCAGCAAGCCCCAGTTCTAGTATCTCCATGCCTGGAGGGAAGCCCCTGGAGAAAGGGAAGCCAGGTCCGCAAAAAATGAGGATGGCAGTTGTCCTGGAAATCTAACCCCCCTCAAACCTTTCCAAGAAAGCAGGTTTCTAGCTAAGTCTCAGATATGGGGACAAACCAGAGAAGGGGCGGTATCACAGTGAACATGCATGGGGGTATGGGGGCCCTTCTGCCAGAAGCTGGCCCCTCTCCTAGACAACTCAATCCAGACCTTTGGAGGACTATACACTCTGATTACTCAGGTATGACTAGTGGGGAGCAAGGGGTGTTTTATGGACAGACTTTGTTCCTTCAGGTTATCTCTGGGAAGAAAAGCAAATGGAAAGGGTGGGGAAGAAAGCAGGCCCCATCTGAGGTAAAAGCTTTGTTGCTGGGATATAATGCCTGGAGGTGGGGCCATCCTGGAAGTGACAGTCCTTGTCACAGATTCTAACCATGGTTCACTGGTTGCTTCCTATTCTCTGAGCCTCATTAACTGTCCCCCAACTTTAGGGGCCACTTGGTCAGCCAGATGCTTAGTCCATCACAAAGATTAGCCCCTCCCTTTTGGTAGGGCCCAGCCTTTTCAAAACAGAATTCTAACCCAGCCATGTATCCACATCTTGAGAAAGGAAATAGTTAAGCAATTAGGCTCATTGTCTTAGGCACTTTTTCTTAATCAAACAGGCACATTGTCTTAATCAAATTAGGCACTTTGTCTTAATCAAACAGTCTGGGGCTCCAGAATACTAACCTGGCATGTAAGTAGTGAGAGATAAGACATGAAAGGGCTCTTGAGGAATGTATATTTATTTGAACGATAAGGCTGGTTTGAGTGAATTTCCCAGGGTGAAACAAACGGGCTTTGAGCAACAAGGGAAAGGCAGAACACAAGACATTCCCAGCCAAGATACAAGATCCCATCTATGTGTCAAGAAACAGAGCTACCACACTGCACGTGGACAAGGAAAGGCAGGTGCAAAGGCCCCACCTGGACAGGGGCAGAGCCTTCCAGGTAGAACTCAGTTTGTGGGCAGGGGAAAAAAATCCCTTTTTTGCCTCAAATCAGACAATCCCTTGATCCTTCTAAATTTAGCTGTATTAGCCCTCCACGAAGTAATGGGCAGCACTTCAGGGAACTTAAAGGGCAGCCCCCAGGCTGCCTAGATGTGGGGATCTGTAGTTCAGCCCAGAAAAGGCAAGAGCAAGAGCGTAGCGTAGTTGAGGCAGGAAGTCTGGCTTTAAGTGCAGCCAGAGAGATGGAGGACCCTCACATTGTCAGGGAGCAGCTGCCTCCACGAACTCGGAACAGTGACGCAAATCAAACCAGAACTAGGCAGCAAAAGTGGGGATCTGGCCAGAGGAGACCAATATGCAGCTACAGGGTAAAGAGCTAACACCAGTTTCCTGGTCAGGGACCTCCCCTGGCGGTCCAGTGGTTAAGACCCTGTGCTCCCAATGGCCAAAGAAAAAAAAAAAACTTGTCTCACTGAAAAGATCTGGTACCCAGTCTACCCAAATGCCATTAACTATGGAGTGATTAGCTCTGACTGGTTACTTTCTCTTTCTGAGCCTCAGTTCCCCTCATCCGTCAGTATCCCTCACCTGGGGATATTGTATGTCTTGCTATGTAGTTGTGAGGGTTACATGAGATAGAGCAGCTATCTCCCCTGTGAAATACAAGCTAAGGAAAATTATTAGACGCCCTAGCATTGAGACAACGCTGGCCACCACCTCTATATGTAATCCAAAGTAAAACTAATACTGAATCATGACATCATGTAATGAAGTCCAATAGACTTCTGCCTTTCCCATGATGAGCACTTTATTTTTTTAAATTTATTTATTTCTGGCTGCATTGGGTCTTCATTGCTGCGCATGGGCTTTCTCTAGTTGCAGTGAGCGGGGGCTACTCTTCGTTGCAGTGCATGGGCTTCTCATTGCGGTGGCTTCTGTTGTTGTGGAGCACGGGCTCTAGGCACGTGGGCTTCAGTAGTTGCAGTGCATGGGCTCAGCAGTTGTGGCTCACGGGATCTAGAGCGCAGGCTCAGTAGTTGTGGCGCCTGGGCTTAGTTGCTCCACGGCATGTGGGATCATCCCGGACCAGGGCTCGAACCCATGTCCCCTGCATTAGCAGGCAGATTCTTAACCACTGTGCCACCAGGGAAGCCCCCCATGATGAGTACTGTAGAGTCTATTTTTTTTGAAATCTCAAACACTGATTTACTTATTTTAATATTTTTATTAGTCATATATGCACATAAAGAGTCAACTATTCTACAACATTAAGACAAATAGCAGTCCCCGGGCCCCTCCCTGCCTTGCTCATTTCCCCTTCCCCAGAGGGAATGATTTTCAAATCTTTTAACCATTTTCTCCAGTATTTAACACCATGTCTTTTAATAACATGCTAATATTACTTCTGGGTTCTTCTGTTTGGCAGTATTACCTGTTGACTACCCTCCAAGGAAGATGAGGGTTTAACTCTCATTTCCACCAACCAGACACACACAATCCTATACCCCCTTTTCACCTAATAAAATAATAGCATAATTCTTGTTATTGTGATATCCAGGCTCCAAGGTGATCCCCAATGATATTCACCTCCTTGTATTCATGACCCTATGTAGTCCTGTCTCACTTTAAGTAGGGCTGATGTATATAACCAACGAAATATCAAAATGTTTAATGAAGATGGGCTCCCATCCTGCACTTGCATGACTTGGCCTCACTCACCTCACCTTAATCCCAGCCCTGCTGGATTTTGTCTTTATTCAACATTTTGATGTTTTTGTTCATCATGGATTTTTTTTGCATTAATTTTATTTTTTTTTTAATATTGCACTAAAATATTTTTTATCTTGATGACTAAATTTTTTGATGTTCTTTTAAATTTTGCAACCAAAGCAAGAAAGCACCTCACTTTACCTTAGTCTTGGCCCTAACATATCCCAATAGCTTCTTGAGAAAGGATGAATGGAAAGTAAACTTTTGATATCTATGTCTATATATGTGTAATTCTGCCCTCACACTGGATTCCTAGTTTGGCCAGATATAGAATTCCAGGTTGGGAATTTTTTACTCAGTATTTTTAAGATGTTCTTTTGAAGACCAAAGTCATTTGACTTCTGATCCTTTACTTTATGTAGTGGCTGTTGATTTTGGAATTTGGTTGGTTATACAGGTCAGTCCTATTCACAGTAGGACAGGACTTAGTTTAACAGTGGAGGACTGACAGCTGATCAGAAGTTCTGAGCAGTGGATAGAGCTTGGCAGCTGGGAGCTTCATTGTGGGTTGACCTCGTTAGGCTGTTTGTTGGGAACTCCAGATGTCAAGACCTTCAGTTCTTTCCTTATTGGCTGGTGAGATGTCCTAGAGAACTTCTCCAATTCCCTGGAGAGAATAAAGGCCAGGGTTGCAGCATTTGGGGAGCCAGTGGGAGAAGACCTTGGGGTGGGGGTAGGCTGACCAGGCATTTACTGTGCATATGAGCACTTAAGCTTCCGGTTGTTTTATGGTATGCCTGCTTTCAAGTGTGCCTGAAGAACCCTCAATTTTCCTTCACCAGACAAATCTCTTGTCTTCTGCCCAGTGAGAAGAGCAGTAGAGAGTTAGGGAAGGGATCTAGAAATCTTTTTCTCAACAGCTGTCAACCAATCTTCTTTTATTTTCCCTCCCCCTCCCACTTCCAGAGATATCTTGAACCACCAATTCCTAGGCCTTTTGAGGGTTCTGCCATTTAGTCATGGCAGTTCTTTGTTTACCCTGAAGGGTTAGGTTTCTGCTTACTTAGGTCTCCTAAGTCATAAAACACCTGTCCATCTATTTTTTAGTTTCCAAAATTTTGTCATCACCTCTTTTTCCTCACCATCTCTGAGGATTTATACCTTAAAAAAAAAAATCCCTTGAAACTCAGTTAAGGGATCAGGAAATCCTCAGCATGGTGCCAGAGGGGCAACAGAGCATAAGAGATGGGGGCACATTATACATTTTGGCCCAGGATAGATGAGGAAATCCTATTCCCTAACTTTCTCTCACTTTCACCCATATTGCAAATAGTACCTTAGGGGGGGAAATCCCTTTCCTGTACTTTTAGTGGGGTTTTAAAAGAGAGCAAAATTTTATGACTGTGTTCAAAGTGTAATCTTTCCTGGGAAGTGCCCTAGGCCTCTGCTGAGTCTTCTCTTGAATTATCCAGCACCTGATGGGCTGCTTTAGGAGATAAATTTTGGCCTTTAAGAGAGCAAATTCTGCTGGTGCTTGTGGAAATACAATTCCACTATCAGCATATTCAGTGCATTCCTTAAATAATCACTTTAATTGTAACAAGTATAATTTAACAATTATAAAAACAATTATAAAATTAGTTATTTTATAGAGCGAGCATGAACAAGGAGGACGTTCCCATGAATGGGCACTGGGTCCGGCTTGCGTGGTCTTTGCCTCGTCACACTGCCTTCCAGTAAATCCTCTCAAGGGCAGGTTCTGAAGGAGAGACTGACCCAGGCCAGTTCTGGAGGAGATGTAGACATGTGAGGTGTGCCCAGGGGAGCAGCGCCAGGCCCTGCCACACGCAACACGCAAAACTTCGGGCTCCAGCTGGTACCGACCGATAGGTCACCTTGCTTGGCTGAGCCCCAGGGAAATAGGATCTGTCTGTTTCTCAGGGGCTGCGGCGCCGCCCTCCCGAAGCCCCGCCCCTTGGGCCCCCACCCGTGGGCGCGCATGAAGCCCGTGCGCTCCTGCCAGCTTTGAACTTGCAACGTCTGCTGTTGGGAACCTGAGCAACGCACCGGAAACGGCTGTCAGGAACGGCTGGGATGAGAGGAGGGAGAGAGGCTGGTGCACAGAGGGTGCCGCTGGGTGAAATGGGCTTTCTGGACAGGGACGCGACAGAAAAGACATGCAAAGAAAAGTGGCTGGGTCGGGAGGAGGGTGAGCGGCTGGGGAGACTAATGAGAGGAGGAGGTAATGAATGGAAGGGATCAGGATGATGGGCGGGGCTGCTTGAGTGAGTGATCAATAGGGAAGGGAAATAGATGGGCAAGAAGAAGAAAGGAAAGTGAAATAGAGGATGGAAAGTTATTTGGGGAAAGGCAGAACTTAGGAGGAGAGCCAGTGTACTCACTTACTCCAGCAAGGACAGCCCCTCACCAAGTACAGGAAAAACACGTGCTGTTATGGAGCCCAGAAGTAGCTGCCTGGGTAAGCCTTGATTCTAATATGTTTTGATGACTGGCAGGCCTCCCACTCAGCGGGACTTGGAAGACACTGCTGTTAACTATTGGGTTGGGTTGTAATTGTTGTGATCTGACAAAATGCAAGTAATTAATAATCCTACCTCCTAGTCATGTAATGCTTAATTAACCCTTTCAAAGTACTTCCTCTTGTTCGAACCTGGTCACTGCAGCAACACCAGTAATGTCTTGAGATGGTTACATTATCCCCATCTTTACAGGCAAAGAAGTTAAAACAGAAATGACTTGCTCAGAGTCACAGATCAGGTAAATGACTCAGTAGAAACAACAGATTGGTTGCGATATTATTGACGCCAATATTGGCCAGTCTGGAATAAAGATAACTCTAGTAGGATGTGACTCAGTGACAAGAGGTAACACAGAACTGATGACTTGCTGAGACCACAAAAAAATGTCTCCAGACTCAAAAATCATCCTCTCCAGAAAGGCAGATGCTCCTCACCCGAGACCTCAGGTCTCCTGGTCCCACTACGGCATCTCTGAGAGTCCTCAGTGTGGAGCCCTCTCTCTATCAGGCATGCCTTTACTCAGAGTAATAGTTTAGAAATTGGGAGCCTTTCTTAGTCTGTTTGGGCTGCTCTAAGAGAATGTCATAGACTGGGTGGCTTATGAACCAGAAATTTATTTTTCTGGAGACTGGGAAGTCCAAGACCAAGGTGCTGTCAGGTTTGGTGTCTGGTGAGAGCCTGCTTCCTAGATGGCCATTTTTTTGCTGTAACCTCACATGGTATAAGGGACAAGGGAGCTTCCTTGGGCTTCTTTTATAAGGGCACTAATCCCATTTATGAGGGCTCTGCTCAGATGATCTAATCACCCCCAAAGGCCGCATCACCTAATACCATCACCTTGGGGGTTAGGTTTCAGCATATGAATTTTGGGGGAACACAAACATTCAGACCATAACAGAGCCATAAAGGACTCACAGCTTAGGAGGTATCAAATATGCTCAGGTGAAACTATTGCTCCTTTGTTCTTCAGGAGTGAGACGGCGCTGCAGACTTCTCTCTTGTCTTTTAGGCTGGCTTGCCTGCCCTCCCTTATTGTTTTAGAAGGAGTTTAGCCTTTCTTCTGATTGGTGTGCAGGACCCATATAACTTAGGTGTTCATTTAATTTATTGATGCTGAACCCAAGGAAAGATTCAGGGACTTTGGAATGGTGAGTAGGAGCCAGCTACCAGAAGGTCTAGAGGAAGAGCTTTCCAGGCAGATGGAATAGGGAAGGAAAGACTCTAGGGCAGGAATAACCTTGCTGAGTTCAGGAAACAGAGGTCCCACGAGGCTGGGGAAAGTGGCATGAAATGAAGTTAAAGAGAAAGGCAGGGGTCCAATCACAATCATAGGAGTGGTTGGAGGGACTTGCAGGCTAGGGATAAAATCTGGGCAGGGCTGGGCTGCCCGAAGAGATAGAAATGTTCCCTTAGAGGCCCCAATTTAATACTGCAGAACAGCAGAGGTGGTGCAACAAGGCAACCCAGGCCAACCTGGCTGAGCCTCCTACATGAAGATGGCATGGCATGAACGGGAGGAAACACAAAGACCAATAGTTCGCAACACAGAATGCCAGTGACCTAAAGACCCTCACCAAGAGCCACACCAACCACGCAAACCCAGAAAATCAGGAGAATTTGAGAGGATATTTAGACCACAAGCCCAATTCAAAGCTGCAGAGTCTCCTCTGCAGGATATAACAATTATAAATATATATGCATGCAACATAGGAGCACCTCAATACATAAGGCAACTGCTAACAGCTATAAAAGAGGAAATCGACAGTAACACAATAATAGAGGGGGACTTTAACACCTCACTTACACCAATGGACAGATCATCCAGACAGAAAATTAATAAGGAAACACAAGCTTTAAATGACACAATAGACCAGATAGATTTAATTGATATTTATAGGACATTCCATCCAAAAACAGCAGATTACACTTTCTTCTCAAGTGCGCATGGAACATTCTCCAGGATAGATAACATCTTGGGTCACAAATCAAACCTCAGGAAATTTAAGAAAACTGAAATCATATCAAGCTTCTTTTCTGACCACAATGCTATGAGATTAGAAATCAATTACAGGGAATTGATAAAGCAGTATAAAACACAAACACATGGAAGCTAAACAATAACAAAGAGATCACTGAAGAAATCAAAGAGGCAATCAAAAAATACCTAGAGGCAAATTGCAACGAAAACACGACGATCCAAAACCTATGGGATGCAGCAAAAGCAGTTCTAAGAGGGAAGTTTATAGCAATACAAGCCTTCCTCAAGAAACAACAAAAATCTCAAATAAACAATCTAACCTTAACCTAAAGGAACTACAGAAAGAAGAAAAAACAAAACCCAAAGTTAGTAGAAGGAAAGAAATCATAAATATCAGAGCAGAAATAAATGAAATAGAAACAAAGAAAACAATAGCAAAGATCAATAAAACTAAAAGCTGGTTCTTTGAGAAGATAAACAAAATTGATAAACCTTTAGCCAGACTCATCAAAAAAAAGAGGGAGAGGACTAAAATCAATAAAATTAGAAATGAAAAAGGAGAAGTCACAGCAGACACTGCAGAAATACAAAGCATTCTAAGAGACTACTACAAGCGACTCTATGCCAATAAAATGGACAACCTGGAAGAAATAGACAAATTCTTAGAAAGGTATAACCTTCCAAGACTGAACCAGGAAGAAATAGAAAATATGAACAGACCAATCACAAGTAATGAAATTGAAACTGTGATTTAAAATCTTCCAAAAAACAAAAGTCCAGGACCAGATGGCTTCACAGGTGACTTCTATCAAACATTTAGAGAAGAGCTAACACCCATCCTTCTCAAACTCTTCCAAAAAATTGCAGAGGAAAGAACACTCCCAAACTCATTCAATGAGGCCACCATCATCCTGATACAACAACCAGACAAAGATACTATAAAAAAAGAAAATTACAGACCAATATCATGGATGAATATGATGCAAAAATCCTCAACAAAATACTAGCAAACAGAATCCAACAACACATTAAAAGGATCATACACCACGATCAAGTGGGATTTATCCCAGGGATGCAAGGATTCTTCATACGCAAATCAATCAATGTGATACACCATGTTAACAAACTGAAGAAGAAAAATCATATGATCATCAATAGATGCAGAAAAAGCTTTTGACAAAATTCAACACCCATTTAGGGTAAAAACTCTCCAGAAAGTGGGCATAGAGGGAACCTCCCTCAACCTAATAAAGGCCATATACGACAAACACACAGCAAACATCATTCTCAATGGTGAAAAACTGAAAGCATTTCCTCTAAGATCAAGAACAAGACAAGGATGTCCACTCTCACCAATATTATTCAACATAGTTTTGGAAGTCCTAGCCACGGCAATCAGGGAGGGAAAAAAATGAAAAGAAGAAGTAAAACTGTCACTGTTTGCAGATGATGTGACATAGAGAACCCTAAAGATGATATCAGAAAACTACTAGAGCTAATCAATGAACTTGGTAAAGTTGCAGGATACAAAATTAATGCACAGAAGTCTCTTGCATTCCTATACACTAATGACAAAAGATCAGAAAGAGAAATTAAGGAAACACTCCCATTCACCATTGCAACAAAAAGAATAAAATACCTAGGAATAAACCTACCTAAGGAGGTAAAAGACATGTACTCAGAAAACTATAAGACACTGATGAAAGAAATCAAAGATGATACAAACAGATGGAGAGATATATGATGTTCTTGGACTGGAAGAATCAACATTGTGAAAATGACTATACTACCAAAAGAAATCTACAAATTCAATGCAATTCCTATCAAATTACCAGTGGCATTTTTTACAGAACTAGAACAAAAAATCTTAAAATTTGTATGGAGACCCAAAAGACACTGAATAGCCAAAGCAGTCTTGAGGGGAAAAAACGGAGCTGGAGGAATCAGACTCCCTGACTTCAGACTATACTACAAAGCTACAGTAATCAAGACAATAGGGTACTGGCACAAAAACAGAAATATAGATCAATGGAACAGGATAGAAAGCCCGGAGATAAACCCACGCACCTATGGTCAACTAATCTATGACAAAGGAGGCAAGGATATACAATGGAGAAAAGACAGTCTCTTCAATAAGTGGTGCTGGGAAAACTGGACAGCTACAAGTAAAAGAATGAAATTAGAACACTTCCTAACACCATACACAAAAATAAACTCAAAATGGATTAGAGACCTAAATGTAAGACTGGACACTATAAAACTCTTAGAAGAAAACATAGGAAGAACACTCTTTGACATAAATCACAGCAAGATATTTTTTGATCCACCTCCTAGAGAAATGGAAATAGAAACAAAAATAAACAAATGGGACCTAATGAAACTTAAAACCTTTTGCAAAGCAAAGGAAACTACAAACAAGACGAAAAGACAACCCTCAGAATGGGAGAAAATATTGGCAAATGAAGCAACGGACAAAGGATTAATCTCCAAAATATATAAACAACTCATGCAGCTCAATATTAAAAAAACAAACAACCCAGTCAAAAAATGGGCAGAAGACCTAAATAGACATTTCTCCAAAGAAGATATACAGATTGCCAACAAACACATGAAAGAATGCTCAACAAGTGCTGGAGAGGGTGTGGAGAAAAGGGAACCCTCTTGCACTGTTGGTGGGAATGTAAATTGATACAGCCACTATGGAGAAGAGTACGGAGGTTCCTTTAAAAACTAAAAATAGAATTACCATTTGATCTACCAATCCCACTACTGGGCATATACCCAGAGAAAACCATAATTCAAAAAGACACATGCACCCCAATGTTCCTTGCAGCACTATTTACAATAGCCAGGTCATGGAAGCAACCTAAATGCCCATCGACAGACAAATGGATAAAGAAGATGTGGTACATATATACAACGGAATATTACTCAGCCATAAAAAGGAATGAAATTGAGTCATTTGTAGAGATGTGGATGAATCTAGAGACTGTCATACAGAGTGAAGTAAGTCAGAAAGAGAAAAACGAATATCATATATTAACGCATATATGTGGAACCTAGAAAAATGGTACAGATGAACCGCTTTGCAGGGCAGAAATAGAGACACAGATGTACAGAACAAACGTATGGTCACCAAGGGGAGAAAGTGGCCGGGGGGTGGGGGGGTGTGATGAATTGGGAGATTGGGATTGACATATATACACTAATATGTATAAAATGGATAACTAATAAGAACCTGCTGTATAAAAAAATAAAATAAAATTTAAAAATTAAAAAAAAAAAGAAAAAGAAAACCGAGGTATTCCTTCCATACGTTCAAGGGAATGCCTGTGCTCAACGGTGGGATGTAGAAAGGACCAGGTGGAAGGGAGTGGACAGTTTGAAGATGCAGAAGATCTGACCAGATTAGGGGACAGAATGGGTTAGAAGAGGAAGCAGAAACCTTAAAGATCTACAGTGAGGCCAGGAGCCACTGAGACAGAGAAAGCCCAAGATCAGGTCCTGCCTCAGGACTCCTAAATCCCACACCTTCAGGGATCACTTTCTGACTCCATAACTGACTGGCAGATCCTGAAACTTTAGCCCCCAAATGCCAAAACTCTCACTAATCTACCCCCATAATGGGTCGAGACCCTGAGATTCCCTCCTGAGACTTTAAATACTTCCCTGCCTGCTCTGATCCCTGCCTACCTATCTAGCATCTTTCATTTGTTCAAAAGTTCTGCTTGTTCTTGCATCAGGACCACTTTTTTCTTTTTATCAGCAATTTCCTCTGCCCCAAAATGTTTTCCTCCTCCTCTTCATTTGATTAACTTGTATTCATTTGTCAGGTCTCTGTTTAAATAGTTGTCACTCAGACAAGCCTTTTCCTACTTAGTCTAAATTGTTCACCCATTATCTCTTACACACCCTTTGAATTTTTCTTCATAGCACCTACAAATATTTCAAATTACATACGTATTTGTGTTTGTGGCTCTCTTCCTTCACACAATAAACTCCATGAACCCCATCTGTTTCCCTCACCACTCTTGGCTTGGTACCTAGCCCTGGGCAATATTTCACCATTAATATTTGCTTAAAAAAAGAGGGAGAGAAGGGGATTGTGACCTTAATAACTATTAGCCTGAGGCCTTGGCACACCCGATTCTCCAAGATCCTCTGCATTCTCAAGACCCTAATGCCTTTCCTGTCTTCTCCAGAGCTTGTGCCTGGGTTCAAATCCTGATGTCAATATTCACTAGCTGTGGTTCACTGTTTAAACTGTCTATACTGTTTAAATCTCAGTTTCCTTTTCCCATAAAACTGAGATGATCACAATTCCTACCATATAGGGTTGTGAGGAGGATTATGAAAGAATCCATGTAAAACATCCAACAGAGTTACCTGGAAAATAGTGATTGATAAAGATTAGCTGCCATTATTGTTGTTGCTAGTAACTAATCACCTCCAAGATTCAAGCTATTGGGTTTTGTTCCATAAGAAAGTTCTCCTTTTATTAATATCTATAAAGAGAGCTTATAAAATAAATACATTCTCATTAATATACATAAAGGATCTTATAAATCAACAAGGAAATAGAAAAATGGGTGAAGGTTATAAACATGCCAATTCAAAAAAAAGTTCCAAAATTTTTAATATATATTATGAGAGTGGAGAGAAGGAGAGAAAGGGGCACAGTCTGGCTCTCAGATACCTCTCACATCTTCCTTCTTACAGTTTTTCCCCCTAGCGTCGGGAAAGAAGGAAAAGCCAAAAGGCAAGTGTCTTTTTCCTTGACGGGGTTATGCCACGTCACCTTCTCTGTGGGAGGTTTCTGTTTCTCTGGCTGACACAGCCTGGCATGATGCCCCCGTGAGCACTGTCTCTTGTGGAGCACACATCTGGTTCTTTGGAGGACACAGATTTCTCTACCTCTTATCATGCCCCTTAAAACCCCCCTCACCAGAAATATATTTCTGGGGATCGCCAGTGACATCTCATGCATGCTCTCCATGAACTCCCATGTGGCTCCTGCCATTGTTTTCTTCACTGGAGCACGTCCACTGTCCTAGCACCCTGTTGTCAGCTGCTGCCAGGGTTTCACCTCCCAGGAGCCATGATGTTTTCCTCCAGTTGTGGGGAGGACACCCAACTCCCGACTCTGTGTCACACAGATTCAAGATGAGTAAGATGGTACCATTCTCATAAATGGATTCTGCAATGGACTCCTCTGAGGAAATGGTCCCAGAGCATGACCTGGGGAGATTATTGGGTTTACAATCCTGCATTCTACCTTCATTCCATTTTGCCCTCTTTACTCTATATTCTTCAATTTATTCCCTTCTTAAGGTATGATTCAGCGGGGTCAACGTCCCCCAGGAGATTGTTAGAAATGAAGAATCTCAGGCCCATCCCCAGACCTTCTAAATCAGAACCTGCATTTTAAAAAGATCCCCAGGTAATGACTATACACATTAAAGTTTGAGAAATTCTGATATATGGGCAGAATTTTTGAATTCTCCTGCTCGATTTATTTATATCCATGTTCATTTTTAGCCCCCATAGGTCTATTTCTTCCTTTTTGCATACCCAGTTGACTGTACAGGCATTCTGTAGCTGCTGAGCTGGTCGGCCCATAGTATCTACCACAGTAGTTCTGTAGGGATTGCACTTAAGCAGCCTCACATCTGTTCACTGTAGACTCCCTAATAATTAAAAATAAATAAATAACCCAACCCAGTATGATAGGTTATCATATAGAGATAAATGGTAGATTTTGAAGGAATGTTGAAGTCATCCGCACCTGTAACTCCATAATACCCTCTGTTTTAAGATATTTCAATACATTATGGAGGGGGAAATGATTATGATGCACCTACTTTGTTAGCAAATGCACACATTCACTGTACTTAGAAATAAACAGCACAGATTACGTTGAAATCGTACATGCAGATGATCCTTGAAGAAAATTCTCTCCTCAGCCCATAACTTGTATCAGAGATCGGTTTGAGGACATTAATGCTCTCAGCAGAGAGGTTGAAAAGGACTCTAGCTAGTGTGGTGTCCACTCCAAGGTAGAGGGTCTCTAGAATTCACCCAAAGCTTCCTTGGCACACTTCCTGGGATGGAAGTCACACAAAATACAAAGAACTGCCTTATGAGTGAGTTTTTAGAATTCACTACATCTTCCTTATGGTTTGATTTCTCCATGGTTTTGACCAGCTGAATGAGCCACCACTGATTCTTTTTTCCTCCTCTGATAAAAATAACCTTTAGCTCTAGAACTTTCTGTCTGATGAATCCCACAGAGTATTCAATATAAGAAGCCAATGCTAGAAGACCTTCAAAAAAAAACATGTTATCTTGCTATTATTTTCCTGTTTGGCTGCTGTGTCCTTTGTGGTTGACAAGTTTCTCAGAGCCTGCAGGGTCTTTTTCTGGCTAGGATATCCTGGGGATGGAAATTTCCAAAGTCCTGTAGAACCATTTTAGGGGTATAGCGGTTGGCTTACTAGAGGTCGGGAAATAGGCTGTCTTCTTTGGAGCAAACTTGTGCAGCCATTATGTGAAGAGGGTAGCATCTGATAGGATGTGCTCCAAAAGCAACTTTATTTTTTTTCCTGCTCCCTCTGCTTGGGGGCTAGTTTCTTCCTTGCCCATGGATGAAATCTCAAGTGGGTCTGTAGCTTTTCCAGACACTCATAGAAAAATTTTAAAGTCCTCCAGTCAATTTTAGTCACAAAATAGCCTCATTTCAGTTGTTGAAATGTCCAGTCCCATGTAATAGTTAAAACTCTGAACTTTGTTTAAGGCAAATATTTCTCCTTTCTCTGCTTCCCTAGCCCAGGCTGATTCAGGCTGGAAGGCTGAAGTGAGGAGAGGGAAGCAGGGGCCCAAGGGGGCAGGGGAGGCATAACTGTCTTCTTTGTTTTCCCACTTAATGCTTCTACTCCTCCAAATCCACTCCCTCTAGGGCTTGGGTCCAACAGGGGGTGGAGGTGGGAGGAGGGAGGAGTGAGAGGAGGAAAGACCTTACTTTAGGGGAACTGTAACACTTAGAGGTTGTGGTCCAGGATTTTAACGGACATTCACTATGGACTCCTCTTACGGCGTGCTTTCACGGGGCCCTTGGAAATCGCTCCACTGAAAACACTGGACTACAACACCTCCTGTGCTGGCCACGTGTTCCACTGGCTTCTGCATTTGATTCCAACCCCCTGTTGCTAGCAGCCGCTAGCAGCAAGCCCACTTAGGCGGGGGCTCCTTGGAAACGACCCTTCTCTCCCTTTCCCCATTTGGCCCACAAGAAACATACTTTTCTGTTCTGCGTTTAATGGTGTATGCATTCCTCCTCGTCCTAGTGCCTGACTCCAGCCACAGCCATTGGCCTTTAATCCTCTCCGGCATGGGTCAGACACCAGTTGCTTTGGTCCTCTCAGTTCTAAGGGAACTGATCTTTCAAAGCCCCTTCTCACGAGATTTGAGATAAGGAGGTGCTCGGCCTCGGGTAACAGGAAGAGGTAGGAGGGAAAATGTTACAGGCCTTCAGCTGTTTCTTCCAAAGTCTCTTTTCAGTTTCTTTGACGTCAAACCTTGAGGGGTTGAGGGGTGGGTGTTCATCTAAGGGTCACTAAACTATCTCCAACTGCTCCTTCTTTGCCTGTCCTACGAAGGTGGTCTCAAAACCCACTTTGAAGTTAAGGGATTTGCCACCTACTGCTTTTTTCTTTGCTTTGGGGCCTCAGCTGCATCAGAAACAGAGGAGAGCCCATTTTAACATCACGTCCTGCTTTCTAGCTCCATATGCACCTGTGAAGTTTCATTTGGAGCCCTTGGAGAAGGAGGCATCTCTGCCTTTTTTTTGAGCACTATTTTAGACGTATGAGTGACAGACTGCCTTCTTTTTTTTTCCTTTCTGTCCTTATTAACAGTTTATTACAGTATATTTTTGTGTATATTTTTTTTCTCTTTTTTTTTAACCATTTAGAAATGAGATTGGGCAATTCACCGTGACCGAGTCAAAAAGAATTTTTACAGAGAAGTAGGGGAACCCCGCTGTTTTTCTTGTTGAAAGCAGTTTAAGGCAATTGCTTTTAGATTTCTGGATGTTTTCTTTTTACATTGGAAACTGAAGTTAGGGAGGTTTTAAACAAATTAAAGTTAAACAAAAAAATTTTTTTAACCTTTAGCTTTTCACATCAGGGTTTCAGAAACATGAGAGGAAGGTGGAATTTTTTTTTTCCCCACTGTGTGTGTGGCCTGGGTGGTGATATTATGAGTGCTATGTGGGAGTGTCTGGCCGGATTGGATGAAAGCCGTGGGATGTCTGGGCTTGGGGAAGGGTTGTAAATATAATCCCAGAGCAATAAGGTGGAGCCTGGGAGTGACTAGATTACAGGCAGGTCCAGTAGGACCCTATCTTTCTGGCATTGTAGGGAGTGACATCTGCATCTGAATCTTAATGATAACCTATGTAGGAAAAGTTGAGCTTCAATAGAACTATGTATTGTCTATGTACACCCTTCCCATTATCTGATTCTGATCTTCTTGGAGCTGTCTTACTACTCAAGTTGCAGAAAACAGCAATGCAAAACACCTCCCTCACCCCAAACCCCACCCCCAAAAACACTCAGTTTGTGTTCCATTTGCACATGCATTTTAATATTTCTAATCTGTAAATGTGTCTGTTCTTTGGATTCTCACTAATGAGTTAAGTAAAATCTTTTAATACATGTTTATACGTGTATTAGAATCATACTTCTTAAATTTTGAAAATGGCCTTTTAACAGTTTTGGAGGGGGTTTCCCTGGTGGCGCAGTTGTTAAGAATCTGCCTGCCAATGCAGGGGACACGGGTTCGAGCCCTGGTTGGGGAAGATCCCACATGCCGCGGAGCAGCTAAGCCTGTTCGCCACAACTACTGAGCCTGCGCTCTAGAGCCCGTGAGCCACAACTACTGAGCCTGCATGCCACAAATACTGAAGTCCACGCAACTAGAGCCCGTGCTCCACAACAAGAGAAGCCACCGCAATGAGAAGCCCGCACGCCACAACAAAGAGTAGCCCCCGCTTGCCACAACTAGAGAATGCCTGGGCAGAGCAACGAAGACCCAGTGCAGCCAAAAATAAATTAATTAATTAATTTTTTTAAAAAACAGTTTTGGAGGTCTGCCACCAAGGTGCATTCATCTGATGAGCCAGGTAAACGTCATCACCAGAGATGTGCTTAAGACCAGGCCCATCTCTTCTTGGCTCCCAGAGGTGAATCCAAAGTGACAAGGCATCTTTGCTGTTTTCCTAATTTAATTTTCCTCTCTACTAATTTTTTATTTTTGGTTTTAGTTTTGGTTTTTGATTCATGTATAGCCAATACTCATTAGTGGCAGCAATGACTGAGAATTTTGTTTTATGGTCTGACCATTTAGTGATCTCTGTAAATGGACTAATGGATTATATAGATCTATTCTCTGTTGGGTGAGAGATGGTGGAGAATTTGGATTGTTAGTCATTTTTGTTAGTTTGTCAATTTTGAGCCCAAATCAATTGAGTCCTGTGCCCATTGGGAGGGAAAACAACTCTTTCATACCAGGACTGGTGAGATTTGGGGTTTCTGCATTTACTCTTGACCTGTGACTGAAATTTTAGAATCCAAGCTATAAGCCCTCTTTATCTGTCTCTGTATGTCTGTGTGTCTGTAGTTTAGAAAGGCCTTTATCCCTCATTGTGTAAATGTGTAATATTTTCTTATTTCCAGAGGGTATTAATAAATTTGATTATAAAGTCTCATGTTAATTGAGTTCTTTTCTGATTGACTGATAGAGATAAATAAGTGCTTAAATAAAGCAAATATTCCTAAAATTCCCAGAAAGTAGTGAAAATGAACTCCTAAATCTTTAAATGTGTTACACTAATAAAATGTTCTTACAGAAACCATTCATTAACATGTTAAAAATTCCAGCTTATAAATTTAAGTAAATCTTTGGAAAATGAGTAGTTTAGTATTTGGGGTTTAAGAAAAACAGCTATATTTTCTCTAATTTATTAATGTTAAGTGTAATTCCCAACAGTATTCTACTTAGATATGTTTTTTCTAAATTTATACAAGTTTATTGATCAAATAAGTTAACATTATTCATAATGTTAAAGATTATGAAAAATGAAAATTTGTTTTTCACTAATCGAATCATTATTCAGAAAAACTTTTATTTCAACAGTAATTTTGTTTTGCAATATGTCAGCTTGAAGATAATTTTCAAGAGTTTTTGGTAACTTAAAACCTTGGACTGATATTAGAATTAAGTTAATTAATGGATAATCATTGGATACCAAGATCATTCCTAAGTAAGACAGAATACTGGACATTGATTACTAAGCATAATTTTAAGTTTATATACTTTTGTGTCTTATATGCTGTAAGAGACTGTGTCTTTGGGTCTGTTAATGAATATGTTCATTTTTGCCACTTTGATAAGTTGTACTGTAAGGGATATAAGTGTCTATGGAAAGTTTTGTTATGTGTAGCTATGAACCCTGCTGGTCTGTTAAAAAGCTAAAAAGCTGGTATCTGGGACTTCTCTGGTGGTCCAGTGGTTAAGACTCCACGCTTCCACTGCAGGGGACACGTGTTCGATCCCTGATAAGGAAACTAAGATCCTACATTCTGCACTGCCAAAAAATAAAAAATAAAATAAAAGGCTGGTATGTGACATAGTTTCCGCATGAGGCACGGCCAAAATAAAATAAAATAAAATAAAGAGCGGGTATGTGACATAGTTCACAACTATCCACCTCCTCCCTCCACCCCACCCTAATTTTCTCTGAAACAGAAGTTACTTTGGTTGAAACTTAGAATTTATGTTAGGGGTTGAGACTGTATTGAGGAGCACAGAGAAATACAACTGTGTGTGTGCTCCTGTTTTTCGAGAAAAAAAAGAGTAGTTTTGTCCTAAAGCAATGGTTCTCAAGGTTTTGTCTATATGTTTTGTTTTGTCTCCAAAGCCCCCTTTGCACTCTTCAAGCATATTGAGGACCTTAAAGGGAGAAGGGGGCTAGGAATGGTGCGTTTAATTATCAACACAACATATTGGAAACTGAATTGAGAAACGTTTATAATTCTTATTTATTGAGTTATTTGAAGATAGCAACAATGACTGCATTGCATATTAATAACATCTTCATATTATGAAATTCATTCTGACATTGTAGATGCCCTGAGATGGATCCTAAAATAAAGTGTCAGTTTGTTCCAGAATATAAAAGAACACGATGAAGGGCAAAATTTGGAAATAGTCTACCATTTTAACCATTTTTAAGTGTACTTTAGTATGTCTACATTGTTGTGCCACTGTCACCACCATCCATCCCCAGAAGTTTTTCAACTTCCCAAACTGAAACTTCGCACCTGTTAAACAATTAACTCCCCATCCTACCCTCCCTCCAACCCCTGGCAACCACCATTCTGCTTTCTTTCTGGAAATAAATTTTATTTGCCTTGGTTTATAATACCTGAGTCTGAAAAGCTATGAAATGTGTTAAAATTTCACCAAAGTTTGCTTGATTTTGATGTCCATGTTTCCCTGGTTTACTGCTTATTGTCTTCACCTCCAATATGGAAAGTTCTTTTTGTGTGTGTACTTTGCCTATATAGCAAAAGATTCTGTGTCTTATAATATGTTGATTGTATTATGTTCTTGATTATCTTTTTTTTTTTTTTTGATTATCTTTAAAAAGCAAACAAAGGTTCCTCACTTAGAAAAGAACTAAGATTCTTTACAATCATGTTACATTCTGTGCTTATCTTTAGATGTTTTATTGTCACTTTCAAATGACAACATTTGAAAAACAACAACTGTTGTTTCTGAGGCACCCATGATCGTATCTCAAGAGTTCAAATCTCCTAACAACTCTTGATTTTTGCATCCCTAAACCTATCTTTGAGATTTCCCAGTGGGTCTCTCAAACCCCAAAAGATCTGTTCTTTTACCTTATGAAAGAGAGGTGTTATTTCTAAATAATTAGGTTTTATTTATGTTGTTATTGATGAGTTTCATGGAAAGATTTGTCAAATCAGAAAAGATGCTTAGCCTTCCCTAGGTTAAATTTGTATAGGTAAAATATTATTGCTGTAACTATTTTAGAACTTGAATGATTCATGGGAAGTCCCTGGAGATTTATCAGTGTTTCTGTTTATCTGTATCCCGATGATGCTTTGCCTGATGTTAGGCAACAGCAAAATAGTGTTGTTAGTCATACTTTTAGTTATTATTTAAAACGTTTATTTGGTTGGAATCTTTCTTCTTTAATTTGAATCTAGCATCTTCTAGGCCAGTGATTTTCATTTGGGGATAAATATCTGACATATCTGTAGAGTTTTAATTAAAATACAGATGTTTAGGACCTACTCCAAATCTCGTTACTTGATATTCTTGATACATTCTTGGTATATTTTTAGTGTATTACATATATATATTAAGACTCAGGAATTTTGCATATCTCAAGAATTTTTCCTCTGTAACAAGTATGTTCATCCATTTTTATAAGCCAGATGTAAAACTCAGTATCTTCTTTGAAAATAGCCTTAATCATTATGTGCATAGACATTTCGTCATAGCTTTATGTGTTTATTTATTTATTTGGATTAGCACCGTTTTGCATGACAGAAACAACTAAATTTCCTTGTCAGTTGCATCATGCTTGTTATGAACTCTCTCCAGTAATTACCATAGCTATTTTAAGTCTCTGGCATCTACAGATAGCTTTTTTTTTTTTTTTTTATAAATTTATTTATTTTATTTTATTTATTTTTGGCTGCTTTTGGTCTTCGTTGCTGCACACGGGCTTTCTCTAGTTGCGACGAGCGGGGGCTACTCTTTGTTGTGGTGCGCAGGCTTCTCATTGCGGTGGCTTCTCTTATTGCAGAGCAAGGGCTCTAGGCGCATGGGCTTCAGTAGTTGTGGCACACGGGCTCAGTAGTTGTGGCTCACAGGCTCTAGAGCGCAGTTTCAGTAGTTGTGGCGCACGGGCTTAGTTGCTCCACGGCATGTGGGATCTTCCCAGACCAGGGATCGAACCCGTGTCCCCTGCATTGGTGGGCGGATTCTTAACCACTGTGCCACCAGGGAAGTCCCTACAGATAGTTTTTTGTATTGCTTGGAAGCTTCCCTGAAGGCTCTGCAATCAGCTGCAGAGGCCAGATCACGTCCTTGACAAAGATACATGGTCCCCAGAGCCCAAGGAAAAGGACTGTACCAGGTACTTCAAACTACTGACACTTCAACGAATAGATCTTGGGTACAGGTTTCTGATGTCATCACTTAAACAATTTTAAGACCTACTGAAGGGGAAAAAAAACAAAACAAAACCGTACTGTTGGGCTAGATCAGGATTTCCAGAACTCTTTTTAGTAAGAAGCAGATGGGTTCATGATGCTGCTAACCCAAGATCCAGCAGAACAAGAATTGATTACATAGAATGGATGAACTAATGAGAGGATTGTAACTACTTGTTTGCAATATTGTTGATATTGTTTTACTTGTTTGGAATATTGTTGATATTGTTTTAATGTTCTATTTTCTGGATACATAAGGAAACCCTTTTTCTTTCTTGTTAACTTATTTATAAGCCATAACAATTTAGTAGATTCTGATTTTGTAAACTGAAATGAAACATCTTTAGATGATGTTTTATTTTCCCTACTTGATTCCCCTTCCAAATTCAGAAATTTTTATTAAATATTCTTACTTTTAAATGGTAACTTAGTTATTTGCATAGGTTCAATAAGAATCTACCTTCCTTTTTACTAAATATAATTGGAAAAATGGTTATGTAACCAAGGCCTTGTCTGGAATGTCATATTTGAAAATGATGCTTATTTAATTGGTTTCAACCAGCCACTGACTTTTTTTCCCTAAAACTATTTTTAAATGTTTTTGCATTCAAACGTTCACCCCAGATTATGGAGTATGAACTAGCCATTTACACTTTTTCTTTTGTAAAATGGCAATGCTTTTTTAAAATAATATTGTCAATAGGTTGCTCATTTCCGTTACTTCAGACACAAAATTCAAAATCAGCTGTTTTCCACCTCTTGATTCTTTTGGATTGCTCCAACTTTCTTCCATGTGCTTACATAGGAAACAAAATACTGTTATAAAAAAATGCTTTTTTTATGTTTCAATTAGTCTGTTAGTTATGAAGATTAGCTGTCCAAGGCAGTACTGTTATTCTTGTCTCCTTCTTGTATCCTTCATTACTGACACAAAGACCTAAGTCCCTTAGCTGGTGCTTTTCTGTATCTGAATGGCTGCAACACAGCTGAACAGCTTTTCTGGTGTGAGATCCTCTGCCAATTTATTTAGAAACTGTGCTATGTGAATAAAGTCTACCTGAAGGAAAATGTCTTCATATAACTGGAGGATTCCTGTCCCAGTTCTAAATAAAAATTCCTCCCCATCTCTGCAAAATACATCCCAGCCTGTACTGTCTGGATCAAGTAGAATAGTGGCTTGTGATGCTATGTGAATATCCAGTCTATCAAGTATATACTAGTGTGAAACCGTAAGACTACTTGATATGAAGAAAATGTGTAAAGAGACTGCCCTCAAAGGATACTTCAGATGTTCCAAAATATTTCAACATCTTGCTGCAATCCACACAGTAAAAGGCCAACTGGGATGGCTTATTCATGAGATTTCCAAATGCAATGAAGGCAACTGCCTCTTCCAAACTGAGAATGAACAATGCCACAATGAAAGACATCCCTTGGACATAACCAACATCAGGTCTGTAACATGAATATGCTCCTGAGATACTGTATAAAACATCCTGATATGGACCATCCTTCTGAAAGATGTAGAGAGATGGAAAGGCATAGGATATGTCCAGCTTAATTCCAGACCAGCATCTGGAGAATCATCATTCTGGACCAGCATTATAGAGAATGATATGTTTAGATAGAAGTTGTTTTACTGAAGCTTTCCCACCATTTCTTTCCTCTGGGGAGGAATACTGCATAAAGTTCAGGAGTGATATTTATTTAGTTCACTTAGTACAGCTAGACTCCAAGCTTTACCATGAACACTAGGGGGCAATCCCTGCACCTCAATTCTCCAACCTTTTTCCTACTATGAATTTCTTCCCAGCTGGGCAGTATTTCACTGGTCCAAATTACCATTGCATTTGCAATATTTTCTTCTTAATTTTTTTTTAATGTACTGCTTTAATTTCTCAATTTTAAGACTCAGCTCAAAGGTCTCGTGTTCTCGTCACTGAGGTTAAAAGCTTCTTCCACAGATTTGGCAGGAAGATTTTCTTGGAGTAGGCAAAGATTTCAACAGGACACAAAAGCAATCGTCAATCATATGATGGCCCATACTCAAGAATCAGAAAGGTGGTAGAAGGTGGCTCAAATTCAAAATTCTTATGTCTTAAAGACTGAAACGGTGATTTATAGATCCTCCCTGTTCATGCTTTTTTTCTGCTGAATGGTTTTTGGATTTTCTGAAGATTCTCTCTGGGAGGGACTTTATCAAATAATTTCCAACAAGGAACACCGTGGACAACTGATCTGAGCTCCTTTTGTCCTTTTTGGAAAAGGTTTCAGACAACCAGGGGCAGGTAGAAGGGCTCTCTGGAAGAGGAGGGAGAGAATAACGCCCTCTGACTCCCAGCTGCTTCAAGTTCATGGTCTTTGGTATCTGCAGCCGCCAGGCAGCTGCTTTGCGGAGGACAGGCTGCCCATACCAGCAGTGACCTCATCACCAGGCCCCTCCAGGTGGACGTGACCACAGGAACAAGGGAAGAGGCTCCCTGCCCACCTGGGGAAGCTGTGGCTGGTGCCTGACCAGTCACTTTTAGGGAACTAAGGTTGACTTTATTGAAACAGTGCTGACAAAGCCCTCCTGGTACCTGGCTTACAGGGTCCAGCTGGTAAGGAAGCTCACTTCCATTACCGGCCAGGAAGCTAGAGATGTTTTGAGGACTTTGAGAAGAGAGGAAGTCACCCAAAGCGTATAAGTACTGCAGATGAAATCTGGTGGATCAAGTTTCTTAGGCGTGGCTTCCTAGCCTCAGGACAACAAGTAATAGAGGATTTTAGAAGTCCAACCTGAGATTCCTTATGGAAACCTCCAGCAGAGTAAACTTAAAGAAGGCCTTTATGGTAAACTAACATTCTTGCTGCACCTATGTAAATAATCAGGCCAAATCTAATGAGGCCACATTCATTTTGTGATCAGGAATCTTTGAGATTCTTTTTGATCAAAAGTAGGGAAACTGTAGGGGAAAATTTGTGCTTAAATGGAAAAATAATTGTTTATTTTAAAGCAAACCTGGGTTGTCTGATTCTGATTCTGTAAACTGTAGATAAATGACAGGAATGCCAAATAATTCTTGTCTATAGACATGCAAACAAATTCTATATGGGGAGAAATAGTCAAAAAACCAATTTTGGCTCTATTTGTACATTCTTTTCCATATTCCTGACCTATAACTGTGTCTGTTATTGATAATATCCTTTGACCTGGTTGTATCACTTCACTTGTTTTCTATGAATGAGTTAAATAAAATCTTCAACTTGTGTTTATTCTTATATCTGTATGAGAGTCATGATTTTACCTGCTTTCTAAAATCATCTTTTAATGCCTGCTTGGAACTAAACCACCCTTTAATGGCTGATCACGTGTGCCCTGAGTCTTTGCCTCAGCCCCAGAGGGCCTTAGAGACTTTCAGACAACACCATCAAAGAGACTTTTGAGGCAGCCCAGTTTGGTGACCTTCCAAACAACCTAGCACAGGAACTTCCTAGAAGCTTTATGGTGGCAGCCCTACAGTTTGAGGTGGCCTGAGACTTCTTGTCTGACATTGTCCTGGCTCCTCTTAAAGGCTGTGTACACCCCAAAAGTACACTTCAGGAGAAAAATACACATTTAAGACCCTCATAATCTAACTCTCACAGACAAGAGTGAGATAGTGTTGAAGCACTGCCACATGGGGTTTCATAAGCTTGTTTAAAGCCATGTGAAGCTTCATGCTTGTATCTAGATGGCAGGTAGACTGGGGTCGGGGGGGCTCATATTTTCCTCCAGGAGGACACCACATGATCAAGCAAGTCACGACCCAGGAGGGCACAGCCTGTGGTAAAATCGGTGTGTGAAGATGCAGGTGGTCTGAGCTGCTGCACAGACATCCTTTGCATTCTTCTAGCAAGCAATTATCATGTTATCATCTATGAACTGACCTGGGATGTATTAGCCATCTCTAAAGTTGGATGCACACGTCTCAGGAACGGTTACTCAGGACAGCCTTTCTTAATTTTCATGTTTGTGTATGTGTTTAATATATTAGTAGTACATGCATATAATTTGTAAATACACATATATTGAGGTTGCATGTCCAACTTTTTTCTCATAGGATGTGCAATCAAGATTAGAAAATTGGATATATCATGAAAACATCTTGCTACTGCGTTTCCCATGTAGACTCACCAAATCGGTATTGGGAAGGTTTGACCATTGTGCACATTTATCCCACAATTCATTCAGAAAAAGCATGCAAACCTTGCTGATTATATTCCTGAGAATTTGTCCTCTGAAATTAAGGACTTTATTTTGCTCATTTCTCTATCTCTAATACTTAGAAAGGCGATTGGAACATAGTAAATACTCAATATTTGTTTAATGAATTTTACAGTGGTTTAACTCAATATCCTATGTTTAACAATCATTCCTCCACTATATTGGCCTTCATGGCTTAGAAATTGGAAACCTTATTTTTATAACACGGATGTGGATGAACATATTCACCAAGAGTCATGTGGAAGTTTCTTTAAAATGCCAGACCTCATAAATCTTGTTAGTCCCATACACTTTGACCAGAGCCATATTCAGTTCTACTTAGGGTGACCAACCAACCCAGTTTGCCTGAGACTGAAGGTTTTCTTGGTACAGAAGACTTTTGGTATTAAAACAGGGACAGTCCTGAGCAGACCAAGATGGGTTGGTCACCTCAGTTCCACTGGGCACCTGTAAAGAACTGTTCCTTTTCTCTACGATATTGTAAACGGGCAGTAGCACATGAACATCAGCTTTCTATGGACCCTAGAAAGCAGGACAAGATGAAACAGCCCCAGAGTGGGGGTACACATATACTTTTCTCAGTCCTGAATAACATTGCTTAAAATCACCACCATTGCTGATCAATTTTCAGTACCCAACACAGTAGTGCTTGGTCTTGTTCACAAAACGATACAGACTTGTGAAGATATGAGGGTATTGCACCCTCTCCCCAGACTGTGAAACAAAGTGTAGGTTAGCTGCATATTTATAACCACCCTCCAACATAAGAGCATACCCAAAAAAGACCCAAAGCTGGAGATGTCCCTTCTTGGTTATTTCTTGTCCTTCTCTTTTGTAACTGGGCCACCCAAATGAACCACATACTGGAAACCTGAAGCTGTCCACATGGTGAGATCTGACCAAAGTTCCGTTGTGATGTTGCCCAAAGGTGATGTTTCACAGGGTGTGGTCCCTCACAGCCATAGCAGGGTGGGGGAGAACAACCACTGAGCACAAAGACCACCCTAGTTTCTTGATCAGGGCGAAACCATCCAGGAAGTGGTGCCTGACAAGACCCTTGCCCCCCAGGAAGACATGGCATATTAGATAACCCCTCATCTGTGAGCCAAATAGCACAATCTTTGGATGAAAAGGAGCAGCAATGAAGGGGGTGATAGAGACAGCTCTTTTTCTGGTGAGAAGTAAAGCTTATACAGAGCCAAAACTTATGGACATCAGCATAACCACTGAAAGGAGTCGGTGTCTTATTTTATTCTCCTCATCTGCTTGGGGCTGTCTTGTTGACAGCTGGCCCAGGACTCACATATACTGACTCAGAACCATGTTAAAAACTGTGAGCAGGACCCCACTATTCATTCACCAGAAAGGCCCTGGCTTCTGGCAGCTTCTGGGAAGGTTAAAGAATCCAGAAAGTGGCTGATTAAGGTTTTGTCCTATATGTTCAACAGCTTTCCACCCTAGGTCACATGTTAGCCACCTCTCACCCCCAACCCCGGACAACCGAAGTCCACAGGATGTGTTTGGGTTCATTACCCTACCAGAAGAATGTTTTATTTATCCTCTGTTCACTCCATTTTTTCTAACAGTCCTTATTAACGTCGACAACACATCTGCAGCAAGCTTTGAATTACTCTAACATGTTTGATATTCTGGGTAAGTTCAGTTGCCATCTCCACCACAGAACAATGACTTGTTTGACCCCTCTCCAAGCTGCCAGAGCTGAATGTAATATTCAGGATACATTTACTTCAGGTTTTATTTAGAATCTCTGGGTACCCCTTTGGCCATTTTCTGGGATGTTACACAAAAACAAAATCCATGGAGATATTCAGCAGTCCCAATATGATCCACAAGCCTTTTCCAGTGCATAGCGCTTTCCAGAAATGTATCTACCCCCAGACATCATTCTTTGGGGTCCCAGTTACCTCTGAGCTTCCCCTAAGCATTTCCCTATTTTCCTATCTCGGAAGCCCTCTGCGCTCCCTCCGCTGGGTCCTGGCTGAACTGGACAAGCCAGCACAATCGACAGTGACTTGGCTGCCATCACAGGCTGTACAGGTGGCCTTGGCACAGCAACTATGGTTGTGGGAGGCATAGCTCTCAAGGGAGCTCGCAGCTCTGTCTTAAAATCTTCCTTGTTGGGCTTCCCTGGTGGCACAGTGGTTAAGAATCCGCCTGCCAATGCAGGGGACATGGGTTTGAGCCCTGGTCTGGGAAGATCCCATATGCCGTGGAGCAACCAAGCCCGTGCGCCACAACTACTGAGCCTGCGCTCTAGAGCCCACGAGCCACAACTACTGAGCCCATGAGCCACAACTACTGAAGCCCACACGCCTAGGGCCTGTGCTCCACAACAAGAGAAGCCACCGCAATGAGAAGCCCGCGCACCTCAACGAAGACCCAACGCAGCCAAATAAATAAATTAAATAAATAAATTTATTTAAAAAAAATCCTCCTTGTTATTTTCAGGCAGACTGCTGACAGGCCTGGTCAGTATCCACTGACTTGAACGCCCTTTTCTGCATCATCAAGTCCCATTTTAACTTCCTGCTGTGATGATGACATTTATCTTCACTGGATTCACACAGTATCTCTTTTTACTTTCTGTGTAATCACACCTAAATCACAATCAGAAAATAGTATTTAAAAATAACTGTTAAATGCCTCTGAAAAATGCACACACATAGACATATACTTGCCCTTTTGTATCTTTTTTCTTAACATCTTTATTGGAGTATAATTGCTTTACAATGGTGTGTTAGTGTCTGCTGTATAACAAAGTGAATCAGCTATACATACACATATATCCCCATATCTCCTCCCTCTTGCGTCTCCCTCCCACCCTCCCTATCCCACCCCTCTACGTGGTCACAAAGCTCCTAGCTGATCTCCCTGTGCGTCAGAAAGAGAAAAACAAATACCGTATGCTAACACACATATATGGAATCTAAAAAAAAAAAAAAAAAAAGGTTCTGAAGAACCTAGGGGCAGGACAGGAATAAAGATGCCCTTTTGTATCTTGCCCTAAAAATCACTTCTGGCAAATAATCTTACATAGTTTTGCTTGCTTTTATTTTACTCTGCTGGTGGCTCTGGTATTGTTTGATTGTGGTGCCTTTCTGTTGACACATCCAAGAACCCTGTTGCATTATAACAAAGGCACAAATAGGTGTCCTGGTAATGGGTGCTTGTATTTCTGAAAAGAAAAAGAACAAAATTTCCCCCCAAGTCCCTATGAGAATACTTCCGCACACACCTGCATTTTTTGGTTTTTTGGGTTTTTTGTTCTTGCTTTTGTTTTGTTTTGTTTTAATGTAATGTCTTTGGTGAGGCAAAGGGGTTACCCTAAATTAATGTTGCATCTTTTTCCTTCATTGCATGCCAGGAGAATATTTTTCATTCACTTCTTAATTGCAGATATCCGAGTAAGGAACAGCCTGCGTAAGGTTCACAGCAGGGATCAATCAACTATGAGGTTCAGCAACCTCAGCACTATCAACATTTTGGACAAGTTAATTCTTGTTGGGGGCACTGTCCTGTGCTTTGTAAGATGTTTAGCAGTATCACTGAGCTGTACATACTAGATGCCACTCCTGATACTCAAAAATGTCTCCAGACATTGCCAAATGTCCCCTGGGGGCAAAAGTATCTCCAGTTGAGAACCACTGGTGTAGAGAAAAGATTGTGATTGACTAATTTGGATGGAATGCTTTGTCCTGTCCAGTCAACTGTGGCCAGGGGACAGGAATCAGGAAATTAGGACATAACTCTAGCTAAATCTATGTTGCTGTTCCTTTAAGGGGTTCTGGGAAATCCATCCACTAAGAGTCTAACGCATTGCAGAGATTCTCTCTACAGGTTGGCTTCTATAGCTTTGCTCTTTGTTGATGATGTTAAACTGTTTATTTTCTTTTCTTTTTTACTTTTGTCTGTTGGTATTGAGATTTCTTGTCTTATTTTGGAAGCATGTCTTCTGTTTTCAGGTGTTTCTGTTAGCCTTACAGTTTTCTGCCATCTTCAAATAAGCCTTAAGTTCATTTTTGTTTAATCGAGATCAGAGCTCCATTTTTCCTATTCAATTCCCTCTTATTAGTATAACCTGAAAACTCCTAGGCAAACGTGTGGGTCTTATTGTGTCTGTCCTTTAGGGAAAAAAGTGTGGGAGGCCATGATCATAACCAAATACCTTATGCTCACTTGCTTATATATCCTGGAAGTCTAGGGCCATATTAGTGGCTAAATAACAAAGACTTAGAGGAGCAACCCTCCCCCTTCACTATCATAAGGTTTAGTATATTTAACAGTCTGTCTAGGTAATATACTTGAAAGTCAAAGGACCATGAGTCTGTTTGAAGCATTCTGTTAAGTCCCCCAACCCACTAACCTGGAGAAAAGATCAAGATCCCACCCCTTCCTTTGAGAGATAGATTGCACTGAGTTATTGGTAAGACAGAAGAGAAATCGTATAAACAGTATCTTCCTTCTGAAACAATAATAGTTGAAAGATCTGCACTTCCAGGGGCATGGTGAGAGCAATAAGATTCCCTCTTTGGGAAAACTTACCCTGGTCGGAGCAAGGGCAGGGAGGTATAACAGAATATCGGAGTACTGGCAATGGTAGGGTAGAAGAAGGCTTGAGGAGAAGAGATTCCCAGTGACAGAACAAAGAGCTCCCAGGAAAGTAAGCAGAGGAAACTGTGTGGTGGTGACAGTATAACGGCAGTCATCGCAGAGTTGTGTGCAGTTGAGAGCTGGTGTCTCTCAAAATGCAGAAGCTGCATCTACTTGTGCCTAGTAGAAAACACATCATGGGCATCAATCCCCAACAAAGGTGGAGGCACAGACACCTACCAGCAAACAGGCAGTTATGAAAAGGGGATGATAACCCCCGTCTGTTTTGAATGGACTTGCATTAATGTATTTCCGTCACTGATTGGTGATATGGGGGGGAAACAGGTGCTCAGGAGGCAGGTTTTACGGTTCAGAGAGGACATGTCAGTTCCATTTCTCTTACCTAAAGCACGTTTTTGGAAAGAGCTTCTTGGCACCAGGGTAGGAAGAGAGGGAAGCTAAGTTAATAATTATATACCAAGGCCCCAAGCATTTTTATGACTTCTAAATAAACATGTAGCATTGTGAAGGACTGAAAGATAAATTCAATATATCCTTGCTCTCAAGGAGCTTACAGTGTAGTGGGGAATGGAACAATTACACAAATAGACTATAGCAAATATACAAGAATGCAACCTTGGCTAAGAGGAAGAGGAGGTCACGGGGTTTTGAGAAAATCAAGAATAGTGTTTTAACCAACTGAGTATATCAGGTAGATTGGAATAGGGATATTTCAGAGATGATTTCAGGAGCTCAAATCAGAGGCAATGAGACTCTGAATGAGGGTAATAGCAATAAAACAGAAATGAGGGACTAGATTTATGAAACGTTGCATAGCTAGCTTCTTCAAGATTTGTTAACTAATGCACATATGGGAGATGATTGAAAGGGAGGAAACAAAATGTTTGAGCATTAAGAATGGAAATATAGTTCACAGAAGTAAGGGGGGGGAAACAAAATGAGGTGGAAGATGGCAAGCTTACTTTCTGAGATGCTGCTTTAAATACAGCATACAAGGGAATTCCCTGGCTGTCCAATGGTTAGGACTCCGAGCTTCCACTGCAGGGAGCACAGGTTCGATCCCTGGTCAGGGGAACTAAAATCCCGCAAGCTGCGTGGCACGGCCAAAAAAAAAAAAAAACAGTATACAAGAGGTTGGTGATTACATAGGATGAGGCCATCTTGTCTTATTTTTTCCCAGTGAAGACTCCTGTCTTTTCATTCTGTCTGTTCAATCATATGTCTGGTTTGTAGACACTCTGTGCAACATAAGTACTTATGCTTTGAAAGCCAGTTCTTAGGATTCAAGCCATCACCGCCCACCTCCACCATGTCACCTCTTTATTTAGCTTTAGCTCCCTATGAGTAACTCGGACACCTGCAGTTTCATTTTCCTCTACGTGCTGACGAGCTGGAGATGAGCTTGCCCAGCTGGAATGTAGGAGTACTCCATTATTAAAGCTCTGTCGAGGGAGGAAGGGCTGCCTGCAGACACTTGAGCTCCTATCAAAGATTGTCTATCTTTTTTTTTTTTTTTGTCTTCTCAGCACAATCTGAAAGTACCTGATTTAGATGCTGGAAAAATAAATTTACAGGTTCAAGACACCATTCCCTATAAATCAAATGAGGCACTCTTACTAAATTGAGTCTCTTCAGCTCTTCTCTGAATTCTCCACATGTCAGCATAGAATTGCCTCAATCTTCCTACCTCGAGTTTGCACTCATAAACTTCAGTCTCATTTCTGACAGGTTTTATTTACTTGAAACTATATTGTATTGGTGTTTAACATTTTTTTAATTTACTTTTTTCTATTCACAAAAGTAATATGTACTCATTGCAAAAATTACTTGATTTGGAAACTAAGAAAAAAGGTTAAAGAAGAAAATGTGTGACCTGTCCTCTCATCAATGTTACCATTTTAGCCTAGTCTTTTTCCTCTTATGCACATTTTTTTTTAAATTTATTTATTTTTGGCTGTGTTGGGTCTTCGTTTTTGTGCGAGGGCTTTCTCTAGTTGCGGCGAGCGGGGGCCACTCTTCATCGCGGTGCGCGGGCCTCTCACTGTCGCGGCCTCTCTTGTTGCGGAGCACAGGCCCCAGATGCGCAGGCTCAGTCGTTGTGGCTCACGGGCCCAGTTGCTCCGCGGCATGTGGGGTCTTCCCGGACCAGGGCTCAAACCCGTGTCCCCTGCATTGGCAGGCGGATTCTCAACCGCTACACCACCAGGGAAGCCCTACATTTTAATTTTAAAACATAGCTTGGATCCTACTGTGTAAATGGTATAGTTTTCTGATATTTTTAACTATTATAGTTTGAGAATTTTCTTATATAATTAAAATTATCTTACTTTTGATAGCTGCATGAAATTTCATAATTGTAGATGTTATGTTTTTCTTTGTGTATAACTCCTACATTGATTGCTTAACTCTTCATAACAAAAATTTCCTGGGCTATGTATATATATGCCTATAGTCACAAGAAAAAAAGGAAAGAAAAAAGGCTAAAATTTACACAAAGGAAAAAAATTACATAATTCTTAATTCAAGATTTCTGCTTATACTTCTGCTGTGAAACATATATATGTTTGATTAAGAAATATAAAGTTTTATTTTGACAATGATTATGTGAAGTATTTATGTATGTTTAAAGGAAAGAAGTAGAGGGCTATTTTACTTATCACTTAAGGGCTTCTGAGTTAGGTAGAGTTTCCCTTTTTATTAACAAAATTAATACATAGTTATAAGTGCAAATAATTGGAGAAATATAGAATATAAAAAATATAAGTGTATCTTTTTCCATCCCGCTACCAAAAAGTAAATAGTTTTCTATGGCATATATGTTATACACTTCATGTACTTATATCTTTTAAGGGAATTGCACGATTCGTAGTGTTCTACATTAGCTAAGTTAATATTAATGACACCTTCCCATATATTTACATATTCAATATTTCAGATATTTTTTCTCATTTTATTATATTAAGTAGAACTCCCAGAATAATACTGAATAATAACAATTATAGTGGACTTCTTTGTCTAGACACATAAAGGGCCTTTTGCATTAGTATGCTCAATATATTATCACCTGTTTACTGTGCAGAAAGGAGGATACTTTGGTAGTGGAGAACAGTTTTTCACTCTCCCACAAATGTATCTCATGCCTGCCACGGTTTCCACCATAGCCTCTGCTGAGTCTACACCATCATCTAGGGATCAGCAAGTTCTCAGTGCCAAAACCTGTTCTCCCATGATATTGCAGGTGGTGACATGATCTGTTAAGGACTTCCCTAATGGATACCACTTGTGATTTTTTTTCCTTTTGCTAATGTTGTCTCTATTCTCTGATCCCTTAGCATATATCCCTGGGTACATCAACAACCTGAGATCCACACAATGTTCTGTAAATTTTAAAGGCAAAGTCTATCAAGTCAAAGAAATAATAATTCCTACTTTATGTAAAATGTCCCTCCACGTGTCAACTTAAAATAGAGAGGATCTAAAATAATGAAGAATCTTAACTTAGCAAAAGGAAATAGAAGTCAATAGATGTGAGAGTGGTGACAGTGGAAACTGGAAACTAAAATATTGAAGTTGTAAGCACTTATACCTGCCCAATTATAAACCGATGCTTTTAGCTTTGAATTATTCTGTTTGAAATGCATATTTTTAATCTTTCTGTCCATGGAGGAAAGAAATGTCTTCCAGGAGTTGGGGGCAGAAAAGGGTATTCTGATCTTGACATAATGTGACAACATTTCCAAAATGTGTTTGCTCTAAAAGATGCCTTCTAAACAAACGTTTGAAAATAGGGACTTCCCTGGCGGTCCAGTGGTTAAGACTTCGCCTTCCAATGCAGGGAGTGAGGGTTTGATCCCCGGTCGGGGAGCTAAGATACCACATGCCTTGCAGCCAAAAAACCAAAACATAAAAAAACAGAAGCAATATCATAACAAATTAAAGACTTTAAAAATAATTTTTTTAAAGAAAATAGTTGCGAACATGAAATTTCCATTCATAAAGATGAGACACTCCTTTTTGAAACTTATTTCTTGAAGAGTGCATTTTGACCAGAACAAATGTGTGAGATATATGTGTGAAAAGCTGAGAAATTGTAAATATTATCAGTTCTGGTTAAATGTGTGATTTGCCTGTGAAAACATTTTTTACTATCAGCTTTGTGTATCCCAAAATGAACTATAGTTCTCAAGTATACTGAAGTAATATGGACACCATTCAAGGAAAGTAAAATGCCATCCTGAGTTAAATCATGTCTAAAGTCGTGACTTTTTTTCAGAATAGTTTTTTCATGAATTTTCTCTTTCAGGTATAAGTATGATCTTGATAAACTGAATCAAGCAACATATCAGGGAGAAAAATAAAGATACTTAAAACAAAATATACCCAAATAATTATCAAGAAGTTTCTCCCACATGGGACTTCCCTGGTGGTCCAGTGGTTAAGACTCCATGCTCCCAGTGCAGGGGGCACAGGTTCAATCCCTGGTCAGGGAACTAAGATACCACATGCTGCACAACATGACCTAAAAAAAGAAAAAGAAATTTCTCCTACATATAAATTCTAGAGGGAGAGACAAGGATGGATGGGGTCTTTTCAGCCAGTCAAAAATTCTACCTAGAAACTGATGCTTCAGAATCAGGAAGGAGAGGGAATCTATCACAGCTCCCATTTCAGTCAAATTCCTATATGAGGTTTCTTGAATTAATTTGTACAATTCCAAGTTTGGCAACTTTTATTCTAAATGTTTTGTTTTAAATCTAAAAGTATAGTGGTAAAAGTATATAATATAATAGAACTGCAAGATGTATTATCTCTCAATTTGGGCATTTCCTTATTTGCTGTTGCTAATTAAAATAGAAAAATGTTTATTGGTGAAATAAGTCATTTATGAGCCTTAATTCTTAAAGATGGCCATATGTTTTATATCTGTCAAAATCAAGAAAATTATTACAGAAGATGCATTTGGGGGATATGGAAAAGGCATGTTTTAATCCATGCAAAGAGTCAGTTATTTCTTTTTTTTTTTTCCTCTTGGCCACGCCACGCGGCCTGTGGGATCTTAATTCCCCAACCAGAGATCGAATCTGTGCCCCCTGCAATGGAAGCGCTGAGTCTTAACCACTGGACCGCCAGGGAATCCCTAAAGAGTCAGCTATTAAACTAAAGCTGAAATGACTTAAATTTCTTATGGATAAAGTTTTCTAAATCTTCTCTATTTGCTTTTAAACAAAAAAGCTATTATGTCTGGCTTGACATTTGGAGAACTAAATGTAAATGATAACACAAGATAATAACGGAAATATCTTTTGAGGAGCGATTTTGTGAAGATTAGCTGGATTTGTAGATATTGTTCTACACAAACTTGCTCATTTAAGTTTTCAGAAATGTAATTTTATTTCTTTCTCTAATAATTTTAGTATGATTTGATTGTGTTTTAATGTTATATTAATTTAGTTCTAACTTGACATTCCTAACTGGTTTTTGGAAATTTATGAAATATAATATTGAGGTAGAAATACATGTGTAAGTTTGTGTATGTGTACATATATATATGTGTATATATATATATACGTGTGTATATATATATACGTGTGTGTATGTGTGTGTGTTCATCCATATGTAGATGTATATATATGTGTGTATAGACATCAATAGAGAGTTCTCCAAAGGTCTCCCTAGAAACTGGAATTCAACTAAGGTAAATATTAAAATGTTTTAAAATCTGTGTGTGTGTGTGTGTGTGTGTGTGTGTGTGAAAAAAGTAAGCAGGATCAAGTTATGACTCTAAGGAAAAGCTGTCTATACTTTAATCCCCCAAAATTGTAAAAGCTGGAGAATTTAAGGTAAAATTCCATTAATAAGAGTTTGTCTGTTTTATCTATGAGTTACTATTCTCTGTTAGTTGCATGAGAATGCCATCTGAGGAGCTAAATGCTCTGGGTTCATGATCCTTAGTGTTTCCCTGGATGAGGTTATATTTTTCTTTAATTTTCAGAGATATTTGTATTACATTCAGATGATTTGAACACCCTGTTTGGATCTATACTCTATAAAATCAATTTGAAATTTCTTAAACCTTCATGGGGGAGGGAAATGGTGCATATTTGTTACATGATGCCCCATATCTGCACTGCGTATTTTTCTCCTCATCTTATCATTTTGGAAAAAATCCTAAAGTAGGAAAGAGAAACATAAATGCAAACTCTGTGCATCTTTGATGAAACTAGGAAACATCTGAAAGCCCCAACCACAAATAGGAAGCGCTGCCAATAGCAGTGAGGATCAAAGCAAGGATGATCACAGCTGCAAACCACAAAGACACACGCACAGAGCTGGCAGAACACACAGTGAATGGGCACATCCAGAAGTGCAGAAGAAACATAATTTAGTTTGCAGCAATGAGAACAGAGTCCATGGGCTGCAGGCCTGAGCTTCCTTGAAATGAGTTTGATGCTTACACAAGTAGAACTTGCAGAGCTGACCAAGAAATCAAACAGACCACCACCCTGCAGCAAGTAATTTCAAGGAACAGAAGGAAAACTCTGCGTTGTTAATTGCTAAAGAAAAGAGAAAAAGCCACACTGAAAACTCTGTGTCATATGGAGAATTCCTGCTAGCCTGGATCACTGCCCTGGCTCATTCACCATACAGTGAATCTCCTCCAAATATAGTCCAGAAGAAATCACCTCTTTCAATGATAAGCAATAGTTTTAAAAATTGTACTGAACTTAGTGAATGGATGAAGAAGATGTGGTACATATATACAATGGAATATTACTCAGCCATAAAAAGGAATGAAATTGAGTCATTTGTAGAGACATGGATGGACCTAGAGACTATCATACAGAGTGAAGTCAGAAAGAGAAAAACAAATACCACACATATATATGGAATCTAGAAAAATGGTACTGATGAACCTAGTGGCAGGGCAGGAATAGAGACGCAGACGTAGAGAACGGACTTGTGGACACGGCGGGGGGAAGGGGAGGCCGGGACAAATTGAGAGAGTAGCATTGACAGATATACACTACCATGTGTAAAATAGATAGCTAGTGGGGAGCTGCTGTATAGCACAAGGAGATCGGCTCTGTGCTCCTGTGATGGGGAGGGTGGCAGGGAGGCTCAAGAGGGAGGGGATATATGTATATGTATAGCTGATTCACTTTGTTGTACAGCAGAAACTAACACACCATTGTAAAGCAATTATACTCCAATAAAGATGTAAAAAAAAAAAAAAATTGAACAGAACTTAAAGTTACCCTAAAAAAAGGAGGAAAGAAACTAGAAAATGAAATGGCAGATGACAAGCTCCTTCCTCCATTAAAAAATTTTTTTTCTTCCAGTTTTATGGAGACATGATTAACATATAGCACTGTATACGTTTAGCATAATGATTTGACTTGCATGTGTCATGAGATGATGATCACAGTAAGTTTAGTGAACATCCATCGTCTCATAGAGAGGCAACATTAAAGAAGTAGAAAAAAAATATTTTTCTTTGTGATGAGACCTCTTAAGATTTACTCTCTTAACAACTTTCATCTATAACACACAGCAGTGTCAATTATATTGATCATGTTGTACACTACATCCCTAGTACTTATTTAACTTATAACCGGAAGTTTGTACCTTTTGACCACCTCCATCCAATTCCCATGTCCCCCACCCCCTTGCCTCTGGTAACCACATTTTTAATTACATTTTACAACTGTGTTGTGTAATCAATATATTAACATCATATATTAAAATGTTTCTTTTACCTAAAAGTTCTTTTTTTTCTTCTGATTTTAAAAAAATTAAAGCATTGTCATGGGCCCAGAAAGGATTGTGGGCCCTACGTACTGTCTCTACTAAGCCTTAGTCTGCCTGGGAGGATGCAACAGAGCTCCAACGAAGGACAACAAACAAGGCTCAGCTGTGAGCCAGCTCCTCGAGGGCAGGTTCTTGTTCGTTCTCGTGTCCCTAGCACCTCAATGGCATAAATTTGCTTATTCTCCAAATATTCAGTACCTACTCTGTGACAGGTCCTGCACTAAGTGCTGAGGATACAAGGATGAGATGCTGCCCTCGCCCTTCATGTTGGTTTCAGCGCCAATGAGACTGTATCTATTAGGAATCTTTCAGCTGCGGGGGTAAATCAAATACATCCAAAAAACTAAAACTAGGGTTAAACAAATAGCATATTTATTAGTTCACATAAATGAAAACGTCCATGGTATACCTGGTTTCGGGATTGACTGAGTTTAGGGATCAAGTGACCATAACCAAACAACAGTGAAAGTTAAGCTCTCATATGCCTGGCACAATTCTGAGCCTTTTACATGTATCCACCCATTTAACTCACAACAAACCTACAAGGTAGGTAGTATGATTAGCTCCATTTTGCCCAGGAGAAAAGTGCAATATTCAACTTCTCTCCGGTTCTCTATTCTGCCTTCCAGACTGTAGGGTTTCTTCTCAAATCCTCCTAGTGGACCCAAATTTATTAGTTATTTATGAGAGAAAAATTCACAGGAATTACTAAGAAAGAATATGTAGGACTTGGTGACTCATTGGATGCAGGGATTTCGGCGGGTGGTGAAATTCATGTCTTTGATTGTAACACTTTCTAAGGTGATTAACGGAGGAGAATCATGACTTTTGAGAAAAGAGGAGCACAGTTTTAGATGTGTTCAATTTAGTGTGTCAATCAGATACTCAGATGACGATTTTTTATTATATATCAGGTCATTCCAAAAAGTCACTTACGAAACTTACATAATAAGAAATAATACAACAGGATAGAAAAAAAATAAAAGAGGAAATCAGGTTGGAGGGAATGACTCCTCTGTAATTACTGCCACCCTACTGGATAAAAGGTCCCATTTCTGGGGCTCTTATAGGACCTTATATTTCTCTCATTATAGCACCTATTTAAAATTTTATTACAATTTCCAGCTTAATATAAGTTCCAGTTTAATATAAGTTCCATGAGGGCAGCACTCTTCTCTGTGTAATACACCATCCATCCCCATCACCTAGCACAGCAAATATCAAGTGAATGAATGAATACATGAAAAACCTTATTTAATCTTCCTAACAGACCTGAAAAAAGAGAATTCCCATTCACCAGCAGTAAAGTTCAGCTGTGAAGATGATGTTTTTTCCATGTACTTTGCCACCTCTCTATTTAACATGGATACAAATGAACTAAAACAATTCACCAAAGAAAGGCCAAGATTGGAAGGAACATATCACAAGGAATGACTGAATAAAAGCAGCAATGTTTAGCCTAAGGAAGAGATGGTGGGAGAAATCCTACCTAAGTCAGTCCTGTGTGCCCTGCTGGAGCTGGACTCCAAGGACACGCACATCATAAAAATAAAGGAATTTTGGTGTACAGATGTTGCAGAAGTGAGGCCAACTGCCACATATGGGAAACCATAAAGACATACTGTGATCTTATAAAGTTTCCTATCAGTTAAAGTTGTTCAAAAATAGCGTTGCCTAAGAGGCAGTGAGTTCCTTGTCACTGGACTTTTTCAAATATAAGCTAGCTAAGGATAGGCTGTAAAATGGTAAAGGATGTTTAAGTGTTGGAAATGCAGGTGGATTCAATGGCTTTCTAGTTCTCTTCAATGCTGAAGTTATATGATTCAACTCTCAGTAAAGGGAAGTCAAAAGGATCTCCAGTACTTAGCAGAGGAAGACACTTCCTACCAGGAATGTAGTCTTACCCATGCAGGAGGAATATCACAGCAGAAAAAATGCAGGCAGGTTGGATAATCCTGCCCATTATCTTCATCCTGTTTTCACTATTCCTTTTTTTTTTTTTTTTTTTCTGCTTTGGTTCTTCGTTGCTGTGCGCGGCTTTCTCTAGTTGCGGTGAGCGGGGGTTACTCTTCGTTACAGTGCACGGGCTTCTCACTGCGGTGGCTTCTCTTGTTGCAGAGCACGGGCTCTAGGCCCACGGGCTTCAGTAGTTGTGGCACGCGGGCTCAGTAGTTGTGGCTTGTGGGCTGTAGAGCGCAGACTCAGTAGTTGTGGCTCACGGGCTTAGTTGCTCCACAGCATGTGGGATCTTCCCGGACCAGGGCTCAAACCCGTGTCCCCTGCATTGGCAGGCAGACTCTTAACCACTGAGCCACCAGGGAAGCCCTATTCTGTTTCTTTACACTTTAAGATCTTACTTCAGTTTCCCATGTAGACTTTCTTGCAGAATGGAAACTGTTCTGACTAGCTAGCTAGATTGTTCTAGTTCACTTACCAGTTAGACTTCTCAGGGAAATTAATGATTCAAGTTAATCAGTGTTTTCTGAATTCGGTTATTGCTGATTAATCCCTTTCAGCCTAATCATGGTGGAACACATAATAAATTTGCATTTCTGATCTTAAAAACTGAGAACGAGTCTCTGAATTTTGGTAATCCACCAGTGTGCCTCCCCCCTGGTTAAAGCAGCCACCTAAATGTCACATATGCTGGATGCCAAGTTGGATCTCTGTGTCAGTGTCTCCATTCCCTTTAGTTTATAGTAATAGTAATAATAATGATAGCAGTGACGATGAAGAATGCAATGTCACGAAGAGAACGATTAAAAAATTAAGTCGCTTTTGTTTTAACTTGATTTTTATTACTTGGTGCGGTAGAAGCATCAGGAAGGAATAAAAAGTAACATCCCCCACCAAAGTTAGCCAAGCCTTTGGATTCCTAGGGGTCAGGGTTCAGGGTCTCTGAGCCTTTGTGTGCTTCCCAATGAGCTATCAAGCTATTTTATGTGAGAAACGTGCATTTGAGCTCTCAATTTTGTGCGGGGGTTGAAAGGGGGAAATTGGATTTCCAAGGATTTGAAATGGAACAAGGATTTATTCTTCTTTGGGAATAGAGAACCGAGCCTGTTCAGACCAGCCCCTCAGTGATGGCAAAACCTTGAAATGAGTGGCTGCCGGGAAGCTGACATGGTCTGTGCACTAAGGTTTGGAAGCCTGGAGGCGGAGCCCTGAATTTCTCCAGAGGAAATGGAGCTACTGCAGAGCCACCCTCCATGGAAAGACTTCTGGTTCAGGGCACAGAGCTTGACAGGCGGACCTCTGGGTTGTAGGATGAGGCACCAACCAGGACACTGGTACCCCAACAGTGGCATCGTGTGGTCATAAGAAGCAATAGCAGCAGAGATACACAGTCTGAGAGACAACTGAGATGGTGTGAACCCCTGGTATAATTGCACAATCTAAGGAAGTGGAAGAGCCCTAAAGTGACTGGAAACAGACTTCCTACCAATTGTAGCAGGTAGGGGCTTGGAGTCTTCTAATTGAATCCATAGAAATTTATTTAAAACGTCACCGTTGAACTCTGGTCCCACTTTAAGTCTCCAACATCCTCATTTAAAGCACTCATCCTCCCCAGTAATTATCTGTATCCTTAGTGTTTTCCTCAGGGCCCATAACCAGAAGGCCCTTCTAGTTCATACATTTACCTGTTTTTATCTGGCTTATAAGTTTACTTCTTTATTGCCTGTCTTCCCCTTACTAGAATTTAAGTCCACGGAGGCAGGGATCTTGTCATTCTTGTGTGTCACTGTATCCCCAGGTCTTAAAATAGTGCCTGGCAGACCCTCAGAATTCAGGAAATATTTGTCAGATGAGTGGACAAATGGATTCTTTACCTGAAACAAACTATGCTCCACGTACTGTGCTAGGCACTTAACATCACGTAACCTCGTATCAGCTCAGTAGGGGCTATCACTATCCCTTTGAACAGCTGAGGGAACTAAGAACCCAAATCATTAACCACTGAGCTCTACTGCCCCTCACCATTCCTGTTTCCCATCCCTCTATTTACCTTTTCCAAGAACATTCCCTCCCTTTCCTCCTTCAGGTTAGGTTGTGTCCCTTTCCCCTTTCCTCTCAAAATGACCTATGTATAACTATCACTGCACTTACATCAGTCATTATATGTTTGTATCTCCCTGCACTCTGAGGTCCTTGAGTGCCTCCGAAGGGATTGTCATCTTGGTGTTCACGAGAGCTACTATAGGGCCTGGAACACAATAGGTACTCAAAGTATTTTCATACAACAATGACTGAATGAATGGGTGGATGACCACACTCCTACCCCGAGCCAACCCCCTCCCACTTCTCCTTTTTTCTGTGATGCTCGTGAGGGCCTACTGTGCACCAGGCATAGTATTAGGTATGGGAAATACAGAAATGAATAAAACAGTCTCTACTGCAAAGGAGCCACAGTCTAGTGGAGCTGGGGTGGTGGCGGGAGAGTAATGGCAAACAATCACCATTAGTGCAGTTAGCGCTGAAGCGTGCAAGTGGTGCTTTGGGAGCAAGGAAGAGAAGCATCTGGCCCTAAAACAGGGGTACCTTGCTGACTTTTGTAGGGCAGTAGAGATGAGAGTGGGAGCACAGGGCTCATCGTGATTCAGTAGTAGAATGAGGGGAAGTGGCAAGAGGTGAGGCTACAAAAATGGGCAGGTACCAGCTCATGAAGGGCCTTGAAGGTAACGTTCAAGAACTTGGACTTTATTCTGAAGGTGATGGGGAACTGTTGAAGGGTCTGGATCAGGAGGGTGATGTGATCAGATTGGCAGTTCAAATAACGGTCAGATGAAAGACGAAGCCTGAAACAGAGCAGCAGCAATGGGTATTAAGAAAAGAGAAGAGATGAGTTACCAGCAGGATAACTGTCTCCATGTGGTAGGGGAAGGAGAGAGAGGAGGAGCCAGTGAAGACCACCAGGTTTCTGGATGGATGATGGTGCCATTCACTGGTAAAGAAAACACAGGAGGAGGAGCAGTTTTGAATGATACATAGTAAGTGCTCAATAAATAGCTGTTGAATTGAACTTAATTAAAAGGTACAAGACACGCTGCTTCTTTTGGACGCATTTGGAGTTTGGATTCCTTTTCAAATACAACTCAAGACAGTGGTCTAGGGGGTATGTGGCCCATAGGAGAGGCCCAGCAGTGGGAGTTAACGGAAGAATACCCAGAATGAGAAGAGGGCTAAGAACAGAATCTCGGAAAACCCAGCTTTTAAGAGGTGGTAGAGGAAGAAGAGACTAAGGGGAAAACCACAAGTTGACATTGATTGAGCACCTACAGCAAGGGACTGTACTAGATGCTGGGAAAGAATTATGATTGTGTGTCCTGAGGAGGAAAGTGCTGAAGGAGCAAGTAGCCAGAAGGATATGTCTATGTGCCACTGGGGGAGAGCCCAGGATTCAGTGGAAACTGGAGAGATCACACAACGATCTGTTTGAAATGGAAGCCACACTCCAGGTTCCAACGTCTGTCTTATTCCTTGCGTCGCCTTTCCCCCACCCCTTCACATGGAGTCCGGATTAGGTGCCATGACTTTTATTGACGGTGAGTGTAAGCAGGTGTGAGTGGCTGCTCTTTTAAAGGACACACGGTGCTGGGCTTAAGAAGCCAGGAAGGGAGGGCCAGCGCTGGGCTGTGGATGCAGGATTCACTCCTTATTTGGGCCGGAACGCTGCATTCTGAGAGGAAGATTTATTTCGGGGCTAGGCATCGGCACGGGGGAGGCAGGCAGCACCGGCCATCAGGCCGCACTCTCTATTTGGAGCACAGCCGCTGCTGCTTCGGCAGCCCCAGGTCTCCCGGGATCTTCCTCGGTATCCTGCGGAGGTTCTGGCTCCTGCTTAGACTCCGACTCAGGCTGGGCTTCCGGCTGGCCCTCAGGGCTGCGGCCAGGCCCAAGGCGAGGAGGCTTAACAGGCGTGGGGGTTGGCGCTGCAGGCCCTTTCCGGCCCGAAAAGGCCCTTCGCAAGCTATGTACCAACCCGGCGCGCCGCAGCCGCAGCGCCCTGGACTCCACGGGCTCCTCCTCGTCTGAGCTCTCCCCACCTTCGCCCTCTGGCTGCTGTGGGCCAGGTTCGGCCTGGTCCGCCGGGCCTAAGGGCTCCGGCGCCTTCTGGAAGGCCTTGGCCGGGATTTCAGCCTCCTCCTGCAAGTGATGGACACAGCACTGGCCCTGGCAGCCCCCTATCCCGCACCAGCCTGAGCCTCCCTCCTCAATGACACCAGGGGAACCCACCCCACCCTTAGTCTCCGCAGCCTGGACGGGAAAGAAAAGGCAGGCGTGGGTTGGAGGGAGGTGGGGAGAGCTAGGGCAGGGGAACTGCAGAAGTCTGTGGAACCCGGTTAGGGACATGAGACAGGATGGTAGCCGCAGGGGCAAGAACAGGAGGAGGGGGCGAACTGTCTCGGGATGCACTTCCACCACCGTTCTTTTCATCTGGGGATGGGCTGGGACTTGGAGCAACTGCTGTGGACGTGGCCTGGGCGGGCTTTGATTGGCTGGGTTCAGGGGTGTGAGGGAAGGCTGGGGCTCGGCGGTGGGAAGGGCGCGAGGCCCTGGAAGTGGGTTCCACGAGACGGGAGGAGGGTAGGGTCAGGAATGTGGGTGTGGTAGGCGGATGGGAGGGGGAGGCCCCAGGTGGTGGCCCACAGGAAAGGCCCCGATCAGGGGACGCCTGAGGTCACTGACCTTGAAGAGCAGAACGTGGAGCTTCCCGCGCGCCACCAGCAGCCCGTGGTTGGCCTCCAGCCGCTGCACCTGGGCGGCTCGGCGCACGGCGCGCTCCTGGGCGGCATCGGCGTGCGAGCCCACGCGCTCCGCCTTGGCGAGCAGTTGCGCCAGCGCGTTGCTTGTGGTGTCGTGGCTGCGACTCAGCGCGCCCAGGCGGCTCTGGATGCGACGCACGGAGCCCGCCAGGCCGCCCTGCCTCTGAGCCAGGCCCCCCTGCCGCTCGCGCAGCGCCTCCAGCATGGTGGCCAGCTTCTCCAAGAGGGTCACCACCGTGACGGCGTGCACCGGGCCCCCAGCCGGCGCTCCGGGAACAGGCCCCGGCTCCAGCGCGCTCTCCCCCATGCTCCCCGACTGCCCTGCCCTGGCTCTCCCTGAAGCCGCCGGCTGCGCTCTGGGCTGGGGCCGCCTTCCCCGGCTCCTCCCCAGCTCCGGCCGTGACTCAGGCAGGCGGGGTTGGCCTTCCCGGGCGGCGGGAGGGAAGGCGGGGGGACGGGATGTTGGTGGTGGGGTCCTTCGGAAGCGCTCCCCCTTTCTGCCGCCCCGCCCCGGAGACCCGCGGGGAAGCAGGTTGGCCCGGGATCCGCCCCACCCAGCCCGGCAAACTCTCTCGCTCTGAGTGTGAGTTCCCTCCCCCACTCCAATTCCCTGGTGTGCCTCTTTCTGGAAAGTACTCTCCCCACTGCAGAGGGCGAGCCATGGAAAATTTTGCTGTTTGCATCCAGTGGGCAGAGAAACTATGTTAGCAAAGCAAAGGGGTAACCAAAGGGCCTCCGCAGCCTCCTGCCCTGGCCTCCCAAGCTTCAAAGGGTTGCGTTTGCGCCCCAGGCTGGGTGCTGTAGACTGGGAGGTTCTTGGATGTTCCGCTACAAACCTAAGACTGTTTAAGCCTGAGGCCTCGCTTTGGGACCCAGCAGGCCCCGCAATGTGGACAGAGGAGGGGCGGAGGGAGTGAGGAGGCATCCTCTGGTATTTTCCTAATAGTCATCACCAGGGTTTGGCCACAGGCCTCATTTCCTGCTTCTCTAGTTCCTACTGTTGTGTAGCATTACCCTGTTTTCTTTCTTCTAGTCCTTTCCCCTCTCTTTCTTTAAGCCAGTCAGAGCCTAGGTCCTGCACCCCAAGCTTGGAGAGCAGGCCGGACACCTCTTCCTGTGAAACCTTTAAAAGTGTTAGAGTAGGTTCTGGTATGTCTTTGTTCTCCTGGAGGCTAGTTGTGGCTCCCACCTGATGTTTTTGAAATTTTCTTTGGAAATAGGTGAGAATATCTACTGAGAGTGAAGAAGATTTAAAATTGCTGCCTGGAGGGGGAGGGAGTGAACATAGAGGATCCAGTTAGTGATGGGGGTCACGGATTCGTTATGTCATCAGAGACAACCCCACGCCTTGTCTCTAGCAGTACCTGGTAAACTGACGGTAGGCACAGAAATCCAAGCAATCCATTGATCATGACGACGTCTCTCCTTCTGCTTCTCCTCACCCAATCTCTGAGGGCCGCTTGATGACTATGGAAGAAACCGTCATTCGGGGGATAGTTACGTGGGCCTGAAAAGACCTGAGGTCCGATTTACACAGAAGTACAGCAGAGGATGAGCAGTTATTGCCAGAAATCTGGTGATGCTAAGTTAATGACCAAATTCTACAAATACAAGTTCATGCAGCCTGACCCCCTCTGCCCCTTGGGAACCTAATGGGAATCACCATCTCCTCCAGTGGATCTATATTTGCTCAGAGAGACCCATCAGGATGTGCCAGTTAAAATACTTTCAAACTAAGGGAACAGAGAACCCAATTTAAACAGTTCTTAAACACAGGAAATCCAATCCAAACATAATCGAAAAAGACCATGGTAGAGTGATGCTTAAGTGTGGGTCAGTCACAGCTCTCTCAGCTATGCCCTCTACAGGTGTCAGCTTCATTTCCAGACGGGGAACAGGGTGGTTACAGCAGTTCCAGGCCTCACATCTCTGCACAAGATCAAGAGAAAAGAGGGGACCATCTTAAAATTTAGAACATTTATTTCCCAGAGGCCCCCAAGAATTTTTCCAGTTGCCTTCCACTGAATTAAATGGCCATGCCAGAACCAAATTCTATGGCTCTGCGTTGGTGGGCTTAAGCATGAGTTCCTTAACCCATCACTGACAAGAGAGCTGATAATTACCTTTTGACAAAGTAGGCCCACTTCTAGAGCAGGGTAGGGTCAGCTTGCCTAGGTGCACATGGGTGGTTTGGGTGCAAAAGTGGTTATCTATGTATAAAATCTGAGTACTGCTAGGGATAGATAGTCAATCGAAAATATCTGCTACAGGAAGCCTGTGAAAGAATCACTAGCCTTGAGGATTGGTACTAAAGAAGCCCAATGCACTTGGAAACAAGAACTATGTGGATAGATATTTTTCAAAGACCTGCTGAATTCCTCTCTGGATATGCAGAACAAGGATGACCTTAAAATTTAGCAACAAAGCCACTGATGATTCCACTGATCTTCCCAAAACTTCAACTATAAAAGCCATAGAAACTAGCAGATATTGGAAAATAGAAGCCCATGAGCTGCATAAAAATAACTGGGGGCAACCCAGAAGAATGCCCTGAGTCAAAAAAGCCCAGATTGATGGAAATTATAGTAGTATGACCTTGATCACAAAGTATCCAAGAAAAGGCCATATTACAGTTTCCAATAAGGATGGAAAGAAGAAAAGAGAGCAAAGATGCAGAATGATACCCTCTAAGGCAGTGCAACCTGATCTTGTTTAAAGATTTTATTTTCTCCATCAGGGATGTGACTGGGACCCACCCCCTCAAACTCCTTGGTATGTGTTTGAAAAATGGAAACCAATTGGTGTGGGTTTATCGTGTCACCCCAAAAATATATGCTCAAATCCTAACCTTTGATACCTGTGAATACGTTCTTATTTGGAAATAGGATCTTTGCAGATGTAATCAAGTTAGATGAGATCATGCTAGAGTAGGGTGGGCCCTTAATCCTATATGACTGGTGACCTTACAAGAAGAAGAGAATCACACAAGGAGAACACCATGTGACAATGGAGACAGAGAGTGGAATCATGCTGCCACAAGCCCAGGAAAGCCTGAAGTGTCCAGGAGCTGAAAGAGGTAAGGAAGGATCCTCCCCTAGAAGCTTTGAAGGGAGCGTGGCCCTACCAAATTCTTTAAAAAAATTCAAACAAAGGTATTGCCCGCCCTGCTTCTCAAGGCTTCTTTTCATACATTGGCCTGTCCCCTTCCCAGAACATACATACTATGAGGCAGAGTTGTCTTTATTTTAAAAGAAATCACTACAGCTTTCATGAGGGCTGGACCTGCCTGGAATATATCTGCCTAACAAAGATTGACTTGACGGTGGCCCCCTGCCTCTGCCTGTATCTGCTCTGGTTACTTTAAGTGAAAAGAAACTCAAGGAAACCTCTGAAAGAGATGGATCAGGTTACGGTGCCTTAGATGATATCATTCAGCATCCTTATTTTTCTTTCTTTCCTCAGTGGTCAGGTGCCCCACTGTATGATGTTGCAAAGGTGCCCTGAAACGAAAGTGACAGAGGCACTGCAGCTCTTAACATCATACTTGAGGGGAAGAGGATGTTCAGTCAGGTCTGGGGACCAGCCATGAGGGATGCAGCAGATGGGGGCCTCCTGGAGTAGTAGTACTTAAGCCCATGACAGGTAGTGAAATGTGTGTGATATCTCCCACTGCAACAAAGAACATCAACTAATGGGAGTGTTTGGGCTTTAGTGTCCAAATTTGCTCCACCTTGGAATTCTTATACATTCCACATCTTGGGTTATCCAAAAGGCCACATACTTTGAATAGAGTTCAGAGGCGCCTCAGTGACTGATCCTGGCCAAGTTACAAGTCAGCTCCTACCCCTTGGGCCCTATAAGAAAGATGAGACTTGAGGTCTGTGTGTGATTTCTGCCTCTCCCACCAAGACGATTTGGGGAGAGGGAGAGAGATGGCAGGACCTAAAAGGAAAAATGTAACAGAAACATTTAGGCAATGCTTCCGGCATCTGAGAATTATACTGCTTTTGAAAGATAATTGCTGGCTTACTAGTAGATGCTAGTGGAGAGATTCACCAGAGGTTGCTGGATTGTTTTGTTCATTGTCTCGCATAGCAATGCAGCCTAACAGTCTTTGATTATGCAATGGAAAAAAATCTAAAAAAAAAATGAGAAATGGCTGTGTGAGTTAATTGTACAAGAAACACCCTTGACCCTGAGCCTCACTTTCAGCTGCCAAACAGGGACATCTTCCAAGGACTTAAGCTTTGAATTAAAAGTAGCAACATGCATAGTAGTTTGTATCTGGTAAGCAACAAGTAATTACTGTATAGCACAGGGAATTAGACTCAATATCTTACAATAACCTATAATGGAAAATAATCTGAAAAAAATATATATAACTGAATTGCTTTGCTGTACACCTGAAACTAACACAATGTTGTAAATCAACTATACTTCAATTAAAAAATAAAGTAACAACGTGCAGCACAAGCAGAGCCACCCATTCAACAGGTTACGAGCCTCAGTGGACAGGCATTACCTTCCACCCTTTGTCACAGACATCCTGCCTACGGAAGGGGTAAGGCCATTCCACACAATGAGGGAGCTCTGTGCCTCTGGCAGTGAAAAGAGCTATAAGTTTGGAGCAACAGGAAGTGAGAATCAGTTCGAACTCCAGAAATCAAAATAACCAAATGGATGGAAGATCCTGGAATTATACATTATGGCCAAGAGGTTTGGGGATGCTTTTAAGACAAGAATCAGGCATATTATTCCCTCAAACCACTATTTTTTGTATCTCATATTTTAGAAGGTTGAGTAGTGTCCCAAAAAAGGTATGTCCAAGTCCTAACCCCAGTACCTATGATTGTGACCTTATTTAGAAATAGGGTCTTTGCAGATGTAATTAAGGATATTGAAATGAGATCATCCTAGGTTTGGGGTGGGCCCTAAATCCAGTGGCTAGAGCCCTTATAAGAAGAGGAGAAAACAGAGACACAGAAAAGAAGGCCATGTGAAGATCGAGACAGAAATTGGAGGGCAACCCCAAACCTAGGAACACCAAAGATCGCCAGCAGCCACCAGAAGGTAGGAGAGAGGCATGGGATGGATTCTCCCTCAGAACCTCCTGAGGGTGCGTGACCCTACCAACATTGATTTTGTACCTTTGCCCTCCAGAACTGTGAGGGAGTATATTTCTGTTGTTTTAAGCCACTAAATTTGTGGCAATTTGTTACAGCAGCCCTGGGAAATTATTACACATATGAACAGCCACCAGAAGGATTAGGGACACAAAAAGCAGTTTTAACAACCAAGTAAATCAGTCAATATGCCATGAATGGAATCAGAGCATCCTGCACCTGAGATGCAGCTGAGGAACCCAGAACTCTGGAATCTGTCATTGCTGCTGGAGCCAGTTGTCAGGGTGTGGGATTTGAGCTCCTCCTGCAAAAATGTCCTGGGACATTCAAAAGGCAAAAAGCCTGGAAGTGACTGAATAGACTCTATTGAACCTCTTTCTGTAATCTGAGGAATTCAGTGGGCCCTGACACGGGGAGGCCTGGCCTGGATTTGAGCTTGCATTCCTTGGCAAATCACTCAGAAACCACCATCAAAGCCCCCGCAGGCCTCTATCTTGAGCTAATATGGCATTCCTCTGACCACGGAAGTTATTTTACCACCCACATAATAAAGGACAGGGCAGATCATTAGGGACTGGTGTGCCCTACCTCTCAGAGGCAGGCTCGAGGAGTGAGAGGTAGAATGAGGCATTGAAGACGGGTTTGACCGAGATGCCGTGGGCAGCAAATCCGGACTGGTGGTGACTTACAGAAAATTGTATACAGCTGGAGTCCTGCAGCTATTTTCATCTTCGTACAAGCATTCCCCTGTGTCTCTGGGGCTGGGTCCAAGGTAGGAGAAGTCATTAGGAGCCACCCAGTATCTACCACAACTAGGAAATAATTTGACTCATAAAATTTAGCATTGCATTAGTTGAATGGTGTTTACTTATGAGATTTTGTTTGAAGAATAACTATCATTTGTATGGTGTCGAAAGGAGAGATAGGAATTCCCTGGCAGTCCAGGGGCCCGGGGTTCGATCCCTGGTCGGGGAAGTAAGATCCCGCAAACCAAAAAAAAAAAAAAAAGAGATAGCTGCTAATCAATTCAACTACAGAAGTGGAAGAAGCGAGCCTACCCTGGGCAAAGAATAGCATTGGTTCATCCATCTTGTTCCACTTGAAGGCAAATGGCATGGTTTAGGAATGTTGCACAACACAAAGTACCCTATTGAATATTTTTTATCTTATTTGGATTCAGTGGATCTTAGAAGAGAAGGCTCTCAGAGCCAGCCCATATGTATAATAATCCATTCACTAAGCCAGGCTGGTATGACAATTGAGAGGCTTTGAAAAGGAAAAAAAAAAAAATGTTTTAATAGGTCTGCAAGCTTACCCATTTAATCCGAGAGGTAGTACAATCCCTGAGACTGGTAGAATGGTCCTTGAGGCTGGTACCCCAGCTTTTTGGTATCAAATCCCATCAAGTTAAGTGTGATGGTATCATGGTAACCCACTGAGTCCTCTGGAGGTAATATACGATGCAAAATCAATCTACTACCAGCTATTCAACTTGCTGGTTTGACAGAGCTGCAGCTTAACCACGACTCCTCCTTCTTGTAGGGAGCTGGATGGAGGAAATATTAATTCACATAGGCAGAGTATACGGTTTAGGTATTTTTTTCTATCACCAAGTTGTGTCTAAGCCACACACTGGGCCAGAGAGCAATGAGCAAGGCACTGCTGCCCCATAAGAACGAGAGGATTGCTTCAGGACCTGCACCAGGGGAAAGAGACCAGGAAGGAGGAAGAGGAGTTGATCTTGGAATCATGTCCCCTACAAAGTAGATTCGGTCAAAGTCAGTTTGCTTAGGAAGCTAATGTAGGAGAGGGGAATATAGGAGGGGGCCAGAGCCGTTCTATTGATGCAGGCCAAAGATTTATGTCAAAAAAAAAAAAAGAAGAAGAAAGAGAATAAGAAAGAAGGAGAATAAAGGTAAATATCTACATATTTATACTTCCAACACTGGAAAATGTATACAAGATATTAAAGAGACCATATCTTACATGGTTCCAAGTAGAATGGGAACATTTATGAGAACAGAAAATGTAATTTGCAGATGCCTGCTGTACTTATGAAGGTTGTAAAATTACAATGTGAATCCTCAAAGGAAGAATGGAAACTGTTCTTCACACTTAAGTTAGGAAGTGAAGCATCCTCAGGAAATCAGATTAGAGCATCACCTGAGAAAGCCTGGTACAAACAGTGTGACCGAAAACCCGATTTCCTAAATTTGTCTAAGGATGTCTCTAGCCCTGCACTGTACAGCATGATAGCCACTAGCCACATGTGACTGTTTAAATTTTAAGTTTAATTAATTAAAATTAAATAAAATTAAAAATTCAGCCCTTGGTCACACAACCCACATTTCAAGAGCTTAACAGCCACTATTAGCAAGTGGCTACCACATTGGACTCCATGCCTCTAAGTTAATATTAGCCTATGGGGTGAGCGTGCCTCCCCAAATGTTACCAATAACAATCCCACAGGTTTATCTGAGAGATGAGACAAAGAAATCTCCCATTTCTCCTGAAAGGCACATCTTGAACAAGAAATTACCAGTATGAATGAAATTACAGAGCAATTCATGGAGAACTGATTTCTTCCAATAGCACTGGTACCATTTAAAATTGGTAGATAAGGCTACAGGAGAGTAGTTTCTGAAATGGTCCCATGCTTCAGAACCTGGACCAGCACTCTCAAAAATATATACCTTCCAACATGGTTTACCTTGATTATGGGAATTATAGTTATTGATTTTATCCTTTGGAGGGAAGTATTGCAACAATTGTGTCTGCCAAAGTGACAAGATTCCCTTCTGTCTGTGTGGTGAAAATGACCAGGATGTTCACTGTAAACCTGCCTCACCCTGGAAAGAGGATGTATAGGCTGTGAGAAAGATGAAGATGTTTACTTTGTAACATGCAATTTTGAATAAAAAAGTAAACATAACCTTGCACTTACCTTCAACAAATACCTTAGTTCTTAGTTTTAATAACAAGTGTCCCATACAGAAGAGCCTAGAAACATGAAAGGGCCCAATACAAATTTGCTGATTGAAAAAAAAGATAGTTTACTTTGCTAAGCAAAGTAGAACACCAGTAAGAAGTAGATCACGTTTGCAATGATAACCTTAGGAGTAAACACGTTAGTAAGAGTTAAGACTCTGCTTCTGAGGTAGCAACCTGGGGAGAGAGAGACCAGTGAGAATCAAGGGCGGCAGTGGGGGAAACATGGTAAGTGTACTGGGCCTGGTCACAGGCCGGGGCTACAGTGCTTGGAGGGCTGAACCCTGCTGGGCTTGTTTAATTGATGCTCCTTGGCTTTCCGTGAAGCCAGCACAACAGGTCCAACAGAAGTCACCATCACATTCACTGCCAGACGTACCCACCCTTAAGGAGTCTTCAGACCTTGGGGATATCCTGGCAACAAAGGTTGAGAAATGACAGGAACGAATGCGCAGCTTTGCTTTGTGTCTATTTCATCTTCTGTAGATAACCCAATGTTAAGTTTCCTCACAGGCCTTGATTTGTTTTATCTATACAAGTGAGTAAGGGGAGGCAAAAATAAGCTTTTCCTATGGCTGAACTATTTAAGCCTGCCTGTGATCTTAGGCTAGATCTAGGACTTAAGCCTCTATAAGATGCCCCAAGAGGCTGAAGCCATAGTGTCTTGGTTGAAACTGAAAGCAATTGCTATAGGGAAAGTCTGCGGCGGCTTACCTACATAGTGCACAAACCTTGCTGGACCTGGATCTTGGGGAAGGGACGTGCAGAAAGACCTCTTGACTCTCTCACGTGGTCTGTCTCTCAGAAAGTAACCCCTGCTACCTAGTCCTTGTGTTCTCCAAGTCAGGGACTCCTCCCATCTTTTTTGTCAATCTGGGACCATTAGAATGAGAGGGGAAAATAAACAGAGAAGATTTTAAATGGCAAATATTATGAGAAAGAGGAAAAGGAGAGAGAGAGAGAGAGGCAGGGAGGGAGAGAGGGAGAGAGAAGTAAGTTAAGACTAGAGGTAAAATCGCAGAAAACAGATTGTGTTAAACATATGCAAAATAAAATAAAGTTAAGCTAAATTTAAATTCAAATAAAAATCCGATGCCAAATAGATAAGAAACTGACAGTTGAGTTTAAGAGGTAAAGCTGGTCTTTATTTTTTCTGTCCTCTGTAATGCATGTCATGTTGCCCATGCTTTTAACCAATACCTACCCTGGTCAGGATTTACCTAGTGAGCTGACCCAAACTTTCATACCAGAATAGTCTGAACCCATGGTGAAGCAGCCTAGAATTGTGCCAATGTGTTCATTAACTTTACCACCAGACATGGCAGAATAAGGAGTCTTGCCAGGGATTCCTCACATTCTACCCATATTTCTCCAGGCCTCGGTTATAGTGGATCCTACACAGGCATCACTTTTTTGCAACAAACAGAAGCCCCCTCAAGCTGGCTAGGCCTCACCAAACTGCTTTCCCAGGATGAGAAAATCTTCACCACTCAGCATCATGCAGCAGTACTGGAAACAGCATCCACATTCATCTAAGGCTCTATTGCTTGCAAACCTACCTGCCAGCATCCATTTCTCTTCTAGACAAGGATCAGTTGGTGACACGGAACAGAAAATATCTCGGTTAACTTAAGTGAAGGTGGGTTTGTTGTAAAAGAATTGGCAGCTACCCCAGCCCCCAAAGCAGACTGTTGAAATAATTTATTGTCTGGAGCCCTTCCTGAATTAACAAAAGGGAGGAGCCATTAAAGGATAATATAGCTTATTTATTATTTCAATAGCTTCTCAGGCGAAGCAGGAAAGAAACCAGACCTCTTTTGTGCACAATAATGGGGCCCACTAACTCTGGGAAAAAGGCGAGATGCCCTTCTAATTGAGGAAATATATCCTTTTTCAATATGGGTTTAGATTGTACTCTCTAAAAATTAATGTCTGTTCCTGGGAGCAGTGGATGAGCTTGTATAACAATTCTATTAATCAAATGAACTGATGTGATTCCCACTCACATGTGTAAGAATATTGAAAAGGAAATCTGGCCAGGAAGAGCTAAACCCACAACTAACACAGACCCGGAGGCTCTTCATCTTCCTCTCCCACTCCCACCTCCACCCTATACACACAATTCTGCAAGACTTGGGTGACAAAAGGCATCATTTTGAACTGCTTAAAGTTCTGGGGACCTGCCTCCAACTGGCATACTCAGATTTGGGACGTTGGGGTAGGATAAGAGTGGTGAATTTGGAGACAGAGAGATCCAAGTGAGACAGGCTGGGACCTGGGACCTGGGACCCTTTGCTGCAGTGCTTGCACCTGGACAAACGTCTCCTCCAACAACAAAATACAAAGAATCATAAGGGACTAAAAATAACTGCATGCATGTGCAGTTGGGGCAAATTATGAATAAGGAAATACAAAAAGGCCAAAACCCAACTGCCACATCTGAAGTGCTGGGAGCAGAAGCAGGGCACTGCCCATGATCTGTGCACACAGCACCACCAAGGGTGGGCAGATCACCTAAGCCAACCCTGAGGCCCAACCTACCGATCCACCCCTACCCTCACCCCATGTAAGGAACCAGCCCCCACTCAGGGAGTGAGCAAGGGCACCTGTTATTTGTTTTCACTCCTTCGTGCTGCAGCACGAGCCCAATAATGCCTTGCTTGTGTTCCTTGTCTGGCCTCTTATCAATTTCTATTGACTAAAGAATCCAAGGACCCGAGTTGGTAACACAAGAAGTGAGATCCCTTCCTGTGATAGGTGTGGAAGTTGGTGGTTTCAAATGGAGAAAATGTGAAAAAGAGGCCCATGGAGAAGAGAATTTTGTGCATATAAAAGCCAGGGAACAGGACTTCCCTGGCAGTCCAGTTGTTAAGATTCCACACTTCCACTGTAGGGGACATGGGTTCAAACCCTGGTTGGGGACCCTGCATGCCATGCGGTGCCACCAAAAAAATTTAAAAATAAAAACTAAAAGCCAGGGAGTTTGTGAAGGACCTGGATTTGTATGTACCATCCCTCCCTTTGAGAAATAAATAGAAGGTCTACGTTAGGAGTGTTTTATCCTTCCCTCTTTGACATTGACTCTCCCTTCTGAAATTGCTTCAACTCTTCAGTGAAGAAACCTGCATATACACTTAGGCTGCTGGTAACTTTGGAGAGACTAGAGGGGGAGAAGGATCTGCCCAGCCATCTTCTTCTTTGATTTATGGGAGGGAGACATCAAATGGGGCATAACGCGGAGCTCCCAGCAGCAACAGGCCAAACTGAGAGCAGAGAGCAAATACCCTTGATGACAGGATAGCACTGCAGAGGTGACAAATTCGAGGGGCCATAAGACTGAAGCTTTGGGGTCTTTGTGTAGCTCAGAGGACGCTGCCCTCTAAAAGAGGAAGTGAGGGAGGCTGGGCATTCAAAGTGACCGGATATCGTCTAGTTACAACGAGTTCTAAACTCCTGTTTCAAGTCCAAAGTTCTACACACTCTGATACACTCCTACCACACTCACTCTCCCAGGGTCCCACACTCCCTCTGGCTGGCTCGATTCTTTCACTTGAAACTGGGTGTCAAGCAGAGCCCCTTCATCAGCTTTCACTAAGAAAACTGAAAATTTCTTATTTCAAGAGATAGGAGCTCTGAAGTTTTGGAGGGTCAGTCCTTGGAAGTGTCACATCAGTGTCACAGACTGTGCCTCCTACACTTTTCCTCTCGTTCTTCCCTCCCTCTCGAGGCCAAAGTCACCGCAGCCCACCAGCATCACTGTGGACCCCACATCGCCCATGCACATATGTTAAGTCCAATACCTGAGTAGTTCCAGGATGAACTGTAGCACAGTACACCCAAGGCTCCCACTTTTGCTGTGGTTGTGTCTCTTCTGAGAGCAGTGCGACCAGCACGTGCTTGCTAGATCCTGTGTCACAGGCATATGCTGAGGTCAGTGTCAACTGAGCCACTCCCCCCAACCTCCCTACCCCCCAGAGTCGTGTCTGGCTAAGCCCTGTCCTTGTGAATGTTGAGGTCACCTACATGTCCTTTGACAGAGGCATTTTGGCTGAAGGCAGGAAAGACCCACCCCCTGTACCCCTAAGGCCAATCCACGGTCCTGCCTCTATAAAAAAAGATCCTCACCTGTGGATAAAGTCCCGAGAGTTGTGATAAGGATAAGATCCCACATGTCTGGCACTGAAAACCTGAATTTGCCTGCCCAGTTACAATGGATAAAAATCAACTCCATCCAGGGACTTCCCTGGTGGTCCAGTGGTTAGGAATCCACCTTCCAGTGCAGGGAACGTGGGTTCGATCCCTGGTCAGGGAACTAAGATTCCCACATGTCGCAGGGCAACTAAGCCCTCGTGCCACAACTACTGAGTCCGCATGCTCTGGAGCCTGTGCACCGCAACTAGAGAAAAGCCTGCGCGCCGCAACTAGAGAAGCCTGTGCACCGCAGTGAAAGACCCCGCATGCCACAGTGAAGATCCCACATGCCGCAACTAAGACCCAACGCAGCCAAATAATAAAACTAAAAAAAAAAAAAAAACCAACTCTATGCAAAAACAAAACCCTCCACATGGCTCAGTGTAAGCTTCCACAAACCACTGCAGCGACAAGCACATGCTTACTAAAGTCCAGACCTAAAGCTACAGACCCCGGCCTCACCAAAAGCCTCTTCACATGTTAGTTGGGTCCCCAAATTCTACTCCCTGTTTATGTCTTAAGGCTCCTGGTCCAGTGAATCAGATGTTGATGTTCTGTGGCTCCTCAATAAATAGGTCCCTCTTTCCCTCTCCTGAGTTCAAAACCAATTAAAAAGTAGAAGTCAATATATTACTTTTATTACTTTGATAAAGTTAATATTGGAGAAGGTGGCTCGTATCATTGGATAAATGAGCTTTCCAATAGTCAACCCCAGAAATAGAGTCTTACCCAGTCATAGATCATGCTAGAAAACGGAGGTCTCCCTGTTGGGGCAAGTCCGTTTAAAACATCCTACAGTATGCATGCTTCTGTGGTCGGCCTGCCTCCCAAAAAGAGAAATGGAGGTGCTGAACTAATATGCTCAGTGTTCTTCTCAAATTTGTCATTCCACTAAGTTATTAACTCCTCTTCTGGGGAGAGAGGCCAAGAGTATTACTCTGGAGAAGCTCCTGCCATATAAATAAACTGTAGAGAGTGGGGGGAAAGCACTTTTCTTCAATAGCAGTCACGATTAATCATCCTAGATGACACCAGGACACCTTTTTGTCTTCTTTCTGTTGTGTGTTATGAGAAATGTGAAACGACCGTTTTCCAATCTAGTGAAAATGGCCTTGACTTGGGTAGTAAAAGAATCCTGGTGTCAGGAAGCCAACATTTGGGGAATGATTATTAAAGTATAATTATGAGTAATGACATTCCCATCTTCCAGGCAGTGGGAAGGATGGCTTTTCCTTCCTCCTGCCCACTTCTGCCTGATGGCTGCGTCTTGTGCAGAGCTTTCTGCAAATCAGCCTTGAGTCTTCTCATCCTCTGTCAACAGGTCCTGGGTGGGACTTGAGGGAGAGTGGCATGAGTTTTGTTCATTTTAATGACTGCATAATATTCCATTATAAGGACTATTCCATCACATTTTCTTGAACCAATCCTCCATTCCTGGTATTTTTGTTATTACAAAAAAGCTGTGATGAATATCCTTAGGTAGGGCCCTCCTGTCAAGGAGCTCGTAGTCCAGTGGAAGAGACTGATATTAAGTCACTAATTATGAAAATAATTAATTACAATTGTGATAAATTCTATGAAACAAGAGTACTAGATGCTGTGACGATACATTATATGAAGGCCTTAGCTCCTGGGGTTGAGGGTGAGTCACAAAGTGCCACCCTAAGGAAGTGACATTTAGGCTGAGACTTGAAGGATGAGTAGGAGTTGGTCAGATAGTACATGTGGTAGGTGCAGTGCGTGTGAAGGTCTCCGGGTGGGGTGTACAGCAGCAGCGCGCCACATATACAAGTGCATACGGGCAAGAAAGGGATGCCCTTTAGGGAGCTGCCAGCAGCCCTGTCTCCCTCATCTTTAGAAAGGGCTGGAGAAAAGCCGAGGGCGACAGAGACTGGATGGCCGAGAACTTTGGGCACAGCTGTGAAATGCTTGGGCTTTGTTTTATCTTATACATATTAGAGAGCCATTGGAAGGTTTTAAGGAAGGATTTTCTGAAGCTCAATCTGGTGGCCGTGTGGAGGGTGACCTGGGGGGGATAAGGCTGAAGATAGGAAAACCAGGTGGGGAACAGAACTAGCTGTGTGGCCTTTGACATGTCACGTAGCCTCCCTGAGCTCCAGTTTCTTCAGCTGGAAATGTGGGTAATAATTCTGACCTTATAGAATTCTGTTATGATTAGTGATAATCATAAATGTTAAATATAAAATGTTAAAAATGATAAATGTTAAATTCTTAGTAAATGTCAACATTTATTGTTTCCCTAAATTCTTTATTCTCTTTATCTTTCACATCTACTTTGGCACAAAATCCTATTCATCTTCCCTCCTAAAATACCCCTCAAGTCTGTTTTCTTCTCCCTATATCCCTTCTTAACTTAACTCTCATCAATTCTAATTCGGTTGCCAAACTGGGTTCCTGCATACAGTCTGTTCCTCCTCTAATCCACCCCATACCTTGGCTACCAGAGTAATTAAACAGAAACCTGAATATGTCACCTGCCTACTTGAAAACCCTCCTGATTCTTCATCCATTAAAGGACCATGAACAAATCCCTAAATATGGGTTACAAGGTTCCTAATGATCTTACCCATATGTACCTGTCATTCCTACTCCTCACCATCCTGCCAGCCCACTCCCACCCTGTTCCCTATACCCTAGACATCTGGGGCTGCACAAAGGTCCCTCAACAACCGGCCTCTTTCACTCACCCCATATCTTTACTCATACCTTTGCTTCCACCCCAGACACCTTCCCTCATTTGTGCCACACAAACAAAATCCCAGTCCCTATTTTGAGACTCTGCTCAATGCCACCTCTTTCTTCCCCATGTTCTATATTCATTCCTTCCCTGGACTCCCACAGCATTGTCTACATCCCTATGTTACAGTCTTTATCACATTTAAATTAATTTAATATGTTTATATTAATTTTTCGCCTCCAAGACTATGGACTTCTCAACAACAGTGACCTTGTTTAATCACCCTTGTACCCTCAGTGCCTAGCACAAATTCTTTATGTATTGGACCTACATTTGCTGAGCAAATGAACACTAGAAAGTCACTCTGCATTTGGAACTAGTTGGTCTGGTGCTAACAGGACTCAGCCTCTAGGTGGCCGGTGTTTAGGGGCTCTCCCTTCTACATCAAAGCCTAGTTCCTCCCTTCCTCCAGGGAGTCTGGGGAGGGGGGAGGGGCAACTAATTTCTTCTATCTCCCATGTGTCACCTGCTTGCACCTGGACCTCACCTTGGGTTCCAAGCCAGCAGCCCCCCTCTTCGTGTGAAGCTGCAGTGCCATCTACTGGTGACTGGAAGATCTGCAGGTCAGGCTGAAGGAGGAAGGAGAAGGAATTAAAGGCCACTGCGCTTTAATCTGGCTGTGGAATCTCAGCTATTGCACCCCACACTGGGCAGTTTTTCCCACCTATGTGAGCCCAGACTTTTTTTTTTCTTTTTTAAAAATTTTATTTATTTATCTTTGGCTGCGTTGGGTCTTCGTTGCTGCACGCAGGCTTTCTCTAGTTGCTGCGAGCGGGGGCTACTCTTCGTTGAGGTGCATGGGCTTCTCATTGTGGTGGCTTCTCTTGTTGCGGAGCACGGGCTCTAGGCGCGCGGGCTCCAGTAGTTGTGGCTCTCAGGCTCACTAGTTGTGGTGCACGGGCTTAGTTGCTCCGCGGCATGTGGGATCATCCCGGACCAGGGCTCGAACCCGTGTCCCCTGCATTGGCAGGCGGATTCTTAGCCACTGCACCACCAGGGAAGTCCGTGAGCCCAGACTTGATAGAGGGGGCCTCTTATTTATATTTTCCATTGACCAAAAACCCTCAGACATGTCTTGGTGGTCAGACCTTTCTTCAAACCTCAAAGCTGGGAACTCCACACTCAGTGACCTTAACTCTGGAATCCAAACACCCTCCTTGGTCTTCTCAAGGAGTAGAGCTTTTCACTTGGGAACCATTGACCACACTCAAGAATTTGCGACCAGAGCCTCTTCTTCAGGCTTTGGTGACCGGATGCCTCCGCCAAACCCCTCAGTAAACAGGGCCACTGACTCAGATGCTTCAGTGATGGGGACCTTTCCTCAGGTCCTCAGTGACCAGGATCCTCACAGAGATACCTCGGTTATCAGAGATCTTGCCTCCATTCCCTTAGCAGCCAGGGCCCCTCCCTCAGCCCCTCAGTGAGCCAGGGCCCCTCCCTCAGACACATTGTCAGGGACAGATTCCTCAAGAGGCCGCCAAGAAAGACCTTCCGGCATTACTAAAGTGGAAACACCAAAACAAAATGGAAAAAAAGTTTCTTTTAAAGAATTCAACATTTGCAGAAAAGCATCAATGTGACCTTCATGAGATAAACCTGAACTGTATTGACCTTCTTTGCACTTATTTTGTGGTTTAACTGTTTTTACTTTGAATGACATATGGAGACCAATCATAATCTTTAATATGTTTAGACCTTTAACATTCTGGATCCAGCCCCACTCCCTTGGGGGCCCAGTGCCCACCGCTCAGGGCTTCGTGACCAAAGGGCTTTAATTAAGGTCTAGTGACATAACAAGAGCTCAGTGGGTCCCTTCAGGTCACCCGTCCACCTTCTGCCTCCCTCTGGTCCCTGGAGAAGCTGCCAAAGCCTGTTGCCTCCAGGACGTCTGCCTCCTGCCTTGTCCCTGGGCCCCTTGTCCAGACAGGGGCCACAGCTGAGCCCAGATCTCAGGAGGAAGTGTGAGCCTGCTGGGCTAATTGGTGCAGTCCCAGGGATTGTCCCCCAAAAGGTCAGCTTTGGCCACCTCCGCTCCAGCCCACCTGCATTGGGAGTGATTAGCAATAATCCTCTTTGAAATGTTGCTGCCACACACTAATCCACATGAATGGTATAACAGACAAACAAACCAACTTCCACTTTTACCCCAAATCCTCTGAGAATGTGGTTCAGGGTCCAAAGTAAATACAATTATGGGAGAAATTGGTGGGTAGGGTGTAGGAAATTGTGACCCAAATTCCCACTCCCATTTTCAGCCCTCCCCGAGCCATTTGTTCCCTCTATTTTGGCCCAAGCTGGGCTACCCTGCACTTAAACAGGCTGCCCATGGGTTGCTTTAAGCATTAACCACTGCTTTTGGCATCCAATTGCCCCAAGGCTTGTTTTTCCCTTTCACAAATAGAGCCTTCAGCGTCTAAGGCTTCCTTCCAGAGAAACAAAACCATTCTCTATTTATCAAAGTCATAATTGGTCATTCATTCAGTCTACTAATTCCTGTATTCATTCATTCATTCATTCATTCATCTTATCATTTTTATCTTTATGGAGATGTACTATGTATTGGGTCCTATGCTACGTGCTGGGGATTCGGAAGTGAATTAAATAGAGTCCCTGACCTTGTGGAATTTACCTCCAAATGGGAGATAACAGATGTTAGACAAACTACATGGTTACTTATTTAATAAAAATCGTAGTACATGCTGCAAAGGAGGTGGACCTAACATGTACCTAGGCCTGTACTTCATGTTCTGAATGACATAAAAGTGGATAAGACATAAATATACTGTCAAAGAGTCAAAATCTAGATGAAGAGCCAAATTAGAACTCCTGCTGAGGGGAGGAGAAAGATGGAGAAATCTATCACTCTAAATAAAGCTCTCAAGGGACTTCCCTGGTGGCGCAGTGGTTAAGAATCTGCCTGCCAATGCAGGGCACACATGTTCGAGCCCTGGTCTGGGAAGATCCCACATGCCGCGGAGCAACTAAGCCCGTGAGCCACAATTACTGAGCCTGCGCTCTAGAGCCCGTGAGCCACAACTGCTGAAGCCCGCGCACCTAGAGCCCATGCTCTGCAACAAGAGAAGCCACCGCAATGAGAAGCCCGTGCACTGCAACGAAGAGTAACCCCCACTTGCCGCAACTGAGAAAGCCTGCAAGCAGAAACAAAGACCCAATGCAGACAAAAATAAATAAATAAATAAAAATAAATCGATTAAAAAAAAAAGGAGCCCAGGTAACAGGGCCAAGATGTCAGGACTGGGAGGCTAGACAAACACAAACAGGCCACCAAGAAAGCAAACAGTTTAGAAAATGTAGCAGCAAAAGGCTGCTGGTGGCACCGACCTGGGAGACAGGACTAGAAGGAGAGTGGGATTTCTTAGAATCAGAGCAAGATGCGGACAGGCTTTACAGCCAAATGGGTTCATTCAGTCATTCATTCAACCCTTGTCCACTGGTCAACGTCAGGCACTGTGCTGGGCACTAGGGATACAGCCACTAACACGTAAGTTTAGTTGGGAAAATAGACATACAACTAAACGCAATAATTGCTCTAAAAATATATGCGTGAGACTTAGTGGTGACCCACTATTGAGGTCATCCCTATAGTAATGTCACCCTCACTAATTTGGGAGAGGAAGAGGTAACATCACAGCCAGTACCCAGGAATTGCATCTCCAAAGCCTGTGCTACGTGTGCAGCAGACTAGAGTGGGCAGACTGCTAACACACCAACGGCCGTGCCAATTTCAAGTCATCACACTGCATTGAGACGTAATGGTTATTTTTACCATTGGCTTTCATTTCCTGCCCAAATCCTTCCTGGGTTTAGATAAAATTGTGTTTAACCTTTGAGAGTGTGTCTGAATATGGATGTCATCCATCCCACATGGTGGGCGGAGAAACGACTGAGGACGGCTGTTGCATGCGGCTGGGTGTGAGTCACATTCTTAGACCAGAAAGAGAGCTGAGTGGGAGGCTGAGCGGGAGGGAGCTGCAAGCACGAATCTGGCTTTTGAAGCCTGGAGGCAACAAGGATGTCAGGAGACCTCTCCAACGGGGAAGGAGTCGAGGTGCCCAGACCTAGTCAGGTCGGGAACTTGGAGAGGAAGCCAGCCCACAGGCTCAGAAAGTCCAGCGGTGGGGCAGGGTCTCCTTATCGTGGTATCTTCATGCTCTGCTTGGAAATGTGACTGTTGGTGAACTATTTATATTTTCTATTTTCTTCTTCCTCTCAGTTCTTCAGAAAAACTTTCAGAAATGCCAGCTATATGTATATTTCCTCCGATGAATATGTACTGCTTGCTTAATTTTTTTATGGAATGTTGCTATTAGAAGTCATAAAAAGAAAAGACTTTAAAGTGAAAATGCTAGTTTGAGCTGTGTTTCAGAGAAATTAATGACAGTTTTGTTCGCATTCCCAAGAGCGTTGTAAAAAAGGAACAGTTTAACTCAGATTAGGCGTTGGGGGCAAAGGTGGGCTGGCAGCTGGTTTTTAAGTCAGAAAACTCCAAGATTTCTGGGATAGGTGAGACAGGGAAAGTCAGGGTCTTCAGCCAGCTCCCAAAGCCTACAGCCACAGAATTCTCGCTCCAGAACATCCCTCTGCTAGGCCTGCCTGAGGTTCCGTGGTGGTTTGTTTCCGTGAATAAAGTCCTTTCCCTTACTGATGGATAATGGTGGCCAAAGAGACACTAAGGAGAGTGTCCAGCTCTCGGCCTCAAAAGGCCTGCAAAGTCAGACGGGAGCCAGGAGAGGCGAGTGAGCAGGAAATGCCACCCAAGTGTGTGACATCTCCTCCCTCCATCTCCATAAAGTGCCTGTCTTCAGGTAAGCTCACACTCCCCGTCACCTGTGAAATCTCCCCTGACTCTTTAGGCCACGATGGACGTCTTCCTCCTGGAGTTATCTTTCATTATCATGATTAAGCACCATTCCATGTCTTTCCTTTTTGGGAAAACATCTGGTCACATACTCTATTTATTCACTGGGGCCTCCGTGTATTCTTTTAAAATCAGTTTATGAAAGTTCTTGCTGCAGCTGACTGCAAATATTTCCCCAGTTTGTTTGCCTTTTTATTTGGGTTACCTTTCTTTTTTTTTTAACACGCAAAAGTTTAAAATACTTATATAGTCATCAGTTAACCTTTTCCCTTGTGACTGCTTCTGTTGCTTCTAAGATGGAAAATTCCTTCCTTCCAGATATTTGATAAATAGGTTAGTGTTTCCGAGGTTTTTAAAGCTCTTTAGCCCATCTGGAAAGTTCTTGGTATACAATGTGAGGAAAAGACAGATTATTTTTCTTTTATGCTAGCCAGTTTTCCCAGCCCATGTATGGAATAAATTTCTTCCTTTACCAATAAATTTCTGATTCCAACTTTATGGTATATTGAATTCATGTCCATCAGGGCCATCTTTTTCCCAGGCAACCTCTTCAGTTCCAAGCAACGATTATTTTGACACTTGACTGTACATTCTGTATTACTCTGTGTTAACTATACTCAAAATTGTTTAAAGGAAAAAAATCACATATTTTCCTCCCAATAATTCATTCAACAAATATTTATGAAATATCGACTATGGGCCAGGCACTTGTTGGTGTTGGAAATAAGACAGGCTCAGTTTCCACCATTACTTACTTGTGATCAAATAAGCAATGATGATCAAGAATGGGAAGTGTTGAGCAGCAAGCTGTGCGTCTTGGAGGTGATGGAGGGAAGGGCCCGGAGGCTTCCTTTTGACACCTGAGGGATGAGTGCAAAGAGGAGGAGGCTGGAGAATCCGGGATGTGATGGGACATGGACCAGACAACCCCTACTAGAACCTTGATTCCAGCTTCCTAGAGGAAAAGAAAGAGGTGAAGGTGAAGAAACCGGAGATTCTAGCTGGGCTGTCGTGAGCAGGAAAGGAGAGCTCCTGCTCCATGCCGGGTGTCATGGTGATACTTCCATATGATTCTTCTTTCATTCTCAGACTCCTCCTTGAGGTTACGAATTATTTACCCCACTGCATACATGGGAGACTAAGGCCTGGAATGTTTACGTTACCCACTTGCTGGGGGCTCGGGTCACAACATGGTCAGGATGAAGGGAGGCCGTGGAGCGCACGTGTCCTTCTCCTGGTCTCCTTCTCCTTCCCCAGGGGAACTTTGCCGTCCCTGAACCTCTGTGCTTCCTGGTGTCCTGTCGTGCAATCCTAGACCTAAGTCGTCCTAAGATTATGCTGACTCACCAGAGTCCTCGGACTGGCAGGGGCCCAGGTCAGAGTTTGGAATCTCCGAGCCCATACACAACGTGGTCTTTTCAAGTCCTAAATTCACCACCCAGACACCTGCATAGCTCAGTGAGCTCATAAATACTCATCAGGACCTGAGGGCTGTTGCTGACATCACACCGAAGTTCAATACAGTGCACACAAATGCAGGATCACAGCCTCGCTGGGTATCTTTTGGGACTTCTTTCCCTAAAGTTTCCCATTCCTATTTGTTCCACACAGACCATGGCCAAGGCCCACCCATCTGGTACCATCTTTCCTTCCTCTGTACCCTGTGCCTTGGTTGTTCATGCCGGCCACGTCCACCCTTCTCACGCCCCTGATGTGTCACAATAAATATGGCAACTGTTCTTTATTCCAGTGCTACTCGAGGTGCGGCCGGCACCCCAGGGCCAGGCCACAGATTGTTACCAGTCCACGAAGAGACAGTTCAGAGATTAAGTGCTTAGAAACTTTTATATCAATTTGACAGAATAATTATATGTCATTGGAACCTAATAATAAAAAGTGCACTAAATGCAGTGTGGTATCCCAGATTGGATCCTGAAACAGAAAGAGGACATTAGCAGGAAAACTGCTGAACTCCAAAGAGAGTCCATAGTTTAGTTAATGGTACGATGTTAATTTGTTAGTTTTCACAAATATCCTTCAGTTATCTAAGATGTTAGCGTTGGGGAAGTTGAGTGAGGACTATACAGCAACTCGCTCTACTCTCTTTGCAACTTTTCTATAAATTTACAATTATTCCAAAATAAAACCTCTATTTTTTAAAATATGGGCTTATACTTTATATGGCTTTTCTCTTTTTTCCTTTTTTTCAGCTCTTTTATTCCTTTAACATCTTAACAAGATTCCCCAAAGTTTAAAAAAAACCTTTGAAAAATATACAGTTTCAGATTATTTACATAACATATGAGTACAGGTTCCAGTATCATACAAACATTGTGATGTTGGAAATACAGTGGGAAGGCATGATGTAACGCACTTTGTATGGCTCTTTTCAATTTCATTTTTCTAGCAATTTAATTGCACTTTACAAAAGTGTCAGTCTGTAGTGGATCCAAAATGGAAATTTAAAAAATGAAACTGGCCTTCCACCACAAATAGTTGGCAAAGCACTGCTTTATACACTGTACCCTCCTCAGCACTTGTCACCATGATCATTATAGATGCTAATCATGAATTATTGGTGATGACAGCCAGACTCACAAGTACAGATTTTGAGACCAGTTATTGCACTCTCTGAATAAAATCACAGCCCAGGCCTCTGTCATCACTCAAATCTAGGCACATTTCAGTGTTTGGTCATGTACTCAATATGTCACAGCTCGGCTGTCACATCACAGATATTATCACAGCTCAGGGCCAAGCATGGGCTGTGACAGCCCCCTGGGAAATGCCTGTATATAAAGACTGACAGTTCAGGCCCCGGGTTGTTCTGTGTATGAAGGATGACAGGGTCCTGCAGGGTGCCTTTATCCATGGGATGACAGAGCACTGCTCTGTAACTGTATCTGGGGTTTGACAAGGCCCTGGAATGTGACACAGTTCTGGAACATGACCAGGCCCTGGGATGTGTGGTATCAACAAGTTCTGGGCTCTGACAAGTTCTGACCATGACAAGGTACAGACTCTAATTCTGTCTGGGTTTTACAGGACACCAAATGCTCTGGGAAACAAGCTCTCTAATGTTCAGGATGGATCCTGGTTTGTCTGGGATTTATGGACAGGGACATCTGAACCAATCCAGAGGGGATAATACATCTGGGTATGTGTGGCCAGATTTGGAGTAGAGTTTGTTCTGGGCTCCGGAGCTATTGATCAAGCCTGTCTTGGCTCCTGGTGTACAAAACATACTCAGGACTCCTAACCCACAGCACAGAATTCTCTGCTTCCAGGGGATCTACCTTGGGCCATCACCCCAGGGAGTTTGGCCAGAGTTCATCTAACTCCTCACCTCCCCTCCGACCCGCCCCTGCAGCTGCTGAATCTGGTGGAGGAGGCTGTGCCTGAGCCCATCTCAGCTGAGCTTCTCCACCCCAAGGACCGGCTGCCCGAGGACGGCCCCCCATGCTGAGTTCAGGCCATGTGTGAGGCCACAGTGCCATCTGCTGGCTCTCATGGGCCATGCTGGTCAGGCCGGGAACATGCTGAACAGATTGGGGGCACTGGGAAGCACCCCCCCATGCACCTCAGCTCAGGATTAATAGAGTGTCCTCCCCCTTAAGCCCCCAGTGACCAGGGCCCCTCACTCAGACTTCAGAGGCCCCCCGCTCAAGCCCTTTAGTGGCCATGGCCCCCAGGACAGGTCCTCAGGGATCAGGCCCCTCACTCAGCCCCCAACCCCCTCCCGCAGAGACCAGGGCCTCTTTCCCAGGCCCCATAATGACCAGAAACCTTCACTTGAGCTTCAATGGCCAGAATCCCTCACTCAAGCCCCGTAGTGGCTAGGGCCTCCCTCTCAGGCCACTCAATGACCAGGACTTGCAGCTCATGAGTCCCAGAGACAAGAGCTCCTCGATCAAGCCTCAGTGACCAGGGCCCCTCAGTGACCTTGAGTCCCCTCATTCAGGACCCTCTGCCCCTCAGTAATTAGAGACCCTTACTCAGAGCCAAGTGGGCATATAGAGTGGCATTTGGGAGACTCTTGGCCCCCAAGAGCTGAGCAGGTCCCACCTGGTTTCCCAGCTACCTTCCCCCTCCCCCCCAGTCTCCAGAGAGGCCAAGACAGAGGCCTCTGGTCACCAGGGCTTTCCATCTTGTTTTGCCTTTGCTCCTGGGTCCCTATTTCAGACGTGGCCACAGCTGTGCCCGGGTCTCATGAGGAGAGTGGGCCCTGCTGAGGCAATTGATCTCATCCCAGGAACCCTGGCCTGAGAGGACCAGATTCTGTCCAGAGCAGAGAAGCCCACTCGTCCCCACCTGGGGCTCACATCTTCTGGCTCCCAATACCGGGTCACACATCTGGGTCACCTCACCCCTTCTCCCTCACAAACAGGGCCTCTGTCCCATCACAGTCCTAGAGAGCTGAGAGCTCCTCAGACCCAGCATCCTGCTAGGCCTGACACCCACCCCAGACCCTAGTGTTACCGGGGCCCTTCTCAGATTCTTGGACAGCAATACCATAGAAATGAATATCTCTTCCACAAGACTCTTAGGCAAGCAAAGCTTTTTATTTTAAAGAGATAACCTGTGGGACTCTCCTGGTGGCGCAGTGGTTAAGAATAAGCCTGCCAATGCAGGGGACATGGGTTCGAGCCCTGGTCCGGGAAGATCCCACATGCCGCGGAGCAACTAAGCCCATGTGCCACAACTACTGAGCCCACGTGCCACAACTACTGAAGCCCACGCGCCTAGAGCCCGTGCTCCACAACAAGAGAAGCCACCACAATGAGAAGCCCAAGCCCCGCAACGAAGAGTAGCCCCTGCTCGCCGCAACTAGAGAAAGCCCACGCACAGCAACCAAGACCCAATGCAGCCAAGTAAATAAATAAATAAAAGAGATAACTTGTGCACAAGGAAGAAGGCAGAAAAAAACAAAATGCCAGCTCCCACAGAAGGAGCAAGTTGCTTTCATAACAAAAGGGATCTTGTGATCACTGATAATTTCCAGAAATCGTCAAACTTCTTTGACCAGCAGCAGGCAGCTCCATGATGGCTATCAGGAATTGGGAGTGCTTCTGTGAGGGGAATGGAATGCATGAGCATTTTCTGCAAGAAAGCACAGGAACAGATAAGGTTAAAATTTATAGTTGAGCTTCTTGTCTTGTGGCAACTAGGTATACTTGTTAGTGTGACAGAGATAAAGTTCATCTTTTACTCCTGCGAGCCTGGTTTTTGACTCGAGGGCTCAGGTCCCCAGGGACTTTGTTTTTTAGCTTGCAAGGCCTCTTTTGTCCAAAGCTGTTCCCCAGTCCTTTTCCAAAATGGCTATACTCCTGTCTTCCTATCTCACTAGTGCAGACTCTCCCTGTCTCTCTTTCTTCCAGACCCCAGCAAAATTCAGGCCCTTCCCTCCTCAGTCCTCATGCCACTCGAGTCCATCTATTTATTCAAGCAAACATTAAATGAGCTTCTACAAGGAATCAGGTAAAGGAGGGTTGGGGTCTGGAGTGCAGCGTACAGCAGCACAGAAGAGGCATTTGGGCTGAGATTTGAAGGACACGTAGGAGTTTGCCAAAGGGTTAAAGGATAGGAAGGTATTTGAGGAAGGAACTGTAGGTACAAATGCACAGAGAGGGCCGGGGGGTGTTCTGAGAACTCCACACCGACACAGCTGCACATAAAGTGAAAAGCAGGCAAGAGGGAGAAGAGAGACGTGGAGGGAGCAGACTGTGGGAAACAGACCATGGGGTTGGGAGCAGGAATGGAAGCAGGGACACCAGTTAGGATACCTTGAAGCAATCTAAGCAAGAGATGATAGTGGCGTTGGCTAAGAGGGGAGCTGCAGAAGTACTTAGCAGCAGCAGGTTTTAAGATAGACTTTGGAGGAGAAATAGACATAACTTGGTGATAAATAAAAGTTAGAGATAAAGGGAAATGAGAAGCCAAAAACGACTCAAGTTTCTGGTACAAATAATGAAGACTGGAGCACCGCCAAATCCAGGAAACAAGATCAAAAGTTCCATTTTAGACATAGTTAAGTTAGAGATGTCTGAGCTCAGCAGTAGAAACTGGATATATAAATCTGGAATCATCAGCACAGAAAGAGTATGTGAGACCGCAGGCGTGGCTGAGATCACCTGGTCCTCAGGCGATGCAGGGATGCCTGGTTCAAGCTGACCAAAAAAAGATCCCAATGTAGGCAGCAGATCTTCCTTATCACTTTGTGGACAGCTAGATTCCCCTTATCTAATTTTTTTTTCTTGGTCAGGAGTGAATCTCTGCTTTCTAGTATGGCCTTTAGACTCCTACAAGCAAGGCCCCTGCCCTAATCCCACGACTCAGGGGATCCCTGCTTTGGAGTGCCTTCCTCAAAGTTTGCTGTCTCCTCTGGTGCCTGGGACTGGCTGGGCCAGGAGTGCTGCCCCTTTGTGTCACCCTAAATCTGTATCAGGATCTCTGTGTGCCACTGTCCCTATTTTTTCCCTTCAGAAGAAAGCACAGGATTTTTCTAAAATGAATCCTGGAGTATGGAAGATCTTTCTAGATATGTCACAAAACTCATAACCCATAAAAGAAAAGATCAAAATTTTAACAATGTAAAATAGAAATTCTGTGTAGCAAAAACCACCATAAGCAGGCTTCCCTGGTGGCACAGTGGTTATGAGTCTGCCTGCCAATGCAGGGAACACGGGTTCGAGCCCTGGTCTGGGAGGATCCTACATGCCGCGGAGCAACTAAGCCCGTGAGCCGCAACTGCTGAGCCCGTGTGCCACAACTACTGAGGCCCGCATGCCTAGAGCCCGTACTCTGCAACAAGAGAAGCCACCGCAATGAGAAGCCCATGCACCGCAACAAGGAGTAGCCCCCGCTCGCCACAACTAAAGAAAAGCCCTCGCACAGCAGTGAAGACCCAACGCAGACAAAAATTAATTAATTAATTAATTAATAATTTTTTAAAAACCACCGTAAGCAAAAGAAAAAAGACAAAAAAATCAAACTGAAAAAAATCAAAACTCTTACTAGTGACAAAGGTTTCATTTCTCCAATATAGAAGAAGCTCTTAGAAATTAATAATAATAATACTAACAGAATAGTAATAATAATCCAACAGAAAAATGAGCAAAGGAAAGTGTTCAGATAAAAGAAAATAGGGACTTCCCTGGTGGCGCAGTGGTTAAGAATCCACCTGCCAATGCAGGGGACACGGGTTCAAGCCCTAGTCCAGGAAAATCCCACATGCCACAGAGCAATTAAGCCCGTGCGCCACAACTGCTGAACCTGTGCTCTAGAGCCCGTGAGCCACAACTACTGAGCCCATGAGCCACAACTACTGAGCCCACTTGCCTAGAGCCCATGCTCCGCAACAAGAAAAGCCACCACGATGAGAAGCCCCCGCACCACAACGAAGAGTAGCCCCTGCTCGCCGCGACTAAAGAAAGCCCACGCGCAGCAACAAAGACCCAGCACAGCCAAAAATACATAATAAATTTTTTTAAAAAAAGAATATACACATGGCCCTAAATATAAAAAGATGCTCAACTTTACTCATAAAAATAAAAGGTGCAAATTAAAACAACTCAGAAATATTTTTTATCCAATCAGATTAGCAAAGATAATGCTTTGGTATGGTGAAATTGTTAAGAGATGGGCACTCCCAAATATTTGTTTTTATATTCAAAGATCACCTCTGGAAAGATACCAAAGAAATTAGTAATAATATTTGCCTCTGGGAAGGGGAACAGGGTAGGGGGAAGATTTTTTTTAAAATTCTGTATCCTTTTGCTCCTTTTGAATTTTGAACCATGTGAATGTGTTACCTTTTTTAAAAATTAATAAAATTTTAATTAATAGAAAATATAAATAAATATGGTTGTCTGAGTCCAAATCTATGTTTGCAAATTTGTTTGGAGGATGCCGCCCCTCTTGCTTGGTCTATCCAAATCCTAAACACCCCACAGGACCCAGTTCAGGTACTGCTTTCCCTGAAGCCTTTTTTTTTTGGCCACACGGCATGTGGGATCTTAGTTCCCCAAGCAGGGATCAAACCCACGCCCCCTGCACTGGAAGTACGGAGCCTTAACCACTGGACCACCAGGGAAGTCCCCCCACAAAGCCTTTCTTGATCACTTAGCCCATACTGACCTCTCCCTCCCCTGAACACAGTGACCATTTTTTACAGTCTGGGTCAGGTAAGTACAAGTAGTTAAAGAACACCAAGGTAAAAATAGAAAGCTTGAATTCTTATCTAAGCTCAAGCCCTTAAGTCATTCGAAAATTCAGACCCTTCTCTGAGCTTGTGTGGGCCAGACACTGTGCAGGGGGGTGAGTGCAGAGAGGGAATAGCAAGATAAGTTTAATTAGACCTGGCACTGAAGAGTTCCACATTGTGCTCTCCAAGAGCCCTGTTCTCTCCTTCCTTGGCCCACAGCCAAACTAGATTCCCCAGGCTTCCTTTTCCTACTTCCTGCCAAAGGAATATGGGCAGTAACGATGGGTACTATTTCCAAACTTGGTGCATAAAACCTGCTTCCAAGCCTGGATCCTCTGCATCATCCTCTCCCCCGCCCCCACCTGCCGCCTCCCCCTGCCCCATGTGATGTCTGGATTTCCACATCTACAGGAACTTCAGGAGTCACGAGTTGAATATGATAGAACCTCTATCTACCTGGGTGTCCCTCATTTCTCTTTCACCACAGACCCACGCTGGACAGTGACAACTTATATCAGGTTAAGTTACTGATATTTTAGGATGTTTCTTATAGCAGCTAGTGTTACTTACCCTGACTAATATACAAGTATGGAAATAGAGTCATAATAGTCCTATAAACACAAAATTGTCCTGCAACATTACCATGCTTCCCGAATCAAATGGCTTCTGAGCTATCCACAGCACTATTTTTAACTTTCCTCAAATCATCAACTTCACATCCACATGCTCTTCATTTACATCTTCATACTATGGTGATACAAATCTGCCTGTCCAGGGAGAGAGAGCCAAAGCCCCATCCTTAAGCTAAGGAATTGGACCACTTCCTTAGTCATTTCTTACACTTCCGTCTGTCTTCTTATCCAGGCAAGGAGTAGAGAAAAGACCTTTCAATTATTTGTTGTAAAGTTACTCATTATGTTATTGGTAGGCATTGCAGTGTCACACACGTTTCCCACTTTTGCAATAATGTCCCGTCCCTAAGGCAAACTATCTGACAGGTTTACATGGCACCCTGAAAACTACTGTTTCCTAAATTGGAAGGAATCTGAACATCTCATAGCTTGTGTGACTGGCAAGATTTTCACAATGGAATGCTGACAGAGAGAGGCAGTGCAATGGAATCACTGAGAGCATGGCCAGGCTCTGGACAACCTGGAAGCAAGTCCCAAGCCTAATTCCACCACTCACTGGCTGCATGACTTTATTCAAGTCACTTAATCTCTCTAAGTCTCAGTTTCCCATGAACTGAGGATAATTATAGTACCTGTCTCAGGGTCATGTGATAATTTGATTAAATTTTCTCATCCTTCCAGGCTTCCTCCCCCCATTCTTAGCTGCTAAGATACTAGAGCCCAGCTCTAGAATCTGATTTTGTAAGCCCCTCCAGACTTTGTAGATTAAATCTCTGACTGCAGCAAATAAAAATTAGAACTCCACCATTTGCATCCAAAGAAACGGTGAGAGGGACAAATTAGATTTCAACAGAAAGAATAACACAGGCCCGGCAAGTTCTGGAAGGTCACCTGCCCTGTCCACACTGCACAGCTGCCCAGCTCTGGGAAAGCAGCCAGCTCTTCAGTGAGGTGGGGACTACAGGCTTTTGGCCACAGAGACTCCCAAGTATCTTTGTGTGATTCATGTGTTAAAGTGTCTGCTTTAACACAGGAAAGTTAAAGCAGGAAGCCTGCTTTTGGCTGGAGTTCTGCAGCAGGTAAAAAGAAAAAGAAAGCCCATTATTGTCTACTGGTAGCTTCTCAGTGTCAAAAGGAGGAATAGATAAGAGATTTTTTTTTTTTAAAGAGAGAAATAAAAAGGAAAAAAACTTGCAGAAAATAATATACTACCTTCTTGGCTTAGATTCAAGAAAGACAAGAAAGATAAGGGAAATACCAAGAGGTAAAGTTCTGAGCCAGGCAGGCAGAAGACCCTGTTATGGGATGTATCCTTACATTAGACAGTGGACTTTCTTATATTTTTAGGTGATAGAGGCTGAAATTAGCTGACTTGCTTAAGAGGAAGAGCAAGGCAAAATGCAACTGTATTGCAGGTTGGTTTTGTCAGAGTTGCACGGTCTAAGGGGAAATAGCATAAAGCCAGGAAGGTCATCGTAAAGGAGAATAAGACAGAGGACTGAGTGTCAAATAGGATCTAGAGTTTTGGGCTCTGAAGCTGGGAGCAGAACCATGATTTTGGCTATCAGCCCAGGTTACTTTCTTTGCACCTTGAAGCCTCCACTGATGCTAGGATGGGTTAGCAAGTAGCTTGTAAAACCAAGATCCTTTTACCCCTTAGGTAAAATCAGAATACGGGTGAAGAGCACTTGTCACCTTGTGTTTGTAGCACTTCCTGTTCAGTCCGGCTTCCTGTGCAGGAACCAGAAGTCAAAGTCATAAGGGCTCTGGAGAGGAGTGAGAGGAGAAGGAACAGCAAAGGGCTGAGAAGGATCAGATAAGGGGGAAAAAGAGGAGGAAAGTGAAAGCTGAGATGACGGAGAAGCTGAGAGAAGATAGTGCTTGAAGACAGAGGAATCAAATGTGTCCAACTCTGGGACTTCCCTGGTGGTCCAGTGGTCAAGACTCTGCACTTCCAGTGCAAGGGGCGCGGGTTCGATCCCTGGCTGGGGAACTAAGATCCCACATGCGGCACAGTGCAGCAAAAAAAAAAAAAAAGTGTCCAATTCTGCTGGCAGATCCAGAAGACTGAAAAGTGTCTATTAGATCTGTTAATGTAGAGGTCATAGGTGCCTTAGCTTTTTTGGTAGATTGGTGGGGTCAAAACAAGACTGGAGTGTTTTGAAGAACAAGTGAGGAAGTGGAGACAGCATGTATGGAGAGCTCTCTTGAGATGCTCCCTATTTAAGAGAGAAGAATAAGGATGGTTGGAGATCAGGTTAGGTCCAGAGAGAAGATCGAGTTTGTTTTGTCTTGGTTTGCATCATTTTAATTTTTTTTTTATAAATTTATTTATTTTTGGCTGCGTTGGGTCTCTGTTGCTGTGCATGGGCTTCCTCTAGTTGCAGCGAGCAGGGGCAACTCTTCATTGCGGTGCACGGGCTTCTCATTGTGGTGGCTTCTCTTGTTGCGGAGCATGGGCTCTAGGCTCGTGGGCTTCAGCAGTTGTGGCTCACGGGCTCTAGAGTGCAGACTCAGTAGTTGTGGCACACAGGCTTAGTTGCTCCGCGGCATGTGGGATCTTCCCAGACCAGGGCTCGAACCCGTGTCCCCTGCATTGGCAGGCAGATTCTTAACCACTGCACCACCAGGGAAGCCCTGCATTATTTTAATTTTTAAAGATGGAGTGTCAATTGGGTTTTGGGGTTGAGTAGAAGAGGTTGAAGATGTCAGAGAGGGAAGGAAACTGAGTCCCTCTAAAACCGAGCTCCTCTGCTCAGTTTTTGATTAACCTCTCTACCCAAAATATTATTCCCTTTCTTGTCCAACACCTGTTCCCCTCAAGACTGAGGAGAATCAAAGGAAAAGGGGGATTGATACCGAGGTGGACACTTTGGGGACCTCCTGGGCATAAAAGCCTTTCCATATTCCCCGTTTCTTGTTTGTAGGAAATAGACTTTCAGCCTCCTAGACCTTCCAAAGGACAGGTTCAAACAGTTACTAATTAGGAGAATAAAGGAATGAAGAAAAAAAACAGTAGTGAAATGAGGCCTGGGCCTGGTTCCTCTGCGGGGGAGGTGCAGAGCAATCTGATACGTATCTCTGAGTTCTTCTACAGGAAGTAAGGCCCCCACCCAGGGGGAGGATGGTAACTTGAGGCTGAGTTCAAACACATGGATCCCCGGCCAGATGGAGCCAGAAGGGTGATGATTGAGTTTTCTGGAACACCACCCAGTTAAGTTACCACCAACCAATCAAAGGAGGGTTACACACCCTGCAACCCTTTCCCTAAATTTGCCTATAAAAACTTCCCTGAAACCCATCAGGGAGTTTGGGCCTTCTGAGCACGAACGTCCCGTTCTCCCTGCACGGCCCTTGCAATGAACCTTTCTCTGCTCCAAACTCCAACGTTTCAGTTCGTTTGGCCTCACTCTTCGTTGGGAACATGAACTTGGGGTCGGCAACCGGAAGAGCGGGAGAGTGTGGCTGAGACAGTTATTGTTCTCCAGTAGCCACTCTCCCATGTTCTGTGGTGGTTCAATCTATGAATGGGATGAAACAGAGAACAATAAAAGAAGTATTGGCCTTTGGTAGGAAGAGGAACACTTCCTCTCTTCAGAACTGAGCTCTACACCTTGTGTGATCTTAGGCAAGTTCCTTAAACTTTCTGCACCCGAGTTTCATCATCTGTAAAATAGCGTAAGAGTAGATACACACACAGCACAGTGCTATATAAATGTTTGCTGTGGCTGTTAGGACACAACGGAAGGGAAAGGGAGAGGATAGCTATAGATGTGAGTAGACTTTTAATTTGTTATAGCAAAAACAAGCATGTTTCTTTGTGGTGCCTCCTAAATTATCTGTGAAATAGAAGACAAAATCCTTAAATGCAACTTCATGGTGTGGGAGCAGATGAATCAGAAATATAAAAAGATTTACAAAGTCTACAAACAATAAATGGAGAGGGTGTGGAGAAAAGGGAGCCCTCCTACACGGTTGGTGAGAATGTAAGTTGGTGCAGCCACTATGGAAAAAAGTATGGAAGTTCCTTAAAAAACTAAAAATAGAGTTACCGTATGATCCAGAAATCCCACTCCTGGGCATATGTCTGGAGAAAACTCTAATTTGAAAAGATACAGGCACCCCAATGTTCATAGCAGCATTGTTTATGATAGCCAAGACATGGAAACAACCTAAATGTCCATCAACAGATGAATGGATAAAGAAGATGTGGTACATATATACAATGGAATACTACTCAGCCATAAAAAAGAATGAAATAATACCATTTGCAACAACATGGATGAACCTAGAGATTATCATACTAAGTGAAGTAAGCCAGACAGAAAAGGACAAATATCATATGATATCACTTATATGTAGAATCTAAAATATGATTCAAATGGACTTATTTACAAGAAAGAAACAGACTCATAGACATAGAAACCAAACTTATTGTTACCAAAGGGGAAAGGCTGCAGGGATGGGTGGAAGGGGGGGATGAATTAAGACTTTGGGATTAGCAGATACAAACTACTATATACAAAATAGATAAACAATAAGGTCCTGGGGGCTTCCCTGGTGGTGCAGTGGTTGAGAATCTGCCTGCCAATGCAGGGGACACGGGTTCGAGCCCTGGTCTGGGAAGATCCCACATGCCGCGGAGCAACTAGGCCCGTAAGCCACAACTACTGAGCCTGCGCGTCTGGAGCCTGTGCTCCACAACAAGAGAGGCCGCGATAGTGAGAGGCCCGCGCACCGCAATGAAGAGTGGCCCCCGCTTGCTGCAACTAGAGAAAGCCCTCGCACAGAAACAAAGACCCAACACAGCCAAAAATAAATAAATAAATTTTAAAAAAATCTGCTTTAAAAAAAAAAAAACAATAAGGTCCTACTATATAGCACAGGGAACTATATTCAATATCTTGTAATAACCTGTAATGAAAAAGAATATATATATATATGTATATATAACTGAATCACTTTGCTGTACACCAGAATCTAGCACAACATTGTAAATCAACTATACTTCAATTTTTTAAAAAAGATTTACAAAGTTATGGAACAAGCTGTAGAAAAAATTAGGGCAAGCTGACTAGAGAAAAGCAGAAAAACTGCCAAGCAGCACTGATGGGCCATGTGAAGCTGTGGATTATGAATTTATCATCATAACAATCTTCTCCCCTATAGAATTTTCTATAACAATTTCAGCCCCTAGGATTCAGTAGTAGAAAAGCCAGATGAAAAGGACAGAGGTAAGAGGAGCAAGGGAGCTGCAGGTGTCTGTGGAGAATCATTATAATGTTAGATTATAGAATATGATCTAGAAAGAACATGAAGCCAGGAGGGGTGGATAAAAGAGGGGAAAAAATAATGACAGATTGAAGGTATTGATGAAGTCAGAGAGCTATTGCAGTGGTGGGGAGTGGTGAGCGCATCCGGGCTCACCACTCAGGTGCACATGTCCGCACAACTATACATATTGGTTTTCTAATTAAATTCCTGTTTTCTGGCTGAAAAGTGCCACCATGGCTTAACTTCTATGGATAGTCGAGATGCTAATAAATGTAAATGATCCATAGGTTGTGGACTGGATTCCACCCCCGTTCAGCCCCACCCCAGTACAGGATGGTCCCTCCGGCATTTCACTCCACCCATGATGTCAAAGACCTGATCACCTGCTTCAGTGGAGCTCAAAATATCCTGAGTCATTGAAAGTGGGGTGTCCACATGGGGCAGTATGGTTGGGGTGCAGCACTGTCTCAGGACACACACACAGGTAACCTTCATCATTAGTAACGTGTACGCATAGTGGATGGGGAACCTCCTCCCAACGATGACTGGGAGATCATCAGCCAACACTGGTGACATGGGGTGGTCATGTGACTGTTGACAGGCAGTCCACAGGGCATAGCTTCTTTTTTTTTTTTTTTTTTAAATAATGTGAGTTGTTTTGTTTTGTTTTGTTTTGTTTTAATTTTTATTTTATTTATTTATTTATTTATTTTTGGCTGTGTTGGGTCTTCGTTTCTGTGTGAGGGCTTTCTCTAGTTGCGGCAAGTGGGGGCCACTCTTCATCGCGGTGCGCGGGCCTCTCACTGTTGCGGCCTCTCTTGTTGCGGAGCACAGGCTCCAGATGCGCAGGCTCAGTAGTTGTGGCTCACGGACCTAGTTGCTCCGCGGCATGTGGGATCTTCCCAGACCAGGACTCGAACCCGTGTCCCCTGCATCGGCAGGCAGATTCTCAACCACTGCGCCACCAAGGAAGCCCCAGGGCATAGCTTCTGCCCAGCTTCCTGATTCTGGCTGATGGAGGTGGTACGGGCTCAGGCATCTTGGTGCTGACCCTGGAATAAGAGTCACTCCCAGTCCAGACTCCCAGCCTACCTATCACTACCATCTCCTTGCTATCAGAAGTCCCCATGACCCTTATCTAGTTTCTCCAGGGCAAGGATGTGGGATTTGAATTACCTGCCTATCCCTGTTCTGTTCCCTATCTATTGTAATGACATAAACTCCATGCCTTGATCCCCTTCCCTTTTTATTCCCCAAAGCTTGTTTGAAAATAAACACTACGCCCAGATACACACACACACACACACACACACACACACACACACACACACACTACTCTACTCTACTCTAAACATTAGCCCTTTGCTTCTATTTGCATTCCTCCTACTAGCATAATCCTAAATTTCCTTGAGGTAGTATGTATTTCCCACTGTCTAGAGCCCTGGGCAGCAAATATTTCCTGTAAAGGGCCAGATAGGAAACACTTTAGGTTCCAGGGTCATAGAACCTCTGTTGCAACTACTCAGCTCTGCCATACTGGTGTAAAAGCAGCCATAGACAATCATAAACTAGGGAGGGTGTCTGTGTTCCAATAAAACTTTATTTATAGGCATTGAAATTTGAATTTCCTGTAACTTTTGTATGCCACAACGTATTATTCTTCTTTTGATTTTCTTTAACTTTTATTTTTTTTTTGGTTGCGTTGGGTCTTCGTTGCTGCGCATGGGCTTTCTCTATTGCAGTGAGCGGGAGCTACTCTTCGTTGCAGTGCGCAGGCTTATTGCGGTGGCTTCTCTTGTTGCGGAGCATGGGCTCCAGGCGCATGGGCTTCAGTAGTTGCAGTACGTGGGCTCAGTAGTTGTGGCTCGCAAGCTGTAGAGAGCAGGCTTAGTAGTTGTGGCACATGGGCTTAATTGCTCCACAGCATGTGGGATCTTCCCAGACCAGGGAGCGAACCCATGCCCCCTGCATTGGCAGGCAGATTCTTAACCACTGCACTACCAGGGAAGTCCCCTCTTTAACTATTGAAAAGTGTAAAAACCATTCTTAGTTATAGACTGTCCCAGAAAAACAACAATGGGCCAGATTTGGCCCATGGACAGTAGTTTACCCACCCTCTGTCTAGAGGAAGAAAATGCAGAAAGGAAACACACACACACACATAAAGAAAAATATTCCAAGATATCTCATGATTATTTATAGTGGGATACTAAACTGCTTTTAAATTTTAGAGTAGAAGGTGCTTATTACAGCATTCTTCAAGTTTTCATGGAGGGGAAGTACTTCTGCTACATTTGTGAGCAGATAAGGTAGGGGGTCTCCAGGGAAAGAAAACCAGGAGTGGCTTTCTTGACATAAGAGAAGCCATTTTTGACCTAAACCACTTTGTGATCTAAGCCTGGCCACAAAGCTAGCCCTTGAACAGGTCTCAGTAATGAATGATCTTAAGGGAACAAAAGAATGCAGAAATAAACTGTTATCAGTCAAAAGAAGTAGTAATAGCAAAGATAACAAATCAGCTGTAAAGGCCCCCAGTTCTGTTTCAAAGACTACCCTAAAGCATTGTCTTGAGCTGTTTTGCAGAATTTAAACCCTCCTCAGGTGCTCAACCACGAGACCAACTGGAACCTAAGGGATGAAATGTTGACCTTTTCTGACCCTCGTGACTTCTCTCAACTAAAGCTTGGACTCTGCAGTCACCCAAGCCCCATCATGGATATGCATGTACCCTTAACTTGAAACTTCCCTGATTTTGTTGTTCATGGAGACACTGCTTTGGGAAAGATCCCTAGTCTTTCCCAAAGATCCCTGGTTCTCCTTACTTCCTGCAGGTAATAAATCCTTCCTTCTCTCAATCTTTGCCTTGGTTGTGTCTTTTAGCTCGACACACGCCCAGAGGTGAATCCAGTTTTTGGGTAACACATTCTCCAGAAGAGAACTCTATTGAAAGAGTACTTCAGGTCTCTTTCTCCTCTCGCCAAACTCGTGACTCAGTTGGTGAAATGAGGCAAGTGGCTGCTAAACCACGGCCCAGTCTTCTGGCTCTTGCTCTCACATAGGGCTTGCAGGCCCACACGGAGCACACGCTTCCTCCACTCTCGCTCCCCTCCTTCTAGAGCAGCAGAGTATACACATCCCAGGCAGTGCACCAGTCAATCCACTGAGATGCGAGAATAAAATATTAGGCTATGAGAAGAAGTATTTATTTTTATTTTTATTTCATTCTCTTAAATTTATATTTTAATAATTTTTTAAAGAAAAATAATGCAACAGTAAATTTATATGTAGTGATTTGTAAATGAATGAATATATGAGAATGAGTACTCAAAAATCATTTATTCATAGGAATTTGCAAGTATAAAAGTGTGTTGCTCTCTCCCAGTAGATGGGCTAGGGGCCAGGCTGTGATCCTCTATGCTTCTAGCTGAGTAAAGAACTGTTCTATAGCCCGAATTTTCCCCACAGATTGTCCCAAAGTCTGAATCTTGCTGAAGGGTGGCTTCAGGAGACGATTCATAGGAAGTCTCACGCTGGCCTCCGGCCTCAGCATCCTCCTCCAGCACAGTACCAGGTTAAAGCAGATGGTGCCCCTCCATCCCCATCTGCCTCTGGGCATTTACCCTCCATTCAGAATCCAGTGAGGACCCAGTGTGATTAACTGGCTCCCTGGAACCGCCCCAAAGTTAGCTCTCTGTATGTTGACATGAAAAGATACTTTGCTAAGTGAAAGAAACAATGTACCTTTTTTCCTTTGTGTATTTTGTATTGTTGCCTATAAATACACATGCAATGGAATATTAAATGAACTGAACTCAGTGAAGTACAATCATGTCTCAGCTTTCTTTCCTACCACAGCCTTCACCCAGGCTGCATTGAATGCCCTTTCACACCCCCTTCCCATGATGTCTCAAATAGATCTCATAGATTTCTGGTCACTTTCAGATGGAAAGAGTCTCACATTGGTAATTAAAACTAAACTCAGGATTTCCCTGGTGGTCCAGTGGTTAAGACTCCATGCTTCCTCTGCAGGGGACACAGGTTCCATCCCTGGTCAGGGAACTAAGATCCCACAGGTCGCGCAGTGCGGCCAAAATAATAAATAAAATAAAATAAATAAAATAAAACTAAACTCACTTCGAGGTATTGAAATGATTCTGTTCTGCCTAAATCAAAATTCAAGACATTTCCAATTCAGAATTTCCCCCGTTAACCTTGCACTTCCAGCTCAGTCCAGTTCTGTGGCCTGGGGACTTGTAGTGATGAAAGAAGATGTGAATAGCCCTTTCATTCTCCATCCACCTCCTTCACCTCCCACAGTTGGCTCCTCCAGAGTCCCCAGAGCATATTTGCACAAGAGTTTACTTGAAAGACATAGCTGGAAAGAAGACAGCAAACTCTGTGTCACATTTCAGCTCTTCCAAGAACTCTCTCACCACACTTTGCCCTGGTAGCGTCATTGAGATTGCACTGGGTATATGTTTCTGCAACTCTCCCAAGACTTTCTCCCCAAGAAAGTTACCAGGTTCCCAATCACTCTGAGTGGTTTCCTTGGAACACCGCGCCCCTCTCCCCATCTGACACACACACATACACAAACATACTTAGAAAACCATAGCACTTGCCCCTTATGCTTTAACTTTCATAGAATTTCAGACTTATATAGACTGAAGGTGGATGCTAGGGTGAAGGTCAAAGGATCTATTCAGCCAACTTTTAAGTAATCCTTTAGGTATGTGTATTGCCTAAGGCTAGAGCATTTGTCAAAATATTTAGATATCAGAAGCCTCATTCGGGCTTCCCTGGTGGCGCAGTGGTTAAGAATCCGCCTGCCAATGCAGGGGACACAGGTTCAAGCCCTGGTCCGGGAAGACCCCACATGCCGCAGAGCAACTAAGCCTGTGCGCCACAACTACTGAGCCCGCATGCCTAGAGCCCATGCTCCGCAATAAGAGAAGCCACCGCAATGAGAAACCTGCGCACCGCAACAAAGAGTAGCCCCCACTCGCCACAACCAGAGAAAAGCCTGGGGGCAGCAACGAAGACCGAACGCAGCCAAATAAATAAATAAATAATATAAATAAATAAATAAAAGTAAATAATAAAATTAATTTATTAAAAAAAAGAGTCCCATTCAACATTCTGTTACACACACGTACACACACACACACACACACACACACACACATTATGGCAGGAACATTCTACAAACACACAGAGAAGTAGTCATGGTTCTCTCCAGAGAAAGGCTCAGGAGTTTGGGGTAGGAAGAAGGCATCCTCTATTTAAAGTATACCCATTAAAGTACTTAAAAACAATTTTTAACATGTGTATATATTACTTTTTCAATTTTAAGAAAACTGGCTGTTAAAAACATTGAAATCCTCCCTGTTCATTCTCCCATCTCCAAGATGGTCTCTGAAACACCTTACTGGGGTATGGTGCCTACACTGGTGTAACAGAAAAGTGTGGGTGGTATTACACAAAGCCAAGCAATGGCCTTGTTAAAGCAACTTCTCAAACAAGTTGATTTAATCAAGGGTTAAAGTTTTATTTTAAGCTATCCCTCAAGGGATCTAGGCTTCCAAGAAACCCAGTTGAAAACAATTTTTTCTTTGGAGGAAAAAGGAGTATGTAGATAAAATTATTAGCTAAGATGCAAGAAAAACATGTTTGGTTAAAGATCATTAGGCCCATCACAAGACTAATGCGCAACTGAGAGGGTTAAATTCTAACTTTCTAAAAGGGACTGTTAATCAGATCAATCAGATCAAACAACAAGGTTCTTTTCCATTTAGTCTATCCAAGTGGTTCAACTTGACCATCTGGGCAATAGCATAAGAGTTCATCTTTTCTCAGGTTTTGGATCATTTTTTTTTCCTGTTTCTAATATCTGGATTCCCAGTCTTTTTTTTTTTTTCAGTTTTATTGAGATATATTTGACATATATCTCTGTGTAAGTTTAAGGTGTACAGCATAATGACTTGACTTACATATATTGTGAAATGATGACCACAAGAAGTTTAGTTAACATCCACCATCTCATGTAGATACCAAAAAAGCAAAAGAAAAAAATGCATTTTTCCCCCTCGCAATGAGAACTCTCAGCATCTACTCTCTTAACTACTTCCAAATATACCATATGGCAGGGTTAACTACACTCATCATGTTGTACATGACATCCCCAGTACTTGTTTATCTTATGATTGGAAGTTTGTACCTTTTGACCTGGATTTCCAGGCATACTTGTCAATAAGGTTGGTTGTTTCTCCTTAAATTCTTTGTCCTTCTGCTGTCTCTGTACTGTCAACATTCTCCTCCAGACCCCCGCCTCAGCCTCACTCCTTTCTCAGAAACAAATAAACAGTGAGCACCGTTCCAGGAAGTGGGGACAGAGCAGTGACACTGAAGCTGTGCCCTCGCAGACATCCGGTAACTGGGTAACTGTCTCAGGCTGGGCGCCTGACGTGCGTGCTGTGTGGAGACGCACCCTGTGCGTGTCCGAGTGGCTGAGCTGAGACCTGAAGGATAAGATGTTAGATGAGGGAGAAGGCAGTACAGACCAGGGCCCGTGCGGCCTCAAACTCCTACCCGCTGGGGGCCACAGGGACTTTGAAATCCCTTCACTTTCTGTCTTCTTCCTCCCCCTACACAAGGCCGAAGTGCAGCACCTTCAGCCTCGGGGAAGCTGTATCTCTTTTCTTGCCCCGGGCCAACACTTACACGTGTGCTCCATCTGCCTATCTCCCAAGCCAGAAATCCTGCTGTCTTTAACTCGAGTATTCACTTTTTTCACTTATTTACCTATGGATCTGATGTGGCTGCTTGGAAGGTATCAAGAGTTCCCTCCCCACAGTGTCCAGTTGGTTCTTTTGAGGCCGCTGTCAAATATCTCTTCTATCTGTACGCCCTGCAGAAAGCCCCTCTTCAATGCCACTTTTCAAAATTCATCATCTCTAACTTGACCTATCACCATTCTTTACCAGCTGATCTTCTGGCCCTTCCTCATTGCAACGCAATAGCTTATGGGGACAGACCCCTGATTAAAGGATCCTTTAGTGACTCACTTGTCCAGATTGTAGCTAAACTCTTCAAGATCTGGTCCCTGGCCACCCACCTCTCTTGCATCTCCTCTCAAAAGTACCCTTCAGGCTTCCCTGGTGGCGCAGTGGTTGAGAATCTGCCTGCCAATGCAGGGGACACGGGTTCGAGCCCTGGTCTGGGAAGATCCCACATGCCGCGGAGCAACTGGGCCCGTGAGCTACAATTACTGAGCCTGCGCGTCTGGAGTCTGTGCTTCTCAACAAGAGAGGCCGCGATAGTGAGAGGTCCACGCGCCGCGATGAAGAGTGGCCCCCGCCTGCCACAACTACAGAAAGCCCTGGCACAGAAACGAAGACCCAACACAGCCATAAATTAATTAATTAATTTAAAAAAAAAATCATCTTTAAAAAAAAAAAAAGTACCCTTCATCTAAACTTTCAAAAATTTCCCTTTGTTGCATAATATTTCATGCCTTTGTTCCTTTACGTATACTCTCACGTCTAATTTATTTAAGCAACCATTCTTTTTTTCTAATAAATTTATTTATTTATTTATTTTTGGCTGCATTGGGTCTTCGTTGCTGCACGCGGGCTTTCTCTAGTTGCGGTGAGCGGGGGCTACTCTTCGTTGTGTGAGCTTCTCATTGCGGTGGCTTTTCTTGCTGCGGAGCACGGGCTCAGTAGTTGTGGCACATGGGCTTAGTTGACCGGCATGTGGGATCTTCCTGGCCCAGGGCTCAATCCCCTGTCCTCTACATTGGCAGGCGGATTCTTAACCACTGCGCCACCAGGGAAGTCCCCACTGAGAGACCTTTATTGTAGGTCTGTGCTTTCTTATCTGTATCTTCCCACAGGTCCACAGAGCTGTCTGAGGGAGCTGCTGCTGTCTTTTTTTTTTTTTTTTAACATCTTTATTGGAATATAATTGCTTTACAGTGGTGTGTTAGTTTCTGCTTTATAACAAAGTGAATCAGTTATACATATACACATGTTCCGATATCTCTTCCCTGTTGCGTCTCCCTCCCTCCCACCCTCCCTATCCCACCCCTCTAGGTGGTCACAAAGCACCGAGCTGATCTCCCTGTGCTATGCAGCTGCTTCCCACTAGCTATCTATTTTACATTTGGTAGTGTATATATGTCCATGCCACTCTCTCACTTCATCCCAGCTTACCCTTCCCCCTCCCCGTATCTTCACGTCCATTCTCTAGTAGGTCTGCGTCTTTATTCCTGTCCTGCCTCTAGGTTCTTCATGACCATTTTTTGTTTGTTTTTTAGATTCCATATATATGTGTTAGCATACCGTATTTGTTTTTCTCTTTCTGACTGACTTCACTCTGTATGACAGACTATAGGTCCATCCACCTCGCTACAAATAACTCAATTTCATTTCTTTTTATGGTTGAGTAATACTCCATTGTACATATGTGCCCCATCTTCTTTATCCATTCGTCTTAGTCATCTCTGTGTCTCGTGCTCCCTGGCACAATACGGGGCACAGAGTAGACTCCCCAAAGTGTTTGTCACCTGAATGGCCAGCTGGCCAGATGAAGGAAGGAAGAAAATTAATAATAAATACACCCATTCCTTTGAGGATTAAGACTAAACTCTTTAACGCAATCCTCCTAGTTCAGCCGGTGCCAGCCTCTCCAGCCTCAGCTCTTGGCCCTTTCCCAGTCCGACTCCCTCTCAGGGCTCCCGTCTTCTCTCCCAGTTCCCAAACCTGCCCAGCCCTCCCCCGCCAGAGGACGGTGCGAGAGGTTCCCTGTGCCGGAGCATCAGTCCTCCCACATCTATGCACACAAATCTCTTCCTCTGGAAACCTCCGCGAGGGCCCTCAGTTGCAGGAGATGCTCCTCCTCTCTGCTCCCAGGACTCCTCTCACTTAAACCGGTGAAGCACTCATCCGACTGATTAGAATTGCTCAGTTACTAGCACGATTGGTCCTCGGTATCCACGAGTTTGGCATTCACGGATTCAACCATCTGAGTGGTTGCTTAACTCCACGGGTGCCAAACACGCGGATATGGAGGGCCGACTGTACTCATTGTACGATGCCATTTTATACAAGGGGTTTGAGCATCCAGTGGATTTTGGTATCTCCCGAGCTCCCGGAACCAATCCCCCACGGATACCGACGGCCAACTGTATAACAATATAGAGAAATTTCTAATTATATTTTTCTTAGATGCAGAATTCTTCCCTCTCCTTTCAGAGGAGAATTGTTTGTATTGAGTGAATCCTTTGATGAGAAGTTTAGGGGTGGGGAGATTGAGGCCCCGGAAGGCTGCATGAATAACAATAGGTGACTATACAGTAGGGCTTTTTTAGGGAGACTGAATTCAATGAGGGTTTTGTTTTGACAAATCAGTGTGTATATGTGTATGTGTGTGTGTCTGTGTGTGTATGTGTTTTGAGTGAATGAATGCATGACTTCCTGGCTATAAAAGGAGCGGTTACTGTCTGTTAAATAAACGTTCCCTACATCTTAGGTGGAGCGGGGCGGGGGGTGGGGGGGGTGGGTTTCAAAGTTTCCCACATTCTTTCCTTTGGCCTTCACCTCACTGCAGCCAGAGTTCCTCTCCCCTGACAGTGGACCCCGTGAATGGGGGGTGGGAAGCCGGGGAGGGCTGGGAGTTGGACCTCATTAAATTAAATCAATGATCGTCAATACAGATGGCAGATGCAGACGCTGTATTGCTGTGTATTGCTCTAAGAACTCTTTAGCTCACTGAATCTTCACCACAGCCCTGTACTATTATCTCCACGTCACACAGGAAGAAACTGAAGTTCAGAAAGTGACATGCTTTGCAGGGTCACACAACCAGCGAGTGGCAGAGCCAGGATTCCAACCTAGGAGCCTGATTCTAAAGCCCACACCCTTAGTCACTGCCCTGCCACAGCGGGCTCTGTAAGCACTGCGCTGGAACTGCCTGTCAGAAGAAACCAATTCTTCAGGGTCTCTGGTACTCCCTAAAAATTCCACAAGAGGGAGACCTTTCCCCATCAGTTCTTGGCTGCTGATGAATTACAGATTTAATTTGTAGTTTCGCAAGCAGCCCAAGAATTGACTGGTTACCTGTATAGAATTTGAACAGGTTTCCTGACAAAATGGAACATTAGGTACCCTAAATGGGATCAAATTAGCCCAAATTAACTAGGAAGTTCACGGTCCCAACCAGGCAGCCCATATTATCCCACTGCCAATCACTCTCCTAGACTGGAACCCAATCTGCGATGGCAGCAGGGAATGTGTGAGCCTTAGATCTTTAAACACTGGGCTCCCCTTCCCTTCCCCAAGTTCTCCCCATTGTCCAGGAGGCTGGGAGCCTCAAAAATAGGTTTCAGTGGTTCTAAAGGCTGGAGAAAATCAAGAATAAAGTTGTCCTTGACCACTCTCACTACCAGCCCTGCAGAGCCCCAGTCATAATGACTCTTAGGCCACAGGATATCCAGGTTGTATCTGTGCCCTATCCTAAGACAGACATTGGGAATGAGTGCAGTGGACGTGGTGTTATGCCCCCAGGTTCCCCTTCAGGTATGAAGGACTCACTCCTCCAGCTGCTGGGGTGCTGCTGGAACATGGCCCTCAAGAATGAGGCACTATAGGAGCCTCCACCTAGGACGACCACCTCGCCCAAGGCTATACCCGCTTTCTGGGGCAGCCCTCATCCTATGACTGATCTGTTTTGGCGGAGAAAAAAGGTCCAATCCCCTTGCCTCAGCTTGGAACAATCCTGAAGGGTCATCTCAGCTTCAGAGTTCACTGTAGGGTCAGCTGCGGCCTCTGTAGGGAATGCATCAAAGCTAGTCCTCTCTCTCTGCCAGGCCTACTTTCTTCCTTTCTGCCACAGGTGGTGATCCTGAGACCACTCCCTAATACACCTGCTGCAAGTTCATCTCCATCCTAGGGTCTGATTCTTGGGTAACTCAACCCGTAACAGTTGGTACCAGGGGTCTCTGAAAAAGCACATGCTGGGATGGGATTTGGGAGCTGGATCACTCACCACCCAGCTGACAGTGAGGACCCTGTCACTGGTCAGGTGGAGCTTGGAGAGACCCTACTGGTGGCAAGAAATGCATCAGGCTTTTGAGAAACATGAGGGAAATAGTAACTATAAGGATAAGGGAATTGCTCAGTCTTAAAAAAGAATGAGGGCTTCCCTGGTGGCACAGTGGTTAAGAATCCGCCTGCCAATGCTGGGGACACGGGTTCGATCCCTGGTCCGGGAAGATTCCACATGCCGCAGAGCAACTAAGCCCATGTGCCACAGCTACTGAGCCCACGTGCTGCAACTACTGAAGCCCGTGCACCTAGAGCCCATGCTCCGCAACAAGAGAAGCCACTGCAATGAGAAGCCTGCGCACCGCAACGAAGAGCAGCCCCCGCTCGCCACATCTAGAGAAAGCCCACATACAGCAACAAAGACCCAACGCAGCCAAAAATAAATAAATTTTTTAAAAAAAGAATGAAATAATGCCATTTGCAGCAACATGGATGGACCTAGAGATTATCATACTAAGTGAAGTAAACCAGACAAAGACAAATATCATGATACCACTTATATGTGGAATCTAAAAAAAAAAAAAAAAGTACAAATAAATTTATCTACAAAACAGAAATAGACCCACAGACATAAAAAACAAACTTATGGTTACCAAAGAGGAAGGAGGAGGAGGGATAAATTAGGAGTTTGGGATTAACATATACATACTACTATGTATAAAATAGATAAACAGCAAGGTCTTACTGTATAGCACAGGGAATATACTCAATGTTTCAATGTTTTGTAATAACCTATAAGGGAAAAGAATCTGAAAAAGATTATTTTATATATATATTATATATATTCTTTTATATATATGTATATAAAACTGAATCACTTTTTTGTATACCTGAAACTAACACAAAATTGTAAATCAACTGTACCTAAATAAAAATAAAAATTTTTAAAAAGGATAACGGAATTGAGTGACTATAGCTAAGCTTGATCAAAACTCTGGAAAAGATAATGGAAAGTTGAAAATAATCAGCAGTTAAAAGCATCAAAAATGTTTGGGATTGACATATACACACTACTATATATAAAATAGATAACTAATAAGAACCTGCTGTATAGCACAGGGAACTAACTCTACTTAATACTCTGTAATGGCCTATTTGGGAAAAGAATCCAAAAAAAAAAAGAGAGAGAGAGTGGATATATGTATATGTATAACTGATTCACTTTGTTGTACACCTGAAATTAACACAACATTGTAAATCAACTATACTTCAATAAAAATTAAAAATAAATAAATAAATCACATCAAAATAAGTGATGGCCCATACCAAGTGAGGAAGAAATGCCATAACTGACAGGGAGGATTTAAAAGGCTCAGAAAAGAGACTTCCCTGGTGGCGTAGTGGTTAAGAATCCACCTGCCAATGCAGGGGACACAGTTTCGATCCCTGGTCCGGGAAGATCCCACATGCTGCAGAGCAACTAAGCCCATGTGCCACAACTACTGAGCCCACGTGCTGCAACTACTGAAGCCCGTGCGCCTAGAGCCTATGCTCTGCAACAAGAGAAGCCACTGCAATGAGAAGCCCGCGCACCACAACGAAGAGCAGGCCCCACTCGCCACAACTAGAGAAAGCCCGCATGCAGCAACAAAGACCCAATGCAGCCAAAAATAAATAAATTAAATAAATGTCTTCAAAGAATAAAAATAAATAAAAGGCTCAGAAAGTGGGCATTGAGAATGGATATATCAGGCTGGAAAACCCACTAAATAATTATGTTCCTTGGGGCAGCCTGGAGGATACACAATTTATGAAAGCAATAAGGAATGTGTGATGAGAAGGGCACCAGCATCACTAAGAATCTCCGTCATGGCTCTCCTGTATAGGCCAAGACCAATGGTAGGAAATGCCGCTACTGAGCTGGGCTCACTGATAGCGATGGAAATGATAGTACTTTCCCCCCAAAAAAGAGGCTAGGTGGCAGCATATAACCAACAGAAGCCCCCACTAGCATAGGCCCAATAGCAAGGGCTCCCACTTACCAAGGCTGACACAGCTTTTGCCACTGACAGTGCCTAAGCTGCTAGCAGCAAAAACAAGTGCCATCTTCCAGCATGCAGTGTCTACTTTAATACAACAACCTTTATATGGAGCTGTGTGCCCAATAGATAGAACATGTGAGTCTAGAAACAAGGGGAGAGGGAAACAGGAATGGCGTGCTTACCATCACTCCTGTGATCCACTTGGGCAATTTGTATTTCCTGCCCCTACAACTCTAGGATCTCATGTTTAGAGTTTCTGGCTCCCAAACAGAAAATGCGTCCAACAGGAGAGAGAGTATGGCTGCTGTATAGGAACTCTGGGCTCCTTGTGTGAAGGGACCAGCAGGCAAGAAGAGGCATCGCCATGTGGACTACAAAGTAAATCCTGATCACAAGAACAAGGGAAGGCAGGATGGGGGGAATTCCCTGGTGGTCCAGTGGTTAGGACTCCGCGCTTTCACTGCCCAGGGTGCGGGCTCAATCCCTGGTCCGGAAGCTAAGATCCTTCAAGCCGTGCAGCACAGCCATAAATAAATAAATATTAGGTTAGCCAAAAAGTTCATTTGGGTTTTTCATGTTACAAAAAACCGGAACGAACTTTTTTGCCAACCCAATAAATAAATAAATAAATAAATAAGGGGAGGCAGGATGGCTGTTACACAAAGGAGACGTAAGGGAACGTGTTTGGCACCAGCTGGTCCACTTGGGAGCCTCTTGATACTCCCCTGCTCTGCTTTTTGACAGTAATGACAAGTGCAGCTGCTATGACTTGAGGAGAGCATGGATGCCACGGCTCAGACCCCTGAAGGGAAAAGTCTGGGTCGCATCATCAGGTGAGCCACTGAAATCAGCAGGAGTGCTAGCTAAGAGTGAAGGAAATCTAAAAGGTCTAGAAGAGGAAAACGATAGGTATCAGTTGCTGTCCTGAGATCAGCTACTGGGACTTCCCCAAATGAAGCTGCCCCTCACCCTATTTCAGGACAACTCTGAAGGGTCATCTCAGCTTCAACACGCCCATAAAATCCACTGGGTCCTCTGCGGAGACAGCATCGCAGCTCCACTGGTCCCTCTGCTCCACCCTGCTGCCTTCCCTTTCCTCCCACAGCTGTAGATTCCAAGAGTACCTCCTAATAAATCTCTTGCTTTTTCTTTTTGTTTTTTTGGCCGTGCCTCTTAGTTCCCCGACCAGGTATCAAACCCGGGCCCACAGCAGTGAAAGCGCAGACTCTTAACCACTGGACCACTAGGGAATTCCCAAACCTCTTGAATGTTAATCTCTTTCTCAGAATCTGATTTCTGGAGAACAATGTCATCCATGTCAGAGGAAGAGGGGCGTTTGATCACTTATCCATAAGAATAAGGATGCTTGATATGCAGCAAGTGATGGTTCCATCAAAAGCAACAATATATGTGAAAACACTGTGAAAAAGAGGACTGGGCAAATGAAAAAGGAGGGAGTGATCAAGAATGGTGTTATTGGAGCTTCCCTGATGGCGCAGTGGTTAAGAATCCACCTGCCAATGCAGGGGACACAGGTTCAAGCCCTGGTCCGGGAAGACCCCACATGCCGCAGAGCAACTAAGCCCCTGCACCCCAACTACTGAAGCCCACGTGCCTAGAGCCTGTGCTCTGCAACAAGAGAAGCCACCGCAATGAGAGACCCATGCACTGCAACGAAGAGTAGCCCCCACTCGCTGCAACTAGAGAAAGCCTGCGCACAGCAACGAAGACCCAACGCAGACAAAAAATAATTAACTAATTAATTAAAAAACAAAAGAATGGTGTTATTAAGGAGATGGGATATGAGTGAAGGATAAGACTGTCAACTGAAAGAAAAACGCGCAATGTAAATTTGTGAGTTAAGACCTTACTGCGGGACTATAGCCCAGGAGACAGCCTCTAGGATAGCTCTGAGGAATTGCTCCAAAGAAGTAAGGGAGGAGCCAGGATATATATGAGGTTTTTGCTGGGAAAACAAACAAACATATAGTTGAACATCAAAAGATTGCTGCTAATCACGAAGAACAGGCATCTCAAGTTAATTATTTTAGTTCTTTTCCATGTATGGGAAGATGCAAGAATCTTGGTTCATTGAAGTTATTCTTTTTTTTTTTTTTTTTTTTGGCCATGCCATGCGGCACATGGGATCTTAGTTCCCTGACCAGGGATCAGGGCCGTGCCCCCTGCACTGGGAGTGCAGAGTCAACAAAATGGACCACCACGGAAGTCCCTGAAGTTATTCTTTAAACATGCATCTTAACTATCTAGGCAACTGCAGTGCTTGAGCCTTGTAGAACTGGAGTGATACGCAACATTTTTTGTTTATGAGACTTTGGAAGATAAGGTCTTGGAGAACAGATAGAATGTGGGCCCTGAGGGTCATCAGTGTCCTACATGAGGAAGGACAGAGACGCAGAGCAGTAGCAGTTGAGGAGAAATGGGGCTACTTGAAATCCCTTTCTTAATAACCATCTAAAGATATCCACCCTGTTGGGATGAGTCCCTTGATCCTCCCATCCATGTCTCCCCATTCTCTTGTTTATTAATATAATGTTTTTATTAGCATCTGTAAGACCCATGAGGGGAAGATAACAAATTCAATATGACTTCTTGGACTGCTGCTCCATTATGTAGCAGTAAAGTTACATGAGGTGTCAATGCAAAAGTGATGCCCATGCAAAAGGAGCCTGCTTAACCATAGCATTTACCATGTCCTGGGTAATGGGTATAGTCAGTGGGTGAATATCCAGGTCATCATAAAGCCAGTTCCACGTGGCCTGCATATGAAGCAGATCAGCTGCTTTATCTGAGGTGTTCCACTTGACATTTATGAGGGTTGCTGAATAATTACCCTTATCGGGGTAAACAGACTTTACAGTGGCTTTTATCCAATCCAACAGCCTGGCCATTTCCTCAGGAACAACCTGCTGTGTGTCTGGATCACATAACCATCTGTAATTGTTCCATAGTAAGCTATGGGTCTTGTATCAACCCAAACATGCTCTTCCATTCTGTAGCATTTAAAAGCAAAGATACTGCCCCCAAATTAATCATTCTCACAATCCATTTCAGTGAAGATTATTTAGGAAGTTGATGATACTAATCTACAAAATAAAACAACTCTTTCACATTATATCCCCTGGTTTTAGTAGTTTGCTTGGTTTTGTCTTCTCCCAACACGTACTACCTTCTTGGTGACCAGAGTCTTAGAGGTACCCGCTGTCGTCCCCACATAATTTTTTCCCTGTGCAGGTGGCTCTGAGGCTAGTAGCTGAAGCTCAGACCAATCAAGGTCCAAGCCAGCACTCTCTCTTACTTTCATTTTGGCTACTACAGATATCAATAACCAAGAGATTATACAGTTTGCTTTTTTCTTATTAGTTTCCATTTCCTGAAGTACCTAGTGAACCAATGCCCCAGGAATTGGATCTATCTCTAAATTCCACTGGTAAAATTTACCTCTGGTAATTGATTACAGCACATCTGTTGCTTCATACCATGGGTGCCTATGAGGTCACCCAGGAATCAAAGGTTCCTTGTCCTCTGCCCTTTCATCCTATCTCTTCCCAAACCACTTGTTTCCATGAGCTAGGGCCAAGCTAGCAAATCCTACTTCTGACACCAGTTCTGGGGGTGCTTTCTTTGACACCAACCAATTCTCCAACACCAACAAATTTTACAACAATTCAATTAAATTCTGATACTATCTACCTGGAGTTAGCATCAGATTCCACAAATTAAAGGGTTCAGTCCCACAAGATTGTCCCCACTCCAGAGGCCAGTCACAATGTTACCGGAAAACTGGGTTCACCTCTCAGTGGGTGTCAAGCCAAAAGACACAAATGAGCCAGAGATTAGGAGAAGGAAGGGTTTATTACTTGTAGCAAGTAAGGTGAACACCAGGAATCTTTCCCAAAGCAGCATCTCCCTGAACAGCAAGATTGGGGAAGTTTTAAGCAAAGGGCTCATACATATTCAAGAAGGGGCCTGAGCAGGGGAATTCTGCATAGAATTGAGGCAAAGGTCGATAGAGTCCCAGCTTTAGTTGATTGAAGTCAGAAAAGGTCAACATTATCATCCCTTAGGTTCCGGTGGCTCTTGGGTGTTCACTCAGAAGAGGGGTTTAAATTCTGAAAAACAGCTCAAGAAAGTGCTTCAGGCTGATCTTTACCATTGAAACAGAACTGGGAGTCTTTACAACTGATTTATTGTCTCTTTGCTATGGTTAGTCTCTTGCCTGATAACAGTCTTGTTCTTTTTTTCCCCTAAGATCTTTATTACTGAGACCTCTTGAAGGGCAGGCATTTTGCCAGGCTTAGATCACAAAATGGCTTAGGCCTAAAATGGCTTCTCTTATGTCAAAAAGCTATATCTGATTCTTTTCCTCTGGAGACACCCTACCCTATCTGCTTACAAAATGTCCCAGGTTGCCACCTATAATTCTGACCAACCAGCTGTAAATTCTAGGGTTCTATGACCCTCTACTCAGGTTTGATAATTTGCTTAGAACAGCTCACAGAACTCAGGAAAACACCTTACTTACATGTCCTGATTAATACAAAGGGTACAATTCAGGAATAGCCAGATGAAAGAGACGCATAGGGCAAGGCATGCGTGGGGGAATGTCACAGAACTTCCACACCCTCTGCAGGTATACCCCCCTCCCAACACCTTGATATGTGCACCAACCCAGAAGCTCTGCGAGAGTTTTTATAGAGCTCAGTCTCCAACCCCCTTCCCCAACCAGAAGATTGGGGGTGAGACTGAAACATCTCACTCTCTGATCAGTTCTTTCTGGTGACCAGCCCCATCCTGAGGCTATCTAGGGGTCCCACCTTAACTCACCTTATTAGCATAAATTCAGGTGTGATTGAAAGGGGCTTGTATATGTAACAAAAGACACTCTTATCACTCAGGAAATTCAAAAGGTTTTAGGAGCTCAGTGCCAGAAACTGGAGATAAGACCAAATATATTTTCTATTATACCATAATTACTCTATCTGATACGATGTGGGGCGGGAAGGGCGGGGAGTCACTTGAAAAAAGTTCTCAAAGGCAAGAACTGACAGGACTTGGTAGATCTGTGGATCCTGGAGAAGCACTGAGTTACACAGTTTAGGTTTTAATTGCTATTCTGCCACTTAACTTTCCTATGCTTCAGTTTCCCCATCTGTAAAATGGAGGTAATAATAGTATTATACTTACTTCTTAGGGTTATTGTTAGAACTGAGGATTAGTCATTATAAAGTGCCTGTTTCAGTGCCTGGGGCATCCTATAGAGCTCAGTAAATGATAGCTTTCACCATCATGGTTACAGGAAGGTGGCAGACCCAAGTTCTAATCCATGTTCCTGTCTGTATGGTCTTTACCCTTTCTTGGCCACTTCACCATTTTTGAGTCTGTTTCCTCATCCATATAATGAAGGTATGGGTGTCCCCGCATGAGCCCGGGGCCCCTTCCAACTGGAGAAGTCTGAGTCAAAAAGATTATCAGTCAGGGCGACTCAAGGGTGTGGATAGCAGTGGCAGAACATAAGAAATTGAGGGTCGGAGCCCTCTGGGCCAGAGAGGTGACAGTGTGAGAATCCCCTCCCCGCTGTGCTCCTGGCCACCAACACCCCCTATGTCCTCTCCACTTCCCCAGTTTAAAGCCCGGTGGGCCTGGCAGTTAGCTATTCCAGGAATTTGAGTGCAGGTTTGGAGAGAGGAGGGGCCTCTCACCAGCCACACATGACCGGCTCCAGCAAGAGCTGGGCGGCTACAGCGGCCTCGCACAGCTGTCAGAGCCTGGGCGGAATCGCAAGCGGGATCCTGGGCGGGTCCCAGGCGCGCCCGGCCCACTCCCCCTGCACCTCCGCCTCCCTAGCCTTGCCCGGGCTGCCAGCCAACGCGATCAGCTGCGGCGGAACCGAGGAAGAGGAAGGGGCGGAGCTGCTTTGTGGCTTGTCTCCGAGCAGTCAGCCGACTGCAGCGGGGGACTAATCGGTGTCCCTGGCACCGCCAGGGATCCTGAGAGCCAACCAGGGCCTACGCCATCCGGGGCCGGGCGGGCGAACCTGCCTGGTCTAGGAAGCCGGGCGATGCCCCGCCACGGAGTGTCTTACGGCCAGGGCCGCCCCAGGTCGGGCCGGGAGCAGACACTGGACAGGTCCTTGGGGGCCCCCAGCCTGAGGCTCCTGTGGATGGGCTTGGCGCTGGCGCTGGCCCTGCCCGACTCCCAGGTTCTCTGGGCCCCTGCCGGGGCCCACCCTCTTCCCGCCCAAGGCCATCCCGCCAAGTTCATTCGCCTAGCGCCCCAGCTCCGGGAAGCCTTTAGCTGGTGGAACCTTACCTGCCCCGCCTGCAAAGGACTGTTCACCGCCATCGACATCAGGCTGCGGGTGAGCGCTAAAGGGGCTGCGGGAGGTGCAGGCCAGAAGGGAGGGCTGGCGGTGGCGGCTGGGGCTAAGGCCGGCGCTCCGGGGTCCCCAAGAGCATCCCTGATGGAGAGGCTGTCATCCACAAGCCTTTACTGAATTTGCCCCCCTTTGGGGCCCCCCGCGGCTGCACACCACCACCAGCACTACCTCCACTGTGACCTATTGAAGTAAGGAAAGAGCGCAAGTTACATGCTGGGCACCGTGCCAACCCTTTTATACAGGCTAAATCTAGCCTGCAGGGTGGTTTCATTACTGTGGTTATCTCCGTTTTACAAATGAATAGCAGCCCCGGAGCTGAAGTCACTTGTAGGAGGGGCCGGCTGCTGGGGGGTGGGCTGAACTCCCACCCAGGCGTGCCCCTCCGCCTTACACCTAGCACCTCCAGCCCCGAGCACCGTGCCTGGGACCAGCTACTCAGTCAAAGGGGACCTGAATTAAGGAATATCCAGAGGTGTGGGACTAGTTGGGGCTGGGCTACCTTGACCGACCCTGATGGGGTGATGAGGAGCGCTGGTTGGTAGGTGTGCTTTGTGGGGCTCCTTGGGGAATCAGGGCCCTCTCCTCGTGTGTGTCCCCAAACCCTGGTCAGTCTGTCATTCCGCCCAGCCCAAATTTCAGAGCACTCAGCAGACTGCCTGAGAAAGCCAGCTGCGCAAGCAAAGGCTTGAAATGCCCCTGAGCTAAAAAGGAAGTACCGGCCTGGCGACGCCTGAGTCAGGGCAGTGTCTGTGAGAGGCAGGGGTGAACTGACATCTCTTCACCATGTGGTACTGAGTCCACGCTAGGCCCAGTGTGGATATGCAGGCCCACGGGTCGTATCCAGGTGTTGGCCTGGTCCCTGTGCTCTGTTTCTGACTTCTCACCGCTGGTTCTTCCCACCGCAGCACGAGGACAGCGTGGCCCGGGTGGGCTCCATGGCCATCAAGATGTGCACGCTGCTGAAAATCGCACCGCCTGCTGTGTGCCAGTCAGCTGTCCAGCTCTTTCAGGACGACGTGGTGGAGGTGTGGACGCGCTCGGTGCTGAGCCCGTCCGAGGCCTGTGGTCTGCTCCTGGGCTCCTCCTGTGGACACTGGGACATCTTCTCATCTTGGAACATCTCTTTGCCGGCTGTGCCAAAGCCATCCCCCCAGCCGCCCGTGCCCCCGGCCCCGGGCTCCCCCGTCAGCCGCGTCCTCTTCCTCACCGACCTGCACTGGGACCACGACTACCTGGAGGGCACAGACCCCGACTGTGAGAACCCGCTGTGTTGCCGCCAGGATTCCGGCCCACCGCCTGCCTCCCGGCCCGGTGCTGGGTACTGGGGCGAGTACAGCAAGTGCGACCTGCCCCTGCGGACCCTGGAGAGCCTGTTGCGTGGCCTGGGCCCCGCCGGCCCTTTTGATATGGTGTACTGGACGGGCGATATCCCTGCCCACAACATCTGGCAGCAGTCTCGTCAGGACCAGCTGCGGGCCCTGACCACCGTCACAGACCTTGTGAGGAAGTTCTTGGGGCCAGTGCCTGTGTACCCTGCTGTGGGCAACCACGAGAGCACACCCGTCAATGGCTTCCCTCCCCCCTTCATAGAGGGCAACCAGTCTTCGCACTGGCTCTATGAGGCGATGGCCAAGGCCTGGGAGCCCTGGCTGCCTGCTGAAGCCCTTCGCACCCTCAGGTATTTGAGGCCCACGGAAAGCCAGGAAGGGAGGAGAAAGACGGGTGAAAGCGCAGGGAGCAGGGAAGCTAGCATTGTGTGTGGTTACTCTAGGCTGAGTCCTCCGCTCTCTCCACTGGCCCTCCAAATCGGACCCCACTTTCCGTTTCCACCCTTATCTCCAGCCACCCTCCTTCACAGGGTGAAGGGCTAGCAGCATACCTTCTCCATGGTAGTCTGTGTCTTTGCTCATGTGGGCCTTCTCTAAAATGCCTTCCCCTCTCTAACATCCCAGCTTTTCCCATCTTTCCCAGGCCTAGGTCCTCTTCCCTCTGGATGGCCTTTGCCTCTTCTAGCTCACTTTTATGTCTCCTCTGAACTCCTAGAGCCTTCAGTCCTCTGAGCCACTCGCTGCAATCACACGGGCCCTATCATCAGTGCTGTCTGATCTTCAGCTAGAACGTGGGCTTGAGGCTAGGGGCGATGTCCTAGGTGCCTCTGCCCTCCACCCAGATTCCTTGCACAGGACTGGGCACGCAGGGCTAGGATTATGAATGCGTGCTGACCCGTGTTCACTTTGTTTCAGAATTGGGGGGTTCTATGCACTTTCCCCACGCCCCGGCCTCCGCCTCATCTCTCTCAATATGAATTTTTGTTCCCGTGAGAACTTCTGGCTCTTGATCAACTCCACAGATCCTGCTGGACAGCTCCAGTGGCTGGTGGGGGAGCTTCAGGCCTCTGAGGACCGAGGAGACAAAGTGAGGGAGAGTGGTGGGAACCCAGTGGGGCAGGTGCCGGTAGGGTGGGAGGAAAAGCAGGCCCTTCACAAACAGACTTCTCTCTGGAGCTGGAGCAGCCGTGAGCAGAGACGCTTGATTTTCTGGCACTCCCAACAGTGTTCCTTGGGGTTTCAGCTCACGGTCACCCTTAGAAAGTCCTTTCATTTCCTCCCCGTCTCTCTGGCCAGGAATGCCAGCCATTGTAGGAAAGATGAATACCAACTAGCCTGGCCAGGGCTTCCTGGACCCCTCTTGCCCTGATAACCTGCCTTAACTCTCCCCACAGGTGCATATAATTGGCCACATTCCCCCAGGGCACTGCCTGAAGAGCTGGAGCTGGAATTATTACCGAATCGTGGAGAGGTAGGAGGGAGGTGTGTTGGGGGCGAGCGGGTGAAGAGCCTAAAGGTCAGAAATTCCCTGGAACATCTCACCATCCCTGCTGCCCCACTGGGGTGGGGACGCCACTTCCTTGAACAGGATGGAGAAAGCAAGCATCCAGTCCTCCCCAGATCTCCTCCTCCCCCTCGCTTGAAACTTCTGAATATGATTAGTGTCTTCTGGCCAGGTATGAGAACACCTTGGCTGGTCAGTTCTTTGGCCACACCCACGTGGATGAGTTTGAGGTCTTCTATGACGAGGAGACCCTAAGCCGGCCGCTATCTGTAGCCTTCCTGGCGCCCAGTGCCACCACTTACATCAGCCTCAATCCTGGTGAGTGAGGTGGAAGCAAATTGTTGGGATAAAGGAGGTCTGGGGATAGAGGAAGCTGGTGAGAGGGAGGAAGTTGTTGGGGTAGAGGAAGGAGGGTTGGAGCCAAGGCCGCCCAGGGGCGAGCTCTGCCTCCCCACTGGAGTTGCCTTTGCCCTTTCCCTCTCCAGTCAGCCCTCCCTCCTTGCAGGGTACCGTGTCTACCAAATAGATGGCAACTACTCCGGGAGCTCTCACCTGGTCCTGGACCACGAGACCTACATCCTAAACCTGACGCAGGCGAATCAGCCCGGAGCCACACCGCACTGGAAGCTCCTCTACAGGGCTCGGGAAACCTATGGGCTGCCCAACGTGCTGCCCGCCGCCTGGCACGACCTGGTGTATCGCATGCGGAGCGACACGCAGCTTTTCCAGACCTTCTGGTTTCTCTACCATAAGGGCCACCCGCCCTCAGAGCCCTGTGGCACACCCTGCCGCCTCGCTACTCTGTGCGCCCAGCTCTCCGCCCGGTCAGACAGCCCTGCTCTGTGTCGCCACCTGGCGCCGGACGCAAACCTCCCTCCTGTCCAGAGCCTGCGGCCAAGGCCACCATTATGCTAACACCCACGGGGCCCAGAGGTGGGAAAGTGCTTGTCTTCTTAGGAAAGGAGCGAAAACCCCAGAGGGACCCTGTGGTGAGAAGAATGTCTGGTGGAAGAGCTTATCCCTGGGCCCAAGCACACCTCGGAAACAAGACCTCCTTTCCTGGATCTGGTTTAGCAAAATATGGGAGCGGGGCTGGCTGCTCTGAGGCTGCTACCCTTCCGTGGCCGTGGAGCAGAGGTCTAAGTTGGCACTGCCCTAGGAAGACCAGACAGAAGCTGTCACCCCAGGCCTGTGCTGGCCGGCCAGGAACCCTGTACTGCTGCTGCTGCCTGGTTGCCAGGCTGTTAAAATAAAAACAAGGGACTTGGACTCCAGACCCTGCTGTGACTGTCCCAGTTTCTTCTTTTGAGGCAGGAAGGGCAAGGGGGCCCTGGAAACAAGAGCCTAACTGAGGGATCAAGGTACCAGGAGTGATGGTGTGGTACAGGCACAGGAAGGCACACAGCTCAGCAGGGCAGACTTTATTAGTGATATCAGTACAGCAGAGGTGCCCATGGAGCAAAGGGAAGGGGACCCATGCCGGGACCAGTCCCCTCCTTCTGCCCCGGCAGGACCCTACGAAGATGGGGCCTGGCCTAGACCCGTTCCTCCTGCTCCACCTGAAACGTGGCGATGGAGAGCCCGGGGCTGGCCTTGCTTCCTGCTCCTCTTCTCATCAACCCAGTATTGTCACTTCCTTGCAGGATTAGATCTCCCTCCCCAGCCCCTAGGCAGGGAACCCCAGCTACTGGGGAGGGGCAGCTCTGGGGGGGGCCTGAAGTCTAAGAATAACCTGTAGGGCCCCTCCCTGCCCCATGCCCTTGAATTCCCTGGGGCCCAACGCAAGCAGGTGGAGGGAGTACTGAGGGCCTCAGGGGGTGTGGGCCCCCAGCCGTTTGGGCTTAAGGGAGCCCCACAGCGACTGAACGCCCCTGCGGACGGTCCACCCTACGCGCCGGGCGACAGACTCAGCTGGGGGTGCCGGGAGGCAGGAGGTGGAGGCCTGGGAGCGGGCATCCAGACACTTCTGGTAGCGGAGCTGCAGAGAGGCGGGAGGGGCGGTCACGCTCCAGCCTGCCCCGTGTGGGCCGGGTGCCACCGCTCTACCACCCTACCCGCTTACCATGCACGCAGCCTGCACGGCCTCTGAGAGGCTGGCAGCATTGGGCTCGCACCAGAACATGTGGCAGCAGAAGGAGGCTGGGCCGGCAGCCATGATGAATGCAAACGTGTGGACATCTCTGCCCACGGCCAGGAAAGACAGGAAGCGCACGCGGCACTCCCCCAGCACTGCCTCCGTCTGCGGGGAGGGGAGCCAGTTGGAAAGGAATAGCCCGCCCCTCTTACACTGGGTGCGTCCATCTTACTGACGGCCCTTCCCCTCATTCCCGGTCTCCCCTCCGTGGCAAGGCCCCTCCATAACCTTCTCCACCCAGGTCTTTACCTGCTGGTGCAAGATGGTGAGGGTGGCAGGGGCCACGCTGACGTGACTTGGGGTCCACTGCTCACGGCTACTGGAGGACAGGACCGATTCCAGGGCCCCATTTATCACATCTACCCCTGAAAGATAAGGACATGAACATGGCACTGCCGGTGGTGGAGAGAGGATACCCCCGCTCTACACTAGACTTTCCAGCTCTGCCCAGTCAAGCCCAGGGCCTTTGCTCCATCCCCACTTCACTAGCCTACAGCCCTGGGTGATGCTGTATCCCTTCCTTGGTCCTCTCCTCCTTGGTTTCAGTGACTGGCACTTTTCTCGCCTCTTCCACCTTGAATCCTAAGCTTGATTTGCTTCACTGACTCTCTTTCTCCAGCCTCCTAAGCAGACTGACCCCCCAAATCTCTATCCTCTCCATATCTTGCTCTCCACATTCAGACATTCCAGGGCTTCACACCACAAGCACTTCCAGATCAGCCCCTGTAGGCCAGCCCTATCCAATCCTCAAGACCCAACCTTCATTTTTGTTTTAAAGATTTCCATTTGAGGAATGTTTACTCTTGTGTCATACCGTGCTAAGTCATTACAGTGCACTACATCATTTACAATCTCACAATAGATCCCTTTATCTCCATTTTATAGATAAGGAAACTGAAGCTGAGAGAAACCAGGTAATAAACCTCAGGTCACACTAAGAAATGGGGATCTGAAGGCAAGCAGTCTGATTCCAGAGCCTGGGTTCTTAACCAGGCCTTTCCCCTGCCCCTTGCCTATAGTCCTAGTTTCAGAACCAGAGTGCTGTCAAAATCTTAGTTGTACTCAGTAATTTCTGTGACTTGCTCAAAAGCGGAGGAACCCAAGGTTCCTGGCTTTTAGATCAATCAACTTTCCCTTGTAACCATATCTCCTCTACTTCAAACTGCTGTTAAACATCTCCACCCATGCATCCCACTTTTGCTTGTACTCAGCAGAGAACCAAGGCAGGAGCACACTGGCATGGCGGGGCACGGGTTCTGTTCCCTGCACTGCTCGTGAGCTGGCTGTGTCATCTGGGTACCATCGCAGTGAAGAAGTTAGAGTGACCGATGCCAATGCAAAAGCACACACCTCTGTGGTCTGCTCTTGGGCCCTCTTGCCCCTTTCAGTGCCTCTGGGCTCCCACTAGGAGCAGAACACGTGGACCCTTTGAGGGCAGAAAACAGATCTTCCTCGAAAGTTCTCCCTCATCTTGGCCTTGCTCGTCTTACCTCTGGCTGGATCAAAGCCAAACTCCTCTCCTAAGCATGAGGTCCTCCAAAAACTGGCCTCATCCGATCTGTCAAGCTTCATATTTTACTGCTCCCTGAGCTTCAAACGATTTATGTAGCATTATTAACATCTAATCTTGGCGAATGCCCAGCTAGGCAGATGGGGAATACAAAGTAAGAGAAGAGGATGCCCTTGAGAGACAGACTGTAACTGAGGGAAAAGCCTCTGTCTAGAGGGCCCTTCCCCTCTTGACTGTCTGTGAAACTCCCAATTCTCACGCTTCAGAGTTCACCCAGGGCCCACCTGGGAGGCCTTCCCTGCTGCAGGGCAGACAGGGTGTTGCTGGGACAACTTTCAGCACACCTTGTAACTGCTGGGAAACCTTTCTCCACACTGGGCTGTGGCCATCTCAAGGACAGAAGCCAAGTTTAATTCATGTCTGTGTCCCCAGTCCTAGCACAGGGCTTATCTACTGAAGGAATTCCAGATGCTTGAGCAAGTCACCCTCAAGGCAACGTGGGCAAATGCACCCAAACTGGTATAACCAAGCAACCCAGGAGCCACAGAAGGGTGACAACACAGGCAGGAGTGGGTGGGCCAGGGCAGCCTGCAGAGGGCTCAGATGTGAATGACACTGATGCCAGTCAATGGAAAAGCTCAAAGATCATGAGTGTAGACCAGACATCAAAGTCAAACTGCTTAATAAGCAGATGGAGCTGTGGAGGTGGCACCTGGCCCCAGGATGGGGAGAAGCAGCATGCAGGTGGGGAAAGCAGTGGAACTAGGTGGCCTGGAAAAAGTCTATTTGGTAACAGCTCAGGACTGAAACCTACACCCTGACCCCAGCCCCAAGCTCCCAATCCCCCTTATCCTTATTTTTTTTCCATCTCAGTTGTAGCCTTCTAACATACTATATAATTTACTTATTTTATCTATCCTGAATAGAATGGCAGCTACTTGAAGGCAGGAATCTTGGTCAGTTTTGCTCATTAACATATACCAAGAACCTAGAGTAGTGCCTGGCACAAATCAGGCACCAATAGTCATTTGTTAATGAATGAGTGATTAATGAGTGAATATTACAGCTTCAGGAGGGACCAATGTTAAACTCATGGAGGTTAAAAAGGGAGCATAAATAAAGCATGAAGTGGGACTTCCCTGGTGGTACAGTGGTTAAGAATCCGCCCGCCAATGCAGGGGACACAGTTCGATCCCTGGCCCGGGAAGATCCCACATGCCGCAGAGCAACTAAGCCCGTGCACCACAACTACTGAGCCTGCACTCTAGAGCCCGCGAGCCACAACTACTGAGCCCACGCACCACAACTACTGAAGCCCGCGCGCCTAGAGCCCGTGCTCCACAACGAAGAGTAGACCCTGCTCTCCGCAGCTAGAGAAAGCCCGCGCGCAGCAACGAAGACCCAATGCAGCCAAAAATAAATTTAAAAAAATAAATAAATTTATAAAAAAAACAAAAATAAAGCATGAAGTGAGTTTAGGGACTACAGTGTGAAAGCCATGGCTTCAACAGAGCAGACCCACTGAGCTGATGGACAGCAGAGGGGCCGTCAAGGGCTACAGAGAGTTGCTTTAATGTGGTGAGAACTTATGTGAGTGGCAGGTGGATAGGGGAGTAGGGTAGTAACTGGAAGAGGCGTGAAGTTGAGGGTGAGTGGGAGGAGGAAACTAGCGCAAAGGGGAAGGGCTCAGCCACGCCTCCTTCCTGCTCCCCCAGCAGGATTTTCTCACCTGCAGCTTCACATCTGCGGCAGTGCCACGGAATCCAATCCACTCCTCTCTGCAGACCCAGGCCTTCCTTCAAACCCCAGCTAAATCCCCACCCTCTCTAAGAAGGTTCCCTCACTGAATGTAAGGTGCTGGTCATTAGTCAGCATGGTTTGAGGGGAAGAGCAGAGAACTGAAGATGACCAGGGTTAGTAATGTCCTTGGTCTGCCATCTCCTGGGCTATGTCATCTGAGGCATTCTTTCATTTGTGTGTTTGTTTATCCATTTACCCAACACTGTCGAGTTCTTCCTAAGCGTCTTTTGACATGACACCCAACCATTTCTTAAAGCCGTCTCTTTTTTTTCCCTCTGACCTCGCTCCTCCACTGTCCATTAAATGTTGGAGGGGCTCACCGCCAGGCCTAGGCTCGTTTGCCTTCTCGCAGTGGCCGCCCACTTTCCGGGCTCGATCTTCTTCACACTCATGGCTTTCAGTACCTCTCTAACCAGTGATGCCCACATTTGTATCTCCAGCCCAGACCCCTCCTCCGTGAATCCAGATGCCAATTTGAGTTTGCCGCTCACCTTCCTGAAGGCATATCAAACTCAGCATGCCTGAAAATTGAACTCAAATCTCCAAACCAAAATTGGCCTCTTCCAATGCTTACTACCTTTAGAGAATGGCACCACTATCCGGTTAGCTCCAAACGCCAGGAAGCCAGGGGTCAGCGTTAGTGCCTCTGTCCCTCACCCCGCATCCAACCAATCACCAAGGCCTGCTGACTTTACTTGTCCAATCATCTCTTGAATCCACACACTCCTCTTCAGCCCCAGCACAGTCCAAGATGTTCTCATTACTGGCCACAACTACTGCAAGATCCTCCTGGGTTCCCCACGTCCCCCTCCACCTGCTGAGCAGCCTTCTCCACTGGTATAGCCAAGGTGAGCGTTACAAAACTCAAATGATTACGCCTAGTGCGCTCCAGAAAAATCCTCTTATAACTCCCTGCCGCTCTTAGGTTGAAGAACAAATCACTAACATGGCCTATGAGGTCCCGCAGGGTCTGACTGCCGCCGAGCTCCCAGCCTCATCTGGCGCCGCTGGCCTTCTCTCAATGCCTTTGAAGTACCAAGGTGCCTCCCATAATGGGTCCTCACACTGTGCACTCTGCCTGGAGTGATCCTTCCCACTTTACTCCTGTCTCCATTCCACATTAGATCCTACTCATTTTTTAAACCTCAGTTCAAATGTCACTTTCTCAAGTCCTTTCGGACTCCCTACACTAAATGAGGCTCCTCTGTTACACAGTTTCATAGCGTCTTGCTACTTTCTTTCAGCGAATGACTCAACTTGTAATTTTACATTTATCTGTGTGATTATTTGATTTATTCCTCTTTTTTTCTACTGTAATCTCCTGTAACCTCCATGAAAGCAGGGCTGTGGCCATTGTTCTCCCAGGACCTGGTACATGGTAGGCTTCATAGGTATTTGCTAAGTGAATGAACTAGTGAATAACAGGTACTGTAAAAGCACCAGAAATATAAGAGTGGACCTAATAGTCTCTACCCTCGGTTTCTTTATCTATAAAATGGGTATCATCATAATCCCAAACTCACAGGATCCTCAAGAATTAAATGACATATAAGGGAGTACTTTACAAACAATAAAGCACATTGACAAATATGCTCACTGCTTCCTCTCTAGATGCTCACAGCCCATACCAAACCCAGCTCCCGGCTGCTCCAGCGTTTCCAGTCATCGAAGACCTGCCTCCCAACCTAACCAAAGCTTTTCTGTGGGATTCAGGAGTGGATCTCCCTATATGCCTGGTTCACTGGTTCACAGTGAGTGAAGGCAGGGTACGGAGTGCAGCTGGGACAGAAGTCCAGGAGGTGGGATGCATTTTGAAGGGCAGGGAGACATCAGCATGAGGAAGGTCTGGTAGAAGGCGCACTGGGAGGCAGAGGGTGGGAGCAGAGTTTTGGGATCAAGGAGGTGGTCCCTGCGTGAAAAAGGACACACATACCAACAGGTTTAGCAACAGGCACATTCCCCAGGTAATAGACTTGGAACTTTTGTACCAACTCATTCTTAGGCGCTGGGAATTCCACTGCGGGGGGAAAAAAGAAGAGGATCAATCATAGTGGCAGATCTTGCTCACTCCCAGTCCCCGCCACCAGGGTATAAGCTGGACATTCACCCAGCCAAGGCCCTACCTCCACCCCCTCCCCTTGCCTCCCTTTAACCAAAGTCCCTCCACTTATTTGACCCAAAGAATTGAGTCTCCATTTTTCTATCACTCTGTCCAGTAGCTCGTGCCTCTTCTTGGGTCACCCCACCTTTGCCAACAAAGCTGAGACAGACCTGGCAGGGTTGTGACACTGACCTTGGAAAGGGACATCCACAAGTTTAGAGTGGTCCAGAGAGAGTCCATTTACCAAGCAGCGGGCATTGCGCCGTTCGGCCATGATCTGCGGAAGGGGAAAGGGGAAGGCAAAGAGCGAGGGAGGGTGTGTTAGGCTTCACAGCCCTGGAGCCCCCCACCCCGACTCAGTGACCCCACCCACATCCTTGTAGAGCAAAGGTGGCAGCTAGTCCAAGGTGCGAAGGGGGCCGTGCCTTAGAGCAGATCTCATGCAGGCTGGTGGCGATGTTCTTGGCAGGTGCCTCACAGCGAAACACGTGGCACTTGAGCATCTGGGTCAGCTTATCGCGAGCCACGTAGGCAAAGTCCCTGTTGGGGGGAGGGGCACCTCAGCGGCTCCCAGTGCCTTCCAGTGCTGAGCCTCGTTCCCACCCCACCCACGCCCTCCCCATCCATCGCAGCTCCTCCAGGCCTCTGCCCTCGGGATGGGGTCCTGCGGGCGCTGCCTTCTGGCCGGAGGGTAGACAGGCAAGCATGCCGAGGTCCAGGAGAATGGGCGAGCACAGCGGGCAGGAAGGGGCAGGGCAGAATAGGGGAACTTGGGTGCTTCATGGCATCTGGTCCAGGTGTGGGAAGAGGAACGGTCAAGGCAAATTAGGCATAGTACCTCTCTCTGGGTCCGGCAGCACAAGAGAGGCAAAGAGCAGAGTTAGGGAGGAGGGCCCCACTCTGACTGCCCCCACCCAGGATCCCTGGCCCTGCTCCCACCTTCCGCTGTCCCGCCCGACGCCCCACACGCGAATGCTGACGATGGGCTGGGCGTGCAGCAGGGCCTGACTGTGCGGCTCCACCAGCTTTAGCGTCTCATCCTCCAGCTGTAGCAGCAGATCCTTTCCCTGCAGGCCCAGGAAGCAGACGCTCAGCGGTGCCCCAGCTGGGAAGGTGGCTGATCTTTGCCACTTCCAGCTTGAGGGAGGGCGAGCCACAGCCCGAGGGCCCTTGCTTTGGTGTCGGACCAGCCACCCTGCAGCCTCACTCTAGTAAAGGTCACACCCGTCATCTCTAACGAGACTCCTTTTATCATCCCCATCGCCGTTGGACAACCATCTCCCAAGGTCCCAACGTGGAGTCACACGTCCATCTCACAGGCTGTCACCTGGTGGGTGTGCACCTCCCTCCCCAGCCCTTGTGGCGGCAGCTGGGCTCTCCCAGCTCTCACAGTTCCCTTCACTTCTCCGTTGCCCGGCCACCCTGCCAGCTCAGGCCCTCACCTCCCCCCAGCCCCCAGACATGGGGTCGTGCAGATTGTTTTTGTGGTAGGAGAGCTGACGGATGCAATTGTTGACTGCCACGCTGCTGCGGCCAGGGGCCAGCTCCTCCTCCGTCATCTCCACCCAGCCAAGGGAGCGCACGGCGAAACACTGCCAGACACAAAACAGGGGGTGGGAGATAGAGGCTCTGAGCTAAAATCGGAAGAGCCCCCAGCCCAGGACGCAAGGAGGTCTGCTGAGACCAGAGGAGTTCCTGACTCAGAACACGGCGGGTGGGAGGGTATAAGGCTAAGAGGCTCTACAAACAGGATATAGTTGCAGGAGGGGTGCTGGTCTCAGAGGAGACCCCTGTCAGTCAAGGAAGCATCTGAGCCAAGACTGGAACGGCCCCCTGCCAGGCCACGGGACTGGTTGAGTTAAAAACTGAAGTGTCTTCTGCTCAGACACAGGGGTCTGTGCTGAGACTTCGAGAGCTCAGGACCTGGGAAGCTGTACTGAGACCAGAGAGGCCCGCAGAGCATGACCCAAGGGGCATTCCTGTACACGGGGGTGCCCAACGTAGGAACGGCCATTGGTCCTGAACAAACCTTGATCGCTGGGTTGGCATTCCGTGGGGGCAGCTTCTCCTCCTCTTGGGGCAACGGCTCTGGGCTGGAGGCAGATGGTAACACTTGGTACAGGCCCCCAAACGGGGAGCTGTCCCAAGGCCCCTTCCAGACAGACCCAGCCCACTGTCAGCCCACTGTGTCATGCCTTCCCACTTACCTGAGGCTCTGAGCTGGGAAAGGCAACGTCCCCTCCTCAGGGTCCTTCAGTCCCAAATCCATCGGGGCCTCCTCGCTGGGCTCATCCTTGGGAAGGGGAGAGAGGAGTCAGGACCGAAATGACGCCCCTTCTCCAGCTCCTCCACTGTGAAGGAGGTCCCCTCACTCACCTTCCAAAATCCTCCATCCTCGAAGCCTTCTCCATGCGCGAAGCCGGTCCAGGTGAGCTAGGAGGGGTGGGAGCCAGGGGTGGGTGGCTCATCTAGCAACAGCAGCGCCACCCTCCCCCCCTGGTCAAAACCATCAGGCCCGCGAGCCTCACCTGGGACTCCTCTCGGGGGCTGCTCCCCTGTGACGGGGAGGCCTGGCCCGGGGGCTCCCACTGAGTGGTCCCTGTTGGGATGTGCCAGTAGTAGGTCCCTGAGGTGTCCTGGACCCTCATCCATCCAGCTGGCAGGTCGGAATCCGTCTCGAAGGCGTTCGGGTTCCAAAAGGAATCTGCCAGGTGGGGGGTCTTGGTGAGGGTCTGCCCACCCAACAAACAAATCGTGGGTGCTATGGCCAGTCCCCTCCCAAGAGCCCACGGTGGAGGAAGGGCGGGGGAAGGGCTCCAGCACAAGGTTCCCGCTTCCTCCTAGAGCCTGAAGTCTGGACTCACAGCATGGGGGGCCCCCAGCATGAGACGTGACTCAGGTCTCCTCCTGGGCTCTGCGCCTGGCTAATATGGCCACACAGAGGGAAGGAGGGAGGCAGAGAGAAGGGAGGGAGGTTGAGTGACCCCAAATGACCTCCTGTCATACATATCCGGATCCCAGGTGCACACACTTAGCAGCTCCTGCACACACAGGTGCGCGCAGACATAAAACATATACAAGCCCTACTACACACCTGTGCAGCCACCACAACCCCAAGGGTGTGCACACACAGGAGACACCTGCACAGACAGCAGGTACTGCATACAGGTGCACGCGCAAGTGCAGGGGCGGACACACACACACCAACTCCAGCCATCCACTAATGCGGCCACCATACACGGAGGAGTGCGCACATACAGCGATAGAGTCCAGCCCCTGCCACACGTGTGTGCAGAGACCACACCCACAACGACCCCCAAAACATGTGTGGGTACCACACAGACAGTGAATGCACATTCAGACACACAACATATGTCAACCTCTGCCACATGTGTGCAGATACCGCAGACACCCACAACCTAACCCTTGCCACACACGAATGCAGGCAAACATTTCATGCACATGCACACACACCACGCACCTGTGACACGGCCCCTCCTCCCCCCGCAGAGCCACGCCACTCCAGCCCTGCAGCCCAGCTGAGGCCTCCACCACTTCTGTGCTCCCTGCCAGCCCCGCCCCACATCATGCCCGGGCCCGTGCTGCCCCTCACCTGGGCTGCTGTCCTGCAGGACGATGGCCAGGAAGAAGTCCTGGGAGAACATGGCGCTTGTTCCCAGCCCCTCCTGCATCCACCCTCCCTCCTCACAGCCCCTCCAGCCCAGCCAGCTGGGCTCACAGCCTGGTGCTGGGCTGCAGAGAAAAGCTCATCCCGCCCCCTTCTCACCAGGGCAGAGCGCCTGCCAGGCAAGATCCTCCCCCGCCTGGAGCTCACTAGGGAGGGTCCAGGACCACCAGGGAAGGGGACCCCATTGGGGTGGGGATGTGGGGTAGGGCTCATGAGACCCCAGCCTTCCCTGCTCACATCTCTTCTTTCTAATCCTGCGTCCCCTCCCCCAATCCTGAATCTCCATCCCACCCCAAAGCGGTCACCTCAGTGCCACAGTCAAGCCCAGTCTTAGGGACACCAGGAGGCTCAGCCCTTCGGGAATAACCCAGCTACCTGGGGCCCTGCAAAGCCTAGAGCTCTCAGTACAAACAGGGTGTGGCTTCAAGGTTCCCAGGGATCCCTCCCCTGCCCAGAACCTGCCCAGCAGTTCGAGCGGAGAGTGGGCTTCAGGGGCTGGGCCCCAGCAAGCTTGAGGCTGGGCTTGGGGCTTCCCAGCACCAACCCCCCTCACCTGCCAGGGCCCAGCTAGGCTGCAGCATCTCCTCGGCAACCGCAGCACCAGGACCGGCTGGGAGCGCCCAGACTGCTGACGTGCTTCCCGTTACCAGGGAAACCAGAAATCCTGACTGGTCCAAGAGGCAGCACTGAGGGACAGGCAGTCCCCAGACCCAGGCTGCTGGGCAAACAGGCACGGAGGGCTGGGCGTGGGCGTGGTTACACCAAGGTGGATGCATACCTGACGTGAGAGTCATTGGGGCGAGGTGCCTCGCTGCCCTCAGCTTCCAGATGAGGTGGGCCCACAGAGGATGGGCTCTTCTTGCCCATCCAGCCTCTAGGTACCCGTTACTGCCTCTTTCCCCCTTACCCTCCCCTCCCCTCAGGCCCTAGGGAATTAGAATGCCCGCTTTTCCCCAGAGACCCTCCATCGTCTTCAGGGCTCTCCCGCCAAACCTTCCAGGAACCCCACACCCAGGGCAGTCGTGCCCCCTAGAGCCACACCTTTCTTCCTGAAGGGTCACAGACCCCTTGAATCTGCGGACCAGTTCACCATCTTCTGACTGAGTCACACACACCAATCCATCTGCCATCCCTGTCAGCCTGCACCTTCCTGCTTCAAAGAGCTTCATCCTTCCGATCTGTCCTGGAGGGGCCGCTCTCCCCCCTTGACCATCTGGGAGGCCCTTCTGGAGCTTGGCGCGTCTCCCTCCAAGCACAGCCCCACCCCGGCCTTTGCTTCCACAAGCACGCATTTATTCAGGAACGTACACTTTCACTCCTGCACCAATTCATTCAGGCGCTCCTCCACGCACTCAGAGGTTCATGTATCATTCATTTACCCACGCCTGCCTCCCAGGCTAAGCCAGACGTAGTCATTTGCTCAGGAGTCAGGAATGCTCTCCTTTCCCCACCCCCACGCACACCCGTGGTCCAGACTACTAGTATCTTCTACCTGGGTCAATGCAGCAGCCTCATGAACGGTCTCCCTCTTCCTGTTTAGTCTCCTCCAATCTGAGCTTCATGCTACATCCCAAATGATTGTTCCAAAATGCTAACCTTCTCTCCAGTTGAATACTCGAATTGTTTTCTCCTTGACCTCAGGATAGAACCCAAATTCCTCTACAAGGTTTGTTTGCTGTTATGAGCCCCTAATCGCCTGCCTCTCAGCCTTACCTCTGACCACCCTCCATACCTCTGGTCTCTCTCTCCCTGCCTGGGACACGCCCCTTATCCTCCCTGAGCCCAGTCTCCCTCCCCTCAGTCTTCACCTGGCACCAGCCACTCCTCCTTCCAGCATCAGTGTAAAGGTCGCTTCTCAAAACTGACCCACCCCCTCTCCCCGACCCGGCACACAGGCAGGGTGTGTGATATCCCTCCTGCACCTCCCCCACCCCGGGGCCCAGACTACCTGTTTACTTCTGTCTCCACCCTAGACTGTGAGCGCCCTGAGGGCAGGAACATCTGTCCCCCGCAGTATGTATTCTTAGCATTTAGGACAAGGCCTGGCACTGAGTATGAACCCAACACAGTGGGTTCCCAGTATGAACCCAACACAGGTAGGAAAGTTCATTCATTCATCATTTGGTCGTCATTCATTCATTCATATACTTATACATGCAATCAACAACTTTGTGGAGATCCTAGGGTGGGAAGGAGAAAATAATGTTTGCTCAATTCTACCACATTCCTACAGGAGCCCAGACCTCCTCTGTGGCCTTCCTGGTCATAGCAACACAGTTACAAAAGAGGCAGTGACGCAGCCCCTTCTGCTACCCTCAATTAACACAGCCTCCAGCAGAGCTTGATCCTTGCCCATCCTCTCGCCACACCAGCTCCCTTGCTGAGGTCACTGCCCGCACCCAGCATACCCTTCCCAGCTCTTCAGCAGTTCTGCCCTCCCACTCCCAGAAAGCTCATAGGAGCGGCCACTACAGTGACCATTCAGGGGCCCCAGAGCAGCCAGGCTCTCCATTATTTGGCCCCAGATTCACACCCCCTAAGGCAGAGGTTGCAAATAAGCAACCTGCAGTCTGATGTAAACCTCAGATAGATTTTGTTTGGCCTGCATGGTGCTTTTTTAAAAAACAGACTTGGTCGCTAACGTTTAGAAATTGGGATGTTTCACATCGATATCTAGTTTTCAGTTTCCCTTGAAAAGTTACATGAACTGGCTCCATTGAGACTACATTTCCCCCCACCTAACCCTATAAATAACCAGCTAGAGTGGAGTAGTACCTGTTCCCTGCAAAAGGGATCCAGGCGATGACCACTGACAGCTGCTAACATCCCCTTAAAGACAGGCAGTCAGACTTTGTCTTTGGTAGAATTACTCAATACCACCTGTGAAGTGTTCTTACAAAAACAAAACACAAAAAAACCTCGAATCTGAATCTGATCAAGGCTCTAGAATTCACTGCCAATTTACAGGAAATCCAGGGGAAGAGGAACATGTTCAACACCACACAGGGAGGGTCTGCAAATCCAGACCACGGAAAGCCCAGGGCAAACAACACAGTGGCTTCAATTAAAACAACAACAACAACAAAACTGCGAGCAAAGATAGAGAGATGGAGGAATAATGCATAGATCAAAAGAAACCTTGACATGTCGACTCTCAAAAGGTCTGTTCCTATTTGGATATTGATGCAACGAATCAAAACTTTTTAAAAAGAGTGGGGAGGACATTTATCAGACAACTGGGAAATGTAAACATTGACTGGATATTCAATGATATTAAGGAATTATTGCTAAATTTCCGTAGGCATGATATTGATATTGTGGATTTTTTTTCAAAAGAGTTTTATCTTTCAGAAAGGCATGAATGAGTGGGGACTTCCCTGGTGGTCCAGCGGTTAAGACTCCGAGCTTCCACTGCAGGGGGCGTGGGTTCGATCCCTGGTTGGGGAACTAAGATCTCGCATGCCTCATGGTGCAGCCAAAAAAAAAGCATGAGTAAACATTTACGGATATTTGCTTCAAAATAACCTAGGCTGGGGCCCAGGAGTAGGTGGGGGTATAGATGCAGCAAGGTCAGCCACGTGTTGATAATTGTTGAAACTGGGTCATGGGTAAATCAGGCTCATTGTTCTATTATTTTTGTATATGTCTGAAAATGTCCATAGTAAGTTCTTTGAAAGGGGATGACATGCTGCCCTGGGCTCATCTGAACTGCATGCTCCCTGCAAAGGTCCCCCAGTTTAGGGTCTGGGTAAGGTGCCTGCTGCCTGGTGTGGGAGGCGTCTTTCCTTACACTAATATCCAGCCCAGGCTTGTGGCCGCAGCCCATTATCTCTGCCCTTTGCTCCTCAGCTCTGTCTGCATCTCTATGTGACACTAGCAAATGCAGAGACTCAACTTATTTAAATGGGACACATTTAATGGTCAGTCCTTGGAGTCCTAATATCTATCCCCCCCACCCCAACAGACCATATGTTTATTCTTCCTTTGTTTCCTAACTTTTAGTCAATATCTTATTCCTGACTAAACAGTACTCTTGCGACATCCAGTGCGGTGCTCTGCACACAATACCCCAGTCTTTCCAAATAGACCTCTGTGGGGAGGAGCTGCCTCTTAGAAACAGCCCGGAGTGCACCTGGGCTCACCGTGCTGTAGGCATCGGTGACAGCATAAGGGCCAAGAGCTCGGGTCTGCACTTGCACTTGGTTTAGATCTCAGTTCTCCTGTGATCTCAGACTGTCTGTGACCCTGGGAAAGGACTAAACCTCTCCAGGCCTCTTTTTTGTCACCTGTAGTATGGGCATAATTACGGTATCTACCTCACGTTATAGTGAGGATTCCATACGATAATGCTGAGCACAGAGCCAGTACCTGGTAAGTGCCTCATAAACAGACCCCTAGTCCGTCATCCATCGGGAGTGTGGGATGGATGGGTCTATCAACTTGTTCAAGCACTCTCTGAATGCAGGGACCATTTCCTTCTGGAAAACCTGGGCATGGCCTGCTGAGGACTGAGGACACAGGCTCTGGGACTCACGCCCAGGCTGACCCTCTGTAATGGAGGGACCCACCCTCTGCCCTCCTGCCCTCCCACATTCCCCATATCAAGCTCCACAAGGTACCTGTGTCCTCCGGGGAGCCATAGGAGGGGCTGCCCTGGGATAAGGTGGCCCAGCTCGAGTCCTCGTCACTGGCTGCGCTGTTCCGCATGCCAAACAGGAGGCTGGCACTCTTGCTATGCTCTCGGGGGCCGTCTGCAAGGGCCTGGGGCCCGGGGGGCATCTCCGCACTCTCCAGGGGCTCCGGCAGCCCTGGGGGAGAAGACAAGTCCTCCTCCTCCTCTTCCTCCTCTTCCTCGTCGTCCTCCTCGGCCTCCCCTGCCGCCTTCTCCTCTCCCTCATCTGGGCCCTGCTCTCGGGTGCTGATGATCAGGCCGGGTCCTCGGAGCCCTCTGTTGGCCGCGTTATGGGCGGAGAGCTCCAGCTCAGAGTACAGGTGCATCAGGCCTTTGGGGCCCAAGGGTGCCATCTCGGGCTCCTGGCTGGCTTCCTCGGCCAGGGTCAAGGTCACGTTGCGATTCTGGTCACGGTGGGCTGTGGCGGCCCGCCGGAGCTGGTTCTGGCCCTCCTTTAGCCACTTGGCGTTGGCGGGGCCTGGCTCGGGCCCACCCCCCTCCCCCATGGCGCTGCGCAGGTCCTTGGGTCCCACGGCCGTGGCCTGCAGCTTGGCGTTGAGCAGCTGGTTGTGGGCAGCGTGCAGGGGCAGGGGCAGGCTCAGCGCGGGGCCTCCGTGGCTGTTGGCATTAATGGCCGACTGGCTCAGGGATGATGGAACAGACATGGCCTTGGCAGATCCTGCAGGCGGGGAGGGGAGACCACGTTGAGCCTCCAGGTCAGGATAGCAGCACCCCTGCTTCTGTCCCAGGCCTGTGCCCTGCACCTCCTTATCTCCCTACACTCAGCAGGCCAGCACACACCGCTGTGTCCGCTGAGCTATTTTCCCAGGAGAAATAACTGGGCTCGACTTCTGTCCGCCATCACCACCACCACCGGCTCAAACCCCACCCCCACTGACCGGGCCCAGGCCCGCAGTCCACCCCATCCCCAAATCCCCAGCCCTGAGCTTGCTGGGATAGCAGAGCCAGTCCCTGCTTTGCCCTCACTCCCAACTGCAGAGACGCCACACAATGGCTCTCTGTGCATCCCCACCCCCAGCTCACCCAACTGGGGCTTGCTGTGCCAGGGGCACAGCTGGTGAGGGACTGGCTCGTGTGTTCTGGACACTGGACACTGCCTGCTCCCTTCCTCCTGCCACACCGCTATGCACAGCCCCACCACTGTGAGCTCCCCACGCTCTGCTCCTATCATCATAAATCGCTGGGTCCAATCAGCCCCCAAGCCCACCCCATCCTAGGGACCATGAGGACAAGAGAGAATGAGCATAGACCAAGCCCTCAAGGGCAAGGTCCTGGGAAGGCAGGTCATAAAGGAAGGGCCTTCAGCTCCAATTCGTGGTTCCTTTGACCAGTTGAAGCAACATTTTGGTGACTGTTTCTATAAAGTATCTCACCTCGGGTACCAATTCCTCTGCCAGCCCCTATAATGCCCCATGCCTGGGTCACTGCAGGAGCCTTTGATCTGGACCCTCCAGCCCTTCAGGTCTTTGCCCAAATGTCACCTTTTCAGTGAGGCCTTCCCTGAATACCCTTTGTAAATCTGTAGGCCACCGTGCCCCCTCCCAGCAATCCCCAAACTCTCCCCAGCACCCAACACCATCTGACAAGCTAATTTATTATTTACTTTGTTTAATGATTGTCTGCTCATGACTCTAATTTCAGTTCCATGGTGGTGAGGATTTTGTCTTTCTTGTTTTTTTTTCTTCAATGTAGTATGCCTAGGGCTTAGCACAGCGCTGACACAGAGCAAGAACTCAATAAATATTTGTTGAATCAATGTATGAATCTACCCTCCCATCTGCCCCAGGCCCCATTTAGCATCTCCTCTGCCAGTTTCAGAAAACATACTCTGGTCATGTTACTGTGTCTCAACCATTGCTCATGATGCCCCAACCAAACCCCACCTGCCCTTCAGGTAAGGGGTTCTCCTGTCCCACAGTGAAAGCCCACCAGTCCTATCCCCTCGGACCCCCTCCTGCATCCTCAGAAGCGCTTCGTGGATCACCTTCTCCTCCTATCAGCCAAGCCCATCACCCTAACGATTGATCTCACCCTCAAAGCCCCATTCCACCCTCCGCATCTCCCTGACCTTCCGCTGCTAGGCTTCTCTCCTTCCCTGACCCCCACTATAATGTGCTCACTCCCTGGACCCTCCCTGGCCACCCCCTCACAGTTTATTTTCCCTGACCAACCATTATCCGACTGTCTCTCCGCCTGACCCTCTTAGACACTATCCTCCCCTCCCTGATACCCTCACTCAGAGCTCTCTCTTCCTACTTGACCTCTCCTCAACATGCAACTCTCCCCTACGGACCGCCCCCCAGGCACACCTTCCCCTCAGACTCCCGCTGCACAGTCCTTTCTCCTCAGTTTCTTACCTGAGCGCTCTCCACCTGCCTGTGCGCCCTGAGTTCTTTCTCTCCTTGAACCCACGGCCCCAGTGCTCTCTGTCTCCACAGCGCGGCTCTCAGCCCTGAGCACAGACTGCACGGACGTGTTTAGGCTGTCCCGCAAGGCTCTGCCGTCTCTCGGGTGTAGTGCCGGGTCCTGGGGCAGGAGCCGTAGCTCGCCTTTCCATCACTCCTAGCCCCCCAGACCCTAGCACAATGCTATGCACACATCTGTGAAATAAATGTGAGAAGGTCCCCGTCCATGTGTCTGCCTCACGTGTAACTACCTGCTGATCTGCTCGGCATGGCTCCACCTCGGCAATGAGAAAGCTCATGGCCACCGGCATAAATGAGAAAGACAGACGGCTCTGTTTCTACCCAGAACCACAGTAATCTTCCAGAAATGGAAACCAGATTGTGTCACTCTCCAGCTCAAAACATTAGATGGCTCAAGACTGCCTTTAGGATAATGTCTGTACTCGTTAGCAGATCACCAAGAGCCTCCTTGAGCCAATCCCTATGACCTCTCGGGCCCCCTCCCCATCCTGCCTCCTTCCCACCTTACACTCCAGCCACAGGAAGTATGGTGGATTCTAGAACATGTCACACTCACACGGCCCTGGTTCTTTGTTTACACTGATCTCTCGGCTTGGAATCCTGTCTCCCCTTATGAGGACCTCTGCTCATGTTTCACTACTTGGCTCAGCGGTCAAAGCTCCTAAGCAGTAAGTCTTTTCTGTTCAGTCCCCTATCCCCATCCTCACGTGCCCATTCCCTCCTTGGCTCACCATACCCAGTACTGCATTCTGTCCGAACATCTGAGACCCTGTCTCATGCAACTTCGCACCCCATTACCAAAGAGAGTGTGCTGTGCGTCTGCACAGAGTGGGCCCCTGGTCGGGATGGAGGGGTGAGAGGAACAGGAACTAGCAAGCTCAGAACTAATTGGGAACAGACACTGAGACAGGCTCGTGTGGCCTCATGGGCTGCGGATGGGAGTGTCAGGGAGGGTGCTGGAGAATGATGCAGGGTCCCTGAGAAGGAAGTAGGATGGGGTCCTGGACAGGTGAGGCCTGAGATCTAGGAAAAAAGGGAGGGAGGGAGCTAGCTTAAACCGATATCCTAGCTCAAAGGCTGTTCCTTTGAGTGGCCTCTCCATGAGTTTCAGGAGATGGAAGACCCCATGACTCTGTCACGCTCAGAGCATCGTAGGGAGGCCGGGCCCTTCTCTGAAGCAGGAGTGTATGGAGCCAGGTTTCTCAGTGCTCAGGCCAGGACCAACCTCCTTCGCATTTGGAAGTGTGGTCTGGGAAGGGCACATGCCCCGTGAGGCTGGGACAGTGAAGAAGCAGGGTGACTTCAGGGCAGGCCTGCCCATCTGGTCACGGGGGCAGAAAGCACCGGGGGAGGGAAGGGGGAAGTTCTGCTGTGTGAAGAGTGCTAAAGCCTGAGCACCTAGCCCAAAGCAGTGCGGTCTCCTTCACCTCACTTTCTAAGGTCAAAGGATGACCAGCTGCCCAATACCTTCAAGAAGGGGCACAACCTAACCTCTCCCCTCTCACTGGTGCTACCCATACCTGGAGCCTCTCAAAGGATGGAAAGAGCCAAATGGATTCTGACTCAAGGCAGGGAGCTGGGCAGAGCCCTCAGGGGAGGAGCTAAAAGAGTGGCCACTAAGCCTGAAGGGGCTGATAGGAGACCACACGGGTAGACAGGTGAGACCTGCTCAAGGTCAATGGTCTTCTAACCTGACCACTTACTATATGCCAGGCACTGTGCTGGGCACGGGGGGAGAGTGATGAATAATAAAGAAATGACTCTTCCCCGAAGGAGCTCACAGTCTAGCAGGGAAACAGTCACTGAACAACTCGTTACAATGCAGTGTAATGGCAGTATCTAGCACTCTAAGCCCTCCCTATTTGTTGAATAAGTGATTGACTATTTTGATGGGGAAAGAACAGGGCACTATAGGAGCCCTAGGCTTACTTTGACTGAGACATTGGCGAAGACCTGCCTGAGACAAGAATACAATTCTCCTTGGACCACTCCCTTCACCATCCCTCCCTCTCAGAGGATGACCCCCAACCCCCAACGCCCTCCCAGTTCACAGAGGAAATGGCAGCCATCAGCCAGAGAACATCCTCAAACCTACAAACTTACTGACTCAGCACCTACCCTTTTCTCTCCTTTTTCCTAAAACCAGTTGCTTCACCTGTCATTTAAATCCTGCCTTTCGTGCCTTTCCAGGAATTGTATGCCACTGTTAATCCATTTTTTTCTTCTACCTAATCAACCGCTCCTCAGTGGGATCCACTATCTCCCAACTTAAACACAGAATCTTTCTTGACCTGACATTCTTCCAGCGCCACTTGCTACTGTCTTTTCTCCCCCACACCTGCAAACTTCTTGAAAGAGCTGTCTTTACTCATGGTTGCCATATCCGCACCTGGGTCTCACTCTTCAACTCTTCCCAGTCCTGCTTTCACTCTCCACATGCCTCAGTAACAGCTCCTACCAAGGTCAACATGACCCCTGTGTCATTTAATCCAACAGACTCTTGGAGTCCTCATCCTGGTTGTCCTCTCAGCAGCATCTGACACCATGGGCCTCTCATCCAGCTTTCATCCATGGCTTCCACACACTACATCTCCTGGTTTTCTTCCTACACTCTAAGTCACTGCCTGGTGGTTCCTTACACTCCTTTGCTGGCTCTTCATCCTCTGCCAGCCGTTACACGCTGGCGTTTCTCACAGCTTGTTCTTATGCCCTTTTCTCTTTCTCACCCGATATTCGACACAGGTATTCATTCATGCCCATAGCTTCAGTTGCCCCCTACAAATTGATGCTTTCCAAAAGTACACCTTCATTTCAGACCTCTCATCTGAGCTCCAGACACACACATTCAACTTTCTACTCAACATCTCCACTTGGATGTCTCAAAGGCCTCTCAAACCAACATATCCACTCATGTTTCTCTCTCCCACACCCTAACTGGTCCTTTCAGGATCTTGGCTCATGGAATGACATGACCAGCAGTTCTTTTCTGTAAACCAGAAGTAGCAATACCATTCTTGACACCACCTTCTCCCTCACTCCCCACATTCAATCCATCCCCAAGTACTGACGATTTTCTATCCAAGAAAGACTTTTGGACTTGATCGACTCTCTGCATCCACTACCGTCAACAGTCCACACCAAGGACAAAGACTTTAAGATCAAAATTCTTAACATGCCCTACATTGTTCGGCTCAGCCTTCCTCTCCAGCTTTGGCGCTCTGCTGTCCACCATCACTGGCCTTCTTTTGATTCCTCAAAGACATCATGCTCTCTCTTTCCATAAGGTGTCTGCACGTGATTCCCCTTCTGCCTGGACCCTCCTTCCCCTACCCTCTCAGTCTAATTCCTTTGCCGCTTAGGTCAAATGTCATGTTCTCAGAGACGCCTTCCTTGACCCTCTCTCCCCACCTCCTAGTCCAGTTCAGTTGGTGCTCTTGTGTGTTCTCAAGGCACCATTCACCTTTCCCTTCATGGTATTTATTACATTCGTAATTTTATTCTTATCTGATTTTCCCCTTAGACTGTCAGCTCCTTGGGGACAAGGACACAGTCTATTTTGCTCATAATTATATATTCAGTGCCTGACAGTACCTGGTATGTATTAGGTGCTCAAAGCATACTTGTTGAATGAATAAATGATCAGATAGTTTTGTTTTGTTTTTTAAGGAAAACACTACGTTAGAGTATTAAGAGGAGGTAGACAAGAGGGTATGTTATCAGAGCAATCAAGGAAAAAAGGGGGTGTGGGGCCTAGATTAAGTTTGGCAGCAGTGGGTGAGATGGAGTGAAATGAATGGATTTGTAAAATACTTAGGTAGTGGATGTAACAGAACTTGGTGACTTAAAATGTACAGAGTGAGAGAGAGAGAGATTAATCTAGAATGTTGCCCAGGATTCCAGCTTGGGTAGCTGATTGGAAAGTATCCATTTCTGAGAGTTGAAGGAGGAACAGATTTGAAAGAAGGGATAGAGAGGGAACATAGGAAAGATAATACAGCTTGGGATCAGTAAGTCTGGAATTCCTGCTGGATTTCCAAGGGGATGTCATGAGGCCAGTTGGATATTGCGTCTGGAGTTCAGGAAAGAGATCTGGGCAAGATGTTTAAATCCTAGAATCATATATATATATATATAATCATATATATATATGAAATTTGAAGCCTTGAGAGTGAATAAAGGACCCGAGGAGAAAGTGCAGAATGAGAGAAGATAGCCCAGGAAAGAACCAAGAGCCTCACCAGCATCTAAAGAGAGGGGAAGGAGGTAGCAAATGAGATTGAGAGGGAGCAGACAATGCTGCAGGAAAATGTTTCAAGGAGAGTTGACACACACCACCAATACTAGAAAATGGAAAGGGGATAATAGGAAAGTGTCCATTGGAGTTGGCCACATGGACGTCTCCAGTGACCTTGGCTTGAGCAGTATCCGTGGGTGCCAGAGACAGAAGACCGAGTGAAGTGAATGAATGGGAAGTGAGGAGATAAGATGTCAAGTGTAGACGAGGTTCTGGCTTTAAGGACTGGAGAGAGCTGGGACTCTGAGGTACTGGGAAAGCAAGAAACGCACAGGCAGATTCAATAGGTTCGAAATATCCTCTGAATTAGCAGTGGGAAAACTGCTCCTAATGGGTGTTCCTGCCAATGCTAGGCCTCCTGGCCGAGGGGGGACACAGCCGGCCCCAGGGCACACCCCTCGGTCGCCGAGGGCAACAGAATGCGGCTTGACAGATTCCAGGCCTGGGACCCTGCAGGAATCTGTGCAGCCTCTGAGCTTACCTCACCACACGTCCTCTTCCCAGTCCTTGACCTCCCCTCCTCCATCCCCTAGTCCCCATCCCCCATCCCCCCACCGCCCCTCGCTTCCCTTCCCCTCTTCTCGCTCCCTATTCATCCCAGAGGGGCAGGAGGTAAAGGTCGGGGAGCGGACGGTGTGAGGACCGAACTAGAGTCCGACCTTGTAAGGGGGAGAACCGGAGGGTAGTCGGAATACGCGGTGGGAGGGCCGCGCGCGGGGATGGGGCCTGGCGGGAGGACGCGGGCCGCCGCGGAGTTCGGGCTGCGGGGTCCGCCGGCCACTGGGGGCCAGGATCCGACTGCCCGGGCTGGGTCCCGGCAGGGGCAGCTCCTACCTGCGCGGGGAGGCCCCAGGCCCAGGTGGCGGAGGTGGCTCAGGCTGCAGGGCTCGGGCTCCGCGGCGGCTTCTCCATCACAACATCCCCCGCCCAGGAGCGCGCGGGCCGCGGGGCCGCGCCCGGAGCAGCGGAGGCGCGCGCGGGGCAGGGGGTGGGGGAGGGGCGCCATCTTGGGCCGGGCGCGGGTCGGGGAGCGGGAGCCCCTCGGGGGCGTTACTGGTTGCAGCCGAGCGGAGAGCCCCTCCCTACGGGACCCTCGGGCCTCGATGAGTCCAGAGGCCCAAATCCCCTCGCCGGCCGCCATCCCTGCGCCCGGGTCCCAGGGTTCCAGAGCGCTGCCCCAACCTCCGCCGACCCCCGCCCGGCCCGGCACCGCCCTCCACCACGAGGCCTTGGACTCACCCTGCGCGGCCCACTGGGCCCTGGCCCCGCACCCCGGCGGGGCGACTCACCGAGGGGTTGGAGCGGGAGCGGCTGTGGCAGTGCCAGGGCCGCGGCCGCGCGGGGAGGGGCTCCGCGGAGGCAGCCTGCTCCGCTTTTGCGGCAACACTCCGTGACGTCCTGGTGGAGGAGCGATGAGGGCACAGCGTTGGTGATAATAATAGCTCTTATTTAGTGGCCGCTTACACGGTGCCAGGCTCTGTGTTAAACCCGTTATATGCATTCGTCCTCACATCAGCCCTGTGAAGTCGCCACTATGATCATCCTCAGTTTTCAGAGGCAGATGCTGAGGTTCAGAAAGGCAAAGCGACTTGCCTGCAGTCACAGGTAAGTGAGGGAAACAAACTGGAACCCAGATGTTTGTTAACACCCTACCACTGCTGCTGAACATGAAACTGTGACACCAAGGCCTTGCAGATGTGAAGAATGAATCGCTCCCTGGTGGAAATTCACAGGAGGGAAGGAAGAAGGGGGAATGTGGATGAAAAGTGTGAAGGAAGGAATGATGGGGCCCAATATTGCACAGACTCCCTGGATAGTGAGATAGTTCCCAGTGGTCAGGTCAGCGGCACAGAGGCTGTCAAAGATAGTGAGGGGGAATATTACCATCTAGAAACCCTCTCCTGGCTCATTCCTCTAAGGCAGACGTTTTAATTTATTGTAACTACTAAGTACTGAGCAACTGACTCAAGATGCCCTCAAGGTACCTAAAACTAAAAATGTCCAAATCTAAATTCATTGTTTCATCCCCTTTATTGGCCTTCTAAGAAGTTTCACTGGGGTGAAAAAGAACCCTCCCCAGTGCATGTGTGCACGAACACGAACACACACACACACACTCACACACACACACACACACACACACGACTGGATGCAGCTCCACTTTATCCATCCCAGTGAGTGGCACCACCATCTACTGCTTGCCTAAGCCAGAAGCCTCAAGATTATCTTTGACTACACTTTCACTTGATTTGAGGTGAATATAAATGTTTTAACTTTTTGTTATGGAAAATTTCAAATATATATAACAGAAGGAGACAGAACAGTATAATGAACCCTCATATACCCATCATTCAGCTTCAAAAATTATCAACTCCTGGACAAGAATTTATCATGAATTGACAAACTTCTATGATATATGAACCATGTACCAAGTCCCAAGCTAAGTCCTAGGGACCCAAAGATGAATCAGATTTGACTGTCACCCAACCTGGAGGGTATAACATATGACCTTTGTCCTTGAAAGATGAGTAGGAGTTACCCAGAAGAAGAAAGGTGTCCTCATTCATTTGATCATTCCTACTCAACAAATCATTATCATGTGGGAGGCACTGTCCTTGGTGCTAGGAACTTGTAAAGAAACAAGATTGAGTCCTTGCCCTCAGGGAGCTTGAATAACAGGGGAAAGAGATATTAAACATACGATTAGAAATGTGATGACTATTTTGAAGATGTACATGATGCTATGTGAATGGACTAAATTTGGTCTGGGAAGGTTTGGAAAGGCTTTCATATGGAAGGGCACTTATGTGAAGGGAAGGGGTGAAGGAGATAGAGGTTATCCAAAAGAAGAGAAAATGATTCCAAGTCAAAGGGGAAGTACAATAATGGGTGGCCAGTATGGGTGTGGAGAAGAATGGCATAAGGTGAGGTGGAAAGGTGGACAGGTGCCAAATCAAGGAGGGCCTTGTATGTTAGGCTTCGGGTTTTGGACTTCATTTTAAGGGCAATGGAAAATCAACACAGAGTTTGAGGCAGGGGAGGGGCATGTTCACCCTTGCATTTTAGATCACTTCTGGCTGCTAAGTGGAGGATAGATAGGAGGAGAGCAAAACTGGCAAGGTGGAGACCAGTTAGAAAGCAATTGATATAGTCTGGGTAGGAGATGACTATAGTGGTGGGAGTAGGGATGGAAAAAATTGCATAGGTTTAATAAATGTTCAGGAGGCAGAATTCACAAAAACTGGTGATCAATTGATTGACTGGCTATGGTAGTATAAAGGAAAGAATGACTTCCAGATTTCTGCTTGAGCAAATGAAAAGAATCCAGAAATATCACTCATTTACAAACAGCCCACCAGAATACTTGTCTTGCCAATCCCATTGAACAGAATGGCTTCAATGTCCAGGGAAGTCTCTTCAGGTAATCAGAGGTTCACAGATAGGGTGGTAAGGATGGGGAGAGGAGTCTAATTAGCTAAGATGAAAAAAGTAAAGTGTACAGTTCACACACAGTGCAGTTTGACCCACACACCATCTTCCTGAATCCCTGATCTCCTAGGTCTGCAAAGCCTCCTGATCAGTGGGGAGTCAACCTGTACCCTTCACCCATCCCTTCTCTATTGTATCACATCCCCCTTCTGATGCTTTCTAGAGCAACCAATAGCCTATGAGCCACCTCAGATGCTATGTGTGGTTTTGACCAATGTGGGTCCCTCTGAGGCAGCAAACTTTTAAAATTATTACCTTGGACCTATCAGGAAAAACTTGAATTAGAAGCAAATCCATCCAGAGTCATTTACCAAGAGTAGGCTTTATGCTATTTGGTTTGATAGATCAGCCTGGTGGACAACTGCTTTACCAGGCAGTTGGCACCCAAATCACCTGTAGGGAAGAATAGCGCTTACAACTCAATTAGCGGCAAAGACACTTTTGGAGCAAAGGCAGCCTTTTCTACCACTACATGTAAATATTGCTTTGATATTGTAATTTTTATTGTAGTTGATCCAATAAACCCTCTTTCTTCAGGGTGGTTGTTATCATTTGGGAAGTCCATAAGGAGTAGAATCTTCCTACATATTATATTGCAATGGAATTCATAAATCAGTTGCTAGTCCTGGCAAGGATTTCCTCAACACCCTTCTTCAACAGGATTGTTCTAATACATTCCCAGGAAGAGCATATAGGATGAGAAAAGAAAAGGAGGGAGGATTGAACTCTGGGAATGCCAGCATTTGGCAAGCCAGCGGAGGAAAAGAAGGCCAAGAGGAAAGATGAGAAGAAACAGAGAGTAAGAGACGATCAGGAGAGAGTAATGTCATAGAGGAAATCCAAGGGAGGAAAGACTCAAGGAGGAAGACATGGTCCACAGCATCAAATGCAACAAAGATTTCCAACAAGGTCAAGGCAAAAATGTATCCTTTGAGTTTGGCAACATGGAGGTCATGTATCCCCATGGTATGATCTAAATCAGCAGAAAATGGAGGCAGAAGCCACAATGCAATGAATTGAGCAAATGAAAATGAGGAAGTAAGATAAGTAAGTGCAGATTCCCCTTTTGAGAAAGTTGGGAGAAAGGATAGACAGTAGCTGAAAAGTGATATAGAGTTAAAGACTCTGGTTTTGTCTTCTTTTTTAAGATGATGGAGACTTGGCCATGGGTATAAACTACAAAAAGATACCAAGAGAGAAGATAAATTTGAAAGTAAAGAAAAAAGATGAAAGATGGATTGAGATCCTAGAGGTGATGAGAGGAGGTGGGATCAAGGGCTCATGTAGAATTGGACGCCCGCACTTTAGAGGCTGAAGGGATAGGGGTGAGGGTAGGGGGTAGGTAAGGTAATTAATAAGGTGGGAACAGGCAAGAAGTTAAGGTATTTCATGCCTAGTGATATCAATATTTTCAAAGTCTTTAGCTGAGGAAGGGAAGAAGGGTTGGATGGAGAACAAGGAAAACCTTACAAGATAAGTATTATCCTGTCATGAACATGTTGTTGTTGCCTTTGTTTTTATCAATGCAGCATCTTTTCCCCCTCTAATTGGTAGCAACACATCAATTTTCTTTGAAGACCCATCTCCTCCCCACTCTTAGTCTATGTAGTTTAGATGGGACTCCTTCCACTCCACAACCCACTTCAGTGTTGGGCTCCTAACCCAGGATCAAGTCAAAGTGATCAATTCAGATATAGGCACATGACTAAATCTGAGCCAGTGAAACTCAGTTCCGGGAATTTTCCTGCAACTTTTAGGCAAGAGGAGCTGGGCCTATCTTGCCACCAGGAGGGGTGAGCCTGCTTGAGAATGAAGCCAACTCAAAGAAAGCAGAGCTAAGGGCTGGAGAGAAACAGATGCCTGATAACATCAATTTAACGCCTATATTTACCCTTTCCTGAAGCCACGTAAGTTGGTATTTTTGTTGTTGGTTTTTTGGTTTTTTTTTGCTTACACCAGTTTGAGTTGGGTTTTATCACTTGCAACCAAGAGTTATGACAAATACATGAGGCCAATATTGCCTGTTGGTACTCAGCCCCACATCCAGTCTTCTGTAATCTCCCCTGTACCAACAAAGCTGGAAATCTGAAAACCACATTTCTCAGATTCCTTTGTCGCTTCGTTCCGTTAGGTTCTGCCAATGGGAACCCTCGCTTGAGGAAGGTGGGAGGAAGGTAAAAGTCGCTCTGCTTTTGGCAGTGTCTCTGGCGACCGCAGCAGCAGTGGTCCCAACCTAGCAAACGTGGAGGCTGTTCCAGCAGCATCAACAATACAAACTCCAGCTGCATCAGCAGCCAGTGCAGATGTGTGGGTTCTACCTCCTTGATCTTTGGGCAATGCCTTTTCTCCCTTTTGCTCCTCTAAGCCAAGATTAGTGGTGGTTTCCTGCTCTCTGGGTAACGCTTCTTTCCCTCTTATGCTTCTACATATCTCCCCCACAACTTTGTAACAAATTATTTGCATTAAATCCTTCTCTACTTGGAATATCTAGAGTGCCTCTGTATCCTTACGGAACAATGATACAATACACATTTTCCTACTTTGCATACACATGTGCGTGTACACACACATACACCACACACAAGGCTCAGAGAGGCTGAGTTTCTCAAATCTACAGTTAGTAAGTGGCCTAGCTGGGACTGCAGTTCAGACATGTCTGACTCTAAAGTTCTCAACTCTTTCTCTGACCTAAAGTTCGCTTTTGTTGTTCTTTTCTTTTTCATAGTTAGATTAAATAGAAGTTAAAGGGGACAGAGAAATAAAGGCATTGTTAAGAAAGTTGTTCAGATGATCAAACTTCATGTTCAATTTGGGTAGGAAAAAGAATAGCCTTCAGGGAATGGAGGATGGGGAGATAATAAAGGGATCAAAATCTCTATAAAGTCAAAGAGCAGGAGAGTGAGAATGAAGTTGTGAGGGAGGCAGAAGGATGAGGGTAAGAGGCTGCGGTCACAAGGCTGATGTTGGAATGTAAGGAATTTCTTCACAGGTGGAGCAATTGTGAATGAGGACTAGGGTCTGAGTTTGGGTGATTGAAGTGGGGACTTCAGCAAGTAAGGACATAGTCAGGAGGTTGGTAGATGAAGACCATAAGAATACTACAGCTCGCTTGCTTGACGCCAAAGGAAGAGGAATTTAATCTGCATAGAAAGAAGAGAAATGGCGTAGACGTGTGTGGGAGTCATGCCAATGCTGAGATGCTTCCCATCCACTGGGACAGCTACAGGGAAAGGAAGAGGGCCCTGGGGCAGAGCCTGGTCTCAATTAAAGCTGCAGGTAAAGAGATAGAGAAGCATATTAACTGTGGAGTGTACAAAGAATATAGAGAAGCTTATTGACCATGAAGAGTGCATTAGAGAGGGCACCATGGAAAGTACAGGAAGAAGAGGCACAATGATGAACAGGGAAAAGGGGCCATGGAGCAGCTTGGAGGTGAGATTCTTCACTCTCCCTCACCCTCCCATCCAATCTATCAGCAAGTCGTATAGACTGTGTGCTAAATGATTTTTAATCTGCCTACTTCTCTTCATCTCCTTGGCACCAGTGTCCAAGCCTCCATGATTTACCACCTGGACCACAGCACCAACCTCCTCAGTGGCCTTCTCAAATCCACAGCGGTCTTGTCTCACCCAGTACCCACTCTGCAACAGTCAGAGTAATCTTTCTAAAATGTAAATCTCATCACCTTACTCCTTTGTCTAAAATCCCTCGGTAGGTCTCCATTGCCCCAAAGATAGACAAAATCCAAACTTCCGAGCCTGACACGCAAGTCCACATGAGATGAGAAGCCCCTGGCTCCTTCTCCAGCCTCATCTCCCACCAGCCTGTCACTCATCCCCTGTATTCAGCCCTGCTGAGTAGTTGCGGTCTCCACTCCTGGCTCTTTGCTTGTGTTGCCTCCTCTGTCTGTAATGCACTGCGCATGGTAGTGCGTAGCAGGGAATATATATTTACTAAAGGATCACGTACCTTCTATTCATCTTTTAAAATTCAGCTCAAGTGTAATGTCATAGATGAAGCCTTTCCTAAACCCCTCTCCATCGAGGTATTGCTGGCTCCATTTTCACTTGCATATATCGTCTTCCATCTTAATGTGTGTCTCACTCTACTGCATTTATCTGATGCCTTGTCTGCATCCCCCTCCTGACTGTGTAAAGTAGCAGGCCTTGGGGGCAGGGACTGTCCGATTCATCTTTTGATCCATTGCCTGACACACTGCCCAGAACATAGGAGGTACTAAATGCATGGATGGAGGAAGCATGAGTTGGACCTTTTCTGGGAGTCCTTGGACACAAGCTAGAGGCTTCCCTGCAACAGAGCAGATGGGAGAAGAGAAGAAAGAGGAGACTTAAATTCTCCTTTCTCAATAGAGAGGAGGAAGTTAACCTTGAGTATCCAGCAGAGTTGCTGGATAACTGTTTAGACACCCCTAGCCTCCCTGACATGATGCAGTGATGGCCCCATAGGTGACACATGGACTGAATAAGGCCCAGAACTGAGACTCTGGCCTTGTCCTCACCCCTCAGACTGAAGGAGGAGCAGCCAATCCCATGAGGAGAACCATCCAGACATCTTCCGGGTTGGAAGAGAAAGCTCAAGGCACTCCTTGGAAGTGGACCCCACAGCCCTGGTGCCTGGCCCCTACCTTAGTTCCCAGCCCCAGCCAACCTCAAGTGCTGGGTGGACCCTGATCTAAGGGTCCCAGGTTCATCCCCTGCTTCCCTTCCTAGCCGTTGAGGCTGGGGAAGGAACCTGAGACAGTTCAACTGAACCGCAGGGGCCTGGTGCCTATTGGGAGCTACTCTATGGCCTGGCTTCGCAGTGCAAAGCTTGTCCATCTACTCTTCTACCCATGAAAGCCCCACAGAGCAAGGGGCCACCAGGTCAGGAGGGGTGACCCTAAACCAGGAGAGGCCATGGGCCAGAGTGTAGGTATCCTTTCAGGCCCCTTCCAGAGTGAATCCAAGAGATGGGTTGAGTCCATACTCATTGTCACTGGGAAGTGTCTAGTATTATACCCATTTTATGGAAGAAGTCACTGAGGCTAAGATATGGAAGCTCAGAATGAGGGCCCCCTGCTAGAGTCTGAGGCTATTTTTTTGAGCCTAAAACAAACAAACTTTCAAGCTCAGGTGGGTTGGAAACGTAGAGGAGGAAAAAGGTCTCACCTGAGACCCAGTTGCCTATAGTCCAGGCCAATCCCCAGTCAAATGGCTGTCAGTAAGTTTGGAGCCTAAAGCCTTGGTCAGCTTATGACCTGAAAAGAACAAACCACTGCAACCTCCACCCAGATGACATTCTTTGGCCTACATGGTGCAGATACCCAGGGGACTTAGCCAGCAGGTCCCCCCAAGGGCTGTGTGACGTTCTGCAAATGTGTTTCATGGTGCCCGCTCCCTGAATCAGGCCTTCTCCCCTTTCCCCAGCTTGCCTCAGGTGAGTGAAAACACTGTTTTCATTCCACTTGTTATGCCTAACTCATAGCAACCAAAGACTTGTCTTCTGGAGTGATGCTCCCTGAACCCCCGGACCTACAATTTGAGGGCCCCCGCGGCCCTCCGTGGCAGCACCAAGCCAATCCACTTTGCACAAACATAGCTGCCTCCAGCCCTATTTTCCCAATGTCCTGGGGCCAAGCTGTGGTCAGTTATTAGCAGGCGGGGGCAGAGTCCCTGCTCTGCCTCTTACGTGCTGGATAGACACAGGGGTTCCTTTCTCTACTTTTGTTCCTCTGTTTCCCTCTCTGTGTCAGTAGTCTGGAAGAAGTCAGTTTATGACCGGGGTTCAGGAATCACCTGTGCAAAAATGAGGTCTGTCCCTGAGCCCTCCCCTCCCTTGTCTCCCGCAGCCTCTTTAAGAGCCTCAAAAGAGAGGTTACGAGCTTCTCAACTCAGAGAAAGAAGTGAGATTGTTCCACAACCAGGGCCCTTTGATTCAAGCGAGGAAGCACTCTGGCTTTATTGTAAGGAAAACCAGGAGAAGGAGCTGGACCAGACTCACATCAGCAGTGCTGTCAGTGAGGGCAGCCCAGGAGGCTGTTTACTTTCTGGGGCTGGGGAAGGGCCTCGGTCACAGTCAACTTCTCCACGTCTCTGTAGCAGTACAAATTGGGGCCTTGGACGAGGTACAAGCCAAGACCATTGGCGGAACACGAGTTGGGGCCCAGAGACTTTTCCGTACACAGGGCCGCGTCAACCTTTTCATGGGGCCAAGGAAGCTCTGTCCACGTGGCTTGAGCTCCTAACTTCAGGTCCAGCCACCACAGCTGCCGTCCTGGGAAGAAACAGCGGACATAACATGGCTTCCACGTCATGGGGATCCTGACCTGGCTCTTCTCATGCCCTGACGGGGCTCTGTGCCAGGGAGAAGTAGCAGAACAAGCCACCCCTCAGCACCCGACGCCACTCACCTGCCGTGACGTGGAGCAGAGAAGACCCAGGACAGGTAAAGGCTGCATCCACAGTATCAAGGTTGATCCCATGAGGGCTCCCGAATTCCTTCTCCAGCCGCTTTGGATAACCATCTACTAGGGTATAGCCTCCCTTTGTCAGGAAGATATATACCTCGGTGCCCTGGAGGACAAAGGACATTAATCAGCACAGAGCTGGGTATTTTCCCTGTCTCCACCCCAAGCGTCTCTCCCAACACACACCTGGATCAGATAGAGCTTATCATCCCAGGAAAAGGCAGTATCCACTGTTGAAGGACCACGGGGCCACAGATGCTCGATGGGCCAGCTATGCCACCCGTCCCGGCTGGTGTCCAGACGCCAGTAGTGGGATCCTGTGGGGTAGCAGAGGTACCTGCAGTACTGGTGGTAAAAGGCCAGGCAGTGAAGAGGCAAGTGACAGAGGCAGGGGTGAGTCTCGAGAGGGAGGAAAGAATGCATCCAGAGGCCAAGAGGGAAGAGGCCATGTGAGGAGTTGAGCAAGACTTGGTTGGCAAAGTTGGGCATTGTGACCTAATTGGAATTGGAGTCAGTAGGGGCCTGACGGAAGGGCGAGCTTGGAGAACAGTGGCCAAGTTGCCAGGTAAGGCCAGCGTCATGAGGTTCAGTGGGGTCTCCTTATGCATCTCAGATGTCTGTGTGCAGAGATGCTACAATGAGACAGTGGCCAGAAGTTAAAAGGGAAGCACCGCAGCAAGCTTCCACTGGGCGTTCTCACGCTGGCTGTGTTCTCTAATCCCTTGAGGTGGTAGGAGATGGAGGGAGTACCCAGACCAGCGCCCTAATTTTCCTCTCCCCTTTTCATAACAACTTATTAAAGGAATTGTCTAAACTCTCATTTACCTTTTCTTCCTCAGCCCATTTCACTTACATTCCTGTTTCCCTCTTCCATTGAGATTTCTCTTTTCACGGTCACCAGTATCCTCCAACTTGCCAAATCTAATGTCTTCATCTTACTCTACCTCTCAGTGGCATTTGACTGCTCACAGCTCCCTTCTTTAAATATCTTTTTTGGATCTTGGCTCTGTGATTCCAGACTCTTCCAGTGTTCTTCTTATCTTTTTGACTCCTCTTCAGCCTGATATCTATTATTGGAATCCCCCAGTTTGGACCTCTGCTCTATCTACATTCACTCTCTTGGTGATTTCACCTAGTCCAGGGCTTTAAACACCATCTATATACGGATGACTTTTGATCTGTTCTCTTTGGATCTGATGGACTGCTTCTTCGAGTGTCAGGCTCAAACTCAGTTGCCTACCTGACCTGTCCATTTGGGACCATTAGACACCAAAACCCTAATGTGTCCAAACTTATTTCTGCCCCCACCAAACACACACACACACACACACACACACACACACACACACACACACACACACACCTCCTTCCCTAGTCTTTCCCAATTTTAGAAAAAGGAACCACCAGTCACCTAGTTTCCCAGTCCCCAAAAGCCAAGTCATTCTTGAAACCTCTCTTTTCTCTTCCCCACTCCGATCAATATCCAAGGCATTGGTTAAGTGCCATGGGCCCGACTTCCAGAATACATCATGATGACTCCTCACCACCTCTGCTGCTGTTATCCCAGTCCAAGCTGTCATCACCTCCAATCCAGACAGCTGCAAGAACTCCTCGCTGGATTCCCTGCTTACACAATTGTACCTCTGTGACTTATATTCCACAAGAAGCCAGGATGATCCTTTAAAAAAAATAAGCCATGGGCTTCCCTGGTGGCACAGTGGTTAAGAATCCGCCTGCCAATTCAGGGGACACGGGTTCGAGCCCTGGTCCGGGAAGATCCCACATGCCGCGGAGCAACTAAGCCCGTGCACCACAACTACTGAGCCCGCGCTCTAGAGCCCGCGAGCCACAACTACTGAAGCCCACATGCCTAGAGCCCGTGCTCTGCAACAGAGAAGCCACTGCAATGAGAAGCCCGCGCACCACAACGAAGAGTAGCCCCCGCTTGCCGCAACTAGAGAAAGTCCGCGCGCAGCAATGAACACCCAACGCAGCCATAAATAAATTAAATAATTAATTAATTTAAAAAGAGAAAAAGACAGATGCTTAAAAAAATAAGCCAGAACATATCACAGCCCTGATCAAGAACCCTTCCTGGCTTCCTTTTACAGTTGAAAATCCTTACCAGGCCCATGTAATCTGGCCCCTGCCTCCCTCTTTTCAAGCCACTTACCTGCTCCTTCTCAACCTATCAGCCACACTGGCCTCCTTTCTTGACCCCTCAAAGTATTTGCTCTCTACCCTCCCTAAAATGCTTCTCCTCCAGTGCTTTATGTGGCTAATTCCTTTTGATCACTGAAATCTCAGCTCAAAAATCATCTCTTCAGAGAAGGGGCCCCTAATTCTCTTCACCTCTATCCCATTATCCTGTCTTATTTTCTTCACAGCTTTTTGGGGACACTTCACATTTTTTATTTTATATTTTAAAACATCAACGACTCATAAATTCATTTATTCTAGCTTCAAATGGTATTTGAGAATAAGAAGCATTCTGATGTTCCCAGAACACATCACAGCTATTAACACTGCCTGAAAGTATTCTCTTTCATTTTCTCTTTTTTACTGTCCTCTCTCCCGCTAGCAGGCTCTCTGAGGGCAAGTGTCTCGTCTGCCATGTTCACGACTGTATCTCAGTGCCTAGAAAAATGCCCAGTGCCTATCAGGTGCTCGATATTTTTTGGTGCTCGAAAAATAGCTGGTATTCCCAATGCAGCCACAAGTTCTCTTTATGGGTATTAACTGGGCAAGTCACAGTAACTACATATCCACCTTCCCCTCCTGCTCGTGGCCCCTATTTTGAGCATCAGAGCTGTGCTGCATTTTGTGCAGAGGAAGTAAGTGCTGAGCCCCCAATCCATTAGAAGCCGATGCAGAGGCTGACCAGCAGCCACTTTAATGTGGTCTGGAGTAAAAATATGGGCTGAGCCAGTCCCATTCTCTCTCTGGAAATCCAAGTAGGGAAAAGAGAGCCGAGACAGTTATCAGTCGGATCTGAGGCTAAAAGATCCTGACTAGAGAGAAAGTAGAGAGGGCATGATGGTCCCTGTTCGAGCCGAAGTAGTGACAAAACAGAAAGAATGGATTAGCAGCTATGAGGTAGAGACAAGAGATTTATCAATTAGGGAGAGGAGAGGACCAGCCCTGTGCTGAGTGTCTGGGTCACACTGGTGTTTTCACCAAGATAGTGAGTTCCCACCTCAGCTGGGTATTTTTAACATAACAATATTCTCTCAACAGCTATAGAACATCTCTAATACTCTTGATTTAGGAATTCAGCTGCATTCTATTTATGGACACATGGTCTTGAGGTTCCATGATCTCTCCATGGCTGGGTGTTCTCTCTACATCTCTGTGGTCCCTGTGGCCCTATTTTCTTAGTGTCTCTATCTCCATATCTCTCTATCTCTATTTATCTCTCTATCTCTATAACCATCGCTATTTCATTTTGTGTATGTGTCCTCCCCATGGTGCCTTGCTCTCACCATAGCTGCATGTTCTCCTGATATTTATGTGTTCTTACTCTGGCATATATTCTCAGCATAGGTCTACCTTTTCACTACAGGTGTGCGTTTCATCACGGATGCATGTTCTCATTACAGCATGCATTCCTGCTGTGGGGATATGCTCTCCTTGCGGCTGTGTATTTTTCATTACAACTTCGTAGTCATATCTGATCAGATTTATTCAGGGATTCGGAGCAAGAAAGGATTTTCACTCTTCTGTATTCTCACCACTATTTTACATTTGTGTCTGATCATACATATATCTTAGGCTGAGTGTAATGTGGTAGGTCACTCCTTCTCTTGGAGCTGTCCTCAAGTATAGATCAAAACTTATCACTACCTGTCTGATGAGCCCTAGAACATCCTTAGGTATCATTAGATGGCTTTTTAATGGCACAGGTCTGGGGAGAGGGGTTTCTCCTGGTCACTCAGAGGAGAAATCTCTTCAGGCTGGTGAGACTATTGCCTGAAGGTCTAAGGGACTGAACACTTCCTGGCTGGTTCCCAACAATGGGAGCGTCTCATCCCCAGGTGATGCTGTGCCCAGAGGCCTGGACATAGGAACCAGGCACCTGGAACAAGATGGAGCTCCTGATGATAAGCTCAAGGTGGGGAGGGCCAGACATGCAAAAGCAAAGAGAATATGAGGAGTCACAGGGGCCAAGAGGTCCAGAGAAGGCACAGATCTGGGAATGGATGGTACTGGGAGGCAGACAGGTGAAGTTAGAGGCCTCAGCAATGAGAGACAGGTTGAACCGTATGCATCGGACGAAATGAGGTGTGAAAAGGGGCATGATAGGGTGTAAGGATGGGGGCCGATGGGACAAAATATGGGGCACAGTGATGAAAATGGAGGAAATGTGCCAGAGATGAGAGACACACATGAAAGAGACGGGAGGTATGGAGGGCAGAGATGGGGGAGTTGGAGGGCATCTCTTACCACTGAAGGCATAGGTGGCACCATGTTTGTCAGACAGCAGTGCAGACAAGACTAGATCTGGGCTACAGCGTTTATCCCTATGGTGGGTCACATTCCTGTGTGCATGGCCTTGGGGGAGAAATAGGTGAGGGGGAACACAGGAAGGCAAGAGGTCAGAATGAGTTCCGAGGTGGAAGAGGTGGCTGGGGTTTTTGGGGGTGCAGGTTTTCCCCATATGAGGACAGCTGGGAAGAGCCAGATGCAAGTGGAGCTAGGGCAAGGGCCAGGGTGTCATTCCACAGGGCGAAGGTAGGAGCTGGGATACGTGCGGTCCGCGAACCCAGGGAAGGTGGACAAATTCCAGGAGGTCCCAGGGCTTGGGCTTTCTCACCTCTGCCAGGGCAGGGCATAAAGTAGTCTCGGACATCCAGAGGGTATTTAGGATACATATCTCCCGTGACAGGGTTGAAGCGCAGGAATTGGTTACCCCAGAAGCAGTAGTAGTGGCTGAGCCATCGCATGGCAGAAGAGCAGTTGCCAACAGCCTGCCAGGAACGTTTCTTTACGGTTTTTGTAGTGAAGTCCCAGAACCTCATGTGGTTGCCTTTGTCCAATCAACCAACAAGCATTCAGTGAGGCCAGGCTGTGCCTTCCCTTGTGCTTGTACTGGCCCCAGGATGGACCAGATATGGTCCCCATCACGTGGAGCAGCCCAGCAGGGAAACAGTTGAGGAAAGTAATCATACAATAAAATGGAGCAGCAAAATACACATGATCAGCTCAGCAAGGGCGGTGGGACGAGTCAGGGAAAACTTCCCAGAGAAGGTGATACTTAAACTAAAATCTGAAGGAGGAGTTACAAGGCAGACAAGAGGGGGAGATGTAACTCCAGAAACAAAAGTCTAAAGCATGAAGCAACTTGGGTGTATAGGGAACAGCATAGAGTTTCTGGGGCTTCATATTCAAGGTAAGGGTTTGATGAGACTCAAGGCTGGAGGGTCAATAGGGACTTGGTCATGGAGAACCTTGTATGTAAAACTAAGGAACATAGATTTGTCCTAAGGGTCATGGGGGACAATGAGGGACTTTTAGCAGAATTACACCCAGTTACCTTCTCCAGGATGACTTCCCCTCCTTCCCCTACTCGACCTCTAGACCATAATTGGCTTCTCTACTCCTTCCCTTCCTCAGGAAACCATATAGTGGTTCCACCACCACCACCATCCCTACCACTACCTCTATCACCACCAACCTACCACTACCCCAGGCTCCCTTATTCCAGCCTGGACTGACCTTGGAAGAAGAGGACACCCTCATGTAGGCATTCTTCACGGTGACATTCCACAGCTGCATCCACTGGGGATGGGATTCCAGGAAACTCCTCTTGGAGCAACTTTGGATATTTGCTCTCCTTCTCAGGAGGGTATTCCCAGACTCTGTCCCCCTGCATGCAAAAACATGCTATTTTTAGCATGCACGCCAGATACTACTGCCACTCTGCCATCCCACACAACATCTTTGATCTATTGCACTTACATAATATCCTTCTGCAGTCCCACACACTCTCAATCCATCTGTGGACAACAATGTGCTGTCCCCTTGCACAACTTCAGTTTGTGCAAATCCCATCACTGTTACTATACCACACACAACTGTCTATGTACAACCAGATACTCCCATGGCACAATTATCTGCAATACCACTGGTTTTGGCAAACACACCCACAAATAGTCATCCTGCAATCATCCACCCATTCCTACATTCATTTGTTCATTTACTCACTCAAGAAACAGTTGCTGAATGACTTACCATATGCCAGGTATTGTGAGAGACACTGGGGATAAAGGGGTGACAAGACTCTGTCTCTGCCTTCAAGGAATTCACTGTACAAAAGCAGAAAGGATCCTACAGTCCTAGCCATGTGAGCCCCAAGGTGGAGGCATGTGAAGTGCACTGGGAATACAGGGGGAATACCTAAGTCAACCTAGAGAATTCCTGGACGGCTGCACAGAGGAGGAGGCATTTGGGCCAAGAGTTAAAAACTGAGCAGGAATATTCCAGGTAGACAAGTGTGGACTGGGCGTTATCAGCAGAGGGAGTAGCGTGTACACAGCATGCTCATGTGGCTGGCACACAGTGAATGTGGTGGAGGAGGAGATAAACCTGCAAAGATAACCAAAGTCCAGGTCTCAAGACCCATGTGCACCTGGCTTGCAGGAATCAGCACGTGGTGGTGCCATTTGCTGAAATAGGGAACTCAGGAGGAGGGGTGGATTTGTACAGAAGATATTGAGCTCCGTTTGGAGGATGCTGAATCTGAGGTGCCTACGGAACATCTAAGTTGAAGATGTCAGCCTGGAAATCGGAAAGAGATGTCTGGAGCTCCGGGGAGAGATCCAGATCTGGGGTCCACAACGTGGAGAGAACTCAGAGCCGTGGCAGTGGTTGAGATCACCCAGGCAGGGTGTATGGAAGGGCTGGGAAGGATCCCCAAGAAACATTCAAGGAGTGGCCCAGGATGAGAAGCCTGAGAAGAGCAGGAAAAGAGGCAGGAGGGAAAACAAAGCCGGCAGTGAGGGCCGCCCCGACCACACAGCATCTTTGTGCGAGTCAAGAGAAGGTGCCAGAAGGAGCAGACACAGGCTGGGCCAAGGCATGGGACTTGACGAGCACAGTAGGCTGGATTTCATCCTCCACTTGCCCCTCGGCCAGGTACCATTGTGTCGTGAACAACCTGGCAACCATAGGAAGAAGACTTGATGCAGGGTCATGGAAGCAAGGGAAGAAATTTCCCGGAAGGAAAGGATGGTCGACAGATTGAGGAGTAGCAGAGAGGTGTGGCCGCAGATTAGGACTGAAGAAGAGCCACTGGACGTTGTGCCTCCCAGGCCCGCATGCACACAAACTCCCCTAGCCTGAGCTTTCTCAGAAAAGGAAGGCACAGGGGGAGGAAACCTGGAGCCTGTTGGTAAGGGCTCCATGCCAGGGCCACTTGGGGAAGGGTCTCTAGTGTTGATTCCAGCACTTCCTGGCCTGGCCCTGACCTTGGTCCAGCCGTACCTTGATCAGAAAGACTCTGTCATGACCATGGCGGAATGCAGCATCCACGGGGCCGGGGACATCCTTCCACCTCTCTGAGATTAACTCCTGAGTCCAATTGTGACCCTTCCACACGAACTCCCCTGCAAAACGCACACTCACTGAGGGACCCGGAACAAACTTTTGGCCTACCGAGCTAGTTACAAAGAAGCTATGGGTGATACTCTCAGATAATTCCTACGATCTCCCGCAGATGGATACACCCTCGGTGAAGGGGACCAAGTCTGAGGTCCCAAATGCCCCAATCCCAGCCCCTCATACCTTTAAAAAACAGCATAGTCCCATGCTCATCCAGGGTGGTAGCATCAAAGCCCCAGCCATCCGAGCAGCGTTCTGGGAAGGAGGTGGGGAGATAGCAAATAAAAGACCAGTCAGATGATACAGTGCAGAGACACAGCTAGACAGATAGACTCAGGAAGTCAGGGTCTCACCCATCACATCTGGGTCCAACTTGGTTGCATTCCCACCTTCAGCTTCATGCCTAGGGGCATTAGCCCTAGAGAGAAGACACGGAGACGTCTGGCTCCACAGGGTCCAATCCCTCTCCTTTAGCTCCTGACCCCAGACTTGCCCCAGACCTAAAAACTGGCCCTAGCCCACTCTAATCTGGAGCCCGGCCCTCCTCCAGCCCCGGCTTCACTCACAGAGAAGGAGGATGGGCGTTAGCCAGAGACCAGCACAAGCCCAACAACCACAGTACAACTGGTGTTCCCAGTGCCCGAGCCATGATGAGCTGGAGAGGCCACAGGACAGCTCTGGGCACCTGGCTGAACCCCTATATAGGCATGGCAGCAGCACCACCCCACCTCCAAGCCTGCTGGGAATGAGATCTCTCAGGGCTATGCCAATATTGGGTGATTACATCAGTGCAAATAAGGTCAGGGTCTGGACAGAAATCTGAGTCCAAGACTAACTCTTCCCAGCAGGAGGGCCCATCCCCCTTCAGTGACTTTTGAGCAGTGACTAGCCCAGCCCACTGATGTTCAACTGTGACTCTCTTCACCTTGGTGATGGGTCTGAGTGCCCGTAAGGTCGGGGAAGGGGGTAGATTGATTGAGGACCACGTTTCTGTGGTTGGATTTACCTCAACAATGCAGGAGGTGAGAAGAGGAACGTAACCTTTTTGTGTACTGTGCCATGCCCAGCTCTGAGACCCCTAACGACACCGACACTTACATATACTTAGTAACCACACACATACGCAAACACGCTTAGAACTACTCAGAGAACAGCTTCTTCCAAGCTCCATCAGGGGCCTTTGGGGGGCATTCCCAAGCCTCTTTAGCTTTGCCCTTGATGGGTCAATAATATTTCACTGTTGCCAAAAGTCCAAGTTCCACCCTAGCCCCCACCCCCAATGACAAAGAGCTTTGCAAAAATCACCTGGGAGAGAAGGGCTGACAGTAATGGTGCAGGAAGAGGTGTCTCTCTTCCAGAGAGACCTACTAGTAATTAGACTTTCTCCATAGTTTCCACCTTAAGGGGAAAGTGTTTTGTTTACCTATCACAGAATAAATAGAACTGTACTGGGGTTTCACAATATTTACAGCTGATTCTTGCTTAAATGTTATCCTCTCAATGAAGTCTTTCTTGACCACCCCATCTAGCTATTTCAGACTCTCACTTGTTTCCTTTGTTACTTAATAAAACTTGAAATTATTTTGTCTGTCTGCTTACGCTTTTGCTTCTGCTTCTGCATGCTTGTGCTTTGTTTCTTTGCTTGTTTTGATTTGCCTGTTTTATGTACCATTACATTTTTTTAAAATGTTTTTGGTTTTTTGCCACACCACGCAGCATGTGGGATCTTAGTTCCCCAACCAAGGATCGAACCTCTGCCACTTGCATCAGAAGGGCAGAGTCTTAACCACTGGACCACCAGGGCAGTCCCTGTACCATTACATTTTCTCCACCTAGTACCTGGCATGTACAGGCATACCTCAGAGATATCACAAGTTTGTTCCAGACCCTTGCAATAAAGTGAATATTGCAATAAAGTGAGTCACACAAATTTTTTGGTTTCCCAGTGCATATAAATGTTTTGTTTACGTGGGACTTCCCTGGTGGCGCAGTGGTTAAGAATCTGCCTGCCAATGCAGGAGACACGGGTTCAATCTCTGCTCTGGGAAGATCCCACATGCCGTGGAGCAACTAAGCCCATGCGCCACAACTACTGAGCCTGCACTCTAGAGCCTGCGAGCCACAACTACTGAGCCTGCACTCCAGAGCCTGTGAGCCACAACTACTGAGCCCTCGTGCCACAACTACTGAAGCCCACATGCCTAGAGCCCGTGCTCTGCAACAAGAGAAGCCACCACAATGAGAAGCACGCCCACCGCAACGAAGAGTAGCCCCAGCTCGCCGCAACTAGAGAAAGCCCACATGCAGCATAAAAGACCCAACTCAGCCAAAAGTAAAATAAATAAATAAATAAATAAATTTAAAAAGTTATGTTTACACTATACTGTAATTTATTAAGTATGTAATAGCATTAGGTCTAAAAAAAATGTACATAGCTTAACTTAAAAATACTTTATTGCTAAAAATCCTAACCATCGTCCGAGCCTTCAGGGAGTTGTAAACTTTTTACAACAGTAACATCACAGATCACCATAACAAATATAATAATAATGAAAAAGTTTGAAATATTTCAAGAATTACCAGAACGCGACACAGTGACATGAACTGAGCAAATGCTGTTGGAAAAAATGTGCCAACAGACTTGCTCAACACAGGGTTGCCACAAACATTCAATTTGTAAAAACAATGCCACATCTGTGAAGTGCAATAAAGTGCAATAAACAAGTATGCCCGTAATAGATGCTCAATAAATATTTGTTGAATGAAAAAAATTAATTTCAAGTACTGAATAGTGTTACTAACGTTGCAGCCAAATTGCTAACAATTTTCCTCCTTCTGGGGTAAGGAGAATATCAGGATTGGGGGTGTGTTATTTTGGAGGCCTGTTGCCATCTAAGGGTCACAGGTCTCCTTGGCACTGACCTTCATCTTATGGTTTTGTTTCTCTCTCCAGTGTCCCTGCCCTACATCCCTCTCCTCCTCTTAGCCCTCCTATCTCTGGTACCTGCTATCTTCGGCACTCACTGGGGCTACTCCCAAAGTCTGCCCCATTTCTATCTGAGATGTAGTTGCAGGAGACAAATATGGGCAGAGTCAGCTCTGGGCCAGGCTGAGGTTCCAGGATCCCTGTTCCCCAGTCCAGCCTGAAGGAGCCCTGATCCCTCTCAGATGCCCTTGACATATATAACCTTAGCAAAGGTCTCACTTCCCTTATCTACTCTGCGAAGATTCCTCCTAACAGGAAGACAGAGATTTCTGGGACCTCTGGAACAGCGTGTCATCATGCCTCTGCCAAAAGGATCAACATCCTCTCCTGACTTACAGTGAAGACAGCCACGTTAACAGCATTGCTCCCCTTGGGTTAGTGAACAAAGCTGGACTCCCCAGGCCCTTGGCAGCATGGACAGTGCCTCGGCTCCCTCAACAGATACCTGACACCCACCTTCTCCCACTTCAGGGCATCTCTGACTGCACCTGCTTCCCCCCAGCTGCTGGGCACTGGGCACTGGGGGCCGCTACTCCCAGACTCCCCCTCTCCTGTTCTTCAGCCTCTAAAACCTTAATATAACCTTCCTGGGATTCTCCCTCCTTGAGCACCCAGTGAACCTTTCATCAGCAAACCCCTCAACAGCTGTGTGTAGCTCCAGAACTGCGTCTGCGTGTCCTGCAGATTTCACTGAGCCTGCCTGGGGAGATGGAAGCGTTCACACCGAGTCACAAACACCCCTCAGAAAACCCACAGTGAGGGTCTTCAATAGTTGTACTGGCAGGGCCCCGCACAGGCCTGCTGGTCCAGGAAGCAGCCTCCCTGTGCCCTAGCAGGGCTCTTTGAGGGGAGACAGCACATATACTGGATGGCGGTTTTTCAGCTCAGCCTCTTCTTTCCCACACAGCTCTGGTCCCCTTCATAGCACCCCTATCTACCTATCGCAGAAGAGTGATTTGTGGCACTCTTCCACTGTTGTTTCCTAATTTGCTTGCCTACCCTAAGGTGGCTTAGATGCCATAATTGGAAGCCTTCCTCCTTCCTCCCGCCCACTCCCATCCCCCCAGCCTCTCAGGGACTAGACTAGCAGAGTCTTCTACGTGGCAGGCAGCTCAGGTTGGAGCTCATATTCTGAGCAGGGGCTGAGAGGCCATTTGAGAACCCAGGCTGTGGATATGTTGGCCATCCTGGTGCTGGTAACAGGGCACAAGGCAACTGTTCTCAGGGGGCCCAAGATAGGGCTGGCCTTGCTTCTCTTCTCACTTGAGACGGCTGTTTCTGCTTGTCCTGAGTCCTTCCCAGCGCTCTGGCTTCGGCTCTGGACAAAATGCTTGCCCATACTTGGGCCTGAGCGCCCCCTGGAGGCCGAAGGGATCAGTGCGCTCCCACCCTTCGACCAGAGGCCACAGCCCCGGAGCTTTTCCTCCCAGAAACTGGCTCCCTACAGCCTTCCTCCTTTGCTCTTCTCAGCCTGGCTGTGGGGCCTTAGTGCCACATCCTCTCCCTCTGCAAACCTCTGCTGCCCAGAGCGGGTGCGGGGATCTCAGTCTCTTGCTTGATTTCTTGGGGAATTCAAGCCCAGAAATATACAACCGTCCCGTTTTCCATGTAGTCTTCCCAATCCTCATAACAAGCAGCTTTCTGGCTTCCCCCTGAGGCAGTCTGAATATGGGCCTGCAAACATCTTCATGGACAGAGCTTTCCCCTGCATTGCCAGGGACCACATTTAAGCTGGACACTGACCCACTGTCCCTTGGAATGGCTGTGTACAGCCTGCCCTGCTGTCATCTGAGTTCTCTGACCTCAGTTACTTGCCCTGGGCCCACTGAGTGCTGCCTGTGCTGGGCCTGCTGCCTGTGGCTGTGTACTCCAGGGAGCAGAGGCTGGATTCTCCCTTGCCCTGGGCTTGGAAGAATTGGGATACAGCTCCAGGTACCAAAAAGTGCTTGCTGTTCCCAACCAATGCCTCCAGGATTTTCTCTTGCTCTGTTTCTAATGGGCCTTCCTGCATAGTCTATTCTTACTTCCCTATGAATAAATAATTATAATAATAATTTGCTCATATCTATTGGGCACATGTACGTGCCTGGCATTGTGCTAAACACTTAACATGGATTATTTTATTAAATCATATTATTGGTATGATTTAATAAAATATATACTGTATTATTAGTCCCATGTTACAAATGGGGAAACCGACGTTTGGTGTCTCAGCCAAAGCCCATTATTAGCAAGTGGTAGAGCCATGATTAAGTTCTGGCTGCCTGGCTCCCTGGGGTGTGCTCTTTACCCTATCAAGGGGTGTGCTGGTGCATATTTAACAGCCAGCTTTCCAGAAGGGAAAAAGCCCTGATTGTAGCACTCATTAGTTTCTGTGGTGTAAATACTCCTATCACGGCCATCTTCAAGCTACCAACAAGACCAAAAAGCTACCAACAAGCAGCTTCAAGCTGCATCTTCTCATGGAGTTGAGAAGAAATGCACAGTAACATACTACTTACTATATGGTATTTCCACCTTGCAGATAGGACACATATAAATAACCCCAAGAGCACAGGTAATAGTAAAATGCAGTAAAATAATTAGGAAGTGATGAGTTTTGAGTATTTATTATATTTGATTTTAATAAAATGAATTTAATTTTAAATTTACATAATTTAATTTTTAAATAATGGCTGAGTTTCCAACAATCAGTTGTCAAAATTCCTGCAAATTTTGGGAATTCCCTGGTGGTCCAGTGATTAGAACTCCGAGCTCTCACTGCAGAGGGCCTGGGTTCAATCCCTGGTCGGGGAACTAAAATCCCACAAGCTGTGTGGCACGGCGAAAAAAAATTTTTAATTCCTGAAAATTTGACAATGAGCCCTCGTGGGCCAATATGAACCAGCTCCAGCACTGCACTGTTCACCATCCTGCCTTAATGAACAGGACCAGGATTTTATCTGCTTTATTCAATGCTATATCTTCAGTGCCTAGAGCAGGGCCTGAAACACTGTATGTGTTTAATAAATATTGAATCCTATTGTTCCTACTTCCTAATTAGACCTAAGAGTGCAAACACCATCATTTCTTATCTGATTACTGAAATAGCCTCTCCCTCTCTGCTTCTCCTGCCCCTCTATAACACATTCTTTGTAGCAACCATGGTACTCTTCAAAAACATATCTGAGACCACCTTATGCTCTGGCTTAAAAGTCTTTTTTCTTGAAGATAAAAATCAATCTTAATTCTACTAGCCAGAGAACACCACTATATATTAACATTTTGTCTATTCCAGTCTTTTTCTATTCTTGCAATTTCCTTTTTAAAACAAAGGTATGATTTTATAAACCTTTTTTTCTGGGACTTCCCTGGTGGCGCAGCGGTTAAAAAATCTGCCTGCCAATGCAAGGGCACGCAGGTTCGAGCCCTGGTCCGGGAAGATCCCACATGCCGCGGAGCAACTAAGCCCGTGCGCCACAACTACTGAAGCCTGTGTGCCGCAACTACTGAGCCCACGTGCTGCAACTACTGAAGCCCATGCGCCTAGAGCCCGTGCTCCACAACAAGAGAAGCCACTGCAACAAGAAGCCCTCAAGCAGCAACGAAGACCCAGCGCAGCCAAAAATAAACCAAAAAAAAAAAAAACCCAACGTTTTTTCTGTAACAGTGTATCTCAGACTTTGGCGTTTTGAAAGGATGCATATAATTCCATTATATGTGTAAGCAGAACTTTATATAACCATTCCCTGCTGATGGTCATTTAGGTTTCACCGGGATTTTTTTTTTCTATTATAAATAAAGCTCTGATACACATTGCTGCACACACCCTCTTTGTGCATTTGCCCAATTATTTTCTTAGCAGACATGCCTAGAACTGCAAGACTATAGATGATTTTAAGGCATCCAAAGTCTTAAAGAGGAGCAATTTAGAGATGTTTAATTTTCTCCTGTTTTTCAGTCTCACTTCTCTTCCCACCCCACAGAAGCACTGTCCAGCTGCCAGTTCATCCTGTAAGGCATCCCTTTCTTCCCTGTCACTTCAACTTTTCCATGGCTTACTGTTATACTGCAAATCAAATCCAAACACTTTACCTGAGTTAAATGATCCAACTCAGGCCTGACTCTCCAGTCACCCTGGCCTCCTTTCAGATCCTCCAACACACCAAGATCTTGACCCCTCAGGACCTTTGTACCTGCTCCGCCTTTGTCTGGAAATCTCTATCTCCTCTCTCAACCCAGCTGGCTCCCTACCCACCCCGCAACAACCCGCAGGTCACTGCTCAAAGAGGCCTTCTTCGCCCACCCTATTTAACGCCATTTCACTCTCTATTTTATTGAATGCGTTCCATTCATTTCCTTCACAATTTAACACAAACTTTCATTACACCTTTAGTTCCTTGTGTCTACTGGTTTGCCTGCCTTCCCCACTAAACTATAAGCTCCGTAAGGGCAAAAGACCATTTCTGTCTGTATTCCCAGGGCTCAAAACTCTGTCCAACCAATAGGAAGTCTTCAGAAGTACTTTTTGAATGAATAAATGAACCTGTAGGCCACATATGGCCATAGGGCTGTTCTGATCTCCAGACAGCCCTATATAAGCAAGGTATGAGCTCTTGCAGGACTGCAAAATAACTTTCTGACCTGTCCCAGCAGGAGGCTCTGCTGCAACCTGCAGGTCTGTAAAGATCGTTTAAGACTTAGGCCAAATAAGTCAAGGCATAGCTTCCACTGCCTGTCACCCCTTCCATCTACTTCTGGGCCCAAGGTCTGAATCGGAAATGAAATGCCCACTGTGATCAGACCTAGGAAAAAGTAAGTGACTGCCCCCCACACACCACCCCCCCCCCCACCCTGTCTTGAGATGCCTTCTGCATGGCTTAGGCTGGTGCTGAGTGACTGATGACTGAGCACACCATCTCTGCTGGCCAGGGCATGGGCTCAGGCAATCCTACTCCTAATTGGGGCCAGGGCCTGTTAACACTTGCCCTAGAGCCTTCAGGGAGTTTATCTGTCCCTCCACCTGCTTACCAGGTCCCAACCAGTGGGGCCAAAAAGCACCAGGAAGGTGAACACACCATGTGGTCCACACGGTGTCCCTTTGATCTCTGCAAAGCCCCTATGGTCTTCCACAGGTCCATGGACAGGCCCTCCTACCCTAGCCCTGAGAATCATGCTACACCAGGACAAGGTCTTGAGCTTCCCCATGGCCTCTTATAACCAACCTTCCCAGATCCATCACTCCCCAAATATTGTTGAGTGCCTTCTCTGCCAGTCACCATGCTAGGTGCAAGGGGCGTAAGAATGAGTAAGGTGCTGTAACTTACCAGTTAGGAGTATGACACCTACAGATTCAAGACTGGCCTCTGCTCTTACTCAGCAATGAAGGGCAGCTTCAGCCTTCTGTAGAGAGGGAGAAACCACAGTCCCTGCCTCCCAAATCGCTGAGAGCTAGTGCTAATTCTCTCTGGAACTGGCAGCCAAACCCTGGCAGAACAGAGCTCAGGAGGGGACGCTAGGACCCTTGTTCCACTGTGGGGAAAGGGCAGCAGTCTTGGCATGAAGAGCAGGAGGATGAAGCAGAGCTCCAAGCCTTCAGGACTGAGTTCTCCAATTGGCCACGGAGTCTCCCACAGGCAGCTTCCACCTAGGCTCGCCCCAGGTCCCTAACCCAGGCCTGCGTTTCAAGGATTGCTGTCATCCCCGCAACTGTTCCCCCTACAGCTGCTGGCTGTGTTCTAGGCCAGGGTCATTTCTCAGCCCCAGAGCAGATAGCCAAAGGACTCACTATTTCTGCAGGAGACGTGGGTCTGGGGACAGGCATTTAGAGGTGGCTGAGCCCCAGGCGTTCCCCCTCTCTGCTCTCCTCTCCTGAAGCTCCAAAACATCAGGGCACATTTGGGAAGCTGGGTCCCCTACCCAGCTGCTTGCCCACCTTTTCGTCAAGAGGTAGTTGCACCCTCCTCTACCCTCCCAGCCCCGGCCCACAAGAAAGCAACAAAACCATCGTGGTGAACACATTTATTTAATATGAGGGGTGGGTATTGCTGTCTCTGTCAGTGTGTATGGGCTGGTAGGGAGACAACCAGAGGGACTTCTGCCCTGGAGTAAGAGGCTGTTCTGGCCCCAGGCTGGGGGTGGTGGGGAGCAGACTGAGGGGATGGGGTGGTGTGTAAGGAGGGGAGGGCAGGGTGAAGCTCTGCACACATCCTTGGGACCATGGTCCAGGCCCACCCAGTCACCAAAGCAAGAACCGAATAAATAAAGTGCAACCGTGGGGCTGGGAGTGGGGAGAGGGAGGGCACCGGGCGCACCCACGCCCGCAGCCCACATTCAGTGCTGCCAGGTCTGGCCCACCTCCTGGCCAGACCATCTTGTCCAATCACCCCTATGTCCGTCCCTCCAAGAGCCAGGCAGGCCCTGTGCAGCTACTGGAGGTAGCGATAGGCCTTAAAGCAGTGGTTGCCCGCGTCGGCCACCACCACGTGGCCATCCGAGGTCAGTGCCAGGCCCTGCGGGCCATACAGCGGCTCTGCAGATGTGTTGATATAGGACAGGAAGGAGCCAGAGCTGTCGAACACCTGAGGAACGAGTGGAGATTGGAGGGAGCCGTGAGATCAGGCAGATGAGTGGCATTTGGGAAGGGGGTGCATGGGGCCCAGCGGGAAACCTCACCCTGGTGCCATCCCTGGGCCTTCCTTCCTCACCTGGATGCGGCTGTTGCCCCAGTCAGCCACGATGATGTTTCCATTGGAGTCCACAGCTACTCCCGTGGGGGCATTGAACTGCCCATTGCCCTCGCCGTGGGAGCCGAACTTGAAGAGGAACTCTCCGTCGGCACTGTACACCTGGCAGGGGAAAGGGCTGGGGACTGGGGACCCGGCCTCAGGCAGAAGGCGGGGCCTTGGAGGAGGATGGGGTGAAGCCCCAGGGCTGAGGACCCCCAGATCTGCAGCTATAAACCAGTTCTTCTTCCCAGGCTTCACGTCCACACGTGCCACTGCCTACTGGACACCTCCAGCTGATGTCCCTTGGGCAGCTTATCTTCCCTGGGAAAGTAGTTCTTCTTTCTCCTTCCCAGTGACTGGCAACACCCAGGTAGCCATGAGTCATTCTCGACTCCACCTTCTCCTCTGTGTGACGGCCAATGAATTACCACAACCCGCTGACTGTATCGCAAATCTGTACCCTCTGCACATATTGCCACTGCAATGGTCCTCAGCTAGATTATTGTAAAAGACTGATCTTCCTGCCTCTAGTCTCGCCCCAGCCAGAGCGATCTTTCTAAGACACACAGGACTACATCACCCTCCTGCCCGCAATCATTCAGTGACTCCCCATAGCTCTTAGGAAGAGAGCAAGCCCCTAAGGGAATGAGCAAGCCTCATTCTCACCTGGCACCACTGCCCTATTCAAACCTCATCTGAACTACTTGTAGTTTCTTGACTACATGGTATGAGTTCCCACCTCCTTGGCTTCTCCTGTCTCCCTACCTTCTGGTGAATTCCAACTTGTGCTTAGTCTCACCTGAATCAGATGCTCCCGCTACACCCTCACCCAGTTTCCCTGCACTCTCCTACCACAGAATGTATCACATCACACTGTAATATCCTGGCACCTTCTTCTCTTCCCCACTAGACCATAACCAATAAGATAGGGAAGGTATTTGCTGTATTCATCACTGTATTCCCAGCTTCTAGCATAGTGCCTGGGACAACGCAGTCACGCCATAGATGTTAATTGTTCAAATGAATGATCTCAAGGGGGAAAAAAGGGAGGTGAGGGAGAGAGGAGTCTTGTGCGAGAGGAAAGGGTGTTGGAACAGTGGTCGTGCAGGGAGGGAGGACACTGACCTTCACGGAATGGTTATGGAAATCCGTCACTACAATCTCATTCTTGTTGTTCACAGCCACAAAATGGGGCCCTGAAAATACAAAGTGGGCTCTCTGGCAGTAAGCCAGGATACTGAGTGGGATGGGGAAGAACATCTGGGATGACAAAGCTGCGGTGTGAGGAGAGGGGTGGGGTCTCTGGGATGATGGTGCCAGGGTATAGTGAAGGGACGGGGTCCCCTAGGGCCAAAATATAGGAGGAGGGGGTCTGTAGAGCTGGGACATCCAGGGGAGCTCTCTGGGACTGGGGTATCGGAGACTAGGTCTCTAAATTCTTTCCCAATACCTGCAAAGTGGCGGTCAGTGGCCCCACGGCCCCCAAAACGGCCAACCAGCTTGCCATTGGGCTGGAAGGTAAAGACGCAGCAGGACTTGTTGTCGACCACAATGATATGCCCATTCCGGTCTACAGCCACTCCCTTGGGGCCCATGAGGCGGCCAGCTCCAATCTTGGTCTGGAGGAAGGGGATATCCGTTAGGGGCTTTATCCTGCCCGGTGGGGAGAGTAGTCCCAGCCTGGCACCAAAGCAGAACCTTAGGCTGAGGATGGATCGAGCAGTCCAGGCCCTGACCACCAGGAGGCACTAGAATGGTCATCTCAGCTGGCCCCAGGGGTGCAGAGTAGAGTGACAGCAGGCCTCTCACCTTGAACTTGCCCTCAGGGGAGAAGATGCTGACCCAACGGTTGTCATAGTCTGCCACGATAATGTCTCCATTGGTGTCCACGGCCACACCTGTGGGACGCTGCAGCTGCCCAGGCGAGCGTCCTCGGACCCCAAAGCGGAACTTGAACTGGCCTTCATTGGAGAAAACCTGGAGCAGAGGAGCAAGGGAGGGAGTGGGCAGGAGGGGAGAGACTGTGGGCACAGAGGGAAGGGAGCAGGATCCTGAGGGAGGAGACCCACCCCCCTTCATTCATCACTCAACAAGCACTTCCTGACACCCTGCTGTGGGTAGAATCAGACGTTGCCAGCAGCAGACCTTAGGGGACATGCAGCAGAGGTGTGAATGGGACTGTAAGAACGTGAAAGGGGTGAGAGGTGGTCCAAGAGCAGGGGCAATCCGAGCTAATAGCCTAATAAGGATGCCAAGAGATGAACCAAAGTTGGCGAGTAAAGAAGGAGGAAGAAAGGTGTTTAAGCAGAGTCAGCAGTATGTAGAAGGCACAGAGTCCAACAGGGGCACTGCTTGAATTCAGTATGGGCACTACTTGCCTAGTGTGGATGGAGTGCAGTGGGCACTCCCGTAAAGAACAGAAGGAGTAAGGTTTTATTCTGGGTATGATGAGAATTCACTGAAAATTTCTGGGCAGGAAAGTGACAAGATGAGATTTGACTTTGTAGTATAATAAGAAATATATTTAAGGAACTTCCCTGGTGGCACAGTGGTTGAGAATCTGCCCGCCAACACAGGGGACAGGGATTCGAGCCCTGGTCCGGTAAGATCCCACCTGCCGCAGAGCAACTAAGCCCGTGGCGCTCTAGAGCCTGTGAGTCACAACTGAGCCTGAGTGCCACAACTGCTGAGCCTGCGCTCCAGAGCCTGCGAGTCACAACTACTGAGCCCGAGTGCCACAGCTACTGAAGCCCACGCACCTAGAGCCCGTGCTCCGCAACAAAAGAAACCACCACAATGAGAAGCCCGCGCACCGCAACGAAGAGTAGCCCCCACTCACTGAAACTAGAGAAAGCCCGCGCACAGCAACGAAGACCCAAGGCAGCCAAAAATACACAAATAAATAAATTTGGGGGAAAAAAAAAAATATATATATATATATATATTTGGCCTTTGTCCCCAGTGCCTGGCACAGAGCTCCTCAAACCCTTAGAATTTCCTGATCAATAAGAGTGTCTTCTGTCATTCATAAGGAGTCCCTTTTGAGTTTATGTTAATGAGGTGACTTAGGGCGGGGCCCCTAGATGGCTTCAGGATGGGGCTGGTCACCAGAAGGACCATCTGACTAAAGGGTCGGAACTTTCAGCTCTACCCACCAACCTCTGGAAAGGAGAAGGGGTGGGGAGCACAGATTAAGTTTTATAAAAATTCTTGAACAACAAGATTTGATGAGCTTCTGGGTTGGTGCCAGGAGGGTGTGTACCCCAGTTCCACAGGGACCAAAGCTCCTTATACTAGGGACTCTTCCAGACCTCACCCTATGTATCTCTTACCTGGCTGTTCATCTGTATCTTTTATAATATCTGTTATAGTAAACTGATAAACATAATTAAATGTTTGTCTGAGATCTGTGAGCTGCTCTAGCTAATTAACTGAACACAAGGAGTGGGTTGTGGGAACTTCCAATTTATAGCTGGTTGGTCAGACTACAGGTGACAAACTGAACTTTCGATTAGCATCTGAAGTAGGGGCAGTCTTATGGGACTGAGCCCTCAACCTGTGGGATGTGATGCCATCTCCAGGTAGATCATGTTGGAATTGAGTTAAGTTTATAGGCTCCCTGGTCGGTGTCCACTGAGAACTGGAGAACTGCTGGGCGGTGTTGGAAAAAGCACATGGGAGCTTTTTCAGAAAGAGCACTCTGGCTGCAGGGAGAAGTCGAGATTGGGACCTGGCCGGCCAGTCAGAGGTGCTGCAGTGGTCCAGGCGAGAACTGATGATGGCTCGGGCCAGGGCACTTGCTGGAGGGAAGTAGATGGATCAAGAGACATACAGGAGGAAGACTCCACGGGACTTAGCAGCAGACAAGAAAGGGGTAGGTAAGGGTGGGGGAATGGACAAGGATTAGCCCACCCAGGCTACGAGGCTGATAAGGTAATCTGGACAGAGGAAACCTTTCAACCTCTCACCCTCTTCCACTTCTTCCACCTTAGCAACATGCTCAGGTCTCACCATCCTAAAAGCACCTACGATTTTAACGCTCCTCTCCTCTATAGCTAAGCCTTCGTGCTTCTCCTTCACAGCCACAACATCACTCACTGCATAAGGCTCACACATTGCTTTGTTATAACTCTAGGGACACAAGATAAATCAGAGCCAGAAGCAGCCTTGGAGAACTCAAGTTATGGGCCTTGGCCTTGTTCTTTGATCCAGATGTTCTTCCTCCTGCGTGGACTGAGCCCCCTGCCCCTGCACCATCCCCATTTCTTAGGCCCGCAGGGCTGTTTGAACTGGTCTCACCAATGGACATCACTTCCTCCTGATGTGGACCTCCCATCATGCCATCCCCTGGCTGATCAGAACAGCCCCTGGCTGCTGCCCTGGTCCCCTGTGGTTGGACAGCACTTGCCAGCACGAGAAGGCAGGCACCACGGGCTGAAGAGGTGCTGTACCACCAGCTGGGTAGTGAGGCAATGTGTCTGCCTCCTCCACTCCGAGCAGCTTAGTTTCTAGCTCAACACTGAGGCTTTAGGGGGTCTTCCTCTTCCCATCCTATCCTAACCTATCCCACCCATTACACCTGGCCAACTCCTACTCATCCTCCAGTTCTCAGAATTTCCAGGTCACTTCTTCAGAGAAGGTTTTAATGATCAACTCCATCTCCTAAATCAATATACACACATAAAGTTAAGTCTCCGTGATACATGCTTTTTAGCTCTTTTCATAACAACTGTCACTCCTGTCACTAAATAACTGCTAAATATCCTTGCCCCCCATCTAAGGATGTAAGCCCCAGGTGGGGCAGGGACTGTGTCTGTTTTGTTCGCTGCTGCATTTGCAGCACCGGAATAGCAACTGGCACACAGCAGACATTCAACAAATGAACGAATCCGTCAGCTCACTCGCAGACCAGAATCGGACGCCTCCCCTTGGATGCCGCACAGCGATCTCAAACTCACCGCACGCAAAAGTGAATTCATCAACTTATTCCCAGGCCCGCTCCCAAATGGCAACACCGCCTACTCAGGTCACCAAGCCCTGCAATTCTTGATTCCTCCCTCTCCCTGGACATCTGATGGCTCATCAAAACCTGCCATAGTTGCTTCCTTATCTCTAGACTCTGCCAGTGCCCTAATTTGATCCTTAACATCTCTCTCTTTTGCCATGGTAGCAGTAAGCAACTTCAGGATCTGAGTCTACTTGGGGGAGAGACCAAAATAAAATAAAACAAACCAACCAGGGATTCTGGTAGAGAATGAAAAGTGCTATATGGCAAAAGGCTGAGGGAGCTTGGAGGAGAGTGTGATTAGCATTCTGCCTGAAGGAAATGAGGAAGTTTTCACAGAAGAGCTGATAAAATTTCTGGACTCAGACAATTACACAAGGATGTAATATATCCAAATCAAATTCTTCATTCAGAATCACAAAATGTTTCTTCTCTTCTGTCAGCTGATGCTGATTCAGCACAAGGAGAGGATCTGCCTCAGCTGCCACCATAGCCGGGTCCAAAGGAGGAGAAGTTCACGAGAACCCCAATCCTCACGAACCGAGCGGGGGGTCACAGTGCATCTGGCAGCCTGGCCCACAGCACACCTGAGGACCCCAGAGTGAGAGAACCTCAGCTTTGGAATCGAGAGCCAGGCTCCTAGCAGCTATGAGGTTGCTGCGCGGGTGGCAGCAGGGGCAAGGAGGATGGCTGTAGTAGAAGGGAGTGTCTGGAGGGGGGAGGGGCTGCACTAGGCCCTCCCTCTTAAGTCCCCACCCTGAAACAACAGACAAACACAGCCCCTCGTCAGGGAGACAAAGTGGCACATCTTTCCGGGGATGTGAGTACCTGTGTGTGTGCGCCCCAGGGGAAGTTTCCCAAACCTCAACGTTTGTGCCAAAAAGCATCCTTGGCATAAGAAGGAGGAACGGAGTTGGAGGGTGGAGGGTGTGATGGAGTAGGGCCTCGGCACCACCCCTACCCATCCAAACCCCTCCACTCCTCACTATCCAGCCTGGACCCAAACGCCTCCCTGCGCTGACCTGAGCCTCTCCTTTCCTCTGCTCTTAGGAACAAGGTGGGAATAAAGGTGGGCTAGACAGGCTTGGGAATATAGTCATGGAAGAGTTCCTGGCTCCTTCAGTCGGCTAGGTGGAAAGCAAGGGCCAGGAGACCAGACACTGAGGTGACAGGTCTCTGGCAGAGCTGCACCTGTGACAGGGGTACTCAGGCAGAGGGTCAGGAAGAAGTTTAAACGTACAGATGTGAAGTAAGGATCTTCAGGGAAAAGTTTTACTACCTGACAATGTTTCCAAGAACTGAAAGTTTACAGTAGTTAGAAACAATCCTGTACAGAATAAAATCAAAGTTCCACAGCTTCCTCTCCACAACCATTTACAGCGTGACCTCAGCTACTCCACTCCTAAGAGTAATCTCCCTCCAGCCGCCCTGGGATCCTTCCAGTTCCCTGAACAACGCCCTATAGCACCTTCCACCTCCTGGCTTTTGTCCCCACCTGGACAATGGTATTTTCAACAACAGCTAACAGTTAGAAGGTTCACTTGGTGTCAGGCACAGTACATGATGTCATTCAATGCTCCCAGCAACCCTCTGAGGTATTCTTTTCCTAATTTTACACATGAGTTAACCTAAGCTCAGGGAGGTCACATGACTTGTCAGTAAGTGGCAGAGCTAGGATTCAAGCCCAGGTGTCTGGTTTCAGAGCCTGAGCTTTGAACTGCTCTGCTGCGCCTACCACGCTGGTGCCCGTCACTAGGCTCTGCCTGTTCGTAGGCTCACTACAAGGAAAAGAGAAAACCGCATTTTCTGGCTTTATGGAGCTCAGAGTGCAGCAGACGGCATGTCCCTTCAAGTGGCAGATGCTTTACTCAGGTGTGTGAGGCACTGGGAGGGCCAGAGGCAGGACCACCTATGAGGATGCACTATAGTCTAGCCACTGGAAGGCACCCCTTTTCACCAGTTATCCCCGTTTGACTGTCTAGTCAACTGGACGTTTGCGGAGACGGGCACGGACGACACGCATTCCGGATCCACGCAGGCATGTTGGAAGATAGTGGGGGAGCTGCAGAGACTGCATCCTGACCACTGTGGTGGGCAGAAAGCAAGCCAGCCAGGTGGAGACTCAGGTGGAGGCAGAGGGGAGGGAACAATGAGCCAGATCTTTCGGGTCCAGGAGCAGGTCTGGCCTGAGCCGCAGCCTGGGAGGTAGAGGCTGCCAGCACAGTAAACCCTGGTGCCTAACTGTGAAGGTGCTGGTTACGGCTGTGGCCCTTGTGGAACGGATGGCGAGTGAGTGGGTGAGCGGTGGTGCTATGATTCATTGCTCTTTAAGGAAAGGTACTATCTGTAGGGTTTCATCCTTCAGGAGGCGACCTGTATACTTTGTTGGGTTTTTGTTTCTTTGTTTGTTTTGTTTTTGTTTTGTTGTTGTTTTAGTAGGCTGTAGCTTGAGAACTTCTATTTTGGTGTTAGGGGAGAGCTTACCTGGATACATTGGTTGTTGCTGTCTGCTACCACTATGCGGCCGCTGCTGGCTGCGGACACACCCTGTAAATTGGTGAATTCACCCTTCTCCCTTCCACGACTGCCTGTGGGGAAGAAACGGGGTGGAAGCAAAAAATTCACACTGAGGTCATTTTGAGTCTCTGGCCCCGCCCCATCCCCCTCTAGCTCCGCCCTCGGCCCTCTGTACCAACGCGGAAGACGAGCTCGTCCTCAATGGGGTTGTCCTTTCGTTTGCCACCGGTGCTGTACATGGAGCTGGGCCGACGCACCGCCTTCTGGCGCACGTGGCTGCCCGGGCCGCCAGGGGACTTGACGCGGCGCTTGACGTCGTCCGGGGAAGGTGGCAGGTCCCCAGGACGCAGGGCCCGCACACGGAAGGGGCTGCCGCGCACCGGCTGTCCGTAGAGCAGCACCGAGAGGAGCAGCTCGCCTTCGGTGCGCGCCGTGTACACCAGCTCGTACGTGCCGTTCTTGTGGTCCACCACGGGCACCGGCAGGCGTGTGCCGTCGGGGCCCGTGATCTCCGCGCGCAGCTCGGCGCTGCCTGTGCGCACCAGCCGCCCATCCTTGTCTTTGGTAGTGACAGTGAGAGAGGCGGGCTGGCCCACAAGCGCCTGGCGCAGGCCCTCGCCAGTGGCCACCGTCTCGTGTGCAGTGGCGCTCGTAGTGAGCAGCGCACCCAGATTGAGCACCGATCGCCGCAGCCCGTCGACCTCGAGGACCAGTTCCAGCTGCGCGTTCTCGTGCGGCCGCTCCGGGAAGGCCTGTGCTGCCAACGCCGCCAGCCGCTCTCGCATGTGCTTGCGCACGAGCAACACCTCCGGGGCCGAGCCCAGGCGCAGTGCCTGCTCAGCGAAGCTGCAGCTACTGCCGATGTGCTCCTGCCCCTGGCGCAGTGTGTCTAACTGGGTCTGCAACACCTGAGGAGGGGTTAGGGGAGGGTTGGGTAAGCAGGCTCGTGGAGGGGAAGGTGAGGGGGGCGTCTCTGTGATTCCTGATGAACTTGTGCTATGGCATGAAAGGAATACAAGAGGGTGAGTGTGGACGAGGGACACAGATGCCCGCAGTACCTACTGGCCACGCCAGAAGGGGGCAAGTATAGACTAGGGGAAGGGGTGCGCGGGTGTGGGAAGCAGGGGATGCGTAGAGGCAACAGGCCATCTCATGATGGACGGTGGCGGGAAAGGGTGAGCAGACACACCTTCTGCTTGGCTCCACAAATGGCCTCCAGGTCGCTGACCAGGGCCTGCTTGCGCTGCTGCAGCGCTTGCTCCAGGTCCTCGAAGGCTGCGCTGATCTGGGCCAGGGCCTCCGCCTTGCGCTCCTGCAGCTGCTGGCTGATGCCCCCCACTAAGGCGATGGCAGCGGACAGCTGTGGTAGTCTGGGGAGGGGAAACATCTCATACCAGGGCTGCTTGAGGATGCCCTCACCAAACCGTCCCTTCTCCCTGGAGACCCTACTGCCGCCCTCCAGGATTTCCCCTCCCTAGGAATTTTATCTCCACCCTCCGGAAGGTCCCTCCTCTGCCCCTGCTGAAACACCGTCCCAGATGGCCCCACCAGCGCGGGCTCCCGCCGGGCGCCTACCGGCCGCGCACCGCCTCGAGCTGGCGCTGCAGGGCGGCCTTGTGCTGCTCCACCACGTCGCGCAGCAGCACGGTGCCGTGCTCCCGATGCTCGCCGGCACGGCACTCGCCGCACATGGCCGTCTCACAGGCCTCACAGTAAAACTCCATCGTCTGGCGGCGTAAGGACTCCCGTCAGGCAACGACTAGACACCACACTTCTCTGTCCCCTCCCCCGCCACCTGCCTTCCTTGCCTCTCACCTTCCAGGTGCACCCCCCCTACCTGGACCACTTAGAATACCCTCTCACCCACAGCCACTCGGCCCCTCCCCCGACCTCTCCTCCCCCTCCACCCCAAGTCCTGGCCTCACTGGGCCTGCTTGGGCCCACCTTGCCTTCATGGTTGGGGCAGGAGAGGGGGCGGCCAGCCACTGCGCTGAGGGGGTGGGGGTCCTCGGGGTCGTGGGCCCCATCAGGTGCCTGCTGCATGGCCTCCATGAGGCTGCTGATGAAGAAGTTGTTCTGCAGCGCAGAGACGCCTTGCTCAGGGAGGATGGACGTCTGCCGACACACTGGACAGGACAGCGTCAGGCTCTGGGCAGGGATGTAGTTCTGGAGGCATCTGGCCAGGGAGGAGGAGGAGTCAAAGGGATGAAGGGGCGGGGCGGTGTCAGTGCACCCCTCCTCTCACCTGCCATGGGTGCCAATCCTTCTCCTCACAGGTGTGCTGTTACATTTATTTTGAAACCTCTCTGGCTGGCACACGCATCTTGTCCTGACAGCAGGGGTAAAAGGCCTCACCTCTCACAACTGAGTGGCAACACATCCCTGACGTCTCTCAGAAGATCAGACATACCCACATTCCTCACAGTGTGCACAGACACAAGTTCACCTTTCACAGGTGTTTACAAACCCTTCTCACAGAAAATGTGTGACTACCTACCCCCGCACCATTAACTCATTAAACATTTACTGGCTGCCTACTCTTGCCAAATTTATGCCAAGCTCTGGGGATACAAAGATAAAGCACAGTGCCTACCTCTAAAATACTTCCCGTTTGTAGAGAAAAAAAGTAACAAAATTAGAGTTTGTAGAAGTAAACAGTGTGATGATTAAAGGCATGGGTCCTGGAGCTAGGCTGCCTGGGTTCAATTCCCAGGTCAGTCAACTCTTATACTGTATGACCCCTGACAAGTTACTTAACTTTTATGAGCCAAGGATCCCTCCTTTGTAAGATGGAGACAGTACAGGCTTCACAAGGTGTGGAGAATTAAATGTAAAGTGCTGACATGCCTGTACAATATATCATACAGAAAGTATGATATATTGTAGTATTACAATACTATTATAATACTAATTATAGCTATTAGTATTACCTATCATTAATATAGGGAACACAGAAGATGCAGTGATAAGGAAATGCACAGAAGGGGCCTCTGGTAGTAGAGAGGGTAGACAGAAAAGGCTGAAGAGAAGGTGACGTAAGCAAAATCTTCATGGACAAATAATTGTTAGTCTGACCAAGAAAGGTGCAGGGAGAGGAGGAAGGGTGTTCCAGATACAGAAGGTGGCCAGAAAGAGCATAGTATGAGTAGGGAATTATAAGCCGTTCAAGGTGGCTGGAGAGAACGTCCAAGGCAAGGAATGGTAAGGGAAGTCTGGAGAGAGAGGCATGGGCCAGCTCATGGAGGGCTCCTGGGTCACATCAAGGAGCTCAGAAGTCATCTCAACAGCACGAGGGAGTTGCAGGAGCATGGTACAGCCAGGTTCACATTTTACCAAGTCCCCCTTCACTGCGTCTGCGTGGAGGGTGAGCGTGAACATGATGCGACAGCAGACGACGGGGAGGAGCCTCCTCCTCAGCAGCCAGCTACCACTTACTGAGCACAGTGTGCCAGGCTGTGCTTTGCACTTGGTGTTTGTTAATGGCCTCAGAAAGGGTAAGTGGTCCAAAGTAACGAAGCTAGCAAGCACAAGAGCCAGAGCCAAGGCAAAGCGTGTGCTTAACCAAGGTACTCTTGTAATAGTCTAGGCAAGAGGTGAGGAAGACCTGGATTTAGGCAACAGCAATGCAGACTGAGGTGGAACAAATTTGAGAAGTATTTAAGAAGTGCAGGGCTTCCCTGGTGGCGCAGTGGTTGAGAGTCTGCCTGCCAATGCAGGGAACACGGGTTCGAGCCCTGGTCAGGGAGGATCCCACATGCCGCGGAGCAACTGGGCCCGTGAGCCACAATTGCTGAGCCTGCGCGTCTGGAGCCTGTGCTCCGCAACAAGAGAGGCCGCGATAGTGAGAGGCCCGCGCACCGCGATGAAGAGTGGCCCCCGCTTGCCACAACTAGAGAAAGCCCTTGCACAGAAACGAAGACCCAACACAGCCAAAAATTAATTAATTAATTAATTTTTTAAACATTAAAAAAAAAAAAAAAAAAAGACAGGGAGGCCATCAACATTTAGATGGCTTCTGTAGCCATGGGAGAGGATATGATCACCAAGAAGGGGATTACAGTGCCAGAGCACCCAGCAAGTACTGAAAGAGGCGAGCAAAGAAGAACGGGCAGAGAGGTAGGAGGAGAGAGAGTGTCAGGGCAGCAAAGTGAGTAGTGCAATTTCAGAAGCAGGGAATGAGTAGTCATCAGTGTCAAAAGCAGCTGAGGAGTCAGGGAAGGTAAGGACTGGAAAATGCCCATGGAATTTGGCAACTGTAAGAGTACTTTTGTCTGTGAAGAAAACAGTGAGTGGAGGGAGGGGTAGAGGAAGGAAGGCTTGACTCTGGCCAGTTGAAGAGTGAATGGGAGGTTGGAAGTTTGAGTAAAAAGGAGGTTGATGGGTTGGATGGCAGCTGGGAGGGACAGAGGGACAAAGGAGTGTTCTTATCTGTTTGTAATGGGAGGCTTGAGCATGTTTGTTAAGTTGAGGAGCCAGTAGAGAAGGAGGGAGGGAAGAGACTAGAAGACATGGGACGAGGTCTGGGGATGGGAGAGTGGCTTAGGTTGGCTGGAAGAGGAGGAGTAGACCCCATCCTCTGGATGGAGGGAGGGGAAAATGAGGTGGATGCACTTGAGCACAGGGGGCAAAATTACAGAGAGGATGCCCCACTTGCCTCGGGCAAGGTCAGCTGCTGAAAGCGAAGGAGTGGGGTGGTGGTGGGAATCCAGGAGGACAGGGAGGCTGGGATTAGTCACTGAAGGGAGGAGAGAGGAATCTTACTAGAAACAGACTGACGGCAGCTGTGCTTGGAGACCACAAATTTGTGGAGGGAAGATTTACATGTTGCAAGGTTTCCCATATCCTCAATCTCTTCTCTTAACGTTCTCTACACTTCTTGATCTGAATTAATTAATTTTTATTTATTTAACAAACACTACGTGCCAGGCACAATTCTAAGTGCTTCACAAATATTAACTTATTTGTGACCTAGTTTCCCCTTCAGTCTTCTCGAGTTGAGAGTGGTTTTTGTCTCATACTCCACATTCCTCAGGACCAGAAGGTGGGGTTGAGTCCTCCCCGCCCCCAACTGGAACATTTCTAAATTCTTCTTCTTCAGCTCCTTGGAAGCTCAGGCCTTGATGTCTCCGCTGACTCAACGGTTGCTTCCCCACTGGCCGAAGTCTTTCTTCTGGCTCACTCTCTTCTGTTACCCTCCCTCCCATCCCAACACACACACTCCTGCCATCATTCTCGGTGGCTCTGACATCCACAGGGTGACCCACCCACCGTCAAGATTTCTTAGTTCCTAAGCTTCCTCTCACCCCCACCCCCAGTGATCTTTTCCTCCAGTTCACCTCAGCTGTCCACTCCCATGCTCCTGGCACTACCTATGTCTCATCACCCATCACGGCATCAACTACGAAATCTGCATTTCAACCATTCCACTCAGTTCCCCTGTAACTCTCTCCCCAGCTTTGCTGAATCTGGGGTTCACCTTGAATACCTTTGAACTCATCAAGATCTCCATCCTACGTGTTGCACATACCTGGCTTACGACTGCTTCCTAACTGGCTTCCTGTTTCCACTCTTGCTTCTCTAGAATCCACTGTCCAAACGGCAACCAGAATGAGCTTAAAAAAAAATCTAATTTATGGAATTCCCTGGCAGTCCAGTTGTTAGGACTCCGTGCTCTCACTGCCGAGGGCTCGGGTTCGATCCCTGGATGGGGAACTAAAATCCCATAAGCCATGCGGCGCGGCCAAAAAAAAAAGTCTAATTTATGTCACATTATTTCCCTGCTAAAAAAAAAAAATCCTCCGGTGGTTTCCCACTGCATATAGAACAAAATCCAAAACTTTCCTAAAACTGCCAAGCTCCCCCGTGAACTGTTCTGACTCTTTCGGACCTCACTTCATCCCACTTTCCTCCTCACTTAGTCATGCTGGCTTCTCCCCTGGTCTCTGAACATGCCCCACTTACTCCTTTCTTAAGGCCTTTGCATGGAACAGCGCAAAGATAATCCTGTTGCCTGGAACAATCTGTACACGTCTGTTTCCTTCTCATCCTCAGGTCTCAGGTCAAATGTCACCTCCTCGGGGAAGCCTTCCCTGATGACTCTACGTAGACTAGCCCCTGGCCCAACCGCCCTCACTTACTCCCTGTTTATTTTCTGGAAAACACTTAGTCCAAGCTGTGACTCTCCTGTTTGATTATTTGCTTGCCTACTGTCTGTCACCTCCCACTAGAGCATAAGTCTTTGAGAGCAGGGACCAGGGGATAAATGAATGAGTAGCATTAAGAGAGAAGGCTCTGCAGTTAAACCTGGATTCAGACCTCGACTATTTACTTGCTGCGGAGCCTCGAAAATATCTCTTAATTACTTAATGACTCTGAACCCTAGTTTCCTCCTCTCTAAAATGGGGATAATAAAGTATCTGTTGTGAGGATTAAGTAAATCAATACATGTAAATCACTTAGCCAGTCCCTGGCAAATAGTAAGCAATCAATACACGGTAGCTATTGTTATAATTTCTCAGGCACTGATTTTCTCCAAGAGTGCTCAGTGATCTGGGTATAGGAGAAGGTATGGAGATATCCAATTACGGCTCAGATCCAGGATTGAGCTTCTGCCACATGGGTTTAGAAAAGGACAAAGGTGTGTGGGAATTGTAGAGGCCTATGGTCCACCATGGGATTCAGGATGGGTAGGAAAGAAAGGGAGACCAGGAAGGAGATGGAGGCTGGGAGAAGAGGGAGCAGTCAAGGGCATTGGACATCTACATCCAGTCAAAGCTGGTGTAGTGAGAGTGGGGTAATGGAAGCCAAGAGTGGGATCCTGGAGTTTGTAACCACAGAAGAAGTGGTATTATTCTGGGTGTTGGCAAGATGCAGGGCGTCGTTGGGAGGGTGTCTGACTGAGGTGGCACGGACTACATTTATCTGTAGTCTGACTGTATGATGATTTGATTACTATCTTTCTCCTTCACTATACTGTAAGCTCCTTAAGAGCAAGGATCATATCTGTTTTTGCTTATCACTGCTTGCCCAGCGCCTGGGACAGGTCTGGCACATAGTAGTTGCTCGATAAATAAATATTTGTTAAGTGAATGAATAATAGATAGAAGCCCAGAGGCTGGGAGGGGTTGCCTTTCATTCAGTGCCTCAGGACAACAGTGAGGACAGGCAGGGAGGACAGACCTAGCTTTGAACATCTTCCCACTGGTCAGAAAGTTCTGGGGCCAGAGCTGGTTGAGAGTCTCAGCTCTGCCTGATTTCTCTGGTGGTGTTGAAGGCTGCCTTGGCGTTTGGACAGGGGCAGAGAAGGCCCTGTTCTGGGCAGGGGCCACAGCCCAGTGTTAGGAACCTCTGGTTCTCTCACAGGTTCTTGCACCAAACCCTTACCTCCTGTAGGCTGGGGTTCATCTGCTCCCCTCCATGTGTGCACACATCTCCCTCACCTCTTACAGGTTTACACATGCCACTCCCTTCTCTGGGGGGCCTGCAAGGTCCTCATCCCTCCCCGGTACACACACCCTCACCTCTCACAGAAGGTGTGCAGGCAGGGCAGCACCTTGGGGCACCGGTACCGATCCAGGCAGATGCTGCACACCAGGAACTGCTTGTCCATTGGCTGGACCTCTGGGCCAGGGCTGTCCTCCCTCTTCGCCATGGTGCCCACGGATGGCTCCTGCCACTCACACCAGCCTGTGTACGGAAAGACGGTCAGCACCAGGGAAGCCAGCAATCCCTCTCTCCACCTGATCCCCATCACTCAAAACCCCTGCAGAGCACTAGCCCCATCTCTTCTCTGCCAGGGACCGAGCAGCGTGAAGAACATGGACTGAGTACCCTCCGAGCCTGCTGCTCTGGTTAAAAGCACAGGCGTCAGGTTAGATTGATTTCAAACCCAGCTCAGCCTCTTACCAGCTATGTGACCTTGCACAATTCATACACCCTCTCTGAGCCTCAGTTTCCTAATTTGCAGTTATGGAAATAATAATCCCTACCTCAAATGGTTGTTTTGAGAATTTGCGATAGTGTATGTCAAGTGTGTGGTACGGGGATGCCCTTCACTGACACACCCACCCTTCATCTCCTCTGCCTCCCCCAAACCCCCCCACCAGGAGACTTTCCTGTTGGAGTGTCTCTCCTCTGACCACCTGCAGCCCTTCTATCTATGCTCTGACCCACCTCCCAGCGCAACTGCCCAGGATCACATTCTTTTCCACATCCAATCAGTATCCAGGTCCCGTGGATTCTGCCTCCCAAATACCTTATCCTCTTTTCTCCAACTGCACAGATACCACCCCCAATTCAGGTGCCACCAATTCTCTCCAGCGATACAGCAACAGCCTCCCAACTGGCGTCCTTGTCTCCTCGCCTATGCCTTCTCATCCCTCTCCCTCACAGCCAGAATGAGGCTTCTAGACACAGATTCCATCTTGTCACTAACTCCCTGTTTAAATTCTTTCAGTGGTTCTCCATTGTCCAGAGGACAAAGTCCAAACTCCTTAAACTGGCCAACAAAGCTTAGCTTTGGCCCATACCTCCCTCTACCACCTCACGTCTCATGATTCTGTGAGTAGTCACACTGGTTTCTTTCTTTTCAGTTCCTGGAAAACTCCTTGTTCTCTTTTGCTTCTGGGCAGTCACACATTCTGTTCCCTCTGCCTGAGATCCTCTTCTCGCCCCCACTTCGTCTGGCTAACTCTTGCTTATCTTTCAGGTCTGCACGTAAATGTCACTTCCTCCAGAAGGCCTTCCCTGATTTCCTGAAGTCTGGGTGAGATGCTCCACCTTTATGTCATTCTGCACCCTGTCTTTCCTCCATCCTGGCCCTTATACACTATACTGTAATTTTCTTGTTACTTCTCTGCTTTTTCCATAGTATGCAGAGTTCTTGAGGAGAGGCATTATATTTTATTTCTTTTTTATTCCTAGCACTTAGCACAGAGCCTGACATAAGGATTGGTCTATATTTATTGAATTAATTCAGTAATTCAACAAATATTTATTAAATGCCTACTTTGTAAGGCGCTGGGGATAGAGTGATAAACAGAACAGATATGGTCACTGTCCTTGTGGTGGGGAGGTAGTGAAAAGTAAATAAATGAATAAATATATAATTACAAATTAGGGGACGGGAGTGCTATAGAGAAGAAAAGGATGCTATGAGAAAGAATGCTTTTTTGATTGGGTGATTGGGGAAGGCCTTTCCAAGCAGGTAACTTTTAAGTAGAGCTTTGAGGACTAGAAGGAAAATAGTAGGGATGAGGGTGTGGGCATCAGAGAGTGAGGGGGGGAAACCGTTCTAGGCTGAAGGAAGAGCACGAAGGAAAGTCCTTAGGCAGAGACTCACTGAGAACTCGAAAGGGTTCATGTGGTCAGAGCAAAGGGAATAAAAGGCCACAGGTGAGTTTGGGAAGGTAGGCTGGAATGAGATCACAAAGGACTTTGATGTTAAGAATCTGGGTTCTATCCCAAATTGGGAGGGAAATGATGCAATTTACAAAAAATAAAAATAAATTAAAAAGCTACACTGGCAGCTATGAGGATTGAAGAGGAGCCAGGGTGGAAGCAGGGAGACCGCTTGGGAGGCTACCCCAGTTCTTCAGGTAGGCAGATGTTGGCTATTAGCAGAGCTACAGGCAAAAAAGTGGATTGATTTGAGAAATAACCGTGAGGTTGAGTCAAAAGGACACCACGATGGACTGGATGTGGGAGGGGAAAGGAATGACAATAAGGGCTCCCAGGTTTCTCCCCTGAGGAGGATGGGCTGTGCCTAGAGACAGTGAAGGCTAAGGAGCTGATCTGGGCCATTCCATTTTAACCATGAGACGTCTGAGAGGTGCCTGTGTGATACCCAGGTAGAGATGTCAAGTAAGAAATAGAATATAGGAGCTCCAGGGAGAGGTCTGGGCTGGTTTTTGACTTGGAAGCATTGGCATATTAATGACACAAGGCAATGATAACGGATGGGACCATCTAGGGATAGAAAGTGAAGAGTGAAGGAGAACTCAGAGAGATGGGAGGAAGACCAAGAGTGTGTGGGATGAAGGAAGTCAGGGGAGGGGGGGGATTCAAGAAAGAAGGAGCGGTGAAGTCAGATGAAGACTGGAGAGTGTCCACCAGATTTGGCTGTGGTGGAATGGGAGGGGCAGAAGCCAGGTCAGAGTGATGGAAAGATGAATGGAAATGAAGAAATTAACACAGCAGTTGTAGACAATTCAGGAGAGAAATCTGGCCATGAAGGGAAGCAGAAAGATAGTCAGACTACTTCAAAACAGGCAGTGACTAGGAGCAGGTCACCACTATCTGTGCCCAGCTTGATGCACCATGGCCCTCTCTAAAAACAATGCATGAACGAAGAATGAATGAATGAATGCAGTGGGGCCAGTCCAGAGTGCAGAGCTCTCTCCAGGTTTGCGGAGGGGCAGGAGAGGGGCTCAGCTGCATGTGCCTTATGTTTATGTCAGGGTGGGCATGGATAGGGTAGGAAGGGCCTCCCTGAATGTGGACACTGGGATTCTGAGGTTCTTTCTCCAGATGTGCAGGGTTCTGAATCTGGAGACTTAATACAAAGACAACAACATAGCAGGAGGAGGACAGATTGAGGGTTGGCAGAGGGAGCAGGAGGCCAGAGCCGAGCTGAAGCTTCTGTTTGGCGAAGGGGAGGGCTGCGAGGAAGAGTAGGAGTGGTCTGCTGGGCCCTTCTGGGGCAGCTGGAAGTCAGGCTCCGCCTCTCTCCGAGCCCAAGGGGCTCTCCCAGCCTGTCACACAGGGGCGGAGATTGGGCAACATCCAAGCACGGACAGCTCCCTCCCTTCCCCTTCCTGCTTCAGTTCCCCACCCAGACGTGCTGGGCGTACAGCCGCTGAGGTCACACCCCTGCCTAAATCACCAAGATTCCCTTCCTCTCCTGGGCTTTTACTCCCACCTCTCCCATCTCGCTGCTCCTTAGAGATCTGCCCCCAAGGTCCTACAGGCCATGGTTTAAATAGACTGTTTATCACAGCAGGTACTTGGAAGATCTTGAACTCAGAGCTGAGATTTCACCCTCCTTCCTCGGGCTGCCTACTGCCATCTCTGCATCCCTTATCCTTCCCATCTTTTAACTGAGGTTCTAAAGGCACTTCATTTCCTGTTTCAGCATTCATTCAACACCTCTGCTAGGCCTGGGAATACAAAGATACATACTCGCAGCTCAGCCTTCATGGATTCCACAATCTAATAAATCAATTAATGTAGTGCAGTATGGTGAGGGCTATGACAGGGAAGCACAGATTGCTAAGAGTCACCTAATCTAGATCTGGGGCGAGGGAAGGATGTACAGGAGGCTGGAGGTCCAGAAAGTTCTCCTGAAGAAAGGGCCATTCAAGAGCTCCAGGATGGCTAAGAGTTACAGAGAGAATGGTGCCTTCTGCATCAGGAGACTGAATCAAACACTGTGACAGGGGAGGACTAAGAAATGAGATGCAGTGGTAGGCAGGAGCTAGATCATACAAATCTTTGTTGGCCTTACTGAGGAGTTGAGACTTTACCCTTCCCTGCTAGGGGATTAAGGCTTTATCCAAAGAGCAAAGGAGCAGGGTGGGGAGGTGGAAAGGGTTTAAGTATAGAGTGAGAGAGCAAAAAGAGTAAAGTTTTGACTGCACCGTGGAAAACAGGTGAGGGGTATCATGAGTAGAAAGTTAAGAGACTGCCATGATATTGTAGAGGAGAGGTGATGGTGGCCTTGATTAGGGGAGTAGCAAAGGGGAGGTTGACAGAAGTGGATTTTATAGGGAGGAATCAATAGAACTTGGTGACCAGCTGGTTAGATAGGAAGAGTAGAGGGAGAAGAAAGAATTAGAGATGATTCCTAGTTTTCTGGCTTGAAAACTCTGAAAGACAAGCAGTTTGGATGGGAGGGTGACAGGCTCAGTGTTTAGTAAGAGGAATCTGAGGTGCCTATGGGACATTTGAGAGGTCCAGCTGGCAGTTGGAAAGATAAGCTGGAGCCTAGGAAAGAGGTCTGGCCTGGAGATATGGATTTGGGAGTTGGTGTAGAGATGGTACCTGAAGGCATGGAAGTGGATGACATCACCCAGAGAGGGCATAAGATGAGAAAGGAGAGCCTCTGACTGTGCCCCAACGAACCTCAACATTTAAGGGACAGGCCCAGAAAGCAAAGCCTGAAAAGAAATTGAAAAGGTGTGGTCAGAGAGGCAGGAGAATCAGGAAAGAGATATGAAAGCCAAGGGAGAAGAGAGCTTCATGAGTAAGAGAACAATCTTCATTGTGAAATGCTGCAAAGAGTTCCCATGATCTAAAGCCCAAAAGAAGCTGGTATTAACCTCAGGGAGTGTGGTTTCTAAGGGCTGGAGGAAAGGAAGCCAGATCCAGGGGGCTGAAGAGGAAGTTGATTGTGAGCAAATGAGGACAGCCAGTGCTGATTCCACCTGATCTTTGACATCTGCAAAGGATGTGTTTCAAGGCTTTTCAGTTTCTCCAAATTCTCAAACAGCATCTAATTTCCTCCATGACTTCCTCGTACAACCTCATGAGAGTCCCAGTATACATGGTTGACACAGCTGTGAGTGAAGGTAGGTGACCGAGGCATTGTGAAAAAGTGGATGCAAGAGGCCAGTTAGGCTCACTTGCTTCTGAAAATGACTCACTCCTGGTCACTAGCCTCCAAGTGTATTTGATCATTTGAGGCTTCAGCAAAATGACAAATGACTGCAGGATACAGTCTTTGGGTTTTCTCTGAAACAGATGAAGCCTTGGAGGAGGTAAAGTCCTCAAAGCCAAGGAATCCTTGCAATAACATTGGCAGGGAAGGAAAATGATGAAATTTGCAGTACCATCTCTCCCACCCCCTACTGCCAGACTGAGTAAGTAGGTGAATGAACCATTCAATGAGCTGATCAACCTATCAAACAATCAAACTTCCTGGGCACTCTGGACAAGGCCCTTAAAGTGGTTACTGGAGACACAATGCTGAAACAGACACACTCCCTGTCCTTCACAAGTTCTCAGACTAGTGTGGGAAACAGACATGGAAATACACAACTACCATGTGATAAGTGTCATGATATTGACATATTCAAACTGCTGTGGCAGCAAAGAGGAGGAAGTACCCAACTCTGAAGGTGGTGGAGAATAAAGAAGACTTGCAGAGGAAGGGATGTATGAGCTGGCTCTTGGGGGACAAATAGGAGTTTGATAGGTACACTGGGAAAACAGTGAGTAATGGAACAGAAGCATGAAAAATTAAGAAACATGGACCAGTTGGGCAAGAGAGCAAGACTCAAAAGGGCAGAGGTTGTACTTGATGCTATCACAACCCACTCGATGCGAGTTCTCCACTTGCCTCTCTGGCTGCTCCTTCACTGTCCATTCCTTATATGTCTAGCTCCTCAGGGCTTTGTTCTAGGGCCTCTTCTCCCCTCACTTTCATACTGTCTGGAAAATCTCACCATCTCCCATGGTTTCAGTTACCATCCACTTGCTAATGACTCCCAAAGCCTTATCTCCTGTGCAGAAAACTTCTTGAACCCACCACACCTGTATATCCAGCTGTACCTTGGACATCTGTACAGGGGTAATGCTAGAGACTAGTCTAAAACTGAATTCACTTTCCCCTAACCTACTCATCTTGCTGCGTCTCTCATCTCAATAAAAGCCACCACCATCCACCTAGCCACATCAGCCAGAATCCTGGGAGTCTTTTCAATTCCTCCTCTTCTTTCAACTTTCAGATATAAGGTATGACTATTATTCTTGCTTCTGCTCCTAAAATGTGTCTAGGTTAAAAGTCAGGAGATCCAGGAGCTAGTCCTGACTCTCACTAATTTCACCAATGCAAGGTAAGACTCTGGACAAGTTCCTACTCCATCCCCTTACTTGCAGATTGGGGGAGGGTGTCTTTTTCTTCCCCAAATCTGAGATTCCCAAGGTTTTCTGTCCAGCCAAAGGTCCCTACAGACTGTATTATGTACCCATGATTAAATCCAATCTTGTACTACCTTGAGTATGATTGCTGGTTTCCACAGGAAGGCTCGGTGTGTTAGAGAGTGGTTGTAGTTGTCCCCACCTCCCTTCCAAAATAAATGTTTGCTGAGTTTAGGGCACCCATGACACTCCCTCTGGGCACCCCCTACCCTAGCCTAGCAAAATGGTTTTGCTCCATTTTTCTGAACACAGGCTGTACTGTATCAACTATGGGCCTTTGCTCAAGCTCTTCTCTCAGCAAGAATGCCATTGTCCCCTAAGTGGCTGAGGCAGCACCTGGCACACAGAGGGTGCTCAGTATATGTTGGTGACAAGAGAGCCATGTTTAAATCACTGCAGTAGCCTCTCACCAGACAGAGAGGCAAAATCAAAGGCAATAACAAGACAAGTGAACGAAGTTCCAAGGAAAAAGACCTCTACTTAACAAAGAAGCTTTCCCATAAGAGAAGTAGTAAGTGCTCTGTCACTGGAGGCATGCAAGCCAAGAGAATCAGGGCACCTGTCAGGCCTGCAGCTCTGATTCCAATTCTGCAGCAAATCAGAACCCTGCTTAGGGGATGAATGGGCACTGATGAGCTGGACAGACAGGCAGGGAGAGACCTGTGAAAAAGACCTCTGCACCTGCTCCAACCTCCCAGATCTCATCTTCCTACAGGGGCCAGTCCTGGGCTTCTGCTTTCCACATCGGAGACCCCCACACCAGGAACGAGCCCAGGGCTGGCCTTTAGTGGACTGACCTCCCTGGGGTGCAGCCTGCCCCTCCAACCTGCAACCATCTGTCCCTGCAGGTTTGCAGCCCATGATCTGAAGCCAAGTCCAGAAGGGAGGAGGCCAGAACCAGGGAGGAGCCTGGGGTCCTCCAGGCGGGGCCCAGGCTGCAGGGGAAACAGAAGGGTCCTTTCCTACAAGAAACAGCCTCCGGATACGGCTTCCTGTCCAGAGGCCAGTGCTAGAGGAGGAAAGGGTGTCCTCTATACCCGCCGGTGGGCCTCTAGGTGCCTGAGAAGGGAGGGGGTAGCAAGGGGTGGAAGTGTCTGCACCAGGGAGAAAGGAACCCTCGGACAAGCTGGGCCACAAGATTCCAGAGTCCCACTCAGCCGCCCCACCCGCTCCCCCACCCCCCACCATCCTCGGCCGCAGCGTTCGACACCCTCCGCCAACATACACAAGCTCCCAAACCCCGCGCTCCTCCAAGGAAGCATCACCCATCCACCCGCGCCTCCCCCCTCAAACATGGACCTCACGTGAGCAGCCACAGCCCGAAGAATCCCCCCACTGCTCTCACGGACAGGGACACGCCTCACGTGGACAGAGACAGGCACAGCTTTTGAAAAGCATCTATGCCCTCACCCACAGACACTCGGACAGACACACCGCCGCTTGCACCCGGACCGGGACCTGGGCAGACAGGGATACAAACGCACCCCTGGGGGCCGCCCTTCGCACTCACCGCGGCGAGGCAGGATGGGAGGGCCAAGACCCGGACTGCGGCCACTCCGAAGGGCCCGCGGCGCTGCCGCTGCTGCCAGCGCCCGTCCGCCCGGCTCTGCCCGCGGCGCCGCCCCACGTCCCGCGCCTCCGCCTGTCCCCGCGCCGGCGCCGCCGCCGCCGGACCCGCCGCACAGGCCGGAGGGAGGGGCCGGGGCGGGGCTGCGGACCAGCCGGGGGAGGGGGTGGCTCGGAGACCGAAGACCCACCCACGCCCCGCCCGCCGCCACGGAGGCCCCGCCCGCCCCTACCCCACCCGCACCGCTCCTCCAACTCTCCTGAGGCTCCTGCAGGAGCTGCCTCCTCTGTCGGGCTGGGGAATCCTTGAGCAGGATCCCGGATCCCGGATCCCGGATCCTCGATCCCCGCCAGCTGCCTCTGGCTCCCGACGGCTCCAGGAAAGGGCAGCGCAGTGGGTCTCAGGGACTGGGCGGACGCTCCGTCACGAAAAGGCAGCTGGACAGCAGGGTGTTCGGACTCTGGGAGCCGGTAAGGGCTGTCTCCTGGAGGTGCCCTTCCAGGCTTTCCTGGGGGGCTCCTACGGACTATGTTAGTGTGGTCTCTGCTGAGTAGGGGGAGACAGGGATCGCCGGTGACTCGGCACGGATCTCTGGGCGGCGGACGAGCCCCAGGGTAGAAGGGCAGTACGCAGAGCTCTGGGAGAGGGGGCTGACGGGGTAGAAAGATGGGGGACTTAACTTGGCTCAAGGTGCCTGGCTCTCCCTCAGGAGCCCCCTCGCGAGGAAATTATGGTTCAGACCATCCAGCGACTCCCTTCCACCCTCCAAAGACCAGAGCAATTCTCAGAATCATCGCCTTGTGGAAAAGCAGCCCCGGTGGAAAATAATAAAAAGTATAACAGTTAACAAGGACTGAGTGCTTATTATGTGCCAGACACATAACGAATCACTTTACATATATTATCTTCTTTAGTACTCATAATCTTAATAGGTAGCTTCTTTTATTAGCCGTGTTTTGCAACGGAAATAACTGAGGGCCCTTGGCTCCCCAGACATTAACCCTGATCACTCAGGCAGAAAGTGCTGGAACCAGGGTTTGAGCTCTGCTTATAGGTCCTGCCTCCAGTCACTTGGAGCCTCAGTACCTTTCATGTTGAAAAAGCCCCAGTGGCCCATAAAGTGAGGGGCCTGTATGTGGACCACCTCACTCTATAATGAAGCTCCAGTCAGATAACTGCACCCTTCCAGAGGTAGGGGAGAATGCTGAAAAATTCTGGAGCATTCCTTGGTCAAGGAGCATAGGGTGATGGTACCTGGTCCCTGAGTAAATCAAAGTGCTATTAGGGAGCTTTCTCGCATCACACAAGGTTCAGATTTGGGCTCAACACCTGGATGCAGCAGGGACCCTGGGAAGTGCCTTGACTTCTCATCTGCCTCAGTTCTGGCACCCAGCACAGGTGCTCTGGTGCTTGTAAATGAGCCTCAGACAGGGTTCACTCTTGCTTTGGAATATGGGGCCAGGGCTAAGAGACCACTCAATATGAGGCAACTCTGGTCTGTATTACACTATTTTAAGCCTCACAAAGACTTCTTTCCTCAATCCTAAACTTCTCCCATGTCATCAAACGTCTGCTGATAAGGCTTCACAGCTCCTTTGAACAAAGGGCAAAAGTCCTTAAGCAGCCTGAAAAGGCTCAGCATGATCTACTTACTACCTTACCTCTACAGTCATTCTCAGCCACTCCCCCTTCATTTTTCCCAAGCTGAATTCCTTCCTGTTCCTACTCAGGGCCTTCACATATGTTGGTCTCTTTGCCTAAGATGCTCTTCCCCCTACTCTTTACCTGGCTGTCCTCTAGTTACCCTCAGGTCTCAGCTTTCAAGCTGACATCCCCATCTCCACCCATCTAGGCTAGACGCCCCTCCTCTGTGCTCCCATAGCTCCCTGTACTTCTGTATTTCTGTATCCTAGTACTTATCACTGTATTGTAGTTGCCTAGTTACTTGCCTCTATCCCCCACTAGGCCGTAAGTATTGTGGGCAGGGACCACGTTTTATTCCCTGATGTTTCGCCAGGGTCTAGCGCAGTGCCTGGCAAATAAAAACACTCAGTAAATATTTGCTGTATGAATGACTGGATGATGGAGGTCAGTGGGCCCAACCCCCTCTGGGCCCTGTGTTTTAAGATCCATTGCTATCTTGGTGCTAGCCTAAAGGGCAAATAAAGCTTTGGCTCCTACTGGGGCTGGGGGAGGAGAGTAGGCCCTCAGATTGTTCCCGAAACCTGTGACTTCAGCTATCTGGCCCCAGCTCTCCTGAAATGATAGGATTTTGGTGTGTAATTAGACTGAGCATTTCTCTACCCAGACCACCCTCCTAGAGTTCCCCACAAATTGACCTCACTGGGCCTGCTTTTATGAAAGGTTTATTCCTAGTGCTAGGTCCCAATCTTCCAGGGCTCTAAGCACAATTAAACTGGGTGGGTAGGTGAGGGGAGACCCATTCAGATGCAGGGCCAGAAATGGGGCTCCCCATATCCCCACCCCTTTGGTCCCAGTCCCCTTCTCTGCAATGGGCACGCATTGAGGAGGGACAAAGGATATTGGAGGCAACATCATTGGCCCAGGGGAGCCCAAGAAGAGCTGCCATTGGCTGACAGGGCCTTTTGAGGCTCTGCCATTGGTCAGGGGGCACACCCCAGGAACTGGGATAGGCCTGAGGAGTGATGCCATTGGCCAGGGAGTGGTTTTTGTCATAGCCTTTGGCTGTGGAGTGGAAGGAAAAGATCTGGGAATGAAGCCCAGTGGCCAGGAAGATAAAGGACAGGGCAGCAGCTGCTGGGCCTGCAGACCTCCTGTCAGGCCCCAGCCAGGGAAAGGGAACCCAAGCCAGAGCGCAGGTGGCAAGGGATGTCCCATGTCCAAATCTCCCCCACCCTGGGACTGCCCCTCCCAATGTCCTTCTTGACAGCCAGGTTGGGCTGGAGTGGCTCACTGCTCCTCTAGCCAGGAGGGCTTCTCAGCTCCTGGAGGCCGCAGCTTGATGTTGAACTGCTGCAGGGTCTGCTCCAGTTGTTTCTGGTTCCCAGCAAAGTAGGCTGACACGGCATTGTGGAAGAGCAGCAGCTGCTTGTGCATCACCTTGATCTGGGGGTCCAGCAAGGTCCGCTGAGACTGGACTCAGACACCCTTCCTGAGGGGCTATGAGCCTGAGCCCAGACCAGGGGCACATGGACTCTGCTCTGATGGTGCTTTTGGAGTGGGGGCTGACCTCCATCAAGGGGGCCAAAGGATAAGAGCCAGTGTGATAGGAGAAACCGGACTTGATTGGCAGGGCCAGAGGTTCTGGCACCCAAGCTCAAGGGCTGGATTTTTCCCAGTTATGTTCTTGGGATCAGCAGCCAAATCGTCCAATAGGAAAGGGCCGGGAATCAGAGGGAGGGTGACAGGAAAGGTCCAGGGGCTGAGTGGGCTGGGGGAAGATCCTACTCCTTAGCCAGGCTGCATTTCCCCATCCAATAATGGGGAGGGGTTTTTTTTTGGGGGGGGGTGAGGTCAGTGTTACAGATGGGAAGGTGGGTTGGGTCAAAGGGGTGGGGTTAGCACCTTGTTTTCTTCCAGGAACTTGAGCTTGATGGCCACGTCTCCCCGCAGCTTCTCATATTTGTCCCGATGGGCCTGGAAAGTGGCCTGGGCACTCTCAAGTCGACCACGCATCCCTGCATCACGGGGGCCTAGGCTCAGCTCCTCTAAGTCTGTCCGGTAGGCATCGTATTCCAGCCTGGGGAGGGGGTGATATGGGCTGGTCTCCACCCCTTTGCCCTCCACACATACTCTCCTTTCTTTTCTCAATTCTTATGCCCCTAAAGCTCAAACTTCCACCCATGCCAGCCAACGCCCCAAACCCTAGGCCCTGCCAGTGCCCACACCTGGCAGCCTCATACTGTTTGACAGTCATGAGTGTGTCTTCCATGGTCTTGGTTACCAACGTATTGATGCTAGAGACAAAGAAGTTCACAGCCCCTAGCAGCGTCTCTCCGTTCTTGCACAGCAGCTTCTGCGTCTCTGCATTGTAGCCAAATTCCTCCTGAGGGCAGAAGGGAGGGACAGGCCTTGAGTAACAGTCGGGGCTGTAGGGGGCCCTTCTTTCCCCTCCTGTCCCGGGAGGAACCAGCCATTGAAAGTGGAACAACCCAGCACTGCCTCCAGCAAGGCTCCCTTAGCCAGAAAGTTAGTGGGGCTGCCCTGGGGATGCCTGGGGCAGGAATGTGGGAGTGAGGGCCTCAGATGAAATTCACAGGACTGGAATAGGGAAAGCTAGTGAAGCAGGCAAAGGAGGGGCTCCGATTAGGCTGAGCACTGAAGGCATTCTTGTCAATGCAGAGAGGGATACTTGTGATGCACCTGGTGTGCCGCCTGCCCCACCCCCTCCAACTTCTGGACCTCCGTACAAGCCCCTGCCTCCACAGGTGGGTGCTGCTGGGGGCAGAGCTGGGCCTGCCCTGGAGGGGTTCTCCCTCTGGGCTGCAGGAGGGAGGGAGGCTGAGGGGTGACTGCCTGGCGGGCCCGGGCCCAGCCCCCAACCCTCTCAGGCCTGGCTGAGGCACCTGAAGCTCTGGGGACTTCTGGCTGAGGTCAGCAAAGGCATCCCCTAGTGCATGCTGGGTCTGCAGCAGGCTGTAGAGGTGGGCTGTCAGTGCCCGGCCCAGCTGCAGGACACTCTCATACTTGCGCTTCGTCTCACGCAGCAGCTCAATCTGCAGCTCTAGCTCCAGGTCCACAGTCCGGGAGCCTCGGCCAAATCGCTCTGATAACAGCTGCTTTGTACACTGATTGGGAAGTGAGGGAATAGGTCAGAGACCCTAGCACCCTGTCCTCCCAAAAGGTACCTACCCCAGCATCCCCAGGCTCCTAGTCTCAGCCATAGATGGGACATTAGGATCTGGAAGATGGGGAAAAGGTACCCAGGGGAGTTTGGGGGAAGGGAGAGGTGCTTGAATCCCACCTTATATGTGTTGATGCCCCATTTCTTGACGATGTCAAACTTCTCTCCAGCGATGCCCCGAGCCACCTCATCTCCGGGGCCAGTAGGAGTGGTATTGTGAGATGGATGGCGGCCAGACCCTAAAGGACCAAGTTCTCTGACACCAGCCTCTCTCAGATACAATCAGACACCTCTGTGGTTCCGCCCATACTTCCCTCCCAGCACATGAAAATGACTTCCCTGAAGGAGCAGAAGCTAGAGACAATTAGATTCTCCTACTCACTAGGAGGAACTCATACATTGTGCCCTGAGACCCAAAACCCGATACACATCCGGGCTCCTTCTGAAGTGGTGGTGGGGATTGAAGAAGGAGGGAAGAGGGAGTTGCTAGTGTACAGGGGTAGAGAAAACAGCAGGAAACAGGCTGAGTATGGGGTGACTGATCAAGGATAGTGTCAAACAGAAAACCCTGCTGACATTCCCATGTGGATACTAGTCAGTGTGAGATTCAGAGCTGTTTGTTCCTCTAAATGTTAGAGTCTAAAGTAAAACTCTGAGAAGCCTCACAAAGTTCCAAATCAGATTCAGGCTCCAGAGTAGGCGGGGGAGGCCCGTGAAACAGAGTTCTTTGCTTGACTTAGGTGGTGACAGCAGAGAAAGGACAAGTGGGGCTAAATGACAAGTGGGAGCAGATGGACACCTCTGGGAACTGGCCTTGGGCTGAGATTCCGTAGGGTTCATACTAGCAGAGGTTCCCAGGATCTCCAGACATAATTCAAGCCTCCTTAGACATACTCTATGCTCCCTAGAACCACCACTCTCCCCCTCTCCACTCAAGCTCCCTGTCCTGTTCTGATCATTCATACCTGTGGGGATGAGTCCATCACCAGAGCCCCCATAGCCACCAGACACAATGCTGGTTTCATTGAGGTTGGGTCCTGACACCATCACCTGCTGGAGGTCCTATAGGCCAGAGAAGAGGGGGGCTTCAGGAACATAGGGGCAGCTGAAGCATTTTGGGGGTGAAAACAAGCTTGGATTGAAGCATCATAGAGAGAGCACACAAAGGAGGTCTGCACAGAATCAGAACAAAGATTTGTAAAAAGATTGAAGGGAGACAGGTAAGTTAGGGGAAGGCTACTGGAATAGGGGCGAGAGTTCAGGGTTTAGGAATTGGGATTCCTCAGTTGAAACAATATGAAGAATCAAACAGAAGCACCTGCTCCAGCCCATCATCCTCAGGAAGCTGCCCAGCTTCGCCATTCCCGTGGATGGGGATCTCCATTGTGGCTGCCTTCCCTAGGATCCCGTCCGTCATGGCTAGCGAAGGGACTGGAGTCAAAGTCTCTACCCCAGCGCCCTGCAAAGCCCAACACAGACAGTTCTGGAAACTGGCCAGTACTCCAAAGAGGAAGATCTCCCCTGCCATTTCGGAGGTTGTCCCAGGGCCTCAGTGTTCTGGCGTTTGGCCACTACTCTTACCTGAAGTATATGTATTTCTCCCCTCCAAGGTGCATATTTGTAACACGCACACCCAGGCCTCAGGTGTGCCTGACCTGAGGTCATGTTCTCATGAACCCCCCGTCCTACCAGGACTCCGGTGATCATTCATGCATTCAATCACTCAACAGACATTTAATGAGTGCCTACTATGTGTCATGCACTATTTGAGGCAATAGAAATACAGCAGTGAACAAGAGAGATAAAGTCTGTGCTCTCAAGAAGTGTATGCCCATGCAGGTGTTTCTCCCCATCAGGAGATGAACCCCTTTCCCAGGGCTCAGGTGTGTACCCCCATTCAGGTATGTTCACCACTGCTTGGCCTTTCACACTCCTTTAGTGTTTCTTCCTCTTTCCTGCAGGTGGTCTCCCCCTCCTCCATCCCATGCACCTCCTCTTCCTCGGGCCCTCCCCCCTCAGGCCTTAGTTGAATCAGTTGGTATAAGTTCCCGACCTCTGGGAAAAGCCTCTTTTTCCCAGTACATAGGTAGGTGATCCCTTCCAAAGTCAGTTATGTCTCCCCAGGTGTGTGAGTCTCCGCCCTCCCCCCCATACACCTGGGCATCAGGTGTGTCCTCATCCTTCCCCAGGGTTCAGAGGCATCTTGTCCTCAGGTCAGGTTCGTGCATTCAACTTGCCCTCGCCCATGCACGTCCCTCTCACCTCGGGCCGGGCCGCTCTTCCCCTCAGGGCGCCAGGCCCGGGCCGCGCGGGGACCTCGGGCTCCAGTTCCCGTCGCGATCCTAGCGGCAGGTCAGGGACTCGGCGGAAGTGACGTCCTCTCCCGGGCAGAAGAAGCCGGCCACGTCGCAGATTATGAGGGCGGAAGTGACGTTAGCATCTGGGGGTAGGGCGATCCTGGAGCCAACCTCTCTGTCCCTGGGGAGCCACGAGAGGTCACTTCCGGGGCATGACCGAGAAGCTGTGAAGGAAGTGACATAGGGCACGGGCCGGTGGCGTGATGGAGCAGCAGCAGCAGCAACAGCAGCAGCAGCTCAGAAACGTGAGTGGGAGCTTTAGGGCCATGCGTTCAGCTAGCATCCCTGTCTGCATGGCGGGAACTCCAAGGAACCAGGCATCAGAGGGCTGGGAACGTCGGGCCATGGGGTGCGGTCCTGGGAGAGCTCGGGCGACGCGGCCTTGAATTGAGATGTGGCCCCTCTTCGCTGAGTTCCTTGTCCCCTTTCTTCCCAGCTGCGGGACTTCCTGTTGGTCTACAATCGGATGACGGAACTCTGCTTCCAGCGCTGCGTGCCCAGCCTGCACCACCGAGCTCTGGATGCTGAGGAGGTTAGGTGGGGGAACTGAGTAGGGAGATTACCCTCGATCCTCAGAGTTAACCGTAGACTGCTTCCCTATTCTGCCACTTCCCCTACCTCTGGCCCTGGCCTTTCTACGATCCTCGCCCCTAGGCTGGGGATGGGAAAGAAGGAGACGGACCTGACAAGACACCTTTGGCTTCTACTTCCACCCTGTCTTCCTTCCAGGAGGCCTGTCTGCACAGCTGTGCTGGGAAGCTGATCCATTCCAATCACCGCCTCATGGCCGCTTACGTGCAGCTCATGCCTGCCCTGGTACAGCGCCGCATCGAAGACTACGAGGCTGCCTCATCTGTGCCAGGTGTTGCTGCTGAACAGCCCGAAACCTCGCCATCAGGGAGCTAGCCGTCCCCAACCCCGGGAAGGGAGGCACTGGATGGACCCTCAAATTTAAGGAGCCAGTGGACCTTGGGCTGGGTGCAACCTGTATATAGTAAGTGAGGAGTTGCCTGAGAGCTGGGTACTGTTGCTCCTTTTCCTGGAGCTAATAAACCCACTTTTACTCTGTTTGGTTTATATTCTGGGCAAGGAAGCTTTGCCCACTTGATTGGCACCATCTTTATTATTCTGTCAGGATGCTTCAGCCCTGGCAGCAGAGAAATTGCCTTCAATGTGTAGAAGAAAAACCTCAGCATTCCCAGGCACCTGGTTAAAGCGACGTCTGTGGGTACAACTTTAAGACTGGCAGTAGCGACAAGAAGTTGGTTTCTGCCCAGATGACAGAAAATGGGAACTCTGTCTACCTGTTCTTAAATCTGTCTGACTTAAATGGCTCACTTAGAGATATCTAAGGACAGCAGATTAAGAATCCACAGGGCTTTTAGGCGCTACCTCCTGGGAAGTCACTAGCCTCAGACAGAGATGAAACCTGTAAGAATTCTGGAGTGTTCTGGAAAGTCAACCACTTCCTCAAGTTGTTACTTACTTAATATTTTCTGTCTTCTTAGGATGAGCAGTAAAATCTTTAAACAAAGAAGATCTGTGTACTTGTCTTCAGGAGCAGTCAGAAAGGGGAAAACTTGTGGAACCATATTCTGCAATACAGTCAGACTCGAGGGATAAAAACCTAAGGGAGGGGCTTCCCTGGTGGCGCAGTGGTTGAGAATCTGCCTGCCAATGCAGGGGACACAGGTTCGAGCCCTGGTCTGGGAAGATCCCACATGCCGCGGAGCAACTGGGCCCGTGAGCCACAATTACTGAGTCTGCGTGTCTGGAGCCTGTGCTCCGCAACAAGAGAGGCCGCGATGGTGAGAGGCCCGTGCACCGCGATGAAGGGTGGCCCCTACTTGCCGCAACTAGAGAAAGCCCTCGCACAGAAACGAAGACCCAACACAGCCATAAATTAAATAAATAAATAAAATTAAAAAAAAAAAAAACCTAAGGGAGAAGTAGATGGTGATGGTTATGGGAAAAAAAGGAAGAAAGCCAAATCTTCAGGACTTCTTGAATGTTACCTTAATGTCTCACTGCTTGTCTGTAATCTCCTGATTCCATCTCTTCGTCTACCCCACATTGTTCCCACTGTGCCTGTTCTGTGATTTCTAATTCCAACCTGTCTGTTCTTCCCTCATTATTTCCCTCCGTGTGGAATTTACTTCTGTATTCAGCAATCTGAGTGGCCTATCCATCACTGAATTTTCTTGCCATTTTTGTGTCCTTTTTGTATCAGCTGTTTTAACATTTCTGTTCCCCTATTCACACTGCTAGAGAAAAACAAAGCTGTGTAGTGAATGCCACTAAATATTCAAGGTCTCCAACCTCAACCAAGCCCTCGTTACAAACAAGCAACCCTTTGTGGGTTCCTGGTCTGTTTGCTTTCCTAATCACTACGGCAGTTATTTTACACCTTCATTGCTCTCCTTAATCCCCTACCTCACCCTCGACTATTCCCCATCAGGTGACCATGTTTGATTTTTAAAATGGAAGTAGAACTTCTTAGACATTGGTTTCCACAATCATTAAAAAAAAAAAAAGAAGGAAATAAAAGAAAACTTATAACCATCCACAAAGCAGATGTTTTCTCTCTTGTACAGATCAGGATGTTGAAATTCTCTGGTAGCAGACCCTGTCTGAAAATGCAGACCTGTCTTTAAAATCCTTTACTACACCAGGCTGCCTTTCAAAATATCTGTTGAGCACCTGTTTTTTATAGGTTCTGATCTTGGTATTATCCCCACTTAACAGATGAGGAAGCAAGAATTCAGTATGTACCAGAAGCCCACCTTATACACAGTTACCTATTGAGAAAAGTGGCTCTAATCAGCTTTTTGCCTCATTAGCTGAACAAATCTTGAACAGAAAGGCTTGCTAAGACCCTTCCTTAATAAAAAAGTTGTTGACCAGGAACTTTCCTTCTGAGTGGCTTCATGTCTGCCCAATAAAGTTCTCTCCTTGAAAAGTAAATGCAGGTAAAACAGCTTGTGAACCTTGCAATTCCCAGAGACAGGAATGGAGACCTGGGATATTGTTGTGATGGTGGGAGGATTCTTCTACATTGATTTTTTTTTTTTTTTTTAATTTCAGTGTGTGCTGTGTACCTTGTTTTCTTTTTTTTGTTGTTATAAATGGATGGGCAGTTAATTGAACCCAGTGTTTATATTTTATTTATTTATTTATGGCTGTGTTGGGTCTTCGTTTCTGTGCGAGGGCTTTTCTCCAGTTGTGGCAAGCGGGGGCCACTCTTCATCGCGGTGCGGGGGCCACTCTTCATCGCGGTGTGCGGGCCTCTCACTATCGTGGCCTCTCTTGTTGTGGAGCACAGGCTCCAGACGCGCAGGCTCAGTAATTGTGGCTCACGGGCCCAGTTGCTCCGTGGCATGTGGGATCTTCCCAGACCAGGGCTCGAACCCGTGTTCCCTGCATTGGCAGGCATTTTCTCAACCACTGCGCCACCAGGGAAGCCCCCTACATCGATATTTATGTATATCCCTGCAATAAACTTCCATTGTGAATTATCTATGTTTCCATGTCACATAATTAGTAATTGCTGGAGAAGGGCTAGGAACACAGATCTGTCTGACTCTAAAGCCTGTGTCCTTTGAACTTCCAGAGCTTATATTTGCCTGCTTATCTGCAGTCAACCTTTCCCTAGGCATGGAAAGACAAGTGTCTCTCAATCTGATCCACCAAGACTTTTTAATCTCTTCTTTCCTTTCTGTTTATAAATAGGTTCAATATTTATGAAAAGAACCTTATTCCTACTATCTGTCTTCCCTTGTCACTGAAATCTCCTTCAGGTCTTACCATAACGTCTTAGCCATTGTTACAATGAGCAATGTGATGTTTCAGGCACAACACGAGGGTAAATGTTGACAAAGCTTTATCCCTTTATCATAAACGTATTTGAGACAGGGTTGTTCTTGCTATTGTGGCTTCAGAACTTAACTGCCTACTCCTTTGCAAAGTCGAATTCCTTTGAGCCTATTCAACTATACCACCCTCTCTTATTACTTATCTGTAGTAACTGCCACTCTCCTACTTTCCTCTACATAGCTAGCTCTTGGTCTTCCTATCCACCTCTTGATACTTTAATGTTGCACAAGACAGTCCGTTCTGTTTCTCTTAGTTCCTTGACCCAATCTCTAATGATTTCTACTCTGTCTCAGCTACTCATACTTACATCCTTTCCATTGTCACCACCCCAAACTGCTCCATCTTCAAAGCACTATTACTTGCATCTTATTCACTGACTGTATTCCTTCCACTTTGTTTATTGAACTATTCCTCTACCATTTTTTTATTTAATTTCACTGCAGCATTCATACCATTGCTTCTACATTCTCTCCATTAACACCTTCCTGTCTTTAGATTCCTGTCGAGCTTAAATTCTAGTCATTCTTGGGACTTCGCTGGTCGTCCAGTGGTTGAGACTCCGCATTTCCACTGCAGGGGGCCTGGGTTCGATCCCTGGTCTAGGAACTAAGCTCCCGAATGCCATGGGGCGTGGCCAAAAACAAAGTCCTTACTAAATTCTAGTAATTCTTTTGGAATAGGCTAAATTTCCTTCCCTCTCATTTCTTTGTTGGACTTGGGTAAAATGAAACATTTGTGCCTGCATTTGGACATCTAAAAACTGCCCAAGGTAATCACTATAGAGCAGATTTATATCGCTATGAATCCATGGTTATCAACTTCAAATGGAGTCTGAGGCCCTGTAATCCCACTAGATTTTTCTAGTTGTCTTTCCTGTTCCCTGCAATGACTATTTCAAACCAATATTCTTTTTTTTTATATAAATTTTTTTATTTTATTTTATTTTTATTTATTTATTTTTTGGCTGCGTTGGGTCTTCTTTGCTGTGCATGGGCTTTCTTTAGTTGCGGTGAGCGGGGGCTACTGATCGTTGGCGGTGCGCGGGCTTCTCATTGCGGTGGCTTCTCGTTCCGGAGCACAGGCTTGTGGCGCATGGGGCTCTAGAGCGCAGGCTCAGTAGTTGTGGTTCACAGGCTTAGTTGCTCCACGGATCTTCCCAGACCAGGGCTCGAACCCATGTCCCCTGCATTGGCAGGCAGATTCTTAACCACTGCGCTGCCAGGGAAGCCCCAAACCAATATTCTTAAGCCTCTTATTATCCCCACGATTCTCTTCACTTTCTGCAGGTAACCTTATTTTAACTTCATAGGCAAAAGTAGAAGCTATCAGTTAGGAGCTCCCACAACATCTTGCAACTCAAAACTTGGTCACCCATCTACATCTGCATCATTCTCTCCTCTTTCCCTCCCGTCTAAACAGGACAAGTATCCCTCTTAAGGCCAGTGCCTATTCCTGTGCACTGAATCCTAGTCCTTCCTTCTTTGGAGATCTCTGACTTTTTCCCACTTTACTAAATTCTCATCAGTGTTTAACCATGCCAAAGACTCCCGTTACAACAAACAAACCACTCTACCTCACAGGTACCGTCCAGTTTTTTTCCATTTTACAGCTAAACTCAAAACAGTGGATACTTTGGTCTTCTCCATTCCCACTTCTCCGCCCACTCTATTTTGACTTCTGTAACCTTTATTCTATTGAAATAGTTCTTCCTGAGGTCACCCTAGCTCACCAAGTGACCTTCATATCCCTGAATCCAGTGGTTATTTCCTCAGCTTACTTCACTTCTTAGTGGCATCTGGTACTATCGACTTGTTCCTCATGGACACTCTCACTGGTGTCTGTGATTCCACTCGTGTTTTCACTGCTACCTCTGACCACATCTTCTTAGCTTCCTTTGCAGGCTTACCCACCTCCAGCCATTAAATCTAAAAGTTTCTCAAGGTCCTGTTATTTCTCAGTGTAATTTTTCTGGGATTGTTTCATCCCCATTTTGAGCGTTAGTCACTGATAATTCAGATCTCTCCTCTGAGCTACTCGATTTGACATCTCCACTTAGGTGTTTCAGAAACATCCCAACTCAACATGTTTCCTCATAAACTTTCCTCCTATGCCTGGTACTCAACCAGTTGCAGAAACTAGAAACCTCACTCAATTACCAAATCCTATCAGTTTACATTTCTAAAAGTCCCTTGATTCTGTCTGCTGCTCTCCACCTTCACAATCTCCCACCAAGATTACTGCAATTCCTGCTTCTTCCCATATCCACTTCTGCACCCCTCCAATCTGTTGTCCATTCATTGGCCAGATGACACAAACTGAGGCTTAAAACCTTGCAGTAGCTCCCCATTAGGATTCAAAACTGACATTCTACACATGACCTACAAGGCCTTGCATGATCCAGCCCCCCACCACCCCCCGCCCACCTACCTCAGCTTAATCTTGTCAGTAACTGTCAAACACCGGACAGTTAATGCTGTTTGTTGAACTGAATTGAATGGAACTGAACCACATCTCACTCCCTCTCTGTATTCTAACCACTCTGGCCTTTCAGTTCCTCTAACCAGTCATACACTACTCCGTCTCAGGGCCTCTCTGCTGTCTCCTGACTTGGAATGCTTTCCCCCTTACTCTCCCTACCTAATTTCTACTCATTCTTGAGTACTTAGTTCAAATACTGTTTCCTCAAATAACACTTCCCAAACTCCAGCTCCCATAAATGCTTATGTTTTTGGCATGTAGCACTTGTACACTTGGTAATGATCAATATAAACCCCATGAGGTCAGAGTCCTTGTCTGTATTGCTCACTGTTGTATCCTCATTACAGTGCCTGGCACATAAAAGTGCTTGATAAATATTTGTTGAATGAGCATCTTTCAGTCTCTTCCTAGCTCAGTCAACTGTTTATATAATGAGAGAAAGGCTTTTTATCAGAAGGGACAGCGATGAATCTGCATTTAACCTTTGACCTTTTGCCAATGATTTAGAGGTGTTTTTCATTCAAACCTTCACTTTTTGTATCTTCCTCCCTTAAGCAGATAAGTCAACACCTAAAAGCCTCCATCTGCAGCAAATCATTCAGATCTTGTTATGAGGGAGTCTTACCAGTCATTTACCCAGTTAAAAATTGGAGGTTCTGTTACTAAGAAGGAAGAGGAGAATGGTTACTGGGAGACACCTGCCAATCCATTTTCCATACTAACCAAGAGTGATTCATGTAAAATATAAAATTTAACCATGGTACTCATCTACTTAATGCCTTCCATGACCTTCAGACTCCTTAGCCTCACAATGGAGGCTTTCTCTGATCAGGTCCTAGATGACCTCTCTGGCCTCATCTTCAGCCAGCTTTTGATTATCTTATCCTTGTTATAAAAGAATTGATTTATTTGTAGTGTTCAGACACATCATGCTAATTCTGGACTCTTTCCTTTTCTGGGTATGTCCCACATTCATCCATATATTTATATATTTCACAAATACTTGAGAGACTGCCTTTACCGGCATTGTTAAGCCCTGCAGATACAGAGGTGAACGAGAAAGATGCAATCGTCGTTCTCTTGGAACTTAACATGGATATGGTGAAGGTCAATATAGAACAAGTAATTGCAACCATGACGTATGTCAGGAAGAAGAAATGTGTGTTGTAATGAGAACAGACAGTAGTACTAACTTAACCCATGTGTGGGATGAAGAGGAACTTCCCTGAGGAAGTGATTTTGAAGCTGAGATTTGAAGGATGAATTAGAATTAACCAGGCAATAGACAGAGGGAAGGGCTGCCCTCCTTTCCTTCATGTCTTTGCTTAGATGCCACCTTTTATTAAGGCTTACTCTGATTACCCTATTTAAAATTGCAACCCATCCTCTCCTCGGACATTCCTGATCCTCTTTTTTTCCCACAGCACTGTCACTTCTCACATACTACATAGTTTGCTCATTTTGTTTATTATTTATTATTTGTGTCCTCCCCCACTAGAATGTCAGCTCCATAAATCAGGAATTTTTGTCAATGTTATTATTTTGTACACTGATATAACCAAACACCTAAATTGGTGCCCAACACAATTGATACTCCACAAATATTTGTTGATAAGTGAAGGCAAGAGAGAATATTTCCAGAGCAAAGGTCTAGAGCTTGGCTTTAGAGGGAAGAGGATCGTCTCTTATTGGTAACAGGAAGGAGGGAGGAATGGATATCAGATCTAAGTAGTTTTTTGATTTGGTTTTGGAAGATTGAGAGTTCCTTTTAAATAGCTTGTGTAACGGTTAGTTTTATGTGTCAGTTTGGCTAGGTTACAGTACCCAGTTATTTCATCAAACATTAATAATAGAGGTATTGCTGTGATCGTATTTTATAGATGTGGTTAACATCTATAATTAGTTGACTTTAAGCAAAAGAAACTTCCCTCAATAACGTGGGTGGGCTTCATCTAATTAGTTGAAGGCCTCAAGAGCAAAAACTGAGATTTCCCAGAAAAGAAATTCTGCCTCAAGATTGCAACATTAACTCCTGCCTGAGTTTCTAGCATGCTGACCTGCCCTATAGATTTTGGACTTACCAGCGCCACAGTCGTGTGAGCCAGTTCCTTAAAATCAGTCTCTCTCTCCCTCTCTCTCTCTCTCTCTATATATATATATCTCTTTCTTCCTCCCTCCCTCCCTCACTTCCTTCCTTCCTTCCTTCCTCCGTCCCTCCCTCCCTCCCTCCATTCCTCTTCTGCTTTTTTTCTCTGGAGAACCCTGACTGATACAGCATCTACATTTTTTTTTTTTTTAAGTTGGAAGTGAAGTTATCATCAGAGAGTAAAGCCAAAGAAAATGGAAGATGAGAAAGTACAGCAGAAGGTTTGAAATAGTCATTGCACAGAATGAGAGAGTGAACTGACAAAAGGAACATAATTAGATTATTAGGTAGTGTTGAAGGCTCAGTAGAGGTTACTGAACAGAATTCCCTTTTGGCTTTGTCTGTCTGGAACTTTTTTTAATTGAAGTATAATTGATACACATCGTTATATTAGTTTCAGGTGTGCAACATAGTGATTTGGCATTTATATCCCTTATGAGATGATCGCCACAATAAGTCTAGTCACCATCTGTCACCATTTAAAGTTATTACAATATTATTGACTGTATTCCCTCTTCTGTGTATTACATCCCCATAACTTAATTTATTTTATAACTGGAAAAAACTATTATTTTAAGGCCTAAAACTTTAAGGCCTACTGTAACTCTTCCTTGCCCTTTCCAGGAAGGATTCTTATTTGTGCCCTCATTGAACCCTTTTATGTCTCGTTCACCATTATGTCCACAGCACTTGGTAGAGTGCCATAAACAACAACAAAAACACATAGCTCACACAAATCAGTTATATCACGTGTGTATTATCTACCAGGCTCTAGTCTAAGCATTTTATATACATTAACTCATTTAATTCTCACAACAACCCTGTAAAGTAGGTACTACTATTATCTCCATTTTACAAAAAAAAATAGAATTGCAGTAAAATATCCCACGACTAGCAAGTGGTGGAGTCAGGTTTTCAATCCAGTCAGTGTGACTTCCAGAGTCTGTCCTCTTTCTCACTAATGAAGATTGATTGCTATACATTTATGCATTTGTTCCACAAATATTTTCTGATGACCTACGCGTGGTGCCTAGCACTAGGGGCTGGGGGTACAGCAGAGAGCAGTCAGAATCTGCCACCGTGGAGCTTATACTTCTAGTCAGGGGAAACAGACAATAAGCAGTTAAGTTAAGTATTGATATGAGATGGTAATAAGTGCTATGGGGGAAATGAATGCAGGGTAAGAAGGATAAGGAAGGTGGGGAGAGTGTTGCTATTTTAGGCTAGGTTGTCAGAGAAGAACTCACTAATGAGGTCTCCTTAAGCAGAAACTTGAAATGAGGGAGTAAGCCTTGTGGACATCTGGAAAGAGTGTTCACTGTGGTATCAGCCACTACTTGCCCACAGCATCCATTGTCCCCTTCTTCCTTTACTAATAGAACCCCTGACTTCAACCTGGGCAGATGGTGGCTGAAAATAAAGATCAGATTTTGCAGCTTTCCTTGCAGCTAGGTGTGTCCATGTGATTGAGTGATGCATGCATTGTCAGGTTGTGCCCTTAAGGGTAAGGGTATGCCTTCTCCTACTCTTTCCCCCATCTCACTACTTGGGATGGGGCCCAACACACATGGTGTTGAACTGTCTTGGACCTTGAAGATAAGGACCACTTCCTTGGAGAAGGCAGAACAACTAAAAGTCTGCCATATTAGCCCTGGAGTACTTATTCCTGGACAGTTGTGTGAGAGAAAAAGTAAGCTTCTATTATGTTTAAGCCATCGTATTTTGGGGGTCTTTTTGTTATTACAGCATATGTGTAGTAGACAGAATGTTAACATGGTGCCCAAGATTTCCCACCCCCTGTGTACACACCCTGTATAATCCCTAGGACTGTGAATATGACAGATTTTACTTCTGTGATTAGGTTGTATTATATGACATACTTGACTGTAAGAAAGGGAGATTATCCGGGTGGGCCTGGCCTAACCACATGAACTTTTTAAAAGCAGGGAGTTTTCTCTGGCTGGTTGCAGAAGAGAATGTCAGAAAGATTTGAAACATAAGAAGGATTTGAGGCACTGTTGCTGGTTTGAAGATGAAGGTGCCATATGGCAAGGAAGACAGGTGGCCTCTAGGACCTGAGAGTGGCCCCTAACTGAGGCCCAGGAGGAAACAGGGACCTCAGTCCCACAACCGCAAGAAACTGAATCCTGTCAACAACAAGAATGAGCTTGGAGGAGGATTTTCCCCCAGAGCCTCCAGACAAGAACTCAGCCCAGCTGACCTTTCAGGCTTATGATATCCTGAACGGAGAACCCAGTCAGGCCATGCTGGGCATCGATATACAGAACTGTGAGATACTAAATGGATGTTGTTTTAAAGCTGCTTAGTTTGTGGCAGTTGGTTACACAGCCACAGAAAACTTCTCTGTCTTCTAAATGAACCGTAAGCAGAGACGTACTGTATGAAGGCTCTGGGGGTGTGGGTGGGGCATGCTCAGTGTGATCCAGGCACAGAGGAGTGGTGTGAATAGGGAAAGAAGGACAAAAGGCCACAGAGGTAGCAGCCAGCTGATCAGATAGCAAATTGTAGCCTGTGTAGGACTTCGGCTTTCCTGAGGGAATGAGATGATAAGGCATTAGTGAGTTTGAGCAGAGGAGTGATAGGATCTGCCTGTATTTGAAAAAGGTCACTGGCTGCTCTGAAAAGAGCAGATTGTAGGGGCAAGGGAGGAAAGAGACCAGTTAGAAGTCTATGGAATAATCTAGGTGAGAGGTGATAGTGGCCTAGACCAAGGTTTAGCTCTTAGGGTGGTGAGAAATAGTTGGATTTTGGATATATTTTGAAGCTATAGCTTAACAAAATTTGCTAAAGCATTAGACGTGGGATGTGTGTGGGGGGAGAGGGGAGTCAAAGGTGACACTAAATTTTGACCCAGGCAACTGGAAAAATGGACTTGCTATTTACTGAGATGGGGAAGACAGTGAAAGGAACAGGTTTATTTGGGAGGGAGGCAGTTAGGAGTCTGGTTTCGGACATTTTAAGTTTTAAAGTTTGGGATTCTTATCAGATATATAAAGCAGAGGTGGGACTCTATCACGTGCTGAATTTCTATTCATTGTAATCATTCAGGCGTTCCCCCCACTTCCAACCCCCATTTTGAGCTCCCTACGATCAAGGAGTTTGTCTTGTTTGGGTTTTCTGCAGGGGGTGAGGTGGGCTAGGCGGATTCGTGCGAGTGCGTGTTGGGTTGGGGAGTGTCCCAAAGACATAGCTTGCTGGTGCCCGTGGCAGCTTACAGGCTCAGTAATAGATAAACAGGCACATGCATTACACCTGCCCACGATGCCCTCAGGATTGCGACTTCCCCAGATCAACCACGTAGCTCTTTTCCAGACCCAACCGGTCAGAAGGCCTGTTCCCAAGGCCGTAGGTTCGGCCTGGGCTCGGCCCCTCCCCCCTAGGCCCCGCCCCTTTCTGGCTTCACCCGCGCTCTGAAAGGAGGCTCGGGCCTCAAGCGATCCTGTAACTGTTCTAACCGCTGGGAGCGGGTGGAGCTGCGGGTGAGTTTGCTGCTGGGCATCAGCTTCCTTTCGCACCGCTCCCCGCACCGCCCCCAAGACACCCACTCTCGCCACTGCCCCCAGGCAAGTCCCCTTCTCCTGCGCTCCTACGGATCCCCCTCCCCTCCCTTCCCCTCCTCTTCCTTCTCCTTTCCTCCTCCTTCCAGCCCGGCCCTCTCCGCTCTACCCCGCGCCTCACTCCATCCAACCAAGTAGTTCTCTGTACCCACTCCTCTGCTTTCTGTCCTCAACACATCCCTCAGCCCGTGGGCAAATGGGACTGCGGCTTTGCTGCCTCTGAGTGATGACCTGTTCCTCTCTTCGGGCGATCACCAGGCTCCAATCCCAGTGACAGTTCCCTGCTGTCCTAAGGTCCTCTGAGTGAGCCCTTTCGGTGTGTGTGTCTACAAGTGATCACACGTGTGTGTGCCAGTCTCTGGGTGGAGGTGGCTGTGAGTAGAGCGAGCCTGTGCCTAGGACCCAAGTCTAAGTTCATCCATTTCTCCAGCAGGCACTTCCCCATGAAACCTCACCAGCAGATACCGCTCTCTTCCCTTCCCTTGCCTCCCGTGCCTCTTAGGCCAGGTGAGGGGACAGTGTTCTGGGCAGTGGGAAGGGACTTTTGTGCAGGGAGGGCCCTACCTCTGTCCTGGGCCTGCTTTTTACCAGTCTTTGGGGGAATCTGTGGGGTCGGTTGAGGGTCTCAGGAAAGACCCTCTGCTGGTCTAGCTCTGCCCTGCAGCTCCATCCATTTTCCTGTCCTAAGTCCCTCCCTTCCCCTTTCTCCCAATCCCTTTGACCTTGCCCAGAGCCTAAGCCCCCTTTCTCTTGCCCTCTCTTGGGCTGAACTAAGCAGGTGAGATCCAGCAACCACGAACCTGGAACTGGCAGTCGGATCCTGAGCAGTGGGCGGGGTCAGTTCGTCAGCAGTTGAATGCCTGGCTCCTCTTGGTCTCGGATGAAGAGGCGTCATCTAGAGCCCTTGAATCTCGGCACTCTGTAGGTGTCCTAGACAAAGCACAGCAGCCCTGGGCCTGTCAGGGAAAACAGAGGCAGTTCCTGAAGGCAGTGACTCAGTCAGGGCGGCCTGCAGTGCTGGAGCTACTGGTAGCTGAGCTCCAAACTCTGTTCTCAGCAGTGCTGCAGGATGGCAGCCCCGCAGCTTGGTACTACATGTACGCAGTGCTGGGTCTGCTGCCTCCATATCGTGCGCTGCTTGTTGGTCGCCTTGATTTGCTGCCTTTCGTGGAGCGGCTGTACCGCTGGGCACCCTGGGTCCAGGCCCAGCTCCAGCTGGACCTGCTAGGTGCCATAGACCAGGCCTTTCCCCGAGACACCTCCTTGTTAGAGGGCACCTCCCATGTTGACTGCTATCCCCAGAAGCAGAGGTTCCATCACGGGCCCCCACGCCCAGCCTGCCCTTTTGTGCAGGCCCGGTGGGGAGGGCAGCAAGTAGAGGAGGGGTTGGCCACATGGCTACGACCACTGACACTGCCTGAGCTACAGCACAGCCTGGGTATTGTTGGTACTGAGGTGGCCCTGGAAGAGGCCCACTGGCTAGATGGCCTTAGCCTCCTGCCCTTGGCACTAGCGACGGACATCCCTGTACAGTATGAAAGCAGTGACGGTGACAACGCAGAAGAGGAGCCTGTCGGAAGAAGAGAGACTAAGTAAGTGAGGGACCTAGTCTGGGGCTTTGAGCAAAAGAGAGACAGAACCCTCTTCCCTTCTGTCTGCAAAATAAACCCAGTGGTCTCAGTGTTAATCCCCATAGGGAAATGCAGAAATTAATGGAAATCAAAAGTCAACGATGAGGAAGCCAAAGCTTCAGACAATAGCTTGAGTTTCCAGAGTTTCTAGACTTCTTTTTCATACAGTGCTTAGTTGTTTTTCTCACTTGTTCGTAATCCCTGAGTCTTGCCTCTGGGTCTACCCAGTGCTGGGTGCTGGAGGTTTGCTCCAGGTCCTTCCCTCGGGACGCTCCTAGGTGAGTGCTTGTCTGAGGGCCCTTCCCACTCACGTCTGTGCGAACTAAGCCAGCTCCAAGGCACATTACAGTTGGCAGCACTGACAGATAGGACTTTCATTCTGACCTTCCAGAGCCTTCTTCCTGCCCTGCGAGTGAGGGGATCCTGGCCCCTGGAGTGGTGATTTTCTCCCCAGTCTGGCTCTCATTGCTCTCTTCAGGGTTTCAGAATGCCTACAGAGACCCCCTCTTCTGAGAGTTCTCTAACTCTAATCTTGGAATTTCTCCCTGTCCTCTGGCCAGCTTGTCTGTGACATATTCACTGTCTGGGAAGAAGGGTAGTTTTACGTTTAATCTAGCTTGGCTTTCTCAATTTTTGCTCTAAGTTAATGGCTGGGTCAAGTTTTTCCTGAAGTCTTAATGGTGGGCAGATAGGCAGGCTCCTGGGGTCCTGATGACAGGTGGCCAGTGCCAACAGTGTATGCCTTCAGTAACCCCAGCAGACTCTTCTTCTTCAAAGATCTTCCCTGTGCCCTAAGTATAAGTCTCCTTTCCTGGGGGAACCTAACTTGAGTGAGAATGGGCTGAGATGTTGGCAAGAAGCCAAGTTCTTTGTCCTCTCTTTGGAGCTGGCGGTAAACCTCTGAGGTCTAGCTAATGTGACTTAATTTGTACCATGTTCCCCAGGACTGGCCTCCCAGGCATTGATACATTCAAGAAGTATTATTGGTTATCTAATATATATCAGGAACTGCTAGATGGTGAGGATACAGAAGTGGTAAGATAGACTCAAGCTCTTCCCTGGGGTTTTACAGCTTAGTTAAGGGAGATAGATGTTAAGTAAGTTGATTTAAGTAAAATATCATGTTAAGTAAGTTGATTTAAGTAAAATATCATTACAATTTGTGTTAAGTGCTATAAAAATCAAAGAACACTGCCCTTCCCCTGGCTGCTCCTCTGGGGTGTGTGTGTGTGTATACACATCAGAGTTAGGGGAAAGCACATCAGAGGAGTTTGGGTTTAGATTAGGGTTAACAAAATATCTTGAAGATTAGGAGGTGAAATAAAGAGGAAAGTTTCAAGGAGGAGGGAGCAGTCAGTAGTGTTAAATGCTACTGAGGCAAGTAAGAAAAATCTGAAAAATACTCATGGAATTTAGCAATAAGGAAGAGGTTGGTGAGAGTGGTTTCAGTGGAGTTTTGTGAGGAGGAAGGCAGATTGTAGTGTGTACAGGAGTGAATGGAAGGTGAAGAAGTGGAAATCACGTTTTGTTCTTTCATGAAGCTTGGCTTGAAAGGGAAAGAGAGAGATTAGGACAGCAGATTGAAAGAATAGTGGTATCTGAGTAGGACTCAAAGAAATGAAGAGATATTTATAGTCTTTAAGACAGTGCTTGAGAAGTAAGTGCTCAATAAATATTTGTAGAGTTAATGACTAAATATAGGCTAACAGTCAAAGAAGAAGAGATTGAAAATACATCATGAAGGGAACTTCCCTGGCGGTCCAGTGGTTAAGACTTCACCTTCCAATGCAAGGGGTGCGGATTCGATCCCTGGTTGGGGAGTTAAGATCCCACATTCCTCGGGGCCAAAAAACCAAAACATAAAACAGAAGCAATATTGTAACAAATTCAATAAAGACTTTTAAAAAAATGGTCCACATCAAAAAAAAAAAATCTTAAAAAAAGAAAAAATACATCATGAAGACGGGATAAGTGATCCCGAGCACAAATGGAGGAATTAGCCTTGCAGAGAAGAAAGTCACTCCTTCCTCGCAAATTAGGAGACAAGATTAGGATGGAAATATGTACAGATAAATGTGTGGAAAGGCAGCTGAACTTGAGGGAGTTATTTCATGGCTGAGAGCCTCAGTTTTCCCTGGGCAGAGATGGAGGCAGAGAAGGGGACCGGGAGCTCAGCAGGGCTGGGCATAGGTGGGGGAGTGGGTAGGTTGAGGCCTGGAATAGCAGCTGAGGAGACTGCAAGGGGTAGCTCCCTGAGGACTTGTACTAAGACATCGAGCAGAGTGAGCCCACAGATGAGACTGGACACCAGGAATCTATAGAGGAGCTGATGATATTCCTTTGTTCTGAGCTCTTCTGAACCTACTTAGATCATGTAGCACTTTAATTATTGAGGAAATGAATCTTTAATAGCAGTTACACCATTAAGATGTCCTGATCTGACGTCAAAATCATAAACCCTACTGTTGATGTGAACTTTAGAATAGGATTGCATTGTATCCCTGGGATAACTTGTTCTGTTGATCTAGATTTGGGTCAATTAATGACACGAATATACTTTGACTGATTAATTTTTCAGAGAGTTTTTGGTTTGTTTTATTTTTGTGCTCTAACCAAAATTATTAGTCCAGGTAATTGACTTTTGGCTTCTTGAATAATTAATTTGAATACCAATTTTATCGACTGGTATGGTAGAAGTGTAGGAAGATTGATGGTACTGGTGCAGGCTTGAGTGGGCTGCAGGGTGCTTCATCGGATCCCGGCTGGGAAGAGATGGATGTGAAGCTGGAAGCTGGGTGATGATGGAGGAAGAGTAAGAAAGAATCACAAGCATGGAGATCACGCAGGGTTGGAAAGCAGGTATAATGGGGGCAAAGATAGGAGATCAAGAACGTTAGGAAGGCTGCCAGAAGGAAGAAATCCAGGACCGTGGGCTGGCAAGGTGATGAGTTGGGACAGCCAACTATTCCCATTACTTTTACTCAGTATTATGTAATACTGACGTCATAGTAATCACAATCAATCCAGAATGATTATTCACTTATCAGAAAGGGAGAGGTTATTCACGCACAGGTGTACGAATATAGTTGCCTGACTGTATCTCCTCATGGGCTGTATTTGCTCAGTATGTGAACCTTCGGGTGTAGATGGTCGACATGCTCTGACAAGGTCACATCAGGTCCTCTCAGGCACCTGATCTAGCACCTTTATTCACTGGCTGACAGTGGCCACCCAACCGCTTTGCTCTGCCTCTTCTCTCCTGATTTCTTATCATACAGGTCTCAGCTTGACTCGGAAGTTCCTGGGGAGGAGATCTTCCAGAAAAGAAGCACTGGCTTCTTACCGCAGACTTCCCTCCTGGGAAGCCAGATAAGGACCGTAATGAAGACAGAGAGATACCTGAAGAAGATCCACTTCCTCTATCTCAACGTGGCTCCCGGCCGCTACTTTCGGTGAGAGCCCATGCCCAGACCCCTGTCCTACTCCTCCCGCTCCCTGACTTCCTCCCGTGCTGTTTTCCCCCTCCTCCTCCTCTCCAGACCCGCTCCTCTCCTATCTTTCTCCTCTCCCCTCTCATTTCTCCTCTGTCTCCTGGTTTCCCTCTGTCTTCCCTTCTCCTCAGCCTCCTCTCCACTCTTCACCTCCTCTTGCTTCCCTTTGCTCTCATAGCTTTTTGTCTTAGTCATTCTTTTCTACTTTTTTCTCTGTCTTCTTTGTTCTGTCCTAGACTGATAGAAACATTTGGTCATCACCTCAGAAGGGAATTTAATGGTGATCTCTTCTAACTCCAATGCAAGAACCCTGGTGTTTGTTCAAATCTTTACACTCTCAGGGAAGCTTTGTGTTTTGCAAGGCATCCTGTTCCTTAGACTACTTTCTTTTAACTTCTACATTTTCATCCTAATTTTATCTCTGTGCAATAAAAACAAGTCTCAATCCACATGACTTGAGAGGCATTCATTCACTTTCCTCTATTAGGTCCAAATCTTAGTATTTTTAAATGCTTTATTCAAGTCTCTTCTCTTCCCAGAAATAACAATAACAATTACCATTAATCAAGCTTTTCTATATACATGTGTCATTTAATCCCCACCTACCAGACAGGTGCCATTATTATTTCCATGTATGAGATGAATAGACTGATGCATAGAGAGGTTAAGTAACTGGTCTAAGACCACATAGTAAGTGATGGAAACAGGACTTAAACCTAGGACTGTCTTAACTCAAAAGTCCACACTGTTAAGCAGTATCTGATACCCACTCCCAGGGAGCCTTATTTCCTGCGTACACTGACCTCTTTCTCCTGAACTTAGGTGGCACTAATGAGCTGTACCATCCATTGATTTACTGATCAGTTCATTTAACGAAAGTTCACTGAGAGCCTTGTGCCAGTTATTAAGCAATTGTCTCTTGGCTCTAGTTCTGCTCTTCTCTCCCTGCTTTGTAATACTGGGGCTGGGACTGCAAACTTCATTTCTCCTTTTTCAGCTAGCTTCCTGTTAGGTTTGATCAATAGGGGGTGCTAGAAGGAGACTGGACAGCAGGATAAGAGGAGAAGGGACTTTGTCCTTCCTTTGCTTGCTCTTCATGTCACTGCCCCAGAAATTGTCCTTCACTCTGGCAGCGGCTGGCAGTTTCTGAATCAGCCTCCTCTGATCCTGAGAGGGACCAACGCCAGCTGGGTAGCATCTTCCCATCAGAGTTGTGAGTCACCGCTCTGCAAGGCGTCCCCCACCTCCAAACTCCTTATATACTAGTAATAGCCAGGCAGCATCTCCTTCTTAGAGAAACCTCTTCCTTTTGTTCCTCTAGTTCTAGGGCTGGCATCCATTTCCTGCAGTTATTGTCTCTGCGCTTAGTATTCCCTTTTTGCTTTTTAGGTGTCCTATGACACTTTTTCTAAAACACATTTTCTCTGTTAAATTCACTTTGTTGAAATTCCTAATGCAATTTCTGTTTTCCTGACTGGACTCTGATATAGTACCTGATATTATGAGTGGTCCCAGGAAACAATCCTCAAATATGGGATTTTGATATTATTTTGGTAATGTCCTTCGCCTTGGACAGTACCGGCCTCCTTGTTAATGGGAAATAGTATACTAGTAATCCATGACCTATAGTGGCATCACAATTAATTAGTCACTGTGGATGAAAGTGATAACCTACCTACTGACACTTAGTGGCTGCTACACTTGACTGTCCGGCAGTAGTGATAGTAATGGTAGCAATGTTGGATGAGATGCCTGTTGACCATGGTGGAGAGCCTACAGAAAGAAAATTACAAGTTTAGGGCTTTCAACTATCAGCTCAGTCATAGTCAGAGAAGCAGCACAATCAAAGATAATTAGGCACAGAGAGAGACAAGAAACCATGAGCAAGAGAACTAAAAAGGCAGTGAATAATCACAGGGCCAACATCTGTCAAAGAAGGAACCCAGTGAAGTGAGTTTCGCACTTGGTTCTGCTTTTCCCCGGAGATTCCAGTAGAGGCAATGGTGTGTCAGTTTTACTATATGCTCCTGAAAGATGGAGAAGAGGAGCTGAGCTTTCAACAGACTCAGAAAGCTAAACAGCAGAAGTTGCAGCTGGGGGCCCACACCAAGGAGGGAGGTGTTTTCTGGTTCAACCTGTGTTGTAACCAGGGTCCCAGCTGGAAGCCCAGGGGATTTAATTTGTGGGTTCTCTGATGATTTTCATATTTTACCCAGATACTTTGCCCAGTTTTTCTAGTTGTTCTCAAGTGGGAGTGTTGGTCCAAATTTCAAGTGCACCATCAGTAAAAGTGGAAACTGGCATTTTTTGTTTCACTTTATTTATTTGCCATGTAACAGGTTTTCTTTCAAAGTATTTGCATTTATCAAAATTTTCTTGGTACTTCCCTGGTGGCACAGTGGTTAAGAATCCTCCTGCCAATGCAGGGGACACAGGTTCGATACCTGGTTCGGGAATATCCCACATGCCGCGGAGCAACTAAGTCCGTGCGCCACAACTACTGAGCCTGCGCTCTAGAGCCCGCACGCCACAACTAGTGAGCCCTCATGCCACAACTACTGAAGCCTGCACACCTAGAGCCCGTGCTCCACAGCAAGAGAAGCCACCACAATGAGAAGCCCGTGCACCACAACGAAGAGTAGCCTCCACTCCCTGCAACTAGAGAAAGCCCTGCGCAGCAACAAAGACCCAACGCAGCCAAAAATAAATAAATAAAATAAATAAATTTATAAAAAAATTTTTTTCTTGTACTTGTCCTAGATTTTTTTTTTTTTTTTTGTCATACCACGTGGCTTGTGGGATCTCAGTTCCCTGACCAGGGATTGAACCCGGGCCACAGCAGTGAAAGCCAGGAATCCTAACCACTAGACCACCAGGGAACTCCCTGTCCTAGATTTTGATTTATACTTAGGGGAGAATATATTCCTTCACTTCCCTAGAGTCTTTGCTCAGCTATCCCTGACTCCTGGTCCTGTGCAGGAAGAGTAGCCTCCGTTAAGAAGGCCACAGGGGAAGGAGTGTTCCCTTGGGAAGTCAGGCCTCAGTTAGGGTAGGTAGCTATCCTGTGGGATGCCAAATGACCCAGTGGTTAAGAGAGGGGGCTTGAGTCAGGTAGATTTGGTTTTTAAGTCCTGTATTCTTTCCTTAACGGCCTTGTGCAAAGTTATGACCTCTTTTTGTTCAGTTTTCTCATCTGTAATTTGGGGATAATAGTACTCAAGAAGATCTAGTCACTTTGTCAGAAATGAAATAAAGTTTTTTATTATTTATTTATTTATTTATCTTTGGCTGTGTTGGGTCTTTGTTTCTGTGCAAGAGCTTTCTCTAGTTGCGGCAAGTGGGGGCCACTCTTCATCGCGGTGCGCGGGCCTCTCACTATCGCGGCCTCTCTTGTTGCGGAGCACAGGCTCCAGACGCGCAGACTCAGTAGTTGTGGTTCACGGGCCCAGCTGCTCTGCGGCATGTGGGATCTTCCCAGACCAGGGCTCGAACCTGTGTCCCCTGCATTGGCAGGCAGATTCTCAACCACTGCGCCACCAGGGAAGCCCTGAAATAAAGTTTTTATATGACTTGATTTAGTGAGTTTATTCTGGTATCCATGTAAATGCTCTTGAGTCGTTTGCTGTGTATTCTAGAGAGAGAGAAGGGTCGTTTCATCTTTTAGGCATTATATGCATGGGACCTGGGACACACTGCCTTTAAAGGGCTTAAAAATATATTTAGTGCTTAAAAGTATTACTGGTTCCAAGTTATGAAAAAAAACCCTGCAAGATAAAAATTAACAAATGCTTGGGACTTCCCTGGTGGTCCAGTGGTACCAACGCAGGGGACGCAGGTTCGATCTCTGGTCGGGGAACTAAGATCCCACATGCCATGGGGCAACTAAGCCCACGTGCCACAACTAGAAAGCCCACGTGCCTCAACTAGAAAGCCCACACGCCACAACGAGGAGGCCTTACGCTAGAGCGGAGGATCCCGCATGCCACAATGAAGATCCCGCCTGCCACAACTAAGACCCGACGCAGCCAAAAATAAATATTTTTTAAAATTAATAAATGCTTTATTAAATGTGCCCAAACATAGCATTATGGCAACTAGCTTTCTGCAACTAGGTACAACTATTATATAGTTACATATAAATTGTATTTAATATGGGATGTAGGTGCATTTTCTTGAAATAAGACAACTTAGTAGGATTTTAAGATGGCTCTGGAGGTACTTGTCTGGTTCACTAGGTGGCAGTTTTTCTCTTTATTGGCCTGTGTCTAGTCTTCTAGTTACTCTTGCTTTTCCCCATTCTCATTTACTCCAAACGGCATTCCCTGATTATCTCTGCATGTTATTTCAGCATCTAGGGATATACATATTTTATCATTTCTAAGATGCACATTTTTTTTCACATTTCAACATCTCCGAAACATCTCATGTTACAAATTGGTGGCATATCATATTGGCGACATTTTTTAATTTTAGCATTTCATAAGAAAATGTTGCAACTAGGGACTTCCCTGGTGGGCCAGTGGGTGGGACTCCTCGCTCCCAATGCAGGGGGCGCGGGTTCAATCCCTGGTTGGGGAACTAGATCCCGCGTGCATGCTGCAACTAGGACCTGACATGGCCTAAATAAATAAATAAATAAATAAATATATAAATAAATATATAAATAAATAAATAATTTTAAAAATGCTGTGAGCTTACAGTTGATGGCATCTTAGATTTGATGGGATGTTAGCTCTCTGGGTCTGGAGCTAGGAACTTCTTGGGACTGGCTAGGGGTCTTTTTCTTTCTTCCCACCTATTTTTGGCTGCTGTTTCTTCTTAATATTCCATCTTTCTGGTTTGAAGATCATTCTGCTCTCTTTCCCCTCTTCCCACTTTCTTTTGCCTTCTTTCCTGCCTCCTTCTTTCCCCCTTCCTGTCCTTCTTTTGTCCCTCCCTGGAGTCTGCACAAGTTTGCAAGGCTCCCACTGATCTGTGCCCTTTCTTAAAGACCTTACAGCCTGATGGTGGTACCACCCAACAAGGTGAATTCTGAGCACTACATCTTCTCACCCTTTGGGGTCCTGCACATACATCCTGTAGAGGGCAGTGAGGCAATGACGCTGGGTACCTGGCACCACCGCTCTGTCCTCTGGCAACAGCTCCAGTTCATTCCGTTCTTCAAGTATTGCCTCTTACGCAAGGCCTTGGCCTGGTAGGTGATGACGGGTATGGGATTTGGGAAGAAGTGTCACAAAGAGCAACAGCCACTGTCACTGCCCTCTGATCTGTAGTTGGAAGAAGGGTGTGAAGTTGCAGAGGCTGCACCGGCACCGGACTTTCCTAGAGAAGCATCTGCTCTTTGCCGTGCCCCACTTTGGAGTTGGGCTACTCCATATTAGCAGGTGAGGTCTTCAAAACACAACTTCAGTGGCCTTTAAAAAATTATTTTACAAGAAGTAACAACACGTTCATTGTAGAAGATTTGGAAAATACAGAAAAAAAAGCACAAAGGAAAAAAAACTTCAGTCTCACCATCTACAAATAACCATGACAAACATTTTGTTGCATATCCTTGTAGTCTTTTTTTCCATCACATATACCAATGTGATCATACTTTACATATTGTTAAGTAAGCAGTTTTTTTCTCTGAATAATATATTCTGAATGTAGCTCTATGTATTAATGAATTTCTACATCAACTTGCCCCAGATCATACAATTATTAAATATCAAATTTGAGGATGTAATGCAGGTGTTTGAAACTCTGCTCTTACTATGGTATTACTTGGATTCTTTTTCTTTTTTTAAAGAAAATCTTAGTTACTCCTATTTTCAGTACTTTCTTGCTTTCTCTGCACAACTCTTCAACCACTCCAGTTATGTTCTGTGATAGGAGTTGCAAGCTCAGATGCCTACAGGGCCCAAGTAGGAGCTATGGAAGAAATGCAATGGGTTCGATTCAAGACTTTAGGGAGTGTGGGACTGCAGTCAGTTTGGAGATTGCACCTAAAAAGGACAGTCACTACTCAGTTCCAACTGACTGTTGCCATGGGGAATATGGGTCCAGTGCGTCAGCCACATTATTTTTTCAGGATGACCTGGGAATCCACATTTTGTTGTCAAATCTCTTAATTTTACCTGGTTAGTGAAAATTTTTATTAAAACACTGTGCTGGCCAACTCTTAGTGGTACATATAAAAACCTTTTCAGTCTGAATTCGTCCCATGGGCTACCAGTTTGCAACCTCTACTCTAGGTATCCTCCCAGTCTAGCTTAATCATCATGGCATAATTGGGCTGCACAGATCTGAATTTAAGTCCTGAACACTAGCAAGGCACTTTACTCTTTGAGCCCCAGTTTCCTGATCTGAAAACAAGAGAGGAAGATTTCTGCTACTCACAGCTGTAGTGAGAATTAAATGAGATTGTGAATGTAAAGTACCATGTTCAGTGCCCCAATAGGTACTGAATAAATTACATCCATTATGATCATCCTCTGCTTATTAGGGGGGGTCCTTCATTTTTTCAAGGATATTTAGAGATGTAGATTTTTCAGGGATGAAACTTCCCCGTAGGGAAGTTGGAGGTTCCTCACCTTCGATTCTAAAACCTACCTGTCCTATATACACTACCAAATATAAAATAGCTAGCTAGTGGGAAGCAGCCGCATAGCACAGGGAGATCAGCTCGGTGCTTTGTGACCACCTAGAGGGATGGGATAGGGAGGGTGGAAGGGAGACGCAAGAGGGAGGAGATATGGGAATATATGTATACATATAGCTGACTCACTTTGTTGTACAGCAGAAACTAACACAACATTGTAAAGCAATTATACTCCAATAAAGATGTTTTAAAAATAGTAAAAAATAAAGAAAGAAAGAAAAAATAAAATAAAACCTACCTGTCCATCTAGACTGTTAGGGCCCTTGGCTTCCCCTATTCCACGGAAGAAGCCGCTGCAGTCTCTCCTTCTAAGTCACACCTTGGGATCTCTTTGACCCTCTTTCCTGGCGGAAAGGTAACTCAGTGTAAACATTTGCAATAGATAACTAATAAGAACCTGCTGCATAAAAAAATAAATAAAATTCAAAAAAAATTTTTTTTAATTAAATAAATAAAACAGAAAAAAAACCAAAACCAAAAAACATTTGCACATACCCCAAGCCTTTCCCAAAGAGTTCCCCAGCCAGCAACTTCCTGGGCTTAAACTCTTCCAAAGAACCCTCAAGAGGAGGCTGCACTGTTGGTCACTGGGAATATTATAATCTCTCTAAACCTTTGCTCATTCTGAGGTGAGCTGGGCTAGGAGGAAGTCAAAGGTGTCCAAGGTAAGAGGGCAGAGTCGCTGGCTCTGAGCAGTTTAGTCCTTGATTCCAGGCTTCTGCAGGAGCTGCGCTCTGTGTCCTGGCTCCCCCATGAAGCAGATCAGTGCTACAAGTTGCTGGACCTGCGGCGGGCTCTAGCCAAGGAAAACCACAACGCTCTGCGGCTGCTCCATCGCGGCCTGCGTCTCTGCACATCCATCCTTCATCTGGTAAGAGGCTCCGATTTATTGTGAGCTTTTTCTCCAAGCTGAACTCGCCAGTGTTTCAGCCTTCTCTTGGCTTAAGCTTCCCTGTGTGTTCTGGACTCTGCAGTTGGCTCAGAGCCATTGTCCTGTCCAGCAACAGCAGTCTCTGCTCTAGGTGGATGGATTAATAAAAGGCAGGCAGAGACTTGGACTCAACCTTTTCCTAAGGCCTTGAGCAGAGAGGAAGAGGAACATAACAATGTCTGTTTTTTTCAGTTGTTCGTGCCAGGAGCATTAGAGAATTTGAGAGTTGGAATCCTGATCTTTTGTGCTGCTAGGCTCATCTCTGAGCATATCTTGAACCTTTGACAGGCCACTGTGGCTGGTAGAAGCATCCAGTCATGGAGTCCTTCCTTCGTGTGCCTACTTTGTATCTGTGGTACATCCCACCTAAGTACAGTTTATTGAAATTTTTGCATATGTGTACACCCATTAACTACCAGCAGCTCAAGACATAGAACATTTATAGCACCTCAGCAAGCTCCCTGGTACCTCTCTCATCAGTGCCTCCACAAAGGTAACCACTACTCTGACCTCTGTCACCATAGATTAATTTTGTCCAATTTGGAATTCCATGTAAATGGAATCAGACAGCATGTGCTCTTTTTCGTCTGGCTTTTTTTCACTCCACATTATGTTAGTGAGATTTACCCATAACATTGCAGGTAGTAGTGGTTCACTCTTTTGTATTGCTTTGTAGTGCTTTACTATAAAAATGTACCACAATTTACTTGTTAATTCTCCTATTGATGGACACTTATGTTGGTTCCAGTTTTTTACTATTGTGAATAACTGTTATGAACATTTTTGTATGTCTTTTGATGGACATAAACACTCATTTCTTTGAGGTATATATTCTAGGAGTGGAATTGTTGGAATAGGGTTTATGTATGTTTTACAGTGCCAAACAGTTTTCTAGAGTAGTTGTACCAGTTTACATTCCCATCCGACTTATAGTTGTCCTGTGATCTCATCAGCACTTGGGAGTGTAAAGGTTTTTAATCTTAGCCAAATTGGTGAGTGTACAGTGGTATTTCATTGTGGTTTTAATTTGTGTTTCCGTGATCACCAGTGATGTTGAGCATCCTTTCATATTTTTATTGGCCATTTTGGTACCCTCTTCTCTGAAGTGTCAAACTTTTGCTCATTTTTGATTGGGTTGTCTGGGTTTTTTCCTACTAATTTGTAGGAGTTCTTTATATATTCTGGATATGAGTTGGTATCAAATATATACATATTTTGGACATTTTATCCTAGTCTGTGGCTTACCTTTTTACTATTTTAATGGTATCTTTTGATGAGCAGAAGTTCTTAATTTTCTTGAAGTTCACTTTATTATTATTATTATTTATTTATTTATTTTTTGGTTAGTGTCCTTTGGGTTCTGGTTTAAGAAATCTTTGCCTACCCCATATTCTACTATGTTTTCTTCTAGAAATTTTATTACCTTATCTTTTACATTTAGGTGTATGATCCATTTCAAATTAATTTTTATGCATGGTGTGAGGTAAGAGTCAAGGTTTATTTTTCTCATTTATTGAAAAGACTTCCATTTCCCCACTGAATGACAGTGTTGTCTTTTTCTTAAATCAGATGATTGTGTATGTGTGGGTCTGTTTCTGGACTCTGTTCTGTACCATTAATCTATTTGTCTGTCTATTTGTCAGTGTCATGCTATCTTAATTATTGTAGCTTTATAATAAGTCTTAATATCTGGTGTTGTTAGGTCCTACAGCTTTTTGTTATTCAAGATTTCCCTAGCTATTCTAGGTTCTTTGAATTTCCATATACATTTTAGGGTCAGCTTGTTAATTTCCACAAAGTAATTTACTGGAATTTTTTTTATTAGCTTGCTTTGAATCTATGGATCAATTTGGGGGAGAATTGATATCCTAACAATATTTAGTTTCCTAATCCGTGAACATGGATCTCTTGATTTATTTTGATTTCTTTATTCTTTCTTTTAATTAATGTTCTTTTTTTAAATTAATTAATTAATTTTATTTTTGGCTGCGTTGGGTCTTCGTTGCTGCACGCGGGCTTTCTCTAGTTGCGGCGAGTGGGGGCTACTCTCCGTTGCTGTGCGCGGGCTTCTCATTGCGGTGGCTTCTCTTTGTTGTGGAGCATGGGCTCTAGGCGCACAGGCTTTAGTAGTTGTGGCACTTGGGCTCAGTAGTTATGGCTCGTGGGCTCTAGAGCGCAGGCTCAGTAGTTGTGGTGCACGGGCTTAGTTGCTCCACGGCATGTGGGATCTTCCCGTACCAGGGCTCGAACCCATGTCCCCTACATTGGCAGGAGGATTGTTAACCACTGCACCACCAGGGAAGTCCCTCTTTAATTACTCTTAACAAGGTTTTGTAGGTTTCCTTTAGAGGTCTTGAAAATATTTCATTAGATTTATTACTAGATATTTGATATTTTTTGTTGCTATTATAAAAGGTATTTTAAAGCATTATTGTTTTCTAATAGTTGCTATACCATACACAAAAATTAATTCGTGGTGGGGCTTCCCTGGTGGCGCAGTGGTTAAGAACCTCGCCAAGTCCAAGGCATGTCCGTATATGACACGCCTAGCTTAGGTCTCAACTGCCTTGTGCCTGGATCTCAGAAGACTGGGATCTGAGCTCAGAGTTAGCAGAATACAATCCACAGACAACTCGTAGTTCTAATCACAAGCTCTGTTGAACATCAGAAAGAATAGGAGAGCAGCAAGGACAAAAGGTCCATCTGGCCAAATATGTCTTTCTGGTGTCTCCCCTCTGTTCCTCAACAGGACAGGCCCAGAGGTGGCAACTATCAGCAGGCTTTGTAGGCTGAGGAACTTCCCAGTTGTGAGAAGAACCCACAAAGAGGTGCCCAAGCTTTTAACCCTATTCCCTGTCCGCCGCTAGAAAGTCTGTGTCAGCAGCCAGAGACAGCTTCTACTCTCGCAGAAGGCAGTGTTGTGCTGGTCAGCAGGCCACATCACCCAGGCCTGGTGATTGGACTCCATATCCTGGAATAATTGCTGGGCCTTACTTAGCCAGTCTCTCTTTTCCTTTGTCTGGTCTATGCATTGTGAATCTCTCTATTTACACATGCACAAATTTTCTATTTGAGTTCCATCCTGGGGGCTTTTAGCAGACAGGCCTGGCCTATCAAACTAACTCACTGTGGCCTCTCAATATATGTTCTCCATTTCACATCTTCTATGGTCACTTAAAGATCTCCAGGGCCGATCTCTACTAAAAAGCAGCCATTCATGTGTATATCTAGGTTTTAGGCTCCATGACCTGAGAGCTTTGCAACAGGCCAGTGGGTGGCCAGTTTGGTCTCCATCCCCTTTTCTCCAGTGAATTTTCCACTCTCTATTCTGACAGATTCACGAGGATACATACCACATGCAACAGGGCCTGCAGGAACAAGTGAGAAACTGCAAGAGGATCAGGACAGGCCAGGGCTCCCTGTACCTTCAGAGGGTGCAGTGCCAGCAGCTAGAGCAGAAGCTGATGCAGGTAGAAGCTTGGCTGCTGCAGATGGGGCCGCTGGCCCGCCTGGTAGACTACATGATTTGCCAGAACCTCGTGTCCATCATAGAGGACGAGATAACCTCTTTTGTGGCCAACGTCTTGCAAGTGAGGTGGTGGGTGTCATGTGTGGAGGTTGGCGGGCAGTCAGGGGCCAGCTGGTAGGGAACGGATACTGACATCTAGCCCCACAACCTCTCCTTACCCTCCTTTACAGGCCCCAAGGCAGAAACCCTTTCTCTCAGCGCAGCTGGTCTTTGACAGTTGTGGCCAGCTGTCTCATGAGCCCTGTATTGAAAATATGATCCAGATTATAACTGGGGGCCTAAGGTCTACGAAGGCCTCTGCCCTGAAGGTATTCTGGACTGGACAGGGGGCTGGCTGTAGGAATTCCCAGTTCGTATCCTCTGTATAATCAGAAGCTCTCAGCCTGGTCTGAACTCTCATTGTTTGCTATTTCTGCCCCTTCTCTGTACCTTGGCCTGAAGGTAATGCAGTGTACAGACCCGAAGACCTTCCGGGATTCCCTGTACTTTGAAGGTATTTAAGGAGCCCTAGGCAGCAGGGAGGAAGGGTGGAAGGAGGGAGAAGGGCACATGCAGTGTCCTAATGGCCAGAGAGTCGGGCACTGGGCATGGATGGAGCAGCTCTAACCTGGGTCTGCACATGTGTTGGGCGGTAGGAGAGTGGAGACACGTTTTTGCTTTCTCGTGCATGTGTCTATGTGTACGTATGTGCACGCACCTGAGTGTAGTGAGAGGCGTATGAAAGAGTGTGAGTACATTGTCCTCTATTTGTCCTAACTCCATGAGGTTTTTCTCCAATGTCATAATGGCGTTTCATTTACAATTGGATTTGATTGCTAAGTTAATTTGTACTTGTTTGAAGAACTCTGCCTGTTCAATATTTGCTTTATGTCATGTAGCTCTTTTTCATTTCATATAGAATAATTCATTAGTATTACTGAGCTATTTTATAGTTACCAGTTATCATTGATTATCAATCCTCAAACTAGTAAATCATCAGGGAGGAAATACACCTTCACATTCCCTTTATTTGGAATACTCACGCCGTCACAGATAAAACCATCAAATGCATTCAGTCACCTCTGACATGCAGGTGCTTTTTCATTTTCCCATTCCAACTAGTACGTTTTCATTAAGATGATGTGAAGACACCAGGTTAATTTTAGGAATTAGGTGACAAGGAAGAAAAAGGGTCATTGAAAGGAGCCTGTGTTTTTCTTTTCTTTGTTTGTTTTTTGGCCATACCTCGCAGCATGCAGGATCTTAGTTCCGCGACCAGGGATCAAACCAGTGCCCCCTGCAGTGGAAACTCGGAGTCCTAACCACTGGACCACCAGGGAATTCCCGAGCCTGCATCTTTAACAAATCACACCAGTTGTGGCACATTTTTTTCTCAAGTGAATCTAGATTAATCAATAGAGATTATTGATGTTTGTTTTACATGGTACAGTGGAAAAAGGAAGGGCTCTGAAATCAGACAGGCTAGTTCACTAATCTGTAAAATGGGAAAACAAAAATACCTCAGTTGCAGCATTGTTTTGAAGAATAAAAGACTAATATGTTTAGAATAGTGCTCAGCACATAGTAGTACGTGTTACAGATAGTATCTTATTAGTAGTAGTATTAAAGATTTAGGTAAATCATACATTTCACAGTGCTTCCTCATTATATGATGTACTAGTTCATACTATGCATATGCTCCAGTATTTTCCTTTGAATGGCAAAACAAACAAACAAAAACCCCTTAAACTTTTATTCTAAATTCTAGTGAAAGTGAGAATATTCACTTGCAATGTCTTGGGTTATCCCTTGTACTTTTAGAAAAGCAGCAGGGACTGATGTATATAGGGGTGAAGTGTCACGATACTCATATCTTGCAAGTATTGGGTTGGCCAAAAAGTTCATTTGGGGTTTTCCATAACTACGGAAAATCCTGAATGAACTTTTTGGCCAAACCAATAGTTTAGGGAAAAGAAAAATAGAAGGAAAAACAAAAAAAGCAATGTGGCAAAATGTTAATAATTGTTGAGTCTAAGTAGATAGATAAAGAAAGGAGTGTGTAGAACCTTTAAACTTTTCTGCATGTTTGAGATTTTTCAAAATCAGAATTTGAAGGAAAAAAACAAGATCAGCATGGAAAATCAAGTTAATAACGTGGAGGAACCAGAATCAAAGTTCTGATTTGGGATTTTTCTGTGAGTTCTTTATGAAAATTAGAGTAATATACAATAAACATGTAGCAGGTAAAACACTATAAGTAGTCTTTAAGAAATACATTCATCTGAGAAATCTTTTACTTAAATGAGGCAAAATTTATATGGCATTTTAACCAAATTACAAAATGATTTCAGTACCTCCATTTATACCCAAAAATATGAAAAATAAGCCCCTTATAACAGAAAATTATATATTTACTAGATTCTAGTCCCTAAAAGAATACCCAGTGCTTTACTAAAGTGCTTGTAACATATTCTCTGTTCATAAGCTATGTTCTATGACATTTTCCAGAGGGCAGTCTTAGAACTGGAACATTTTGAGACCAAAAAGAGGTTATTAATGTTACTATCGGATGCTCTTACAGTCTTATCAGGAATATTCTGCAGTTTAAAACTGAGAAATACAATCAGATAATCATTTTTCTCATCTGGCAGGTGTCAAGTTCAGGAACTATTACCTTAAAGTTCTTACTTTAACTTTACTATAGCAATATCCTACCAAGATCGGAATATCTCTTTGAGAAATGAAGGAAACAATAGCAAAGATCAACAAAACTAAAAGCTGGTTCTTTGAGAAGATAAACAAAATTAATAAACCATTAGCCAGACTCATCAAGAAAAAAAAGGGAGAAGACTCAAATCAACAGAATTAGAAATGAAAAAGGAGAAGTAACAACTGACACTGCAGAAATACACAGAATCATGAGGGATTACTACAAGCAACTATATGCCAATAAAATGGACAACCTGGGAGAAATGGACAAATTCTTAGAAAAGCACAACCTTCCAAGACTGAACCAGGAAGAAATAGAAAATACGAACACACCAATCACAAGTAATGAAATTGAAACTGTGATTAAAAATCTTCCAACAAACAAAAGTCCAGGACCAGATGGCTTCACAGGTGAATTCTATCAAACATTTAGAGAAGAGCTAACACCCATCCTTCTCAAAATTTCCAAAATACAGCAGAGGGAGGAACACTCCCAAACTCATTCTATGAGGCCACCATCACCCTGATAGCAAAACCAGACAAAGATGTCACAAAAAAAGAAAACTACAGACCAATATCACTGATGAACATAGATGCAAAAATCCTCAACAAAATACTAGCAAACAGAATCCAACAGCACATTAAAAGGATCACACACCATGATCAAGTGGGGTTTATCCCATGAATGCAAGGATTCTCCAATATATGCAAATCAATCAACGTGATAAACCATATTAACAAATTGAAGGAGAAAAACCATATGATCATCTCAATAGATGCAGAAAAAGCTTTCGACAAAATTCAGCACCTATTTATGATAAAAACTCTCTAGAACGTAGGCATAGAGGGAACCTACCTCAACATAATAAAGGCCATATATGACAAACCCACAGCCAACATCGTTCTCAATGGTGAAAAACTGAAAGCATTTCCTCTAAGATCAGGAACAAGACAAGGGTGCCCACTCTCACCACTATTATTCAACGTAGTTTTGGAAGTTTTAGCTACAGCAATCAGAGAAGAAAAAGAAATAAAAGGAATCCAAATCAGAAAAGAAGAATTAAAAATGTCAGTGTTTGCAGATGACATGATACTATACATAGAGAATCCTAAAGATGCTACCAGAAAACAACTAGAGCTAATCAATGAATTTGGTAGAGTAGCAGGATACAAAATTAATGCACAGAAATCTCTTGCATTCCTGTACACTAATGATAAAAAATCTGAAAGAGAAATTAAGGAAACACTCCCAATTACCATTACAACAAAAAGAATAAAATACCTAGGAATAAACCTACCTAACGAAACAAAAGACCTGTATGCAGAAAACTATGAGACACTGATGAAAGAAATTAAAGATGATACCAACAGATGGAAAGATATACCATGTTCTTGGATTGGAAGAGTCAACATTGTGAAAGTGACTATACTGCCCAAAGCAATCTACAGATTCAATGCAATCCCTATTAAACTACCAATGGCATTTTTCACAGAAGTAGAACAAAAAGTTTCACAATTTGTATGGAAACAGAAAAGACCCTGAATAGCCAAAACAATCTTGAGAAAGAAAAACGGAGCTGGAGGAATCAGACTCCTGGACTTCAGACTATACTACAAAGCTACAGTAATCAAGACAGTATGGTACTGGCACAAAAACAGAAATATAGATCAATGGAACAGGATAGAAAGCCCAGAGATAAACCCACACACCTATGGTCACCTTATCTTTGATAAAGGAGGCAAGAATATACAATGGAGAAAAGACAGCCTCTTCAATAAGTGGTGCTGGGAAAACTGGACGGCTACATGTAAAAGAATGAAATTAGAACACTTCCTAACACCATACACAAAAATAAATTCAAAATGAATTAAAGACCTAAATGTAAGGCCAGACACTATAAAACTCTTAGAGGAAAACATAGGCAGAACACTCTATGACATAAATCACAGCAAGATCCTTTTTGACCCACCTCCTAGAGAAATGGAAATAAAAACTAAAATAAACAAATGGGACCTAATGAAACTTAAAAGCTTTTGCACAGCAAAGGAAACAATAAAAAAGACGAAAAGACAACCCTCAGAATAGGAGAAAATATTTGCAAACGAAGCAACTGACAAAGGATTAATCTCCAAAATATACAAGCAGCTCATGCAGCTCAATATCAAAAAAACAAACAACCCAATCGAAAAATGGGCAGAAGACCTAAATAGACATTTCTCCAAAGAAGATATAGAGATTGCTAACAAACACATGAAATGATGCTCAACATCACTAATCATTAGAGAAATGCAAATCAAAACTACAATGAGGTATCACCTCACACCGGTCAGAATAGCCATCATCAAAAAATCTACAAACAATAAATGCTGGAGAGCGTGTGGAGAAAAGGGAACCCTCTTGCACTGTTGGTGGTAATGTAAATGATACAGCCACTATGGAGAACAGTATGGAGGTTCCTTAAAAAACTAAAAATAGAACTACCATATGACCTAGCAATCCCACTACTGGGCATATACCCTGAGAAAACCATAATTCAAAAAGAGTCATGTACCACAAAGTTCAAATTGCAGCACTATTTACAATAGCCAGGACATGGAAGCAACCTAAATGTCCATCGACAGATGAATGGATAAAGAAGATGTGGCACATATATACAATGGAATATTACTCAGCCATAAAAGGAAACGAAATTGAGTTATTTGTAGTGAGGTGGATGGACCTAGAGTCTGTCATACAGAGTGAAGTAAGTCAGAAAGAGAAAAACAAATACCATATGCTAACACATATATATGGAATGTAAACAACAACAAAAAAATGGTTCTGATGAACCTAAAGGCAGGACAGGAATAAAGACACAGACGTAGAGAATGGACTTGAGGACATGGGGAGGGGGAAGGGTAAGCTGCAATGAAGTGAGAGAGTAGCATGGACATATATACACTACCAAATGTAAAGTAGATAGCTAGTGGGAAGCAGCTGCATAGCACAGGGAGATCAGCTCGGTGCTTTGTGACCACCTAGAGGGGTGGGATAAGGAGGGTGGGAGGGAGACATAAGAGGGAGGGGATATGGGGATATACATATGCATATAGGTGATTCACTTTGTCATACAGCAGAAACTAACACAACACTGTAAAGCAATTATACTCCAATAAAGATATTAAAAAAAAAGAATACATTTTTGATATTTGTGGTAAGATAAATCTGTAACCCTGAAAAGGGACAAAGGATTGCTTCATTTTTATTATAAAAATCTCTTGAAGTAGATTTTTGTTGGAATGGTGTTGAAGTTAGCTTAGAGATATAATGCAAAAAATGAAACTGTCCTTACTATATATTTTTCCAGGGGGCTGCATATGGCAGGGAGGGTCTCTTGGGAATGTGAGGTGTGAACAGTATGACCAGCAAGAGGAAGTATAGACGGAAGCAGTGTAACAGTGAGCGGATTCATAGATGAGAGAGGAAGGAGTTTTTTTTCTTGCCACTCTGTAAGAAATTTTGAAACGATGAAAAGTCCTATAAGTATGTTTGACAAGATGCTTTGCTCTGTGTGAAATGTCTGAGTTACTCATTCAAGGAAACCTACTGTAAAGATCTATCATTATTTAGGTCTTTCAAGTTGGATGGATATTTTAAAATGCAGCTCCATGTTGACTCATATGTATTATACTAAAACATATATATTTTAAATGGAAGCCCAAATCACTTAGCAGTGACAGGTAACATATTTCTTTGATTTACTTGATATCAGGTCTCTCTTTTTTTTTGTTTTTAATCGGAGATCAGGGTTTTTTTTATTTATTTATTTATTTATTTATTTATTTATGGCTGTGTTGGGTCTTCGTTTCTGTGCGAGGGCTTTCTCTAGTTGTGGCAAGTGGGGTCCACTCTTCATCGCGGTGCGCGGGCCTCTCACTATCGTGGCCTCTCTTGTTGCGGAGCACAGGCTCCAGACGCGCAGGCTCAGCAATTGTGGCTCATGGGCCCAGTTGCTCCGCGGCATGTGGGATCTTCCCAGACCAGGGCTCGAACCCGTGTCCCCTGCATTGGCAGGCAGATTCTCAACCACTGCGCCACCAGGGAAGCCCGATATCAGGTCTCTTTATTTCACTCTTCCTCTGGCTAAGAAGTCATTAGTGTTCTGTTCTGTTGGGATATTGCATTCGCCAAATTATATTAAAAATGCACTAGCTTTTCTTTCCATTGCTCAGAACCACACATGAATTGACTATATAGCATCATATTGCCTGAGTGCTCTCATGGGTCTTGGCACCTTGAATCACAGTTCTTCAACCCCATCTTTGTTTTGGAGCTCACAAAACAGAGAGTTACCAAATTCAAAGGCAGAAAAGATGTAGCAGCACCAAACTTCAGAGAAATTGAAACTAGAAAGTCAGGAAGAGAGTCCCTGTCTCTCAAGTTGGTGATTATCCTTTCATCTATACTTCTGTCTGTGCTTCTTCCCAATTCCCCTGATTCTCTCCTAACACTAGCTGTCTCTGCTTCCTGTGAACTTTCTGCTCCCTTATAACCATTGCTTCCAAATGACTTAGACTTTCTATGGCACCGACTCCATTCTTGACTCTATATATGATCTTTCAGTTAAGTTTTCCTGATTGTGTGACTTAGTTCAAATTTTCCAGACAAGAAATATGATTGATTCAGCCTATCCTATAGAGAGTCATGTATCCATAAAATCTGGCAAGAGCAATGGGGTCATGGTACAAATTAATTGGTTTTCACTATAGGTCAGAGCATATCCTCTTAGAAGGGTGTATATGGTGGAGGAGGCTCCAACCTTCAGCTATGCTTGTCCTGGCTATAAACATCTATTATATGGGCCTAAATGTGCAAGTTGGTTTTGGATTACATTTCCTAACTCAAAGCTAGCTAAGGAAAAGGGGAGATTTTTTACTAGGCCCTATAACTAAGAAATTAATGAATACAGCTGGATTCAGGGCTAAGGCAATGTCATCAAGGCTTTCTCTCTCTCTCTTAGTCCTTTGATTTTACTTGTGAGTTTGAATTCTAAGTCAGTGAGAATGCTGTCAGCTGGAAGTAACAGAAGACCTAAGAGTAGCCTAAACAATACAATCATCTCACATAACAAGAAGTCTCCAGGTAGCTTCCAGGGTTGGTTCAGCGGCTCAGAAATGTCATCAAGTACCAGGCTCTTTATATCCTTCCCTGATTCCATTCTGGGTTTAGCTGTAGGTAAGGACAGATCCTCTTGGAAGGGTATATGTGCTGGGGGAGGCTGCAATCAAAAATCTTTTTTCATCCTCAGGCTATTGCATTGTAGTTGCAAGACAAGTTGCAGCTCCATGCATCCCATTCTCAAGCAAAGTCATGTTTTAAAAAGGGGAGGCAAGATTAGAGAGAAAGCTCTCCTTGCCTGACTCTCACTTATTATCAGGAAAATAAATCTTCTCCAGAAACTCCCCAGCAGATGCACTGTTACATCTCATTGTAAAAATCTAGGTGTGGGAAATCAAATGGCTGATATATTTAGTTTCTCATGGAAGATAGGCTCTACCACCATGGAAGAAGGGAGAAGCAAATGGCTATTAGTTGGTCAAGCAATATGCCTTCCAAGGTTTCATTCTTCAGATAGGCTCTCTCCTCCTGGCAAGCAAGAGAATCACCAGCATTCTCTACATTGTCATTTCTGCTATATTCTTACCCTTTTAATAATTTTATTATTGAATAAAACCTCATTTAAGTTTAGTTCTACAAGTAACAATATATTTATGCTCACCAGCAGTCCTTATGTTGATGTCTCTTTTAGTCATTTTGTTTGCCCAAAGTTCATTCTCTATTTAGATTCCTCAGGATGGGCTTGTGGGAGCAGAATTCTCAAGTTCTTCTATGTTGATAATAGTTTGTACCCTTTGAAAGTTAGTATTACCAGTTGTAAAATCATTGCCTCATATGTTCTTCCTTTCCATATCTTAAAGATATTACTCCATTTTCTTCTGGCATTAAAAGTTGTCAAAAAATCTGATAATAATCTAATTTTATTTCCTTTATTAATCACTTGCTTTATTTTTTTTTTTTGCCTAGATACCTGAAATATTTTTCCTTTTTCCTTGAAATTTAGTAATTTTAGTAGAATATGTCTTGGTATTGAACATTCTAAGATAGTATTCTCAGGTATGCTCCTTTATAATGTAGCTTTAAGTATTTTTTATTTCAGGAAAGTATTCTTGAATTAAGACTTTTAGTATTGTTCTCTTCCCTTGCTTTGGATTTTTCTTCAGGGACTCCTATTACATGTGTTTTAGATCCTTATCACTTTTCCCCCAATGTATGTTCCTTTCTCTTGAAATATTTTTTTAAAATCCTTATTTCTTTTTTATTTTGTAATTATCCTTATTTTTACCTTCTATTTTTCTTAAGGCATTATTTACCTGTTAAGTTTATTTGCTCTTATCTTCCTTTTAGTTCAGTTTCCATTCCAAAATTATGTTTTCTTTTATTTCTAATTCTTTCCTGAGTTCTGTTGCATAATTTCTGAGTTTTTCTAATTCTGATATGTGGTTTTCTTTCATGGGTTATGCCATTTTCGGGGTGTCTTTTGACTTGTTTTGAAATGGGCTTGTTTTGATCTGTTTCCTGACATGCTTTCATTGTCTATAAAGATGTTATTCTACTCCCCGTTCTCTTTTTTCTTATACTAGCTTTGTATGGGGTTTGATGTTGGTACTTTTCTGTTACTCATTTCTGAAAAGTTCTCTTTTACTAAGTTTTAGGAGACAGCTTGGTTCAAGAATAGTTTTCTAACCTTTCAATTTCCTTTTCTATTGATTTTCTGTAGTGTTCAAAAAATGGGGGCTAACTTTCTGAGATTTCCTGGTTTCTGTTTCTCTCTCCCACTTTTATTCGGACCTTTTCTTTTTCTCTATTGCTTCCATTCTGCTCACTTTTTACTTTACCCCCAGCAGTTTCACCTTAGTGCTGAGCACTGTCGCAGAAGGGAGCCCTTGCCGTTGGTTTTAGGAGCTCATTGGGCATAGACTGCTAAAGCTTCTACGGACCTTACCTACCTGCTACTGGAGCGGGCAAATCCCCTTCCATTTTTACCTGCTCTTCTCGAATTAGCCCTCTTCTTTCCACAAAATGCCTGTTGGCTGTTGCGGAGTTTTCCTAGTCTCAGGTCAGTCTGGTATACCATTGCTCTCCTCTGCTTCCTTCCCCATAAATGGCGATGCCACTTGGGTCTTGAGGCTGTAGGTGGTTTGTTCCCACCCACTTATATTTTAGTGTTTGTAAGGATCCTTTGTCTTCATTTTGTTAAAAAATGTTATCCAGATGGGTTTTTTGTTTTACTGTCTAATTGCTCTGTCAATTTTATATACCAAATTCATGTGGGAATTTGGAATAGATTTCAAAATTATGCTGCCACTTCCACCATCTTCCTAGAACCCCTTCTGGCATTATTTTTAAAGGATCATTCTGGTTATACAGGGCAGACTGCAAAGTGATAGAGGCAAGGACCAAAGCAGGGAGACGAGTTAGAAGGGTATTTCAATAATGCCGTGAGATTTGATGGTGACTTGGGCTGGGGAAAGAGGGGAAGGCAGTGGTACAGGTGGTGAGAATCGGTTGGATTTTGGATATATTTTGAACATAGAGCCAATGGGATTTTCTGATGGCTGGCTGTGTTGTATGTGAGAGAAGAGTCAAAGATAGCTTTAAAGTTTTTGACTGGAGCACCCGGAAGAATGGAGTTCCCGTTTACTGACGTTGGAGGACTGCATGAGGAGCAATCTCGGGGGGGCGGATAGAGATCAGAGCTCATTTTGGGCTGTTAAAAGTTTGAGGTGCATATTAGGCATCTAAGTAGAGATGTAGACTAGGCAGTTGTTTAAGTGGGATTGGGATTCAGGGAGAGATCTGAGCTAGACATAAATTTCAGAGCAAATAGGTGGTATTTAAAACCATGAAACTGGATGAGCTCTCCTAGAAAGTGAGTACTGATGGGGAAGAGAAGAGATCTGAGGATGGGCCCTTGCGGGCACTGTGGTGTTTAGGCGTTGGCAGTATGGATCTAATTTCTGAACGTTTCGATGCTTCTTCTCCCTTTTTGTGCAAAGTTTTAACACAAATACTAAAATTGGCAATTAAACAGTTTCTAAGAATTAAGGGGGAGGCCAAGTTCAAGGATATTCCTTAAGACGGATACTGAGGACGGGCTTGCTCAGCTTCCTTTCTCACCTCCTCCTCTGTTCTGCAGAGGCTAGAGTGCTATAAACTGTGTTTCTCAGACCCCCTTGCGGCTGGGAGTCATATGTGATTTAGATCTATATGCGAGTTCAGCTCAGAATTGAGGTAAGTAGGGGAGAGAGGCAAGGCATATGCCATCCATTCTGCTGGTGGGGCTCGTAATCGCTTATGATCATGTGCTTATGTAGCTGGTGGTATGGCAATGACATCCCAATTTGCCAGGCAGCACAGAGCCCTAGACACTTGGCCTAGAATGTTTTTGTTTTTCAGCTCTTGCAGTTATTCACAACCCATGTAATAATCTATAATAATTTCCTCCCTGCTTTTACTAGCTAGACTGAATTCTGTTCTGTGCACCTGAACCCTAACTAATAAATTCCCTTGGTGGGTCTGGTACTGTGTTTATGATGTAGATGTATGTGTAAACTCACTCATGAACAGAGAATGTGTGTGTGTGTGTGTGTGTATGTGTGTGTACACACTCAGGGTAGAGGGAGAGGTTGTGTGTGGTCCCTGGAGGACTAGGGACAATTATGGCATGTACCCCCCTAGAAGAACATGAAGAGGAGGACTCGGACACGGACTTCATGATGCCCCAGTTCCAGGGCCAACCCAGCGACGCTGTGGACATCTTCTGCGGCCCGAGTATAGGAATGGTGTGGCCCTGGAAGTCTCACACAGTTACTGAAGCCCTGGAGGTCTGTGGGCACCGGCTGCGGGGCCAGTACTTGCCCCCCAATTATAAGCAGCTGCAAGAGGACCTGGACAACAGCCCTCGAATCCAGCAGGCACTGGCTATACAACAGGCCCTGCTGGAGGTGAGGACAGAGGTTTAAAGAATGGGACGGTGGCCACCAATTCCCATCATAGCCACCCACCTCTGCCCTAAACACCTTGTCTGCCCCTAGGGCATGCTGCGGGAGGTGCAGGAATTCTGCAGGGACCATCACTGGATGAAAGGCATTTATGAGTTCCTGCAAACCTGGGGGCCTCAGAAGCTGGAGTCTATGAGAGGTTGTCCTGTCAAGAACTACGCGATGCTGGTGAGCTGCCTAAATGGTTGGCAGGCCCGTGTCTCCAGCATACCCATGGAGCTGATCACAAAAGGCGGGCTGCTGCTGCTGAGCTGCCGTGACATACAGGTAGAGACGGGTGAGTGCTGCTTATCTTCCCTCCTTTCCTTTGCCTTCTGTACCTTATCCACACAGCCCTTCTTGGGCCTTCAGTGTCCTCCAGGGACCTTTGGTGCAGGCCCCTCATTGGACCTGTAGGGCCTCCCAAAGCCCCAGGTCCCAGGCCCTTCCCTTTGCAACTGAAGGTGTGATCACTGCAGAGGACAGCCTCTCCACCTGTCTTGGCTCTACTCATTCACCATACTCCATAGGAATTGTGTCCCTGTCACCTAGCACTTTCTATTCTTATGGCGCGGAAGTAGTTCGAACCAAATGTGACTGAGAAAAATCCTAGCCTGCTCCTTAGGCTAGGAGAACTCAGGCTAGGAATCAAGGGTGCCCTCTCCCCACGTGTAGAAGTCAAAATTGACACTACAATTTGCATGTATAAAAAGTTACTCTCTTTAACTGATCTTGGCTTAGTCTGTAGCCCTAAATTCTGCTGATGGTGAAAAAAGAGACAGTTGGCCCTTCCAATCTGCGTGTTCTGTGTCTGTGGATAAAATTCCAGAGAGTTCCAAAAAGCAAAACTTGAACCGATAACTGTTTATATAGCATTTACATTGTATTTACAACTATTTACATAGCATTTACGTCATTTTAGGTATTATAAGTAAACTAGAGATGATTTAAAGTATACAGGAGGACATATATAGGTTATATGCAAATACTATGCCATTTATAAAATGTGTGGATTTTGGTATCCTCAGGGATCCTAGAACCAATCCCCCGAAGGGACAACTGTATTCCAATTGAAAGTGCACTTTTTTTTAATTTAAAGCAGCACTTTTGGTCTAATTCAGTCTATTTTGGGTATTTGGTCAATTCAAAATTCATACTACAGTTCTGGATTGTTTTGATTTTCAAGTGTCCTCTACTCCTTTTCCTCCCCAAGGTGGCCCCGGCATTAGAGAGGGCTTCTGGGCTGTGTGCTCTTCTTTGCTGGCTTCTGTTGACTTCCCTGAGGTCTCTGCCCTCCTTGTGACCTTGCTGTTCCTGGTGCAGCTGTGTTCTGAGCTGGTGTAGCTGGCGTGTGTTCTCCTGGCTAATAGGAGCCCAGAGTGTCTACCTTTGCTGACTCGGCTCTGCATTGGCTCCTGCTGACATTACATATCCTTAGGGTTTTAGTGAACCCTTCATCCAGTCTTTGTCTTAGGCTGGCCACCCCATAGCTTCTGCTTAAGGGTCCCTCGCCCCTCCACACAGGAACCCTATCTGGGCCCACTGGCTATCAACTCTCCACTATCTCCTGTATCCCCTGCCATTTGGGAGCTGTGGCGGACTTGGGAACGTTATATTTGGCCCTCTTTCTGGCACAACACATCACACCATGATTTCTGCTCTGCTGTGACTATCTCATGTCACATGAGCATGAGGGCACCCTGCAAGCGGGTATCTCCCCAAAGTGATACATGGAAAGTGGAGCTCAAGCCCACTCTGCTGTCTGTTCCCCGCTCAGCCCATCTCAGTTTCCCACCTCATGTGTCTACCTACCCCCACGAGGCCAAGGCCTAGTAGGTCTCCCTGGGTCTCTGAGAAATCTGGTTTAAGACCTAGTCTTGTTCCTCTTTTCTCTTCCTCCCTTTCCATGGGAAGGATGTCTCATGCTACTGGTTACTAGCTAAGTGCCTCCATGCAGGAGATGGCTGTGGAGAAACACACAGAGGGGTAGATTGGGAAGCTGGTGATTTGTTCTTCTGGGAAACAGAGAGGTTTTGTCACCTAAAACACCCATGAATGGCAGTAACCAATCATGTCTGCTTCCTGCAGAGACTAGATACTCTCAGATCCATGGCCTCCAGGCCTGCTTTCTTTCTTTCTTTGGTTGCACCAGGTCTTAGTTGCAGCAGGCGGGCTCCTTAGTTGCAGCTCACCAGCTCCTTAGTTGCGGCTCGCCTGCTCCTTAGTTGCGGCAGGCAGGCTCTTTAGTTGTGGCATGTGAACTCTTAGTTGCGGCATGCATGTGGGATCTAGTTCCTTGACCAGGTATCGAACCCCGTCCCCCTGCATTGGGAGCGCAGAGTCTTATCCACTGTACCACCAGGGAAGTCCCCAGGCCTGCTTTCTTTATAAGGTGGGAGGCCTTGGAGCTGGGCCTGAAAGAGTTTGCTTAAAAGTGCTTGCCTGCCTAGCCCTCCCTGCCTTTGCTCTTCCACAGATGAAAGCACATACCTCCTTAGGTATCTTCTAGACCACAGAACTCCCCGCTCTTTCCCCAACCGTCGCTCCTAAATGCACAGGGGATTCAGGCTGGCAAGGCAGGAACAGGAGGACCTGTGATTGGCCTGCTTTCTTTCTGACCCTGTTTTGGGCAGGATTTGCTCCACTCTTGCTCAGGAAGTCAGTGTTCTTTCTAGTTTGTTGGCTTCTTGGTCCTTAGTCCAGGTTCAACTGGCCTCTTCAAGAGGAGCAGATGGAGAGATAAAAGCACAGGGTTCAGAATCCTGGCTCTGTTTTTTACTGGTTTGCATGACTTCAGATCACTGAGCTTCAGTTTCTTTATTTGTAACATAGGCATAACAATGTAGTCGCTCACAGGGTTATGGGAAGGAGGATTAAATGAGATATTATTTGCAATGTTTCTAGCATTGAGTATGACATGCAGTAGATGCTTAATTTTTTTCATTTCACCTTATTCCCTTCTGTCCACTCTCATCCTTCTTGCTGATCTAATTCTGTCTTCTTATCCTGCAACTTTGTTCCTCTTCTACTTGGGCTCCCTTGAATACTTGAATTACCTACTGTTATGAGTTGGCCTCACCAGAAACTTGAGTTCATACTTTACTCTTCCCTCTCCCTAACTCCACCACGTCCAGCCTGTCACCAAATCCTTTCCATTCTTCTGCCTCCTAAATATCTCTCAAATGTGTTTTCCCATCCGTCTCCAACTTCCAGGAGCCCTGGTATTTTATCAGTCCATTGCTCCCTTATACCACACAGTGTCACTGTTGAGCTCCTCTCTGTCTTCACTGGCCCCGTGCTGCTGGTCAGAAAGCGGCACCATGGCAATGGCCTAGCTACTGTCATAGGTCAATGGGATAGTTTGAAAAGGGATAAGTGCACATCTTTGTGTTCTGTTCAACCTTGGGTACCCCTCAGAATTTCCCTTGTCTTGGTTTTCTCAGTCTCAGCTCTTGGTGCCAAGTCCTATTCGTTACCTCCTCCAAAGCTCCAACAGGTCCATTCCCTGTATGTCTCAATTACCTGTGCCTGGAACTCACTGTCCTACTTTCCAGTTGCAGAGATGCTCATGGAGGATGAGTTAATTTACTTTTCACCCTTCAAAACATAAAATATAACACAGTGGAGCCAGGCTGTCAGAGTTTGAATCCTTGCTCTAGCATTGTGTGATGTTGATATTTAACCTCTCTGAGTCTCACTTTGCTTATCTTTAAAATAGGGGCAATAATAGTATCTACCTCAAAGGGTTTTGTGAGGATTAAATGGGTTAATACAGGTAAAGTAGTTGACACTGTGTCTGGCATGTAGTAAGCACTCTATACTGTATTTTGTGGCATACTCCATACCCTATTTCTATATTGTATTTTGCTGCTCTGTGCATATTTTAACATCTCTGAACTTAAGAGGTGTATTATAATTGATGGCATCATCTTTTCTTTTTTCGTGGTGTATGTAAAATAATGGTGCTTCTTACAATCAGTGGCATCTCAGATTTGACGAGGTATCATGTTGGTATTACTCCTGTCCTCGGCGACAGTGGAGGTGTTCATATTGCCAAAGCCAGCTTCCAAGATTATCTTCTAGCCCCAAATCCACCTGAGAGCCTCTTTCCTTTAATCCTTAAAACCAAAAGGCAGATTACACACTCTTCTTGGTACCTCTTCTACTAGAGCAGAGGCAGTAAGACTTCTCAGATAGAAAATGTTTATCTGTGGTGGGCATTCTGCTCTTCATGGACACGGCATCCCTGTGGCTTTGCACACAGTTTCATCCACTTGGCGTCCCCTTCCCTGAGGAGGCCTTCCCCAGCGTCCTCAGGTCTCCTGCCCCTTCACTGAGCCAGGTTGAGGGCTCTTTGAAGAGCATTTATCACACTGGTATGTGATTATCCACTTATATGTCTGTCTCTGCTGCCATATTGTGAGCTGCTGAGGGTGGGAACACTTTCTGTCTCACTCATCACTCTTGTCTACCGGTGCCCAGCACAGGCCCAAGTGCACTGCAGCTGACTGGACACCAAGCAGGGGTCCAGTAAGTGTTCAGTGACTGAGGGAACGAATTCATGCTCTGGCTGCCCCTTCAACCTGCTCCCACTCCAGCCCCGCCACGCTCCCCTGGCACTTCACCCCCCCATGCCTAACTCTCTCCTGTCTTCAGAATCCAAGCTGGTGAGCATCAGGAAGGACCTTCTTGAACAGGTACAGAACGAATGCCGGAGCCGTGGTCAGCAGCTAATAACAGAGCTCACAGATTTCACGAAGGCCTTCCAAACCATCAACTCAGACATCCACGCCCTCACGTGGTGCTCCCAGAAGGTGGGCTCTCCCCATTCTCCTTTCCCAGCTTATCCAGGGCCGTCCCGCTCGCATGCCCAGCACACTCCCTTCAAGTCTCAGCTGAGCTCTCGACCGGGCTTGATGCTCTTAAACTGTGCTCACATGCATGGTCCGCCCTTGCCAGTTCTCATCCTGCTCACGTGGCCCTCAATATCATCATGAGAGGGGGAGGCCCTGGTGTCTTGAGAGAGATAAAGTCTGGCTTTCAGAGACCGAGTTCTGCTCTCTGTACAGTCAAGTAGGGATCCATACCCTGCCATCAGGGCAACGATCTGACGGGGGAGGAACTGTGCTGTCTTCAGGGAGACCTAGGTCAGATGGCGGATCTGATCCCAGATTGCCCTGATCCCAGCTGGTTAAAAGGTGGCTGCTGGGGCCTGGAGCCTCTAGCAGATGGGAGTGCCCCTCAGGATGGGCCTAGAGAAGTGCAAAGGGCTGTGGGAGTGCTGGTCTCATACTGTAGTCCCTGCAGCTGAACGAGGCCAACGAGCGGTACCCAGAGCTGGAGGAGCGAATGGAATATACGCGGTCACTCTATGAGCTCATCCACAACGACTTTGGTGTCTTCAGTGCTGAGAATGAGGCACTGGACATCTCGGTGAGAAGGCACCTCTCCCGTCTCTCCCAGTGCCCCTCCCCCATAACCACCTCTGCTTGACTGCCTTCTGCCCGCCCCGCAGCTTCTGGACACGTGGGAGTCATTCCAGTTTGAGAAAAGCCAGGCCTCAGGGCTCCTGCTCAGTGAGCGACATGCCATTGTGCCTAAGCTGCAGCAGCTGATGGCGGCGGCGCTGGCGGAGCTGGAGGGCCTGATTGGGAAGGCCCTGTCCGGTCCCTTCATGGACCCTGCGCAGGAGCAGAGGAGCACTGAACGGCAGCTCATCTCCCTGGAGCGTCAGTTCCAGAACACAGCCAGCAGCCTCAGGGAACTGCACCATGCCTACACCACCGTCACTGGTACCGAGGGCCCCGGCCCCTCCATCGCCACCCTGGGATGCCCCCTCCCACTGAGATCAGGGTTGGGACTCAGGGACCTGCATCTTGGGTGACCCTAAGCAAGTCTTGGGAATCATATACCTTCATTTTAGTCTCTTTTATATGTGAAGACTGCAGGACAAAATCTAAATACATTGGGTATGTCAAGTGTTGTGCTTAGGGTGGGGATACAGGGGCACACAGTCTGGTAGAGAAGGCAAATAGGTGAGCGTTCCATCAGAATGTGATGGGGTCAGAGGGCTAAAAGCTTGTGCAGGAGAAATATAAAGGTGTCCTCATCGTAGTCCTTAGCCTTTGTGTAGCCCTGTTCAACCCAGTCCTACACCAGGCAGCAGGTCCCAGATAAAAAGGGGTCTTGATGCTCCACGGCCACTGCTTCCAGCCAATGTGCTGGAGAGAGGTGGCTACTAAAGGCCTCACCGGCCCCTAGTAGGAGACCGGGACAGAACTATTGACCTTAGCCCTTCTGTGCAGTGGCGTAGCTAGGCTGGCTCCCCTCTGCACCTAAAGAACTTTGTAGGCTCCAGTTTCTTTTCTCAGGTGCAGTCAGTTCTGTTGGTCACTTGTATCCCTTGGAAGGGCACACTGCTTCTGACTTGCCTCTTGGCCAACCGCCAACCGTTACCATCTCTGCCTGTGGGATCTTCAATCCCAGGGAGGGCCATTTGACCAAATGTGAGGTAGAAGACACTGTGGGACCATCCTCAAACAAGGGGCTTTTTCTTTGGTCAAGTATTGGGAGACCCTCATCCTATACTGTAACTGATGTAGACCAGACCTTGACCTTTCCTGCTAGTGGTTGGGACATTTGTGGAAAAGCACAGTAGGGGACTCAGGCCTTGTGGGGTTAGGCCCAGGAAACCCCACAGCATTGCTTTTACTTCTTTCTTCCATCCCTGTCTCCTCACCAAACTCCCAGTTTTTAAAAATAATCTAGGGTCTTAGATCAAGACCATTAATACTACTCTTTATTTTCCACCACGTATCCTTTATTTTACTTACTACCTTTGACATTTGCTTTGTTCTATAACTGTGTTAACAACTATTTTGATATCTAAGGTTTAATGGTTTTGTTTACCCACTGCCAATTTTTAAAGTACCACATCTTTTCATTATTTTCACTCCTTCCTTGGATGGCTGCAATAATTCTTTGAGTATTTCTTTTTCCTAAGAAGGGAGTTGGAGGTGTTAAAATTTCTAAACTTCTTATGGCTAAGAATGACTGTATAATGTCCTTATATCACAGCTTGGCTAAATATTGAATTCTGAAGTCACAAAATTTTTTTGTCCAGACTTAGATATTACATCACTGTCTTCTGACATTTATCATTTTGGACAAATCTGATATCAATCTGATTTTCTTCCTTTGTAGGTAATCTTTTTTTCGATTATTTGATAATGGCTCTTACAATTGCTCTGCTCCCCTTTCAGAATTTTTATTTGTATGTTGGATTTTCTGGATCTCTCCTCCATTTCTTTCATCTGCTTCATCATTATTTCTTTTATTCTTTTTTTTTTTTGAGTTCTGGGGAAATGTGAATTTATCTTATAAGCTTCCATTTTCTGTGGTGTCTACTCTGTAATTTCTTTCTTTTTTTAAAAAAGTAAATTTATTTATTTATTTTTGGCTGCGTTGGGTCTTCGTTGCTGTGCGTGGGCTTTCTCTAGTTGTGGCGAGTGGGGGTTACTCTTCGTTGCGGTGCACGGGCTTCTCATTGAGGTGGCTTCTTTTATTGCGGAGCACGGGCTCTAGGTGCACGGGCTTCAGTAGTTGTGGCACACGGGCTCAGTAGTTGCGGCTCGTGGGCTTTAGAGTGCAGCCTCAGTAGTTGTGGCGCATGGGCTTAGTTGCTCCGTGGCATGTTAGATCTTCCCAGACCAGGGCTCGAACCCGTGTCCCCTGCATTGGCAGGCGGATTCTTAACCACTGTGCCACCAGGGCAGTCCCTGCAATTTCCATTGCGTTTTAAAACACACATACACATGTTGTATTTGTTTGATTAAGTGCACATGTATATGTATATAAGTGTATGTATATGTGTATATATACATGAACATATTTCCTAGCTCTGTCTACTGAAGAGTCCAAGAAGGAAATACACTCCAATAGCAAGGAGCCACATTGTGCCCAGATCGTAGTTTCTAATACCATTCCCCACTAAAAGGAATCAGGGCTCCTCAGAGAATGAATGATTCCAGGGCCATGGCAGGGTAGGTACAAGATGAGAGTGGAATATCTTTTTAAGCCAGAAAGTAAGGAAGTGTTAAGTTCTTTTTAAAAGTGATGGGACATGGCACAAGGACACAGAAGGGATGCCAACTGGACAAATCTGGGACAATTTGACCACCAGTGGAAGTACAAAGTAAACTACTGAAAAAAACAGGAATGTATTATCCATACTAATACTAAGTAGATAAATCAGTGAGGGAGAAATGAGGACTTGTGCTTACAGTAGAATGCCGGAGCCAGCTGGGCAGTGTGAAGGGAGGGCTGGAGAGGGCCCTCATTTTGCCAACCATCATGGTAAATATTGGATTGGGAGAGGATCATCAATGAATGCCAAATTCGGGGGCAAATTTGATGAGGAACAGAATATTTGCACTGTCTTAGAGAGTCTCCCTCAGAGACTACTTATTAGTTGCAAAGGTAATAATTCAGTGGAGAAATTGGGCAACATTTTGAAGGTGATCAAAATTAATATCGCCAATGAGGGACAGATGAGACACAAATGGACATCACGTACCTCCAGACGTGATACCCAGAGGACACAACATTACCGATTCAACAGTCCAGCATTACCGATTCAACAGTCCAGCTGAGAGTGATTTTACAACCTCAGCCATGAAAAGAAGCATAGAAACACAGCACAAGAAACTTTCTGTTAACAAAAAAGGGAGAAAGGGGACTGTCTACTTCAAAAATGTCTATGTTACAAAAGACTGTGGGGAATGTTCCAGATTAAAAGAAGTTGAGGAGACATGACAAGTAAATATGGTACTTGACCCTAGACTGGATGCTGTACTTGAGGGGAAAAAAAATGCTATAGAGGACATTACTAGGCCAACTGACAAAATGGAAGTATAGACAGTAGATCAGATAAAAGTATTATATCAATGTAATATATGAAGTTGATAATTGTACCAACGTTGTAGAAGAGAATATCCCTTTTCTTAGTAAATACACACTTGAGTATTCAGGGGTAAAGGGACATGATATATGTAACTTAGTTTAAATAGTTCAGAGAAGAATTATGCATTTGTGTGTGTATACACACCTGCCCAGACACCCACAGAGCATGTAAACACAAATGGTAAAGAGAATGGGTAAAATGTTAACAAAAGGTGATCTTGATAAAGGGTATACAGGAATTCTTTTTACTATTTTTTTTTTGCAATTTTAAAAAGTTTGATAGCATTTCCAAATAAAAAGTTTTAAAATGCAATGGAATTTACGGAATAGACAATCCTCAAGTTTGTCTTTATTTTCTCGTGTGTCTGGAGATACTATGTCTGCTCCTTCTTACAAAGAGAGTTCTTTACTTGTTCAATATTTAATGTTAAGACAACTGCTATCAAAGATTATACGGGGGGAGTTCCCTGGCGGTCTTGTGGTTAGACTTCCGAACTCTCCCACTGCTCTGGCCCGGGTTCAGTCCCTGGTCTGGGAATTGAGATCCTCAAGCCTCATGGCGCATACAAAAAAAAAGATTATATGGGTTTCTAGCTGGATCTTTTGAGTTCAGACAAAGGAAGATTTAAAGAGTTTAATTTACTTTGTGTGTGTGGTTTTTCGGGTTTGGTTTTGTTTTGCGTTTTGGTTAGATCAGAGCGCTGATAGCCTAGTGATTCTCAGACCTGCATGATGGGTGATGCATCACGTAAGATGCATGGTTCTCAGCATTTGGGTGTAGCTTTTTCACTTTTTCTCTCACTCAAGAAGGTACAGTGGAATTCAAGTGAATGAGAGTGACAGTTTTATCGCAATATTCTTCAATCTGGTCTGATGTCTTTTAAGTAAATTGCAAACCTCAGTACTATAATTATTATTAATAACAAATTATTTTTGACACATATCTCAAAAATGAATATAAATTTTGGTTAAGAACTAATGCAGAAGCTTGTGAGATGAAGGGAGGGAATAATGGTCAGAGACAGACAAAATAGGGAGCATCACCATTTACCCGTTATGGTCCTCCCTGTGGGCCAGATCTTTTTTCATATGCATCTCACTGAACTCATTCATTTGTCCAACACATATTTGTTGAGTGCCTACTGTGCACCATGCTTGAAGTATATCAATGAACAAATGACAGAACCCCTGCCCTCATGAACTGAACGTTCTAGCTGGGAGAGAAAGACAACAAATAATAAACATAAAATATAACCAAATGATGGAATATGTTAGAAAGTGATAAATGGTATAGAAAAAAAGTAGAGCAGGCTAGGAGGGGTTGGGAATGCCAGGGAGGGTGGCTAGCAGTTCTTAATGAGGTGGGCTGCATAGGCCTCATTCGGAAGGTGATATTTGAGCAAGGACTTGAATATGGTGAGGGACTGAGCCGTGTGGTTTTCTAGGGGAAGTGTGTTCCAGAAAGAATGAACTGCCAGTCAAAGGCCCTCAGCAGGAGGGAGCACGCCTGGTGTATCTGAGCAACAGTAAAGAGTGTGGTGTGGCCGGAGTGGCATAAGTGAGACAGAAACTAATAGAAGAGGAATCCTTCCCTTTCATCACTATCACATTTTCCTAGATTTTCTTTCCTTGGACTAACTCTCCCTTGGATTATTGTACTGAACAATTTTGGGCAACCCCACCTGCCCTGTCCCTGGCACTTTCAGGACCCTCCCTTCTGTCATTATGGGCTCTTGACTGACCATCCCCCATCATGCCCCCACCCCCAGCCCTGCACATAGCCTGGGCCTCAGCAAGCCCTATCCCACAGGGGACGAGAGTCCTGTGCCCTTGCCAGTCTGTGGGACCTGTCCTATTGTGCAGCAGCAGCGCATCTGGCACCTGTACCGAGTCATCTCTGAAAATATCAGCGAGTGGAAGTGCATGGCTTTTGCCAAGGTGCTGACACCCTCCTTGGACCTCCTGCCTGGGAGTGGAGAGTCTGCAGGGGTCGGGGTGGGGAAGGGTCTCCAGCTGCCAGTGTGCCTTTCTCCCTACAGTTCAATCTGGCTGTGGCCCAGGAGAAGACAGATGGCTGGCTGACAGAGGCGGCCCAGATGAGTGCAACCCTGGGGCTGCACAGCCCAGTTCTGCAGCGCTGCATGCACGTGCTGGAGGAGTTCCGCAGCCTCCTGCCGTTGCTCACCAGGCTGGGCAGCCTCCAGCTGCAGAACGTCAACTGCCAAGCCCTCCTGCGAGGTGGGTTTGGGTAGAGTCAGAAGGGAGGGGAAGGGAAGGATGTAGGGTTTGAACAATGGGACAACTAAGTTCCCTATTGCTCTTTTTGGAAACACCTTTCCTCCTCAGGTTGCCCTGGTCTTCCCTCACGGACCACAGCCTCCTTTCCCCCACAGGGACAAACATTCTTAACCTCTCGCACTACCACGTGGGTCCTCTCTGCTGACTTGGGCTGGGCTGGGCTGGAGTCTTACCTCTGGACTCTGAATTGTGCTCTGGACCTTAGGTTCTGGGCCCTTGCCTCTGCGTCGTGCTCTGAGACGTGCTGTCTGGGAGCTGGGCTGGGCTGGGCTGGTCTCTGCCAACGACCGAGAGTTGCCCTGACTTGTTGTCCCTCCCCCTCCAGACTTAGGGTTAGGCGATCTCCACAACATAGAGCTCCTAACAGTGGGCCAGCTGCTCTCTTGTCCCCTGCTGGAGTTTACAGATCGAATCAAAGAGGTGGGCTGCCCCCCGCTCTCCGCCCACAAAGGAAAGGTGGTCCAAGCCCAGGGCCTGTTTGCTAAGCTCTAATAGAGCCAGTTAAGGCTTAGCAGCCCCTTGAGACAAGGAGGACAGTGGGTATTGGCTTGTAGTGGGGTGGGGTTGAGATTGCTAGCCTGCCTGGAGGGTATGGGGATCTGATGGGTGGTTCCAGATGCTCTGTGACGGAAAGTATGTCCCTTCCCTCCCAGGGGAAGGAAGTGGGTGGCAGCCCTGAAGTTGTGGGCACACAGGATGGCAGATGTCCCCCAACACTTACCCTGGCCCAAAAGAGCATGAGCTGACTGAGGCATTGTCTGCTCAGCTGGAGCCTTGCAAAAAAGTGGGTTTCAGGGCAGCAGCCCTTGGTCACAGTGTGATGCTGGTGGCCTGTCTTTGAAACCTGATGGTCCCACTCTCCATCTCTGAGACCTCCACTCTCCTGGGCCCTGGCCCTCGAGTCCCAGCTCCAAGGCTATCCCCTGAGCCATTAGCCAGTCCTGGTTCCTGAGACCCAACTGTTCCAGATCTGGCGGTGTGAAAACATACGGACTCATGCCCAAGAGACCCTACTGCAGCTGCAGCGGGCCTGGGAAGCACGACAGCTGCGACTGCTCAACTTCATCCTGCACGTGCCGTACGAGCCCCCAGCTTCAGAGCGCTCCAAGAGACAAGTGCCCCACAGCCCCCAGTGGCAGGTGGTGGGCAAGGATAGTGGCACCTTCATCCTTTCAGGTGAGACCCAGCCCTCGCGGCCCAGTGAAAGCCCCTGCTGCTGGGGAGAGTATTCATTCCCCAAGCCCTGCCGGATCTGGCTTCTCTAGCCAGGGCCCCCTCCCCCCTGGACAGCCTGAGCCATCAGTCTGTTCTGAGACAATATCTTCCACGTAGCTCTCGTACAGTCTTAATCTTCTTGGGAGCCCCCCACCCACTCCCTCCCACCCAACGCCTGGCCTCTTCAGCAAAGGTCCTCCCCTTTCTGCGTGTGCTAAGAAATTCCTCATGGTCACGTCTCTCCAGCTTTCAATGCTCTGTCCTCCAGACTGCACCCACTCATTAATTCCTTTGTCATTCCCTCATCAAACTCACCTGCCTCTTCTAAGCCAAATGCAGGAGACTCTGAGATTTACAGACCGAAGTCCCATCCCTTGCGGACTCCCAGTCCAGTGAGAGAGGGACAAGAGAATAGAGACAGGTGCATGACAGAGCACCTAACTGAGGGCAGTAGCATCTCAGAAAGAGGACCAACATCAAGGGACCGGCAGAGTTAGAGAAATCTTCCCTTCCCTTAGGCAAAGGCCTCAGTCTGACTTCTGAAGGAGTAGGAGTTTGCCAAATTTGCAAGGGGAGAAGGGCATGCCACGCAGAGGGAGCAGCGTATGTACGGGTACTCAAGATGGTATAATTAGGGAAGTAAAGTAGAAATTCTCTTATCCAGCCTAATTGAAACCCAACTGGCGAATTCCAAAAGTTAAACAGGGAAATCATAAAATATGCATACATGGCTTAAGATTTTTATTTTAGCTTAAATCATATAATGTACATTTATTTACTAACCTTTTAACCTAAAGACAAGAGATTTTCTTTGATTTGCAGTCAAGTGATAGAAGCTCCTCACTGCCTTTCTTGCGTTAATACATCATCTGCTATTTCCACTTTCAGTTTCTGTAAAGTTGAGAAGTGACATGAGGACACTTGTAAAGCTATCTGAATCCAGAACTTTTCTAGATTTTTATTATGATTACACAATCTTAAAATATCGACTTGCCTATATCTAATTTAATATCATGTTTTTATTAGTATACTGAAGCCCTTCCATAGTTTCCATAGATTCAGCAACTATTTTACCACCCACATTTCAGTGGTTAACATGATATAAGATTAAATTCTGTAATTAAAATTATAACTCACACAAACAGAACTCACATAAACAAGTTTGCAAACACACTCTGGCTCTTGGTGAGCAACTAGGTTCAACTAGTAGAAGACAAAAAGTTTGTGTCTTCTAGAGAGTAGTTTGAGATCTGTGAGTTTCAGTGTATTTTGGGTATCAGTCACCCCTGCCCTTGCCCCATCTGACTGCCAGCTCAGCTCAGCTCGAGCCCACTCTTCCTTAGATCACAGCAACCTGCAGGATTCTATCCAGGAAAGTCTTCAGGTGTTGTTCAAGATCCTGGCCATCCAGAAGTCAGGAGACTTAAACAAAATGGCTTTGGAGTGGGTGACTATCATGCAAGGCCTGAGTGAGTGCCGGCCTCTAGCTGGGCTGGTGGGTGGGTCCTGAGGTGAGACGGCCCAGAAGGATGGGGAGAGAGGTCGGGGGTGGGTGAGGACAGAGTGAGGACCTCCTTCAGGGCCACTTCTTGGGCTGAAGTGACCAGGTCTTTATTCACGCTGCAGGTTTTCTCTCCTTCGAGCAAGGTCCCTGGGTCCTGCTAAGCAGAGTTTTTTGGGGGTGGGGCATCCCAAGAGGGCAGGAGCAGGCTGGACCCCCTCGCAGAAGCTAGAACCCTAGTCTCCCTCCAGTGTTCCCCTGGCTGCTTCTCACAGGTGCCCTGCTGCAGGTGTGGGTGACTTTCCAGCAGAAGTGGATATTTCTGAATAAAGTTCTGCATGAGATGAAGATCCAGTTTCCTAGTTCTGACCTGGTAGGGAAGGGGGGGTGTGGCAGGGTGGGCAAGTGCTACTGGACAGTGGGGCTCGGGGCGGGAGGGGGATGCCACCCTCACTCTTACCTTCTCTCTCACCACAGAGCTCCCGTTTTGCGGCCACGGATGAGCAGTATCGGACCCTGATGAGGATCTCTGTAGCTGACCCCCTGGTTCTGTCACTTATAGTGCCCAGTGCCAAGCGGAGCCCTTCCTTCCAAGGCCAGCAGCTGCAACAACTGCTGCAAGCGGGCTCCGTGGAGCTGGAGGGCATCATCGTGGCTCTGGAGAGCGTGCTCTATGCCACGTGTGCTCACTTCCCCCGCCTCTTCTTCCTCAGTGACAGTGAGCTGGTGGCCCTGCTAGCTGCCCCGCTGGAGCCCTGTGAGGCCCAGCTATGGGCACGACGCTGTTTTCCTCACGTGCATGCCGTGAGCTTCAAGTCCAGCCGAACTGATAGAAACACGGATGACCGGGAGTCAAGCCCAAGCCCACAGACTCAGGTGGAGGCACTTGCAGTGCTCGGGGCAGGTGGGGAGGAGGTGGAGCTGCCGGCGTCCCTTCCTCTGCATCCAGATCTCCCCAGGTGGCTGGCCTCCCTGGAGGAGTGTCTGCGTCTGGCCCTGGTGCACATGCTGCAGGACTGTGTAGCTGCCCGTCTTGCTCTGGGCCCGTCCCTAGACAAGGCCTTCAGGCAGCCGCCCCAGCAAAGCCAGTCGCCCCCGCAGATGTATGTCCAGCACTGGCTGGACCTGGTCCAGGCCTTCCCGTGGCAGTGTGTGCTGGTGGCAGAGGAGGTGGTATGGCGGGCCAACATGGAGGAGGCTCTGCTTGAAGGGAAGGCCCTGGCCGCGGTCCCCATGCACGTGCGCAAGCTTGAGGTACTGGTGAATTTTTTGCGGGCCCAGAGGGCCTCTCAGGGTGAGCAGCCCCTGCCCTCTGTCCGCCAGACCAGCCTGCTCAGCGCCCTGTTGGTCATGACAGTGACTCACCGGGATATAGCGCAGCTGCTGCAGGAGCACCAGGTCAGTGATCTCACGGACTTCCACTGGGCCCGCCAACTCAAGTACCACCTGGCTTCACCTCACCCCACTCCCCAAAGCCCCCTGCAGAGTCCCAAGTCTCGTGCACCTACTGAGACTTCTCTGTCACCAGCTGCATGCTGGATAGATGTGCTGGGTCGGTCTTTCCTGTACAATTACGAGTACCTGGGTCCCAGACTGGGGTCTCTCCCCAGCCTGCTTCCTGAGCGGCCGGCCCTAGTGCTGTTACTGGCCCTGGAAGAGGTGGCCTGTGGGACCCTACTGGGCCCTGATGGTGTGGGCAAGGCAGCTATGGTGAAGACGCTAGCGCAGGCCCTGGGGCGCCAGCTGGTGGTGGTGCCCTGCTTGCCTCAGATGGAGGCCCAAAGCCTGAGCAATTACCTGAACGGGGCCCTGCAGGGTGGCGGCTGGCTGCTGTTAGAAGCAGCTCAGCACTTGCCCCTTGGCTTACTCTCCGCCCTGGGCCAGCGCTTGGCCGAACTGCGCCACCTCTATGCCCCACTGTACCAGGAAGCTTCCCGAAGTACCAGCACCGTCGACCCCACCCACCCCCAGCTCCTTGGCAGTGGCTTCTTTGAGAAACGTCACGTGGACGTGCGCCTTGGCTATGGCTGTCTCCTGACGCTGCGTGCCCTGAGCCCTGCCGTGCCTGCCAACCTGCGCCAGCTACTGAGGCCTGTGGCATTGACACTGCCTGACCTGCGGCAAGTGGCAGAGCTGACCCTCCTGGGTGCGGGGATACGGGACGCCTCCCGCATGGCTACCCGCCTATCCAAATTCTTCTCCCTTGAGTGTGAGCTGGTGTCTGGGCCCCTGCCCTGCCGCTTGCCCCTGCTGAAGAAGGTGCTGGAAGACACGATACAGGCTCTAACCGTGACCAAGGAGGATCCCGAGTCCGAGCAGCCCCGCAGCCTAGCCGCCGTCGAGGAGGCCGCCCTACTGCGTGCCCTGCTGCGCTCCCCACTGTTCAGCATCCTGGACGGGGTCCACCTGCACAACCTCCAAAAGCTGCTCTGTGGGCTCTTCCCTACCGCCAACGAGGTGCTGGCAGAGCCTGTAACCCCCAGGCTGAGGAAGTCACTGCTGGTGGAGGAGTTGCAGCAAGGAGGCCTGAATCCCAGCCCTGATATTTTGGGGTCCCTGGAGCAGCTGAGTCAGGCCCTGGGCCAGGCCTCAGGTGTTTTGCTCCTGGGCCCTGCAGGCAGTGGCAAGACCACATGTTGGCGCAGCTTATTTAAGATCCAGAATCAGTTGGCAGCCATGGAGGACCCCTCAACCCAGAGCTGCCAGCCTGTGGAAATTACTCACCTGTATCCCAGTGTCCTCAGTCCCCAGGAGTTCCTGGGATGGCTGGAGGGCCCCTGCTGGCACCATGGTGTCTTCCCCAGGCTGCTTCGTGAAGCCAGTCGGTGTAAGACTGTGGGCCCAAGGGGGAAGGTGCAGGAATCAGTGGGGATTCATCACTGGATAATATGTGATGGGGCTCCCAGTGCTGCTTGGCTGGACTCCATCACTTGCCTCCTGGGTGACCCCCCCCAGCTTAGCCTCCCCAATGGTCAGCAAATAGCACGACCCCCAGGTACTTTCCTTTTGATGGAGGTGGGAGATGCAACAGACATGTCTCCCACAGTGGTGGGCCGTTGTGCCCTAGTCTGGTGCGGTGGGGAGCAGACTTGGCAGGGTATGCTGAGCGTCCTGATGGCAGCCCTGCCCCGGGAGTACCGCCTGCAGCTCCAGACTGTCACTGCACTCAACCACCTGGCAGAAGTGCTGGTGCCTGCCACATTCCGATTCCTCACCTGCCAGGGTGCCAGCTCTCTGCTGCAGGTACATGGGCAGCGGGCCGTTTGCCCAGGTGTGGCTGAAGTCACCAGCTTGGCCCGCATCTTGCGTTGTCTGCTTGACCCACACCTGCGCATAGATGAGAAGGAGAAGGCACATATCCCAGGTGAAGGGAAGGGCTGATTTGAGAGCTATGTGGCCTTGAGGATAGCTGGGATATAGCTCGAGCCTGTGGCCCAGGTTCTTAGGTGGACTTGGGCCTGGGGACTGAAAGTGAGAAGTAATAGTCAACCTCTACTCTCTTCCCCCACCTCCCTCCCCTTTTTCCTCCTGGGGCTCCGATTCTGGCCATGGTGACCTTTGCAGAGGACCTCAGCTATAGTGATCCTGTGGCCCGAAGCTTCAAGTCCTCGAAAAGCAGCTCTCTGCACCGGTACCAGGTCGACAGTGACGCTGTGCCTAGTAAGCGCAGGGAGCACTTGCTGGCTGTCAGCAGCTTTCTTTTTGCTTTGATCTGGGGCTTTGGAGCCCACCTTCCCTCCAGGTATCTACAGGGATGGGGGATGCAGAGGGCTGAGATGGAATGAATGGCCCATGGGAGTCAAAACCCAGGTGACATTGTTGGGGGAGGGTGGAGTGTGTGAGTGTATCACAAATGGAACTGTTGTAACTGTCTGACACTTTTGCCTGTATGTCCATCTGAGCAGGCTCTGGCCCCTCTTTGATACCTTCCTGAGGGATTCTATTAGTTGCCTCTCCAACTACCCTGAGCTACCAGCCTCAGCCTTGGTGTTTGATCTACACGTGTGCCCTGAAGATGGGACGCTGGCCCCCTTCAATGGCCAATACCTGGGCAGCCGCATCAAGGGAACTCAGGGCATCTTCAACCCTTCTCCTCAGGTGTGAGGACAGTGGGGCAGTAGCTGGGGTTGGGGCTCAAAGAGATATCCTGGGGCGGTCCATGTCCTAGGCCTACCTGCTCCCGTTCCTTGAAATGTTTTCACAGTCTCCAGAATGCATGCAGTGTTCTGCAAATACAGCTTTAATACAGATTCCTAGACCTTTACTTTCGGCTAGATTACTGTGTTAACCTGGAGCTGCCACAGTAAGCCCTGCTCCTGTCCTGTAGACCGAACGGCTCTTGTACGTGGTGGACCTGCTTCTGTCAGAGGGACACCCGGTGCTGCTGGCTGGAGAGGCAGCCACGGGGAAGTCAGCCTTTGTGGAAGTGCTAGTGGAGCCACAGCACCCTTACACGTCCAGCCCCATCCACCCTGCCGTCAGTCCCACCCACCTTCGCCTCCTGCTGAGCCGGGGGGTCCAGGGCCAGTCACAAGCCAGCCCGTGGCCTGGGCGGCACGTGGATTCCAAAGGCTTTCTCCTCTTCCTGCTGGAAGATCTGCACCTGGCTGCTTCCGGTAAGGAGCTGGGAGGAGGGAAGGAGTCATTGTCAACTCTTGAGACTGGAAAAGCCCTAGCAATATTCAACTCTCAAACATACACCTACAGACCAAACTTCAGTGTTCCATTCTTAATATCTTCTCAGTCTACGTACGCTCCCTGAATAATCCTGTCCCTTGCATGGCCTCATCCACCATCTCTATGCTCTGACTGCTAAATCTCCATCTCCAAGATCCTCTTCTAAGCACCAGATCTGTTTATCTAACAGTCTGCTATATATCTCTACCTTGTTGTCCCATTAACACCACAGATCCAACTCTGAACTCATCATCCTCCCCCAAAACCCTGCTCTCATGTGCCCTCTCAGTACCTGGTACCACCATCCATCCAGTCACTGTAGCCAGAAATCCTGTTGACATCTTCCCCTCCCTCACCAATATCCAGTCACCATGTGTCTTAATTTTGCCTCCTAAGTATCTCTCAAACCTCTCCACCTATTTCCATTCCATCTTCCCTGGTTCAGGCAGTCATTACCGGGAACTCTGGCAAATTTTCTTGTGATGAGTGTTCTCTAGATTTTTATGCTCTGTGCTCTAACTGGATTCAACTTTGTAATGCAGGCATCCAGTAAGTTAGGCTTCCTCTAGCCTCTGGGATCGCCATCCTCTCGGCCTTCTCTCCTGCATTTATCTAGCTAAATCCTACTTATTCTTTACAAATAATCTCAGGCAATATCTCCTCCAGGAAGTCTGGGCCTCCAGGCTAGGTTCGATACTCATTCTGTGCTCTGTACAAAAATCTATGACAAATATGGTTTTATGACTGTACGTTTACTGGCCTGTCCCTGCCATCCCACTCTGAGCTTCATCAGAACAGAGAGTTGTTTCACTCATTTTGATAGACCCAGCAGGAAGTAAGTTCTCAGTAAGAGTTTGTAGAAGAAAAGATAAGGAAGGAAAGGGGAGAAATTGTGATGAAAGTTTGGGTTATTAAAGTTTAATGTTTCTAAAGCAATATGATGTCAAATCCAGATGATGACAGTTTCCAAATATGGCCATGGGAATGGGCAAAAATGAAGTATAGGTACAGGTTATTGAAGTCAAGGAAGTCAGTGGGCTAAAGCTTTAGATGGATTGTCCAGTTAGACACTGGAGTCCTTATGCAATTTAGAAACTTGAACCAGGTGGTATAAGTACTTAATAATATTTGGTATAATTTATTGAGTACTATATGCTACATGCTTTATCTATGTCATCTTTAGTGTTCATAAAAGCCTAATAAGATGGAGATTTGTTATGATTATTTTAAAGATAAAGAAACTGGGAGATTTTATAACTTGACCAAGACACTCTAGCCAGTAAGTATCAGACCAAGATTAAAATTTAAGCCTGCTTGGCTAAAAACCAGCAATTTCTTCCAACTAAATTATTTGGCCTTCTCAGTGAATTCACACAAGAAATCAGGATGTCAGTGGATAATAGAAAGAGTAAAAGGTGGTACTGCCAGATCTGTGAATGGCAACCAAGACAAGATTTCAACAGGAAGGTTGAAAACATTGTAAGCAATGTTGTAGAGTGAAGTATACACAGCTGGCAGTGTAAAAGCTGTCCTTGGGTGAAAGCCACCAAAACATCCAGTATAAAGTAAAAAATTAATATACATACAACAAAACAGAAAACTGACCCACCGTCAAGAGAAAATGGTCGATAAAAAACTGAGCCTGAGATGGTCTAGAAGTTGAGTTTCAGAGCATCCAAGTACTGAAAGGAAAATATGAGCTTAATGAGTGGACATAGAGGTAATCTCAGCAAAGGAATGGAAACTACTAAAAACAACTAAATGGAAATTGTAGAACTGGAAAATACAATAACTGAAATGAAAAATTTACTGGGTAGCTTAACAGCACATTGGAAATGGTAAAAGAAAGAGTCAGTGAACCCTGAAGCGTGGAAAAATATTGACTATGAAAAGAGCTTCAATCCAATGTATATATAGTTGGAGTTTCAGAAGGAAAGAAGAGTGAGACTAGGGCAGAAAAATATCTTTGAGGAAATAATGGCCTATATTTTCCCAAATTTCTATAAAAATATTGACTTTCAGATATAGAAATCTCAGTTATCCCCAAGTAGGATAATAAAAAGAAAAACATATCTAGGAACATCTTAGTCAACTTGCTGAAAAACCAAAGAAAGAAAAACTTTGAAAGTAGAGGGAAAAAAAGACACATAATGTACACATGAACAACATTAAAAATGGTTAACTTCTCATCAGAAATAACAGAGTCCTGAGGGTGGTGGTACATCTTTTTTTTTTAACTTATTTTTGGCTGTGTTGGCTCTTAGTTGCGGCATACGGGATCTTCGTTGAGGCACGGGGGATCTTTCGTTGCGGCGGGCAGGCGGGCTTCTCTCTAGTTGTGGTGTGTGGGTTTTCTCATCTCTAGTTGTGGCATGCAGGCTTCAGGGTGTGTGGGCTCTGTAGATGTGGCATGCAGGTTCCAGAGCATGTGAGCTCTGTAGTTTGTGGCACGCAGGCTCGCTAGCTGAGGCGGGCAAGCTCAGTAGTTGTGGAGCGTGGACTTAGTTGCCCCGCGGCATGTGGGGTCTTAGTTCCCTGACCTGGGATCGAACCCTTGTCCCCTGTATTGGAAGGTAGATTCTTTACCACTGGACCACCAGGGAAGTCCCAGTACAACATCTTTAAAGTACTAAAAGGGAAAAAACAAAACAAAACCCTGTCACCCTAATTCTCTACTGAGTAAAGAAACCTTTATAAATGAGGATAAAATAAAGATATTTCAGATACATGAAAGCTGAGAAAATTCATTGCTGCTAGAATTGTACTACAAGACATGCTAAAAGATTTTCTTTAGGTAGAAGGGAAATAATATCATATGGAAACTCATATCTACAGAAGAGAATGAAGAGCATCAGGGACAGTAAATATGTGGGTACATATAAGTAACCATTTTTTGTCTCTTAATTTCTTCTAAAGATAGCTGGTAGTTTAAAACAAAAATAATAGTATTGTTAGATAGAGTTGGCAATGTAAGTAGAAGTGAAAAAAATTGGAACAGTAGTAAAAGGACAGGGTGGGGAGCAGTGAGTAAACTGAATTATACCATTCTAAGGTTCTTACATTTGTGAAATGTGAAATAGGAAGGTGAAATAGGAAGTGGGAAAGGTTAGGTATGAGGTGTGAAGTGGTACAGTGTTACTTCTAAGTACTGAGAAGTTAAGGAGGCATATTGTTAGCCCTAGAGAAATCACTAAATACTAATAACAAAGAGTATAACTAAAAAAGCCAATAAAGGAAATACAGTGGGGTATAAAAATATTTAAGTTATGTGAAAGAAAGCAGGAAATGAGCAACAGTGGAATAAAAAAAACAGAAGACAACAATATGGTGGACTTTTTAAAATTTTTGATTGGAGTATAGGTGATTTACAACGTTGTGTTACTTTCAGCTGTACAACAAAGTGAATCAGTTATACATATACATATATCCACTCTTTTTTCGATTCTTTTCCCATATAGGTCATTACAGAGTATTGAGTAGAGTTCCCTGTGCTATACAGTAGGTCCTTATTAGTTATCTATTTTATATATAGTAGTGATGTATATGTCAATCCCAATCTCCTAATTTATCCCTCCCACACTTCCCCCCTGGTAACCATAAATAAGATTGTTTTCTAAATCTGTAACTCCATTTCTGTTTTGTAGATAAGTTCATCTGTACCATTTGTTTTAGACTCCACATATGTGATAGCATACGATATTTGTCCTTCGCTGTCTGACTTACTTCACTCAATATGACAATCTCTGGGTCCATCCATGTTGCTGCAAATGGCCTTATTTTGTTCTTTTTTTATGGCTGAGTAATATTCCATTGTATATATGTACCACATCTTCTTTATCCATTCCTCTGTCAATGGACATTTAGGTTGCTTCCATGTCCTGGCTATTGTAAATAGTGCTGCAGTGAACACTGGGGTGCATGTATCTTTTCAAATTATGGTTTTCTCCAGGTATATGCCCATGAGTGGGATTGCTGGATCATGTGGTAACTCTATTTTAGTTTTTTAAAGAGCCTCAATATGGTGGACTTTAAACCAACCGTATCAGAAATTACATTAAATGTAAATGGACTAACACTCTAAATAAAAGGATAGCTTTGTTAGACTAGATAAAAAGGTAAGAAGTAGCTATATGCTATCTAAGAGATATACTTTAAATTAAAAACACATATAGATGCTTTTAAAGGCAAAATATTTACCATACAACTAGTATGCATAAGAAAGTTGTGTGGCTATAATAATATGAAAGTCCTTCAAGACAAAGTGTATTATAGAGAGCTGGAGATCTCATAATCAAAAGATTCAAATAATCAGAAAGACATAAAAGTCAAAAATGTGTATGCACCTAAAACAGAGCTTCAAAATATATGAAGAAAAAAAACGGACAGAAATGAGGGAGAAATAACAAGTCCAAAATCCTAGTAAGGGGCCTTCCCTGCTGGCTCAGTGGTTAAGAATCTGCCTGCCAATGCAGGGGACACGGGTTCAATCCCTGGTCTGGGAAGGTCCCACATGCCGTGGAGCAACTAAGTCTGTGCACCATAACTACTGAGCCTGCACTCCAGAGCCCGCGAGCCACAACTACTGAAGCCCGCGCTGCCTAGAGCCCATGCTCTGCAACAAGAGAAGCCACCGCAATGAGAAGCCCACTCACTGCAATGAAGAGCAGCCCCCTCTCGCCACAACTAGAGAAAGCCCACGCGCGGCAACGAAGACCCAACACAGCCAAAAATAAATAAATAAATATTTTTTAAAAAGTAATGCTTCAAAATCATAGTAGGAGATTTAACACTCCTCTCTTAATAATTTATAGAACAAGGATAGAGAAAATAAGGATATAGATCTGAATAACACTATCAACCATATTGACATTTAGAGAACATTATACCCACTAACTGCAAAATGCACTTTCTTTTCAAGTGCACATGGAACATCCACCAAGACAGACCATATGCATAAAATAAGTCTCAATAAATTTCAAACGATTAAAATTTACAGAATATTTTTCTCTGACTGTAACAATAAAAACCAGTAATAATAAGATACCTAGAAAATCCCCAGTTCTTTGAAATTAAACAGCACACTTCTAAATAACTCATGCATCAAAGAAGAAACTCCAAGGGAAATCAGAAAATATTTTGAACTGAAAAATAATGAAAACACAACACATCAAAATTTGCAGGATGTAGCTAAAGCAGTGCTCAGCGAGTTTATAGCTTTAAATGCTTATATTAGAAAAGAAGAAAAATTTGGAATCAATGATCTGTATTTTCAGCTTAAGAACCTAGAAAAAGAAGAGCAAGTTAAGCCCAAAGTAATTAGAAGGAGATAAATAATAAAGATGAATGAAACGGAATAAAGCACAAACAACAGAAAATATCAATACAGCCAAAATTTGAAAAAGATAAATCAAATGAATCGCCAAGTAACACAAATCAAGAAATAAAATGAGAAAATATAAATTATCAACATCAGGAATGAAAGAGGTTTTATTTTAAAGATGTTAAAAAAGATAACAAGGGAATATTGAGGAAAACTTTATACTAATAAATTTAGCAATTTAGATGAAATGGACAGATGCCTTGATAAACACAACTTATCAAAGTCTGACTCGAGAGGAAAAAGAATAGAAAATGAATAGCCCTATACGTCTATTAAAAATTTGAATTCATAATAATAAACATCCCCAGTCCCGGAAGGTTACACAGTTAAATTATATCCAATATTTAAGAAAACAATGGAAACTTACACACAGGTTTTCAGAAAATGGAGTAAATGCTTTTCCACTCATTTTATAAGGCCACCATAACCCTAATACCAAGTTCTGAAAAGATATTTCAAGAAAATAAATTATAGACCATGATCTTTCATAAATATAAATGCAAAAGTAAATCCTCAGGAACTTCCCTGGTGGCGCCGTGGTTAAGAATCCGCCTGCCAATGCAGGGTACACGGATTTGAGCCCTAGTCAGGGAAGATCCCACATGCCGTGGAGCAACTAAGCCCGTGCACCACAACTACTCAGCTTGTGCTCTAGAGCCTGCGAGCCACAACTACTGAGCCCGCGTGCCACAACTACTGAAGCCTGTGCGCCTAGAGCCTGGAATCCTCAACAAGAGAAGCCACCGCAATGAGAAGCCCGTACACTGCAACAAAGAGTAGCCCCCACTCGCCGCAACTAGAGAAAGCCCACGTGCAGCAATGAAGACCCAATGCAGCCAAAAATAAATAAATAAAATAAATAAATTTATTTTAAAAAATCCTCAATGAGATATTAAGTAAAATTCAGCAACATATAAAAAGAACAACACATTATGATCAAGTAGGGTATATCTCAAGAATGCAAAGTTGACTCAACATTCAAAAATCAATGTAATTCATGACATTAACAGAATAAAGGAGAAAAAGTGTAACATCGCCTCATTAGATAAAGAAAATGCATTTGATAAAATTCAGCACTATTGGGAATTCCCTGGTGGTCCAGTGGTTAGGACTCCATGCTTCCATTGCAGGAGGCATGGGTTTGATCCCTGGTTGGGAAACTAAGATCCTGCATGCTGCGGTGCGGCCAAAAAAAAAAAAAGATCAACACTATGGTAACTCCCAGCAAACTAGGAACAGAAGGGAATTTTCTCAATTTGATGAAGGGCATCTATTAAAATCTACAGCTAATACATACTTAATTGTGAAATATTGAACACTTTCTCCATAAGATCAGTCACAAGCAAGAATGTCCACTCTCACTGCTTCTATTCAATAGTGCACCAGAGACCCACATCAGTGCAATAAGAAAAAGAAATAAACGCCTTTAAAATTGGAAAAGACAAAGTAATACTGTCTCTACTAGCATATAACATGATTTACTACACGGAGAGTCCTAAGGAATCTATCAAAAAAAAAAAACAAACTACAAAACTATTAGAATAAATAAGTGAATTTAGCAGGGTCACAGCATACAAAGTCAATCTGTTGAATCATTATTATTTCTATATGCTAATTACAAACAATTGGAAATCAAAATTTTTAAATATTTAAAATATCATCTAAAAGCTCAAAGTATTTAGGAATAAACTTAGTGAAAGATATACACTGAAAATTACTAAATATTGCTGAGATAAAGGAGATTTAAGTAAATGAAGAGCTATACCATGTTCATAGATCAGAAGAGTCAACATCGTTAAGGTGCTCATTCTCCCCAAATTGATCTATAAATTAACTGTAATCCCAGTCTAAATCTGGGCAGGCTTTTTCTTTTTTTTTTTTTTTTTAGGAATTGACAGACTCATTCTGAGACTTACATGGAAATGCTAAAGACCTAGAAGGGCCAAAACAACTTTGAAAAAGAAGAACAAAGTTGGACGGCTTACACTAGTGATTTCAAGACTTGCTATATACAGTTACAGTAATCAAGAAAGTGTAATATTGATATAAGGACATGGATACAGCTTAAAGGAACAAATATACAATCATTTGGTTTTCAACAAGTGTGTCAAGATAATTCAATGAGGGAAAGGATAGTCTTTTCAGTGAATGGGGCAGAAACAACTGTATGTCTGTGTGGGGGGAAAAAAATGAACCTTGAATCCTACCTCACAACATCCACAAAAATCAATTATAAATGGATTATAGACCTAAATGCAAAAGCTAAAACTATAAAACTTAAAAAAATATTGGAGAAAAATCTGTGTGAACTTGGTTAGAAGCAGTGATTTCTTAAGATACAAAAATTGTATTTTACCAAAATTAAAAACCTATGTCCTTCAAGACACTGTTAAGAAAATGAAAAAATAAGCCATAGAAAAAATTCATGATACATATATCTGACAAAGGACTTATACCTAGAATACATAAAAAGCTCTTATAACTCAGTAAGAAAAATTTCATTAAAAAAATGGAGAAAAGACTTGAATAGACACTTCACAAAAGAAAAATATATGAGTGGCCAATAGCACATGAAAAGGTGCTCGATATTATTAGGCATCAGTGAACTGCAAATTAAAACCACCGTGGGACAGTACTTCACACCTAGAAAGATTATAATTAGAAAGACCGATAATAATTGTGAAATGTGGAGAAAGTGAAACCCTCACACTTTGCTGGTAGTGTAAAATGATACAACCACTATGAAAAAAAGAAGTGTGACAGTTCTTACAAATTAAATGTATGCTTACTATATGACCCAGCTGTTCTTCTCACAGGTATTTACCCAAGTGAAATGAAAGCACATGTATGTTCTCAAATAAACTTATACATGAATGTTCATAGCATTATTCTGAATAGTCAAAACCTGGAAACAACGTAAAAGTCCATCAATGTGTCAGTGGATCTACAAATTGTGACATTTTCATAATGAAACATCACTCAGCAATGAAATAGAACAAACTACTGATACACGCCAAACACGGATGAATCTCAAAATCACGCTGAGTGAAAGAAGCCAGACACGGTAAACTACAGACTGTATGATTCCCTTATATGAAGTTCTAGAACAGGCAAAGCTAATCCATAGTGATAGAAATCAGATCAGATAGAAATTCCTGGGACAGTGTGACAGGGGATTGACTGTGACGGGGCATGAGGGAACTTTCTGGGGCAATGAAAGTGTCCTAAGTATCGTTGGGGTGGTGGTTACACAGGCATACACATTTGTCAAAACTCATTGAACTATTTAAAATATGTACATTTTATTTTATATAAATAATTTCTTAATAAAGTTGACTTTATAAAAGTGTGCATGAGATATAACTCAACTATGTTTGACTGTGATGATTGCACTTTTCCCTCTATTGTGGTCAGATCATGTTTCCATCAGTCTCAGTTTCCAAACCTTCCCACTCATTAACCTTCAGTTAAGGAATATGTAATTGGTCTTAGAGGTAGGATTCGGGGCAGAAGAGGGGAAAAAATCACTCACTCCTAAGGAGAGTGCGAGGGAGAGAGAAGAACTTACTCAGACATGACCAAGTCCCAACACACCAGATGCATAAAATTCCTTAGAACCCCGTGTGTGCCAGGAGCAGACCCAGTGAGGCAGGGAGAGGAGGAGTGGGGTGACACTGTCATGCGGACTTAACGCCTGTTCTCTCTGTTATTCTTCACGGCCCACAGACCCAGAGAAGAGCTGTCAGCCAGTGTTGGAGACTCTGCGCCAGGCCATAGACGGCACCGTGTATGCCCACAGCACCTTGGAGGTGCAGACGCTGCAGCCTATAGTCAACTTCCTTGCCACTGCCACAGTGCCAGGCTTCTGCGAGCTCCCGCTGTGCCCACGCCTCTCTCGGCTCTTCACCGTGCTGGCCCTGGGCAGCGTGACCCTGGCCACGCTGCTGAGCAGGCACGTGCCCAGCATCCAGGCCTGGCTCGAGAGCTTCCCCTCTGTGGAGCGGGAGAGCGTTCTAGCAAGAGCCCTGGTCCGGGCCTCAGTGGAGGCCTGGGAGGCGGTGGGCAACTGCTTTCTGCCCTCACCCCTCCGCCCACACTACCGCTTCTCCCTGCACTCTGTGAGCCAGCTGCTGGGCAGCCTGCAGCTGCTGCCCATCAGGGTGGGCTCCCGGGGTTTTGTGGATTGTCCCAACCACCAGGAGCACCTGCGCCGGGTGTCCGGCTTACGTGGCACCCGCCTGGCAGTCATGATGACCATGCGCAACATAGTGCGTCTTTGGTTGCATGAGGCACAGAGGACCTTTTGTGACCGGCTGGACAGCCCCAGGGAACGCTCCTTCTGTGCCAACCTGCTCCTAGAGGTAGCTCAGAATGTTTTCTGCTGTGGGCCAGTACCCCAGAGCTTGGGCAAGGGCTACGAAGAGGAGGAGGAGGAAGAGAGGGTGCCTGAAGTGGAATCCGAAGGGGAGCTGGCCCAGTGGGAGGACTTGAGCAACAGCGGCGGTGAGACCGAGGAGGAGGAGGACCCGTGCGGCCTTCAGGCCACAGGCTCACTGTCCAATGGTTCAGCACCATCCAGGGCACCAGTAAAGAGGGCGACCGCAGGGAGCTTAAGTCAGAAGATAAGCCAGGAGGAAGGCACAGGGACCTCCAGCTACAAACTCCAGCTGAATAACAGATCCAAGAACTGGTGGCAGAAGACAACCCAGGCAGACGTGACCTCCCCCCTGTTGTTCCCAGTGCTACTGCTCTGTCCCCAGGAAAAGCCCTCAGACCTGGTCTTCAGTCAGGAACTGATACTACGGTCCAACTCGGAGAGCTCCAAGTTGTACCTGGAACGGCAGTGGGTGAGCCTGGAGGAGCAGCTGGCCGCATCAGCTGCACAGCTGAAGCTGAGCCCCCACCTGGCCCGGTGCCGCTCGATGGCCCAGCACGTGGCCCGCCTGGTCCGGGTGCTAGCCAAGCCCAGGCAGCATGGCCTCCTGCTCTCGGGGGCTCAGGGGACTGGGCGCCGTACTGCCGTCACTCTGGCTGCTAGCATTTGTCAGGCCCGCCTCTTCCATCTGCCACGTGGATCAGAGGAGGCCATTCTCCAGTGTCTACGGGATGCCAGCTGGCATGCTGGCATGTTAGGCCAGCCAGTGGCCCTGCTGGTGCCCAAGGGTGTGAATCTCACTACCCTTCATCGCCTGCTGGCCCTGGCAACCTCAGGCAGGTTCCCTGACCAGTACACAGAGGCAGATCTGGACAACATTGAAGAACATCTCCCCAGGGACAACCTTAGTGTCAAGCAGAACGTCAAGAAGGAAATGCTGTTGCAGAGGTGAGGCCAAGAACCCCAAGCCAGGGGCTGCTCTGCTCTTGCCCCACCCTGGCCAAAGGCCAAAACCCCCCACAAAACCGAAGGGCTACTGTGAGGGCACAGGAGAGCAGGGCGGAGGCGTCAGGTTGGGATGGGGACCTAGATGGGCAAACAGGGATAAAGCGGAGGACGGTATCTGAGCTCCTGCCCCACAGGTTCTACCAGCAGGTGTGCAGCCACCTGCACATGTTCATCCTGATCGGAGAGGACCAGGCCCACAAACAGCTGCCCTCCACCCTTTTCCTGAGGCTCCTTCAACTGGCCATCGCCAGCACTGACTGCTATGAACCCTGGGACCAAGATTCCCTGGTCAGTGCGGCCCAGCACCATCTGGAGGGTGCTCAGAGCCCACCCCTCGATGACGGTGAGCCCTTTTTACCTGTCCTTGCCACTCATCTTGACCAGGTTCTAAAGAGGATTATTACTTAGGTCAGTCTCTCTCTCTAGAACCTAGTTGAGCCCCCTTCACCTCTTCTGCTCTCCTTCCTGAGCCAGGAGAGGGTCTCTGTCATTTCTTCCCCTACGAACTCACAAGTCCAGGCTAAAGCCATGCCTGTTGCAGATTTCTTGAAGTGCCCAGACCTTCAGGCCTCAATTCCCAGTGTGGCCAAATCCATGGCTCTCATCCACCTTTCGGCTGCCAGCTACCACGGGCACCTGTGCCCGGAATTGCCTCTCGTCACCCCCAAGACCTTCCTGGACTTCCTGGACAACTTTGTGCTGCTGCAGCAACAGATGACCCTGCAGATTAAGAACAAGGCCCGGCGGTGAGTGGCCCCATTCCCTCCCCCGTACCTCCTTCTGCTCCCTCAGGTCCACTCACTGGCACACTGTGTCTTCAGGATCCAGGATGCCCTGGGAAACCTGAGGATGCTGACTGAGCAGCACAGTGCCCACGCCAACCTGGTCGTCAGCTTGGAGCAGCAGCTGAAAGACTCCCGCAAGGTAAAGGGGAGAGGATTTTGAGGCATGCACCGTAGGGTCAAAGCAGGAGCCCAAATGGGGACTTTGGAGGAACCATACAGACGGAACCTTAGTTCTTGTCTCCTGAGAGTCCCCTTTTCCCCAGGGGATCTCTCTAATTCCTGCCACCTCCTCCTTTAGAGCTCAGGCTCAAAGCTCCCCATGGCGCAGCGGAGATCGGGCTGGTTCCTCTAAACACATGAAACCCAAGTGTCTGCTTCTGGTTGTCCCTAGTACCTTGACTGTGTGAATTTCAGTATGCTCCCCAAGCTCTCCAGAGATCCCCACTGGGGATGGGGCAGGATTACATCCTCATGGTCCCCTCTCATTGTAATCCTCTTCTCCTGGATTCTCTATCACTGCTAGTTGGCACACCTCCTGTAGCTGTCCTCTCTTCCCATGCTGCTTTGTGCCTGCACGGCTTCCTTCCACAAAAGCACCAAATACACAAATATATACACTGATATATAAAAATATACACTGTTATGTACAGCGGATGGGAGATGGCTGTGGGGGCCATTTACATTCTAGAACAGAACCAGAAATAGATTAAATGGCATACTAGAGCTCAGTGTCCTGAATTTTTCTCTGTCACCGTCCTCTACAGGACATTTGCTAGTGACGGACTTTTCTCTCCTCCTCCCATCTCCACAATACTGTTCCGCAATGCTATTCAGCCACCCCACTTTTCCTTTAGAGCTCCCCAAATACAGTGCTCATGTGATAAGAGGTTTTTCTTTCTAGTCCAAACCCTAAATCCTGTTGCTTTCTTATACAGAGCAATTTCTTCTTTGAATAAACAAACCGCTCATATCTAGCTAAAACTGGTAGCAGTGGGGTCATCACACCGTCTATAGTCAAACACTCTTAGTTAATAGTGTTTTTCTAAAATAAAGACACTTTTTTCTTTCGTTTTGTTTTTAATAAGAGGAATTCTGAAATTGCTTTTTTTTTTTTTCCTTCCTGCTACACAAGACTTTTTGATGAAGGTTCAGGGATAACTACAGTGAAGTAAACTAGTGATCAACTTATGAGCAGATAATCTGAGTTACTTTCTACTGGGCTTTCAGGGCTTCCAGCTCCCAATGCCTAACCCGCCTCTTCTGATGGGTGCCCTCAGGGCTGTCATCCAGTGTTGCACAACTCCAGGGGCACGGCTTACATTGTGTCTAAGTACATGTGTCTACTCCCCATGTGTTCTGCGCAGTCCTCATAGTACTGGTGCCCGCCTACCATCAGCCACAGAGGGTCACTAGCTTAGATTAAACATGAAGACTCAGTTGAGATGCCAAAAAATTGAGAAGTTCATAGATGGACAGGAGTCCTCTTTCCCATGTTTTCCAAATTCCAGTTTCTTGTCTTGGGCCTTACGTTTTCCCAAAATGGATAATACCAGGAATTGTTGATATGGCTTAGGGGTGTTATTATTCTTTGATCCCTGGGTCAGTTACATCAGAGCACAACATAAGAACCCCAAAATCTGGATATGAGATTTTCATAGTCTCAGGGGCATTCACTCAACAGCCATAATGGTGTGTACTTCTTTCAATGTTGTCTACCTCAGGAAATGGCACCACCATCCACTTAGTCATTTAAGCTAAATCCCAGGAGTCATTCTGGACCCCTCCATCTCTTTTCCCTCTCATATTCAATTGGTTCATTTATTTATTACTGTACTCAACAAAAATTAATTGAACTCCATATTTTTTGTCCGAGCACTCATTACTATTTTTGTCCATGTCTACATCTATGCTTACATCTAGATAGATAGAATTTTCGCCTCAACTTTTCTAAGGAGGCCATCCTTTCTTCCGTTTTACAGATGAGAAAACTCAGATCCAGAGAGGTTAGGATGAGAATTAAATGAGATCTTACATGTAAAGCACTTCAAAGTGCCGGCACATAGCAAGAGCCCAATAAATGTTATCATGTATTAGATTGCCTCCTAATAAGAAAGATAAGACACTGCCCTTGCCTTCGTGGTGCCTAGTCTACTGGAAGATATAGGCTCATGCAGGAGATTACAAAACAGTGTGTTATGACAGAGCAAGTCCAGGGTGCTCTGAAGTATCAAGAAAGACTTTCTAGAGAAAGCACAGTGCCACACAGTATGTAGCACAGAGGCACGTGTAGAACACGGCAGGTGTTCAAAAGCATTCCTTAAATATGTAAACAAATGAATGAAGTATCAAGGGTGATACCTGAAGGTTAGGTAAGATTACGTATACAAGGGTTTGGGAAGAGTGTCACAGGCTGAAGTAACAGCAGGTGCAAAGGCCCAGAGGCAAGAGGATATGTGCCACCTTGGAGGAGCTGAAAGTCAGGAATGGCTGGAGAGCAGGGTTCTGGGAGAGGAAAAGGAAATGAGGTTGGAAAGATGAGTAGAGGCCTCCTGGTCATGGAGGCATTGTAAACCAAATGAAAAAAGTGGCAAGTGTTAAGGGACATGATGATATGATATTTGGCTTTGAGAAAACCAATTAGGCTGCAGCATGAAAAGCCAGTTAGAGGATGGGGAGTAGGAGTTAGGAAGCCAGTGCAGAAGGTCAGGAGTGAGAGAGCATGGGCGTGAATGATGGTGTTGGGGATGGGAGTAGATACGAGAGACATTTAGGAGGTGGAACCAAAAGGCCTTGAAGATGGGTTGGGTTTGGGGGACTAGAAGAGATGGAGTCAGGGTAACAATTAGGTCTCTTCCTTGGGAAACTTCGATGTATTTTGCCAGTTCTCTGAGAAAAGAACACATGAAAAGATGGGTAAGATTGCAAGACATCTGAGGAGGCATAGCTAATACGTTCACTTCTGGACACGTGGAGTCTGAGGGGCCTGTGAGACACCAAAGAGGAGATTCCCACTAAGCGGATGGATACGGGGGTGTGGGTCTTGGGAAAGAATCTGGCTAGATATGAAGATTTGGAAGTTGTTACGGTATAAGTGGTACTCAGAGCCATGAGATTAAGGAGGGTGCACAGAAGTGTAGGCTGAGAAGAGAAGGGGGCCCTGAAAAAATTTCTGAGAAATATTTAAGGGATGGCAGAGGAAGAGACTGAGAAAGAGCAGCCACAGAAGCTGGAGAAAGCCAAAGAAGAACACGGGCTCATGAAAGTCAAGGGAGGAGAATGTTCAAGAGGGGGGAGCTGTCCTCTGTGGCAAATGCCACTAATGGGTCAAGTAAGAGTGTAGCCCGGTGGTTAGTGTGCAGGCTTTGGACTCAGACTTCCTGGGCCTGTATGGTAGGTCAGGAGAAGCACCCACCCACTCGAGGCTGCATTACTACATGTATAACTCACAGATGAGAAAATGACACTTTCAGAGCTCAGCATGTATCTGTGGCCTATTTGGAGTTCAGCTTGGTCACCCTGACTATTGAGTGAGGAGTACGCCTGAGTCCAAGCCCATGGGGTCTTCCCTTGGGGTAGTCCCACCTGGCCCGGGATCTAGAGCTACAGAGCCTGAACTTTGTTCACAGAGCCTCGGCAGACTGCATCATCAGCTAGACCAAAACAAGCTTCTGCACAAGCGGCAGCTGGCAGAGTGTCGGCAGCAGGAGAACCTCATTGAGAACCTGACCAAGCAGCGGGATGCCCTGCGGGCTCAGCATGAGGCTTTCCTGGAGCAGGTGGGCTCTTCCTGCTGCCTGCCCGGCACTGCTCCTCTCTTGGAAGAGGACAACCCCTCATAGGATGCCCAGAGGAGAGGATGGGTTGACTTCTCATGAAGTCTCCTGGGGGAGGGGGTAAAGGTAATAAGATGGCTTGGGGTATGGTCCCTTAGGGGACCCTAGGAGAAGATGATCCCTCCTGGAAATACACTGAAGAAAGAGGACATTCTGGGAGCTCACTTCAAGAGCCCATCTCTCCTCATTCAGATGGGCAAGGCATTTCTGGGGCCCCTGAGCCAGCTGCAGGTGGCTGACTTTGAGGAGATACGGAGCTATCGAGCGCCACCAGAATCTGTGGTCCAGGTGACCGATGCTCTGTGTGACCTCTTCCACCGCGAAACAGGCTGGGCCAGTGCCAAGCAGCTGCTATGCACTGAGGATTTTTATCAGGTAGGGAATGTGGGGCGCAATGGAGAAGGAGAGTGGAGGCATGGAGGGGAGACTTGGCAAGGCTGTGGGGCAAGGTTCAGAGCACCTATGTCTTCCCCCACCCTTCTTAACACACACTCTCCCAGGAGCTGGTGTTCTTCCCCAAGGAGAAGATGACAGACTCAGAGATGATAAAGTTAAACCTAGCTCTGAAGGCTCCAGGCATGAGCGATGCAGCCTTGCGGGCAGTGAGCACACCTGCAGCAAGGCTGGCAGCCTGGCTCTGGGCCGTTCTGTGCTACGGGCTGGCACGGCGCCGAGGACTGCCCACGGGCCTGCTGTTGCGGCAGGTGGAGGCGACACTGGCTCGGGAGCAGGCCCGCCTGGGCCACTACCAGTTCCAGGCCCAGGAGATCCTAGCGTACAGTTTGGCCCTGTCCAAGAAGCTGGAAGATGCCCAGGCTTCCCACAAGCATGTGGCAGAGAAACTCGGTCAGGCACAGTGTGGCCATCATCACAAGTGGCCCATCAAGGCTGCACTGCTCACGCCCATGCATTCCTGGACTACAGAGCTCCAGGTAACCAGCCCCTCCTAGGCTGCCCCCTAGAGTCCATTTCGGCACCACAGTCCCACTCCTCTGCTCCTCCCCGTGCCCTCACTGCCTTCTTCTGTCCCACTCTGCCCTCCTTGCCACGCTTTCCTCCACACCCTGCCTTGCTCCCTCTCTGCCAGACCCTCTGCCTCTACCCTCCCCGCTGGCCTACACACCCTCTGGTCTTCCCTTCCACACCAGAAGTTGAAGGGGCACTGCACGACTGTGTTCGGAGATGCTGTCTTGTGTTCAGCTGCCATCAGCTACCTGGGTCCCTTCCCACCAATGCGGCGCCAGGAGCTACTTGACAAGTGGCTGGCTCTCTGTAGGGGCTGTCAGGAGCCGCTGGGCCCAGATGACGTGGCACAGGCACTGAAGCAGATGCAGAAATCTGTCATCACGCCACCAAAGAAACCCCTGCTCTCCACACGCTCTCCCTTCAGCCTTCTGGCCTTGCTGAGCTCTGAATCTGAACAGTTACATTGGGACCGAGACCTGAAGCCCAAGGCAAAGTCAGCCCGCCTGGCAGGCCTGCTTCTGCGAAGTCACACTCACTACTTCAGTTGCCGTTGGCCCCTGCTGCTTGACCCCAGCAACCAGGCCCTCATCTGGCTGAACCCACTGCCTCTAGAAGAGGCTGGATGCTTGGCCACAGGTCCCACCAAAGGCAGAGGTAAAGCCAGGGATAGTAAACCCAGTGCATCTTGGGTGTCTGAGCTGCCCAACACTCTCAGCCACATGTGCTCTTCCCTTTCATAATGAAGACACTAAATTTTTATGGCCAGGGTATCCCAGATTTCATTAGCCAACATGATATTTTTTAAAAATATTTATTTATTTATTTTGGCTCTGCCGGGTCTTGGTTGCGGCACGCGGGATCTTTAGTTGCGGCATGCAGGATCTTTTAGTTGCAGCATGCAGACTCTTAGCTGCGGCATGCATGCGGGGTCTAGTCCCCTGACCAGGGATCGAACCCGGGCCCCCTGCATTGCGAGCACGGAGTCTTACCCACTGGACCACCAGGGAAGTCCCCAGCCAACATGGTATTAATAAATTAGGTCACATTTACATTTTTGGGCCCATATTGCAATGATTCTGAATCTACGTGGCTGACCATGATCTTCCACATCCTGATCTGCTCAGCACTATTAGAAACTTGAACTACAACTCAGAGCTTTACCCAAATTTATCCCATGTTCAGGAATTCTGGGGAAATATTTCTATTGGTCCTGCTTGGATCAGGGACCCATCTGGGTAGAGCATCAGAAGGAGCATTTCCTAGGGGAAGGGAGAGTGTTTATTTCCCAGAAGAAGGGGTTGAGGGTTGTACTGGTAAGAGCAATAGACATCTAGAATAGAAGGTGTATAATAAATTTGTCTGTAACAGGGGCTCTATAAGCAGACTATCTGGGTCAAATATCTGTCCTTTGTTAGTTGTGTGACCCAGGCAAGGTATTTAACCTCTCTAAGCCCAAGTTTATTTGCCAATAAAATGAGGGCCTTAATTATACCCATCTCATAAATTGTTGTGAGTATTAAGATAATTCATGAGAAAGAGTTCACACAGTGCCTAGTATATAATAAGTTCTCAAAAACATTAGTCATTATTACTACCAATATATTACTGCTATCATTATTACCGTCCATCCCTTGGCTGTCCAGCACAACTTTCTGTCTCTCTGTTGTTCCCATACACCATTACAAAAACGTCCATTATACAGCTATCACATGTGTATCTATAAATTAATTTACCCCCTCTCTAATAAGAGACACCCTGAAAGAAACATCTAGCTGCTATACCCAATTCTGAGTGCTGAAACTCTGAATGATGTTTGTTGCTCTTGATCAGATCTGGATGTGGCTCTTCATGATTCTGTAACCTATGCTACATGACACGCTGAATCTCACCATACCAATACACCTGATATGCAAAGTGAAGCAAAATCAAATCAAGATAACTATAATAAACTTCTGTTTAGAAACTTGGAAAGGGTAAGAAGTGCACGCTGTATATTGGTCTCTAGCATGTACTGTACAATGCTAGACAGATATAGTAAGACAAATGATTAGCATCATTTCACTGGCTGATGGAACTCACTGGAGTGAGTTCTTGGACAGCCAGTTCAGCTGCCCTGAGTTCTGATGAATAGCATAATTTTCCTTGCCCATTGTCCCCAGGGCTACCTGTGAGAGGAAAGTTGGGCAAAAGTCCCCTGTTCATAGCCGTTATGCCATAAATGTCCGCTTCCTATTGGAATGGGTATGGGGGCTTAGGATTTGCCTTAAAATTAAGCAAACACAGATCACTTGTTACCAGATGGGAGATTTTCCGGCTAATCCCTTAAAATCTCTCATCTTTTTTCCTGCAGATTTCATTTGTAAGGACTCTATTAGCTATTAACAGATGCCAGAAATCTTGATACATTCTCATTATTGAATTTAAACCCCAGCTTCTGGCTTCTGTCTCTTAATATTGGTTCTGGGGGCTCCACAAATTCCACTAAGCCTTAGTGTAACTGTCATCCATCTAAACCTTGGCCTTCACCTCAGAGCTGTAGTAAGAAAATAGTCTGAGTAGTGAGCTTAGGCTAACTGGCCATGGAATGGAGCCCCTATTTGGGCTGTATGCAAATCAAAAGGGGGAGGGAGACTATTTCTTGTCAAGCAGGGAATGCATAGAGAGAAGTGCTTCGGATGAACCTGGAGGCTTCCCTGATTTTCCAGGCTCCTCCAATAGCCCATAATTTCCTATTCCATGTGACATGATATACAGAATCATTTTTTATAAATCAGCAAGTTGCATGAGTATCTGATCATGTGTGATCTGAAATTTCTTGATATGAGAAGAAAGGAATTCCCTGAAAGTTTTTTCTGGAGGTTGTTTCTCTCATCTAAGTAGAGAAGTAGCCAGCATGCTCCAGTATTTTCTACTAAATCCACTAAAGTTCAGTGAGCACATGGTCCAAGTCCCATGAGATAAGCTAACTTCTTACCCAACACATAGCCTAACTACCTTCCCAGTAGGGAAAAGAAGAATCCTCATTTGCCCTCACTCCCCAGTGTGCTCTATCAGTTAGGAATGCTCTCACTACCAGTAGCAAAAATCCAACTCACCATGGGATTTATTCATCTCACATTATAAGATGGACTGGGATAAACAGGTACAGGGCTTCAGTGTTGACTTCAAGCACCCAGAATCTTCTACCTTTCTGACCTATGATCCTTGGTATGTTCATTTATCACATTGTAGTGGGTTGAATGGTGTACACCCAAAAGATATATCCACATCCTAAACTCCAGAACCTATGAATGTGACCTTTTTTTGGAAAAAGAGTCTTTGCAGATGTAATTAAGTTCAGGGTCTTGTAATGAGACCATCCTAGATTTCCAAGGGTTGGCCTAAGTCCAATGACAAGTGTCCTTATAAGAGACAGAAGAAAAGGCATAGGTACACAGAGGAAGGCCGTGTGAAGATGGAGAGCTAGTGGAATTACGTAGCCATGAGCCAAGGAACTCCTAGAACCACCAGAAGCTGGAGGAGGCAAGAAAGGAGTCTTCCTTAAAGCCTTCCGAAGAAGTACAGCCTTGTCAACGCCTTGATTTTGGATTTCTGGCCTCCAGAAATCTGAGAGAATAAGTTTCTGTTGTTTTAAGCCACCATATTTGCTATCAAATGCTGCTCTCTCTCCAAGCATCGTGCCAGAGTTTCTCCTAGCCAATTCTGTCCCCTTCATCAGGAAAACAAAAGATCTTCCAGAAATCTCAACAGCAAAATGCACTAGGCAGAATTTGGCCCCCATCACCTTTGTCCTCTGATGTTACTCCATAATTATGTTACATGGCAAGAGAGACTTTGCAGATGTAATTAAGGTTGTTAATCAATTGACCTTAAAATGCCCATTTTTTGATTGGGTTGGGTTTTTGTTTTGGCTGCTTTGAGTCTTCGTTGCTGCGTGCAGGCTTTCTCTAGTTGCGGTGCGCAGGCTTTCTCTGTTTGCGGCAAGCAGGGTTACTCTTCGTTGCGGTGCACGGGCTTCTCATTGCGGTGGCTTCTCTTGTTGCAGAGCAAGGGTTCTAGGCGGGCAGGCTTCAGTAGTTGTGGCACACGGGCTCAGTAGTTGTGGCTCACGGGCTCTAGAGTGCAGGCTCAGTAGTTGTGGCGCATGGGCTTAGTTGCTCCACGGCATGTGGGATCTTCCTGGACCAGGGCTTGAACCCGTGTCCCCTGCATTGGCAGGCAGATTCTTAACCACTGCGCCACCAGGGAAGTCCCTGTTTTTTGTTTGTTTTTTGATATATATATTATTATATATATAATATATATATATATAATATATATATATTGAGCTATATGAGCTGTTTGTATGTTTTGGATATTAATCCCTTGTTGAAAAGATATATTATATATATTATAATATATATAATATATATATTATATATTATTATATATATTATATATATAATATATATATATTATATATAATATATAATAATATATAATATATATATATTGAGCTATATGAGCTGTTTGTATGTTTTGGATATTAATCCCTTGTTGAAAAGATATATGCACCCCAGTGTGCATAGCCGCACTATTTACAATAGACAAGACATGGAAGCAACCTAAATGTCCATCAACAGATAAAGAAGATGTGGTGTGTGTGTGTGTGTGTGTGTGTGTATATATATATACATGCACAAATAATGCCATTTGCAGCAACATGGATGGACCTAGAAATTATCATACTAAGTGAAGCAAGTCAGACAGAGAAAGACAAATATCATATGACATCACTTATATGTGAAATCAATAAAAAAACATACAAACAAACTTATTTACAAAACAGAAATAGACATACAGACATAGAAAACAAAGTTATGGTTACCAAAGGGGAAGGAGTGGGGAGTATAAATTAGGAGTTTGGGACTAACAGATACACACCACTATATATAAAATAGATAAACAACAAGGACCTACAGTATAGCACAGGGAACTATATTCAATATCTTATAATAACCTATAATGGAAAAGAATCTGAAAAAGAATAAATAAATATATAAGTATATATGTGTATATATATATCTGAATCACTTTGCTATACACCTGAAACTATCACAACATTATAAATAAGCTATACTTCAATAAAACAACAAAAACAAACAAAAAACTCCAAAATAGTAAGCCTGGAAGAGCACGCAAGTCCCAGATGAGCACTGCAGCCCCAGTGATTTTAGCCTTTTTTAAAAAAAATTAATTAATTTATTTTTGGCTGAGTTGGGTTTTCGTTGCTGCATGCGGGCTTTCTCTAGCTGCGGCGAGCAGGGGCTACTCTTCGTTGTAGTGCGTGGGCTTCTCGTTGCGGTGGCTTCTCTTGTTGCAGAGCACAGGATCTAGGCACGCAGGCTTCAGTAGTTGTGGCTTGTGGGATCTAGAGCGCAGGCTCGGTACTTGTGGCGCACGGGCTTAGTTGCTCCACGGCATGTGGGATCTTCCTGGACCAGGGCTTGAACCCATGTACCCTGCATTGGCAGGCGGATTCTTAACCACTGTGCCACCAGGGAAGCCCCTGTTTTTTGTCTGTTTGTTTGTCTTTTGATATTGAGCTATATGAGCTGTTTGTATACTTTGGATATTAATCACTTGTTGAAAAGATATATGCACCCCAGTATGCATAGCAGCACTATTTACAATAGACAAGACATGGAAGCAACCTAAATGTCCATTGACAGATAAAGGAGATGTGTGTGTGTGTGTGTATATATATATATATATACACACACATATATATACATGCGCAAATAATGCCATTTGCAGCAACATGGATGGACCTAGAGATTATCATACTAAGTGAAGCAAGTCAGACAGAGAAAGACAAATATCATATGACATCACTTATATGTGGAATCAATAAAAAAATATACAAACGAACTTATTTACAAAACAGAAATAGACATACAGACATAGAAAACAAAGTCATGGTTACCAAAGGGGAAGGAGCGGGGAGGATAAATTGGGAGTTTGGGATTAACAGATATACACCACTATATATAAAATAGATAAACAACAAGGACCTACAGTATAGCACAGGGAACTATATTCAATATCTTATAATAACCTATAATGGAAAAGAATCTGAAAAAGAATAAATATATATATGTATATATGTGTATATACATATATATATATATCTGAATCACTTTGCTGTACACCTGAAACTATCACAACATTGTAAATAAGCTATACTTCAATACTTCAATAAAACAACAAAAACAAACAAAAAACTCCAAAATAGTAAGCCTGGAAGAGCACGCAAGTCCAAGATGAGCACTGCAGCCCCAGTGATTTTAGTCTTTTTTTAAAAAATTAATTTATTTATTTATTTTTGGCTGAGTTGGGTTTTTGTTGCTGCACGCGGGCTTTCTCTAGTTGCGGCGAGCGGGGGGCTACTCTTCGTTGTAGTGCGCGGGCTTCTCGTTGTGGTGGCTTCTCTTGTTGCAGAGCACAGGATCTAGGCGCGTGGGCTTCAGAAGTTGTGGCTTGTGGGCTCTAGAGCGCAGGCTCAGTACTTGTGGCGCACGGGCTTAGATGCTCCACGGCATGTGGGATCTTCCTGGACCAGGGCTTGAACCCATGTCCCCTGCATTGGCAGGCGGATTCTTAACCACTGCGCCACCAGGGAAGCCCGATTCTAGCCTTGATTTTAGCCCAGTGTAACTCTGAGCAGAGTGCCTGATCAGGCTTCTAAGCTACTGAAGTGAGAGATAATAAATGGGGTGTTGTTTTTAGCTAAGTTTGCGGTAACTTGTTAAGCAATAGGAAACGAACATACCAAATTGTGGACCTGGCAACCTCCACTTGCCCACTTCTTGAACACTTAATATTTTAAAAAATCCTCAAAATTCTTAAATTTCTTGACAATTAAAAAAATAAGTATTTATGTTTTCCAGATCCTGCAGTAGAGGAGGCAAAGGAGAAGGGGGCTGCAGACGGCTGCTGGTCAGCTAACCACTTCGTGCACAGCACTGTCCATGACGTGGCTATTGCCACAGTTTATGGCCTTTCTCCTACAAGTTGTTACTTCCAGGCACTGGCCTCTATGCTAGTGATGACTCTTGTAGTTGTTAGTGACAGACTTTGCTTAGGCAAAAAGGGAAATGCACTGACTCTTCTAACCAACCTACAGAAAAGCAGAAATGGAGCTGATTTCAGGGGTGACTAGAACCCCTCCCTGGAATTTTAGAGTAGCAATAATGAGAGCTACCCTTTATTGAGTGCTTGGTAGGTGCCAGCAGAGTGCTTTCTATGCATTGTTCCATGTCATCTTCACAGTAACCCTATGAGGTACTCACTACTATCAACCCCATTTTGCAGATGACGGAATTGCGTCATAGAGAGCTTAAGTGACTTTCCTAAGGTGCCTTCTCGCAGAACTTCCTTCATGAGCTGGAGCCCTTGGGTGAATGGCGCTCCCCAGGAGCCTGAGTCCCTCCCTGAGAAGAGCTCCTCTTCATCTTTCTGCCACAGGGAAGGGCTTCAGGAGAAATCAAGGAGAAGAGTCTAAAGAGGAGGACGCGGAAGACAAAGGTGATGAGAGTGATGAGTGTTATAAGACAAAAGAGCAGACGGCAGAAGAAAGGGGAATCGAGGAGAAGAACAAGGAAGAGGAAGGGCAGCAGGAGCGAGAGGAGACAGAACAGGAGGAGGGGGCGGGGACTGCGACTCAGTCCCCGTCCCCTCCCGAACTCCGCGTCTTCTCGGGTGCTGACCCAGAGCTGGGGCCTCAGCTCCAGGAGGCAGCTGCCGGTGGTGAGAACTCGTCCCCTCCACCCGCGTGTCTCCTGTGTCCTCCCCCTACTCTGTGGCCCCGCAGGACTCCAACACCCCAGTCTGACCTCAGCTCCCACCTTTACCCTGGTCACTAACTCTGTGGAAGAGCCCTGAGGGAGCCATCCTGTCAGCCGGAGGGGAGCAAGTCGGAGCCAGATTTTGTGCATGGGGGTGCCCAGGTGCTGGCATGGTGGGTAGGGTGTCCTTGCCTCCCCCTCGCAGGCCTGCCGGTGCTACTGACCAACATGGAGCTGGGCCTAGAGTGCCCAGAACTGCAATGGCTACTGCAGCGGCAACAGCTGTGCCCACCCCAGTTGCAGCCTGGCTTCTGTCTCTATCTGAGCACGACCCTTCCCCTCAGTTCTTTGGAAGAAGGTGAGGCCCAGTGGGTAAGTTGCCAGAACAGCTTTGTGGGAACACCAGGGCCTGAGCTTCACTCAGTCAGTCTGGGCCAGAGCGGGCTCAGGACCGTAGCAGGGAGCCATGCTCCCTGTGCCTCTCACCCCTGGCTCTGCCAAGGGGAAGAGGTTAAGCGTCTCCCATGTGATTCCAAGTGCTAGGCTGTGAATTGCTGAAAGGGCTGAATGTGCTGGACCTGGGCATGAACATGGAAATCCTAGAAGAACAGCTGCTGCGTGAAATCTTGTGCACAGAGCGTCCTGAGCTTGAGAGCCACTGGCAGGACCTGAGGATCAGATTCCTGGACGCCTGGGAAGCTGTGCAGGCTGCTGAGGTACTTGGGGGGTCCAGTCTGCGGGTTGGGATGAGCTTTGCAGGGGCCCAGGTACGGGGTTGGAGGTGAGTGCTGCTGATTGGGAGCTACGTGGGAAAGCGCCGGATCCATGCAACAGGCGACTGTTTGCAGGAGCGGCTGCTGACGACGCTGCTGCTCCAGAACCCAGGGCATCAGAAACCAGCCAAGTTCCTGCGAGACATGGTGAGGGCCCAGGCAGAGCTGTGTCGGCTGCGTGCCCATTTCGAGGAGTTAGAAGAGCTGAGGATGCAGGAGGTGGCATTGTGGGCACCCTATCGGCATGTGGTCTGGCACGGAATGGCCATTATAAAGGCTCTTAGCTCACTGCAGAACCTGCTACCGCTTTTCCGTATGAGTCCAGAGAACTGTCTGGCAGCCACCAAGCGGGCTCTGAACAGCATGAAAGGTGAGATTCATCAACAGGAAGAACTACCCTGCCATCTGCTGCAGTTAAAAAGACAGCTGACCCTCCAGCTACTGGGCAGTACTGTTGCTACACTGGGCCTGACCCAAGTACCCTTGGTGGGTGCCTTGGGTGCTCTGGCTCTGCTGCAAGTGGCAAGGAAGGCACCAGAGCTGGAGAGGCTGGCCCTCTGGCCTGGACTGGCAGCCTCTCCCAGCACAGGCTACAGAAAACCAGTCCCAGGTGTGGCTCGACCGGCCTGGCTAGGGCTGAGAGCCTGGCACGAATGTGAGATGTTAGAGGTACTGCCCCCATATGCTGGGCTGTGTGCATCCCTGGCAGGCCACTCCAATGTTTGGCAGGCTTACTTGTCACTGTCATCCACAGTGCTAGGTCCTGCACCGGGGCCTGGGACTGACCCATTCAGCCTCCTCCAGAAGCTGATCCTGTGGCGTGTGCTGCGACCCGAGTGCCTGGCCAGTGCCCTGGCAACCTTCACCACCAGCCTCCTGGGCCGGCCCCTGGATGAAAACCTGTGTGCTCCCACCATACCCTTTGAACACAGTCAGGCTACTCAGCCCATGCTGATTTTGTTGCCACCACCTGGTCACCCCACCGCCACTGTGCATCCCCTGACCGTCATCCAGAAACTGGCTGCCAAACATGAGCAGGTTTGAGCCTAGCCTCTTGGCCACAGAGCCACCGGGCTCTTAGGGCTGGGATGGGGTGTGGGTCTCCCCTCCCAGCATTCTCATGGATCCTTCTGGATTACTCAGGGACTTTTCAGGTCATCTACGGCATTACTCTGGGTCCCTTGGGTCACCCTGGGATCCCTTTGAGTTACTCTGCCATTTTGCTGTTGGTCCTCAGGGGCAGAAGCACCTGAAGGTGATAGCTCTGGGCTCTGAAGCCTGGGACCCGGTCTCGGTTGTGGTCAGCATTCTCCGCAAGGCTATGCACAGCGGGCACTGGCTGGTGCTGGAGAACTGTCATCTGATGCCTCACTGGCCAAAAGAGCTGCTACAGCCCTTGCTGGGGCTGTTGGCCAGAGCCAAGGGTGGGTTTGCTGCCTAGAGATGGCTTCTAGGACCCTATCCTACACTTGGGCCTGAGCTTGAACTCAGATCTCATGGCTGATCCCCTAATCCCCTTTGTATCTGACTCCTAACCCCCTAGCCTTAAGTCTGATCTCTAGGCTTATGTCTGACCCTTTACCCAGCGATTGATCTCAGCCCCATGTCTGACCCCTAGTGGTCTCGGACCTGGAGTTAGAACTGCTTTATGCTCAACAAGCAAGAGAGAATGTGGCCACTGTCCACAGAGATTTCCGTCTTTGGCTTATTGTATCTGCAGAGGCTATTACTTCCTTACCAGGTGAGGAGCTTCCCCCCTTAGGCTCTCAGATTGGAGTGGGGAGGTAACTGTATTGTGCTGACTCAGCACTTTCCTTCCTCCCCAGCCGTGCTGACTCAGCACTCCATGCCTATTTTCTGGGACCAGTCCCTGGAACTGGGCCATGTCTTGGTCGACAGTGTGGAGCTAGTCCAGCAAGGACTCCGTGTGCAACCCCCAACCAGGGTGCTGCCTCTGCTCCTCCTACATGGCCTCCTGCTACACCGGCAGCTCTACGGAATGAAGCTGCAGGCTCACAGGGGGTGCTGGTGAGGGACCCCACCCATCCTACTCTGTCAGCCACTCAGCAAACACTGAATATTTTTCACATGCTGGGATTCATCTCTGGGGAGCTCCAAAATGTGAGGGCAGGGGGAAGTCAAGGAAGGCTTCTCCAAGGACTTAGGGATCTCACTTTGAACTGAGTCCTGACAGCAGAGGCAGATGAGGTGGAGATGAGGCCTTTCTGAGCAGAAGGAACTAAGCTTAGCAGGAGAGAGGACTTCAGTGTGGCTGACGTGGACATGCTGGGGGTTGAGTGGGGAGAGGTGAGGCTTGTGGTAAAGGGCCTTTAAGACCATCACAAGGGACCTGATTGGATCCTGAGGACAGTGGGAAGCCACTGAACAGTTTTAAGTAGAAGACACATGATCCCATCTGTCTGTTGGAAAGATCACTCTGGCTGCAGCCTGGAGAATGGACCAGATGGGGCAGGGCTGGAGGCAAGCATAATAGTTTTGGGAAGCTCTGGCAGTCTTGAGGAACGAGATCATGGTATGGGAGGTAGGGACTAGGGTAGTCACAGTGGGGAGAGAGTAAATATCGGGTGAGGAAGAGGGAAGAGTCAAGGATGGCTCTCAGATTTCTGCCTTGGACAACTGGGTGGGTGATGTGGGAGGAAATGATGATTTCAGTTGAAAGGAAGTCGTATTTGTGGTGCCAAGTGGCGATGACTAGTGAGCCCTCATGGGTCTGGAGCTCAGGAGAGAGGTTTGGGCTGGAGAGAAAGATGTGAAAGTCCTCAGCATATAGATGGTTTTGAAACCCTACTTCCTGCTCTCCACCCCCAGGAGTCAAGTGACGCTGACCCGGGTCCTGCAGCTCCAAGACCAGCTGTGGGCCAGCCTGAGCAATCCCAGTGCTGCCATGCAGGAGCTGGCTGGTGAGACTCCTCCTGTCCCCCATGCAGTCACCAGCCCCCAGGAGAGCCCAGAAAGGGGTAGGGAGGGGAGCACTGAGATGGGGACACAATCTACGACTTTGGTTTGGGAGGTGGTGGAAACTGGAGGGGCTGTAACTGAGGGGCTCTGACCTCATCCTCAGCTTCAGTTTTCTATGGGGGTCCCGTGGGAGACGAGAAGGACAGGGAGGTCCTGACTAGCCTCACGCAAGCCTGCCTGAGCTCCAGCAGCGGGAACCAGGCCCAACCACACACACCCCAGTGTCTGCTGGCCACTCTGATGCCCAGCCCAGGTAAGCTCCAGTCAGGTATCTGCGTTGAGGTGGGGAACAGCGCAGTAACACCACCTTGCTCAAGGGAATATAACAGAGGTACCAATAAAGGTGTAGAAGGGGGCAATATTCACAGTTATGGGATGATGATGGCTTAAAGTGTCAGAGAAAGGCCTACTCCCTTGGGTCTGGGGTGGGAAGAGACGGTCTTCTCTCTCACCCCTCACTCACCTCCACCCCCAAGAACTAGGGGAGCTGGATGCTATGGAAGAGTGCAAGGCCCAGATGCACCTACTGCCCACACCACCTGAACCCCGGATCTGCGGACTGAGTGCTGGCCCCCAGACCTGGCTGCTGCGACGCCAGAGTCGCGCTGTCCTGAGCGCGCTGCAGCGGTGTTCGCCCACTTGGGTTCCGGCGGCCCGCGGAGGCTCCCGGCGCGCCGAAAGGCGGCTGCGGCAACGCCTGGTGCAAGCCAAGCGGAGGCTGGAGTCATTGCAGGCCCTGCTGACCGAGACCACTCGCCAAGCTGAGTCCTGCGCGGGGTGGGGGGAGCTGGGGCTGAGTGCGCCGCGGCCTCTGGAGGGCTTCCTCAAGACTGAGGTGCTGGAACTGAGCCAGCTGGTGGGCGCGCTGCAACGGGACGTTGATTGCCTGTTGCAGCAGCTGAAGGGCGCGCCCCCGTGTGCCTCCCGGCGCTGTGCCGCGGTGGCTCACGCTCTCTGGACTGGCCGCCTACCCTCGCCTTGGCGACCCCACGCCCCTGCTGGGCCTCAGCCACCCTGGCACTGGCTGCGACAGCTGTCGCGCCGTGGGCAGCTGTTGGTTCGCTACCTGGGTGTGGGAACCCAAGTACCAGAGCGCATCTTTCACCTGTCAGCCTTTTGCCACCCGCGCCGCCTGCTGCTGTCACTGCGTTGGGAGGCTGCCTTTGCTGGGGTTGACCTGACGAATTTCCCTGGTTGCCAAGGCTCTAGCTCCAGTCAGCTCCCCCATAAACGTCAGGAGCTAAACAGCTCTCTGCACCTCCAGGTATCCTCGTGCTGCCCCTTCGTTTCCAATTCCGCCCCTTGAAGTCCCTGATTACACCTCTTCGTTACCGCACCTTGCCTCTTCTTGGTTTTACTCCCTCCAGCCCCATCTGCTTCTCTGATCCCGCTCCACCACGACCCCTCAGCTTCTTAGCCTTGCCTGACCAGTTTCTGGCACCCCCAGGTGGTGAACGGCCCAAACCCCAGGGTTCCAGAGGTGGGGCTGCTGCTGATTGGGCTACAGCTCTGGAACGCCGAGTGGGACCCGCTCACAGGGGCCTTGCAGGACAGTTCTTCCTGTCAGCCCAGCCCTCTGCCTCCGGTCAGAGTCAGCGGCCAGGCCCCGGGGGCCAATGACGTGCCACCCCCAGCCGGCCTGGCCGTGTATTCCTGTCCTGTGTACTTGGAAGGACCCCTCGGCACCACTAGGCTGCACAGCAGGAAGATCCTGATGCACCTGCCCCTGCCCACGAAGCTCAGCCCCGCCACCTGTGCCCAACGGAGAGTCCATGTGTGCAGCCCACCGTTGCCCTGAGCCCTCAGCCAAAATAAAGTTGGAGTGCTTTGATGAAAGATTTCTGAGACTTAATAAGGAATGCAGGTGTGTGCCCACTGATAATGTGACACACTGAGGGGAAAGCACTGTGTACACAACTGAGAGAGAGGTGGTCTGTTCACACTGAAGGTAGAAGAGGGCGTGTGCCTGGCGATGGGGAGAGGGGAGTGTGGGTACACTGTGGGGGAGATGGGCCTGGGGTTAGTCACGTATCCAAGGGGCTAGGCAGATCTCAGGATGGCTAACACACAGGACTTGGAATCCCTACCCAGCTCTCGACTGTGCTAAACCCACAAGCGATATTTTTAAAGGGAGAACATTAGAACTCAAGATAATTTCTTCAGGCACGTAGCAGTATTATTGGGAATGCCCCAATCCTGCCCTACTAGTCATCCCCTCCCCCAGAATGGATCCTGAGTGAGTCATACACACACACACACACAAAAGCAAAATAAGACACAAGGTCATATGTTCATTCAACGATTGGTTATGAGCACTCCTCTGAACGAGGTGCTCTGCCAGGCACTGATGAGGCTGTTCTAATGCCGGGAGACAGAAAATAAAAGGCCAACATACAAATGAGTTAAATTTGATGACTTTTAAGTGCTATAAAAAAAACCAAAGCAGGCTGATGTGTTAGAGAGTGACTAAAAGGGAGCAGTTAATCTAGTTTGGGTGGTCAGGGAAGCCTTGCTGAATATTTGAAAGAGAGCTATTTGAAGATCTAGGAGGGTTTCAGGTAGAGCCCTCAGTAGGTGCAAAGGTGCTGAGGCAGGAACAACCTTGGGGTGTTCAAGGAACAGAACATATAGCTGGAGTACTGTGAGTGAGGGTCAGAGTAAGCCAAAAGGATGGAAAGGTATAGAAAGGGGCAGATCACGTAGAGCCTTTTCATGATAATGAGCTTGTATTTTTTAAAAGAAGGAATCTATCAGAGAGTATTAGTTGGGAAATGAGCTTTTTCAAAGATCACTCTGGCTGTTCTATGGTGGGTGGATGGATGGAAGGAAATCCAGAGTAACAAGGAGGAAGATTTGTTTGGAGGCTATTGAAGTAATTCAAGTGAGAGATGATGGAGTTTGGACTAAGGTCATTAACAGTGGAGATGGAGAAATTAATGGATTTAGGAAATATTCTGGAGGCAAAGCCAGCAGAACTTGCTGATGGATTGAATGTGAAGAGTGAGGGAAAAGGGCAAATCTACCATAGGATGACTGAGCAACTGGGTGGATCATGGTGTCACTAACTGAGATGAGAAATCTGAGAGACAGGTTGGAGGTAGGGAATCAGAGGAGTTCTGCTTTGATACGTTCAGTTATTATTAGTTGCGTGATTGCTTGCTACCCCAGGGCAAACCTCTCTGACAAAAGCTGGGTTAGAGTATAGCAGACAACACCAGCTAAAAGCCAACAAGAGCTCCTCTCCTTGCCCCCAAGCACCAAAACTTACTAGGTACAACTTACTCCCCTTGCTGTATGATTCGGTACAAGCTACATGGTGGAAGGAAATGCAAACAGAGGTGTATACTGAGCATCAGTGCACACCCTCTTCACAGTCATCCCACTTGCTGGTGACTGCGGTGCAACTGATTTCCTTTAACGAAAGGCTAAGCAAAGAGGCAAAAGCTTTCTCCTTCCTCAGCAACTCTTCCCTTTTCCTTTCCACACTCAACCAGGGGCATGCCTACTCCTTCAGGAGAGGAGATTAGCAGAGTACTAAAGAAGTCCTTCTGGATAAATGAACACTCTGTCCATATTTACCATCAGTACTATTTTCCCCAGTGGGAACAGGGAACAATAGTAATATACGAGTAAAACCATCTGAAATTGGTTAGCACAGAATAGTTTCTACAAATCCACATCCTTCTCGAGACCAAAATTTATTCTTTTTTGTAACCTAGCATTTCTTTTATTTTTTTAAATTTCAGCTTTATTGATGCATAATTGACTGAAATTCATTCTTGAATTATGCCCAGCAAATTATTAAACTTAGTCAATCAGAGATTATAAAATAAGTACCAAGTGACAGCATAGCTCAAATACAATGACTGCATGTAAAAATGTTCCAGATTTGACAGTTTCACTGTTGAAATTGTCTAGCAGGTAAATTAAAATCTCATTAGGGAGAATTCCCTGGCAGTCCAGTGGATAGGACTCAGTGCTTTCACTGCCAGGGCCTGGGTTTGATCCCTGGTCGGCAAACTAAGATTCTTCATGCTGCTAGGTGTGGCCCAAAAAAATCTCATTAGGGAAGTAAAGTCTCAATGAAAGTCAGGAGGAAGTAAGACACTTGACAAAGGAGAGAAATATGTCCCATCCTGTCTGGACAGATGGGGTGGCAGGGGTTGGGGGGATGGATGAAGGAGTGGAATCAAGGGAGGGAGGAATATGACAAAATCAACCTGATCTGGGACTTTAGCAGTAAACTGAGGTACTGAGGGCAGAGGCTTTTGCCCTTTTCCCTAACTGGGACTTTAGAAGGGAACTGCTCTGCAGCATGGACCTACTGTGGCCCCAAGAGGATAAAGAAGGCAGAGTGACATGGAAAGGAAGAAGTATCCCTTGATCCCTACATGGTGTGGAAACGGAATAGAGACCTGTTAGGCTCGAGGGAATATGAGGCAGAGAATCACTAGGGTCTGCAGCACCAAACAGAGTTGTTGAGAGGAGGCCAAATTGGCAGGGAGGAGCAAAAGGCCCTGACAGCTGAAAAAGACAAGACCACGAATTCATCAGCTTTAGAAGCAAATTCTGGCAGGATGCCCAGGGGTGGAACTGGGCCAACCATACCCAGAGAATTCCAGCTTGTGCACACCCAAGAACCAGTATTAGGCCAGGGACCCCTTCCTTCTGAACATCAAAATGCCACACAAGCCCTCCTCTCTACCCCTAGATGCCACTTTGGAGAGGAGCAAAGGTAGAATGCTCAGAATTTGAAATTCTGAGTCTGTATTTCAAAGAGAATAAATGAAACCTAAAGAGAGTGAAACAAATTTATTTCTAGCCTCTTCTACTATCCAGCGGAGTGGAGAATGGGAGTGAGACTTGTGAGGAAAATCAGACCAGTAATTGAGAAAGGAGCTAAATTTTATTTGCATATCCAAATTTGTGAGGAAATCTGTGATCCTGCTCTGTACACTATATGCACTAATAAATCCAAAAACCAAAAATTTCATTCACTAGTGCTCTGCAGCTCACCTGAAACTCATATTTTTTCAGCTTTTCAGTCTAATTTGAAATCCTCATTCAGAAATAGGATATATAGGAGAAATGTCTGAAATAGAAAAAAAAAAAAGTGCCAGTTCACCCACTAATGCCTAAGAAGCCCTGGTAACTATAATAGTAGCTATAATAGGTACTATTATTATTCCGTGCTACAGATCAGGAAACTGAGATACAAATTCAGTCAGTTATTCAAGGTCATAAAGTCAGAGCCAGTTTGTTTGTTTTTTACCTTTATTGTCTATATTTCTTTCTCTAAAAAAATTTAGTCAGTAGTTATTACAACAAAATCATACCTGGGTCTTATTTTAGGCAAAGTGTACTCTTACTCAGGTTTCAAGTTCTTACTCTGCTTGACATACTTTTCTCACTTTGTGAGAGAAAATTGGACCATTTTAGACCATATGACTATGAGCCTGTGCTTGAGAGCCATGCAAGGAATGGCATTTTGAATAAGAGTACTTTTAAAAACTTCAGGATGACAAATCCTCTTGGATGGGACCTAAGACAGCACTACTTTATACTGAATTTTTTTCTGCATGAAAGAATATAGTAAACATCCAGCAGTCGTCACTGGCCCTGAGGATCTGAGCCACCGGTTAGAATGGGGATTCAAGTATGCCCCACTGAATATGGCTTTCTCTAGGTGTACGTGAGTTGGGGGAAGGAGGCCCCTCTTTCGGCTTGGATGAACGATTAGCCCATCCCTGGAGAGTATGGGTCTGCTGGAAGACTGGTTGGTGCCAGCACTGAAGGTAGAGACATGGGCCTTTTGAGTGTTTAGTCTTTTTAGACTGAACAGATTAACTCATTTTGGGGAGCAGATCCTACACGCCATATGCCAGGTACTGGAGGAGTCACTTTCAAATCGGTTCTCTCCTTTAATCCTTTTAACAATCCTGCGAGTGTTGTTGATTTTCTGTCTAGTTGTTTTACGGATTGTTGAGAGTCTCCAACTGCAAGTTTGGATTTGTATATTTCTCCTTTCAGTTATATCAGATCTACTTCATGTACTTTGCACACTGTTGTTTGGTGTGTACACATTTAGGATTGCTATGTTTTCTTGCTGCATTGACCCATTTATTATTATATAATGTCCCTTTCTCCCTCTGTCAAAATCTTTTCCTCTGAGGTCTACTTTATCTGATATCAATATAACCACTCCTGGTTCCTTTTAAATAATGTTTGCATGATATATCTTTTTCTTCCTCTTACTTTCTATTTGCCTATATTGCTATATTTAAAGTGAGTTTCTTGTAGACAACATATATTTGGGTCTTTTTTTTTCAAATCACTCTGCCCATCTTTGTTGTTTAATTGGTGTATTCAGTTCATTAACATATAATTATTGATATGCTAGGGAGTAAATCTGCTTTTGTTTGTTTTTCTGTTTACTCTCTCTGATTTTTGTCTGTTTTCTTTTTTCTGCTTTCTATGAGTTAACTGAATATTTTTTAGAACTCCATTTTGAGTTATCTATAGTGTTTTTGAGTTTATATCTTTATATAGCTTTTTAGTAGTTGTTTTATGTATTACATTATATATACATTACTTAACATGGTTTACTGGTGTTGTCATCTTGTTCAAGTGAAGTATTGAAACCTTACTTCCCTTTATCCTTCCCTGTTTATAATGTAATTGTCTTAATACATTTAGAACCACATCAGACAATGTTATAAACTTTGCTTCAACCATCAAACACAAGTCAGAGAACTCAAGAGAAGGAAAGCTAGCTGTATATGCACACATGTTTGTTTACACATATATTTGTGCCCTTTCATCTTTCCTGATGTTCTAAGACTTCTTCTTTTATCATTCCCTTTCTATTTGGAGAACTTCTTTTAGCCATTCTTTTAGGGTAGGTCTGCTGATGACAAATTCTCCTAGTTTCCCTTCATCTGAGAATATCCAAATTTCCCCTTCACTCCTAAAGGATATTTTATTTTCACTGGGTATAAGTTTCTGGGTTAACAGTTCTTTTATTTCAAAATCTGAGAAAAACTGTGCCACTCCCCTATAGCTTCCATGGTTTCTGATAAGAACTCTGCTGTCATTCAATTGTTTTCCCCCTTTAGGTAAGGTGTCATTTTTCTTTAGTTGTTTCAAATTTTTTCTTTTTATTTAGTTTTCATAAGTTTAATTATATATGTTTTAAATGGATTTCTTCATGTTTATTCTGTTTGGGGTTCACTTGCTTCTTGAATCCATATGGATTTCTTACCAAACTTGGGAAGTTTCTGGATATTTTCCATCAAGTGCTTTCTCAGCTACATCCTCCTTCTCATCTTCTTCTGGGACTTCAATGACACAATGTTAGATCTTTTGTTATAATCCCACAGGTCCCATCAATTTTTTCAGTCTATTTTCTCTGTTGTACAAATCAAGTACTTTGTATTATCCTTTTTTTTCCCCCCTTTTAGTTATTTATATTTTTCAGTTCTAGAATTTCCATTTGGTTCTTTCTTGTAGTTTCTATGTTCTGGCAAGGTTCCCCATCTGTATATTCGTTGAGGCCATATTTTCCTTGAATTTCTTATCCATATTTTCATTTTATTATTTAGACACATTAATAACAGCTACTTTGAACTGTGACAACTAAATCCAATATCTGAGCCCACTAGAGTCAGTTTCTATTGAGTGTCTTTTCCCTTGAGTATAAATTACTGTTTATAATTTCATATTTTTATAATTATAATAGGGCTATAATTTCCTATTTATTTGCATGTCTCGTAATTTTGGTTGAAAACTGGATATTGTGAATAATATGTTGTAGAAACACAGAAACTACAAGAAGGAACCAAATGGAAATTTTCATTCTGTTATGTTCTGAAGATTTGTTGTTGGTGTTGTTATGAAGGAATTTTGGGATGGGGGGGGCCTCAAAATGCAAATTTCATATTTCCTATGTTGTGCATACAACAGTTGACATATCTACTTAGTTCTTTCGGCTTCTAGCAGCTGCTTTTTTAGCCTAGCCTCAGAGCATCTCACCTGCATTTACATAGGTTAGTCACTGGCCAAAGACTTGGACAGATTTTGGGGGTTCATCTCCTCTATAGTTCTTTTGCTTCTGGGATTTTCCTTTTAAATTTCCAGCTGCTCTCCACTGCCAAACCCTGTCTTCTGACACTTCAGCTGCCACCCAAGCTGGACATGAATTGAGGAATGTATTCAGGCAAAAAAAGCAGCAAATTTGCACATCTTACTCCAGTGCATTTCTGTCATTTGACGATAGGCTCCACGCTGGATTCTGCCAGCTATTTTTGCTAGGTCCCCTTGAGTCTCCCCTTTGCATGTGTAATTTAGTAGTCATCCAAAGATTTGGGTTGAGTTTGTCCAAATTTTGGTTTCACCCCTTATACCACTCTCTCTTCCAGGATTTCTGCTCTTAAATTTCCAGCATTTTTACCAGCCTTGAACTCTGTCCTCTGCTGTTTTGAGTAAGGCTGTGGTTTTCTGCGTTTGGAACTGGGGGATAGGGTGGGGCTGGAAAATGGGGTGGGGAAGGAAAACCTTCAGACAGAAAGACCACAAAAATCACAATTCTTACCCACTGCAGCTAAAGTCTTTCATGGGTAAATTCTCCTGTGCTTTCTGCCTGCTTTTGTTCACTTTCCAGGGCCTTCAAATATTGGTTTTTGTGTGTATTTTGCTCAGATTTTATAGTTGTTAATTGTGGCATAACTGGCCTGACAAATTAACTTGAAATCTGGAACCAAGACTCATATATACACTGTATACATTTAAGAGAACATTTATAAGAAAATCCTTCCCCCATTTTTTTTTGGTCACAAGGATTTGGATAATCTAAATATCTTTAGAGGAATGGCTATGTTAAATGTTCTAAACAAATACATGTTGGAACACTAAACAGATGTCAGATGCAAGTATGTACTAGATCCCAGGGATACAGTATTAAATAAAACAGATAAGTCCCTGCTCTCTTGGAATTTACATTCTAGTGTGGGGAAATACACAATAACTACATAAACAAATAAATATGTAATTTAAAAGGTGGTGATTAGTCCCCTGAAGAAACACTAAGCATGGTAAGGCAGTAGAAAGTATTGGCTTAAAAAAAAAAGTTAAAAAAAAAAAGTATTGGCTAGAGAGAGAGATTATCTGATAGACTGACATTTGAACAGAGACCCAAATATAGTGTGGAAGTAGGCCATAAAGATAACTGTGAAAATATATTCCAGGTAGATTTAATAGTACAATGGCCCTGAGGCAGGGGCATGCCTAGAATATTCAATAAATAGCAAAGTGGACAGTATGGCTGAAAAGGTGTGCATGAAGGGGGCGAGTGTTAGAGAGATAATTGGAATCCAGATAATACAAGGGGCTTTTCGGTTATAGTAAAGAACTGTGGACTATATTATGAATGAGATGGGAAGCCATTAGAGCATTTGAAAAAGAGGTTAAAGTGAGTTATAGGTACATATAGCAACACGAAGAGAACAAAAAGCACTGTGTTGAGTGGGAAAAGGAAGATTTATAGGAAGATATCACTTATGTTCACTCATGAGTACAGATTAAAAAGTCCTATACAAAGTATTAAACTGATTTCATCAATATATAAAAAAGATATAATCAACTAAGCTGATTTTATTCCAAAAACTCAAGGTTGATTTCACATATGGAAATAAATCTTTTACTTGCTACACTGACAGAATTTTTAAAAACATATGATCATCTCAATTCAGAAGCAGCATTTGACAAAATTCAAAATCCAATTCATGGGGGCTTCCCTGGTGGTGCAGTGGTTGAGAATCTGCCTGCCAATGCAGGGGACACGGGTTCGAGCCCTGGTCTGGGAAGATCCCACATGCCGCGGAGCAACTAGGCCCGTGAGCCACAATTACTGAGCCTGCGCGTCTGGAGCCTGTGCTCCGCAACAAGAGAGGCCACGATAGTGAGAGGCCTGCGCACCGCGATGAAGAGGGGCCCCGCTTGCCGCAACTAGAGAAAGCCCTCGCACAGAAACGAAGAGCCAACACAGCCAAAAATAAATAAATAAATAAATAAATAAATAAATAAAATCCAATTCATGATACAAGTAATAGCAAGTAGAGCACATTACTGATCTGACAACCATTAATCAGAATCTCACTTCAAATATCACGCTCAGTGACGAAATACTGAAAGCTTTTCCTTCAAGTCTGATAATGATTCACACTTCCACCAACATCACTTTTCTTGAACACAGTGATGGATCTCCTGGCCAGTGGAGTATAGCATGGATAAGAATAAATGAATTAGAAAGGATAAAATAAACTGATACAATGTTCAGAGATGATATGAGTATAATATATGTAGAAAATAAAAGAATACAGATAAATTATTACAGTTAGTAAGTGAGGTTATTTAGCAAGGGTGCTGCTCCATGGTCAACACACAAAAATTGGTGATACTTCTATATACAAGCAAGCAGAAAATGAAATTTCTAAAGATCCCGTTTGCAAGATGTTTAAAAAAGAAACAGTAAATGCCTAGGAATAAATCTAACAAAAGATGTGCAAGAAGAACTTTGCACATAAATCTGTAAACGTTATTGACAGCAATTAATGAAATGGAGCACACAGACCACAGATTTGGAAGCCTCAGTATTACAAATGTATCAAATCGCACCAAACTGATCCAGCATAAGAAAATCCCATCAGGGTGTTCGGGGAACTTGACAATCATGGAAATGCAAAGGTCCAACAACAGTCCTTCTGGAGATGAAAAACGTGTGGGACTTGCTGTACCACATACTAAGACTTATTAGAAAGCTACTGTAGTTAAAACAGTGAGGTACTGCTGTGAAGACAGACGTACAGACCAAGGAATGGATTAGGGTGCCCAGAAACAAACTCGCACTTATATAGAAAAATATGGAAAGGTAGAGAGCAACAGGAAAATTTTTTTTTCAATTGACAGTTTTGTATTAATTGGATATCTAGATGGAAATAAAATTAAACTTGGCTCCTATTCTAACCACACGGAAAAATCAGTTGCACATGGGTTGTAGAACTATGAAAAGCAAAATACTAACACGTCCAGAAGATAATTTAGTAAGATATCTTCATCATTTTGCGGTAGGAATGATTCTTTAAATAGGCACACACAGCATTAACCATGAACAATCGATAGACCAGGCTACATTAAACTTCTGTTCATCAATAAACACCCATTAAGAGAGTGAAAAAGCAAACCACAGAATGGGAGAAGATACATGCGGTACATATAACCAAAAGGGATTATATATGTATGTATATATATATATATATATATCTACAACAATCAACAAAGAAAAGACAATCCATTAGAAAAAATGGGCAAGAGACTTCAACAGGCACTTGATAGAAGAGGATTTTCAAACAGCCAGTAAGACCCATGAAAAGGTCAATCCCATTAGTAATCAGGGAAATGAAAAGTTAAACCAAAGGGCATAACATAACACATATACTGGAACTGGGGGACAATGCCACAAGATAGCAAAGATATGGAATAAAGTGAATTCTCACGTGGATTGTGTGAACACTCATTTCCCTGGTGAAGGGAGTATAAATTGAAAAATTTGTAAACAGCCTGGCATTAACTATTAAAGTTGAGGATATACATACTTTATGACCAGTTTTCTCCTAGTTATATTCCCAAAGGAAGCATGTGCACACGCACAAGAGGCACTTGCAAGATTGTTCACAGCAGCATTGTTTGTAGGAACCACAAACTAATCATTAGGCAGTTCACATTCTGTTTCTCTTCCTTCTGGGTACACGGTAGGCTTGTACGGGAGGTATATATGGCAATGAGACTTGTTTTGGCCAATTAAACGGGGCAAAAAGGACATGTGTTGCTTCCAGGGTGAAGCTTTTGGTGCCAGGGTGTGATCTGTCTTGTTCCCTTTTCTCGCCTAGTGATTATGGACGCATGTATTGCAATGGAGTTTCATTAGCTTGAGTACCTTAGTGACTAGGAACAGAGTCCCTGCCAACCTACAGCAATAATAAAAAATTATCTTTTGTGGGGTTAAGCCATTAATATTTTGGGTTTTTATTTCCTGTAGCATGATCCAGCCCATTCCGATTGATACATAACTCAAATGTACATCAACAGTTGAATCAATCAATAAACTGTGGTTTCTTCACAGAATGGGATATATTTCTACAGAAATAAAAATGAATGAAATTCAGCTGCACTCAACACATGGATGAATCCCATAAATCCAATGTTGAGTGGAAGAAGCCAGACACATGGAAATATATACAATTTAGGTATGGATGCTCAACTGGTAAGACTATAAAGAAAAGCAAGGAAATCAATGTCATGAAAGTGAGGATGGTGGTAACTTTGCGAAGTCAAGAGAAGAAAGTTGGGAGGTGACATAAAAGAGGCTTCTGGGTGTTGACAGCCTTCTGTTTCTTAGTCTAGGTGGCGTGTACACAGGTACTGGCCTTGTGATAAACCATTAGGCTTAACATTTTTGTTTACTTTTCTGTATGGGTGTGTGTTTTGTTTACTTTTCTGATGTGTTCAATTAAAAGGGATTTAAAAAAAAGATTACTAGTCGCTGTAACAACAAACCAAGGGTATAATGGCTCAAAAAGATAGAGATTTATTTTTCACTCATGTGAAATCTAAAACAGATGTTCCTAATTGGTGGGTGGCTCTCCTCTAAGTGATGTTCAAGCTCCTTCCACCTTTTGGCTCCATCATCTTCAATGTGTAGCTTTCAAGGTCATATGCTCAAAGGCCAAAGTGGAAATAACATGTGGGACTGTGCATAGGAAAATTTAAGGACCCAAGTCAGAGAAGTAGCACACCTTAGTTCCACTACCATCCAATTGGCTAGATTCAATCACATGGCCCCACTTAAGAATAAGGGAAGCCGGGAAAGAGTACAGCTAATTTCCCAGGAAGAAGAAAATGGGTGCGAGGAACAGCTGGCAAGTCTCTGCCACAGCATGCATATACCAAAACCACCATCTATTTTGCCAAAGATACACAGGTGTCCAGGGGCACATGACAAACACACTGTGGGGTACAAGAGGGGCAGAAGTATGAATCAGGAACAAAGTAAACAAACAAAATAACAAAGAACAGGAGAGGGACCTTTCTGAGCCAGTCCTAATATAGTGCCATGAACATAGAGGAGGATTAACTCAATTTTCAGCATCAATCTATGTACCAACAACAGTGAGAGAAAAGTCAAGTAGCAATGGTGACAGCAGTGCCATCCTAACCAGACTGACTAAAGTTGACCTTAGATTTTGCAGCTGTTCATCCTCCCGTGGCTCCTGTCTGTTCTCTAAGCCTCACTCCCTGGACTTTCCATTAGTTCTCTGAGTAACTTATTGACACCCTTCCAATAATTTTTCTTCTTAACCATCTTATTAAAGCCAAATTTGTACAGAGCAGATTTATTTTACCTACTGAACTTCCAGAATACGCTGAACTTTCGCCCCTACAGCAGGCACCCTATTTTGTCCCTGGCTTCAGCGGGACGCTGCTGTAGAAACCCAGCACCTACACCTGCCTCCAGCAATCACAGCCAAGCGGCAGGAAGATGACCCTTACCTCCCAAATCTCAAATGAGCGCATCTAGTCGGGGGCACTTATTTTGTACTCAGAACCCTAGCTGCAAGGATTTTAATTTCTCCAGATGGCAAAGAATTTGAGGCAACCAGGCCAATATATAAGTTTACTACGGTGGATGCATATTATGAAGTACTTCACAGCTGACAGAAGCAACAATCTAGATGTATGAGCAGCTACATGGAATATACTGGCTATTTACCTATTTTCTTTTGGCTCCTACACTCTCCATATCTCCCTCTGCAACACACCTCCCTCTCAGCCCCCATGTACACACACTCTGGAGTTGTGTTGTTGCAGCTGTGATTCTGCAAAGTGTATTTCCCAGAATCCACTGGCAGGTGGTTCCATTAGGTTTTGCCAAAGGGATGCCATAGAGGGAAACTGAAAATGAAACACGGGGGGAGAGTCTTCATTCCGGTTTTCCAGTTGCTGTCACAGTATTTCAGCTGCAGACAGTTGTCTCTGGCTACTAGCTTCTTTTGCACTCAGCAGCTTTGCTACACTTCTGAGACACCAGCAGCAGATCAGCTCCCCGCTTGGCAGTCAGAGAACAGTCAGACCTTGCTCCCTCACCCTCAAGGCCATTTCCTTCCTCAGAAGTCCAAGCACCAGGTATGTGGAGGGAGCCTCCCCCACAAAGATCTGAGTACTGACCAGTCAAAAGTGGCCCCTTTTCTGAGCTCCTAGTTTCTGGTAATCATTTCCCGTCTTCCCTTTTGTTTTCCCAGGCCTTAGGACATTATCTGATTTCTCCAGTTCTTAATTTTTAATTACATCAAGCATCTTTTGTCTCAGCCTCTATCACTTGTAGTCAATTCTCTGCATTAAATGCCCTCTAACTGAAACACTTAGTATGGTTTCTATTTTCCTGAGTGGGCCCTGATTGATAACATAGATGGATATTAAAAACACAGTTGAGTGATGGAAAAAAAGAAGACAAGATTTGTTGACAATACTCTATAAATAAAGCACATGCACGAGAACAATTCACATTTTACAAGAATACTTGCACAAGTAAGAAGATGTTAAATAAGGGTGCTAGATATACCTACATAGAATTTACTCTAAGGTAATAAAGGTGATCCAGGGCCCACCAACCTTCCTACTGTACATGAAGTTAGAAATGCAAGCTTCATTGATGGGAATTTTTAGGAATAGAGAGAACTTCTCCCTGAAAGGTAAAGAAGCAGTGCTGTTCCCTCCATCCTAAATCAAGCGAGGAGGGCTCCAACAGAACCACCTATTGTCATTTCATGTTCCCATGAGAGGGAGAGACCTTATATTCATTCAGCACTACATTCTCTAGCAAGACACTTGCTATACTCAGAAACTTATAGACCCAGCTCCATATGGCCACTGGGGTGGAGCCTGGGGCAGAGGCTTCTTGGGAGAAAGTAACCTGAATCACTTGTGAGGGTTTGGAGCGAGAGAGAGAGATATGGAGAGCTCAGAGTCAGGCTAGCTGGGACAGGGCAAGGGGAGGGGAGTCAGCTGCTGGCTGGGCTGCACTTCTGCTGTTTGGCAGGACCAACATGCATGAGTTTCCTGGGAGCTCCCGGAAAGGTAACCACTCTTAAGGTATTTGTTGGGACCTCTCCCAGGAGGGCTGCCCACCAGGGTGAGGGACTTTAGCACGAGGACGCTGTGCATACACGGTCAGTGTCAGGGGCTGAGGAGCCGAGGGGGAGTGTGGGCTGAGTATCATAAGGAGGGAACCAAAACCAGTTAGCACGCAAGTCCCCGTGGCGGGACTCCAAAGAACCCCAATACCTCACACACTGAGCCAACATTTAAATGCCTGTCTTTGTAGAACACCCTGATGAAGCTAAACTAAATCAAAGTTTAGCCTTTTTGCCTCTAATATGCCTTCCCCCATCCCAATCCTAGAAATGGCAGAGGAGGTAAAGAATGAGTGAAAGAAACAGACCATAAAGGTTTCTCCACCCCACTAAGCTGGAGGGAGAACAGCTTTGAATTGGATGAATTGCTGACAGGCCACTGAGATGTGGGAAGGGGCGGGGGAGACAAATATATTTAAAACAGTAATATTTCAGATTGGTCTCAGCCATGTTATAGGGAATAATAGAACATATTTATACCAGAGTACTAACAATGTAGGACCCTTGAAGTAAGGCCAAAAAGATAGGGGCTGTGGCTACCTGTGAGACTCCTGAGAAGGGTAACGGTAAGTAGGGTGTCTCTACTTAATCAAAACACATCATCTTGGGCTTCCCTTGTGGCGCAGTGGTTAAGAATCTGCCTGCCAATGCAGGGGACACGGGTTCGAGCCCTGGTCTGGGAGGATCCCACATGCCGCGGAGCAGCTGGGCCCGTGAGCCACAGTTACTGAGCCTGCGCGTCTGGAGCCTGTGCTCCGCAACGGGAGAGGCCGTGACAGTGAAAGGCCCGCGCACCGCAATGAAGAGTGGCCCCTGCTCACCGCAACTGGAGAAAGCCCTCGCACAGAAACGAAGACCCAACACAGCCAAAAATAAATATAAATAAATAAATAAATTTATTTTAAAGAAAAACACATCATCTTGTGACCATGAGGATCAAGAGAATCACACAGACCTAACTGCTAACATCCTTGAATTCTTGAACCAATGCCAACAACCATCAACCATCAGGTTTCTAGTTTTACAAGAAGAAAAATCTAATTTGTTTAAGATATTCTTTAGGGGGATTTCCTTTTTTTTTTGGTCACAATCAAAATGTAACTGATAAACTGATAAAATCAGTATCTCAACTTCCTCATGTGAGCATTTTTTTCCCCAGTTAGGAGTCCAATTCATAGGACTGGGGGAAGTGTTGACTGGCATCTGGTAAGCTAATTAAATGTCTGAAGCACCCTGAAGGAAACAAAAAGGGTTTTGTGATCAAGATAAGGTGGACAGCATGGCCAGAGAAGATATATTAGCCAGGGCATATCATGCTAAACATTAACGCAACAGAGGTTACTCCTTGTTCAAAGAAATGTGGATATTCTTGGTCAAGCAATTCTCTAAGCAGGGACTTAAATATCCAGATTCCTTCTATGCTCTGACTCCATCTTCAGAACACGTGCTTCAAGGTCACCCTGGAAGGCAGAGGAGGGGGTGGAGAATATGGAGAAGGCTCGTCCAATCTTTAACTGTCTTGGTCTGGTACTGAAACGTCACTTCTACTCACTTTCCACTGGGGAGGACTATGCACACAGCCCCACCCTGATGCAAGGAGCTGGGAAATGTAATTTAACTGTGTGTCTAGGAAAAGGACATTTTGGTGAGCATCTAGCCCGTTTTTTCCACCGAAGAAATGGTGATGCTGGTGTGAAGATCTGGAAGATGACAACGAACTCACCAGGGAAAAGTATCCTGAGAAGATGGAGTGGCAAATGTAACGACCCAGAAGTAGAAATGGCTTGGAACACTTGAGGAATGGAAAGAAAGCCTGTGTGGCTGCAGTTTCGTGTGGAAGCAGTGGGTTAAGGTGCAGTTGGAGAGGGCGGCCTGGGCAAGATCACATAGGGCCTGGGAAGGAGTTTGCCTTTTGTTCTCAGAGCACTGTGAATCCATTGAAGGATTTTCAGCAGAGAAGTGACATATCTGACTTACATTTTAAAAAGCTCACTTGGCTGAGTGGAAAATGAATTGCTCTGGGGACAGGAGTGGAAGCAACTGGACCAGTAAGGTGGTTACTGCAGTAGTCGAATGTCCTAGAACCAGGTGGCCAGCCTGAGAAGTCAACAGGGATGGAGGGGCTTCCCTGGTGGCGCAGTGGTTGAGAATATGCCTGCCAATGCAGGGGACACGGGTTCGAGCCCTGGTCTGGGAAGATCCCAATGCCGCGGAGCAGCTAGGCCCGTGAGCCACAGTTGCTGAGCCTGCGCGTCTGGAGCCTGTGCTCCGCAACAAGAGAGGCCGCGATAGTGAGAGGCCCGCGCACTGCGATGAAGAGTAGCCCCCACTTGCCGCAACTGGAGAAAGCCCTCGCACAGAAACGAACACCCAACACAGCCATAAATAAATAAATAAACCCAAAGTTTAAAAAAAAAAAAAAGCTAATGTTTAAAAAAAACAAAAAAACAAAAAAAACAGGGATGGAGGACGACGTAATTAGAGGTCTCTGTGAGAATCTGTAAAGGGCTTCGTGCAATTACATAAGTGGTTGAGTGACTGGAGCCAAGCTGTGTCTCTGCCAAGACCGCGTTGCTTCTTTGGGAACTGTGCTCCCTTAGAACAGTGTTAACAGGAACAAAAGCTGGAGCACCACGATGACTGCAGGGGCAATAAGCCTCTAAAAGGGATGCTGAGGAAGCATGAGCACAGGCTGCTATCCAAACCCAACTTTATTCTTGTCTCTCACCACCCTCCAACCCTTTTTCATTTAGAGAAAAGCTGCAGCAAGCCTGTGGCTTTTCAGCTCATTCTTAGTTCATAGATGTCTTAGAATCAGTTTAAGATGCAAAACCAATCTCAAATGATTGCAATGGGGCTTCCCTGGTGGCACAGTGGTTGAGAATCTGCCTGCCAATGCAGGGGACACGGGTTCGAGCCCTGGTCTGGGAAGATCCCACATGCCGCGGAGCAACTAGGCCCGTGAGCCACAGCTACTGAGCCTGCGCGTCTGGAGCCTGTGCTCCGCAACAAGAGAGGCCGCGAGAGTGAGAGGCCCGCGCACCGCGATGAAGAGTGGCCCCCGCTCGCCACAACTAGAGAAAGCCCTTGCACAGAAACGAAGACCCAACACAGCCAAAAATAAATTAATTAATTAATTAAAAAAAAATGATTGCAATGTCGAATCCTACGTTACAATAAATAATCTGCACCTATTGTAGCTTTAACTATTTTCGCCTCCCAGCTCTGTCCCACTTAAGTCAAGGAGCCTGCACTGGGGAAGGGAGGAACAATCTGGATGCTCTCTGCTCTTCTCACCTCCTCTCCACCTAAGAGCTGCTGACTGCTCTGGGCCCAACTGCAGAGAAGGAAGGGGATAAAACAGTTCTTGCTTGACTGGATGTTTCTGTGCCCCATGAGCCTGCTACATATTTAAAGGGAGCATCATGCTGTCCCTTTTCTGCAGTCCCCTTTACCTTGGTGGAGGCAGCTTTACTCTGGGTGGTCTCCTGAGCCTCCCTCCTCAGCCCACATGGCACACTCCTAGCTTCTTTGTGCTGAGGTCTCCTTGCCTCTTCAAATGGTCCTACCGGACAGGACTCAAGACCAGCTGACGCTTCCCTCTCCTGCAAGGTGCAAAGGATACACTCATGCATGGCTTACCACAGCAAATTCTGGGAACACAGGCCAATGCAAAAGCAGCAGCACTCCCCTGGCTCCACCCCTGAAACAGTTAATGAATCTCTGTTTGCCCTCCGCATTTCCAGGGCAGGAGTCAGATTCCAGGTTCACCATTTCTTGGCTTTAGGAATAAATACCTCAAGCTTCCCAAATGCTCCCAGTGGAATCTCCAATTACACTCTTTTCCCACTCCTGTTTACCTCTTACTATGACTGCACTCCTTCATTCTGTTCTCCAATTGTTCCTTAAACTGATCTCATTGTTCCTTAAACAGCTGGCATGCTGTTATTTCTTAAAGAAATATATATTGTTCTCTCTTCAGTCTAGGCTCTCAACATTAGACACTGAAGCCCAGGCATGGACTTGAAGAACAGCTTGTCCTGAAGCTGATGATGGAGCAGGGAGGACCCAGACGTAGGAAAGTCCTGCTTTCAGAATTGATAGAAATGCAGATAAGAGGCTTGGCTGAGTTAGGGGGAGCCGGGGGCCTGAGTCAGACCCAGAAAGATGTTTATATAGGTGGCTGGAGCCAGAACAGGCAAAGAAAGAATCCAAATTTTAAGTAAGGGAGGAAAGCAAAAGAGGGAGGAAGGCAGACCCCAGCTGTCCTGCTGAGCATAATAATAAGGCAGGGAAAATTAATCAAGATCTAGGAATATAAATAACACTTGGGAAACAGAGATGTGGAACTATAAAAAGGTGATGTGTGTCCTACAGTGAGACAGATGCCCTGTTACTCCAAAACATCCCTTAGACTTTATGGCTTGCCTCCCTGTTATCCCAGGTGATTCCTGTCCCATGGAGCTGCCACAACAGTTGTCTCTCCAACAATCCCCAGTGAATCCCGACAAGCTGGAGAGGACTGTCAGGGTATTTTGTCTTGGCTGCCTGGCAGCCAGCTCCACTCACCAGCCTCACATCACCCCCAAGATCCAAGATGGAAGTCTCTCTAGTAGGCTGTGTGAACCCTCTGTCCCTTTGAAATTCATGCTATCCCGCCTCTCCTACTCTTTGTAGATCTCCTGGATCTGCCCCCTTCTTCAAGAGGTTGGCACCTGTTCCATGCTTATGTCTACCATCATACTGGAGAATTTCAAAGTCCACGCAGAACCTCTCTCAATACCTGAGGCCTCCATGCATTAACTAATCTCCTGGCAACCTCCCTTGCACACCTCTCAGGCACTCACCCCTATAACTACACTCTAAACTTGGCCATTGCCTGGAGCTGCTCTGCTTCCAGTATGAATTATTCAGGCATTCCAGTTTCTGACCACAGTCTCCCATCCTTCCAGGTTACTTGTTCAGTTACCCCCAGTGCAACAACCTACTCCTGTCTTTACTCCACTCACCTGTTCTACCAAATTCCATGGTCCAGCATAGCAATCACTTACTTACGAACGGTCTGAAATTCCTTTGCTCGTTTATTTCAATTGCATGGCAAGTTTCCAACTCCGGATGATCCCTCAGTACTCACTTTTCCCACAGCTACACCTAGATTCCTGAGTAGGTAGAGATAACCACAGCATTGGGCTGATTGGGCTCTCTATAAATTCATGAATAATACCACTATAAATTCAAACCCCAGGCCCTCAACATTATGCAGCAATCCTCTCCCCGCTGCGATCTGACCTCTCTCTCATCTTAATAGACCTTTCAACAGCATCTGACAGCCAGAAACCTCCCCACTCCTTCCACATTAAGAAATCCATTCTCCTGGTTTTACTCCTCCATCTCTGGCCCCACCTTCTCTTCTTGTCCCCTTTATTGGTTCATTTTCCTTTACTCATCCATTAAGTGCTCCTGAGAGTTCTATTCCAAGCCATTTTCTCTTCTCATTATCTTACTTTGGATATCTTATCTATTCCTATGACTTGAATTACCTCCTCTGGCTGCTGAGTTTCTGTCCCACTTCCAAATGAACATCTAGGTACCAAAAACCCAACCTTTTGAATGGCATCACCAGCCCAACCAGTTGCTCAAGCCAGAAGCCCAAGACTTGCTTCAGATTCCTTTCTCTCACCAAGCCGCAATGTCCCACCGGTTCTACTCACTGAAGCTCTCCCAACCGCCTCCGCCTATTCCACCGTCACTAGTCCACAGTGCCCTCATCATGTGCCCGAACCTGGGTTCCTGCAACACCCCTGCTTCTCATCGGTCCCACTCAACTGGACCCTGTCATCCTTATCACCTCCTTAGATGGATCTCAAGTGACCAGCTCGGGAATACAAAGATAAATATGAGTTGAGAAGACTGCAGCCTAATGCACAAAGCAATTGCCACACAGTACTTAAGTGCTGAAATTGCACTCTTCACGTAGCACTTTGAGAGTGCGGATGAAGAGGTTAGTTCTGCTTTGGGAGTAACGGAGTAGGAAACAACTAGGCTGTTTGGAAGGATGAGTAAGACTCTGCCAATCAGATGAGTATTCAGCAGAGAGAAGCACATGCAAAGGTACTGAGCAGTATCTGCTGGATGGTTCATAGCCCAGCCTCCAAACATGCCCTCTGGCCTACACAGCCTGCCTCAAAACACCCACCTTACTGGAGGCACCCAACTGCCTCAGAGCCCCGGAACCTGTGTCCCAGTGGTCACTCTCAGTTCTTGTTCTTTGAAATAGGTAGAACAGGCTATATCTTTATACCTGGGCCCATGGCAGATGCCTTCTGGAAGAGGCCAAGGACCTATCATCTCAGTTCATCTTCTCCCAGCACTAGCCTTCCCTGTCCATAGCTTTCCTAGGACATGCTGATTTGGGCCCACTACAAGGCAGAAACAACAGACAGACCCTTCTGCCAATGAACAGCCCAATCTCCACCCCAAATAGCATCAATCAGTTGTGATTTATGAAGAGACCCAGCTCCTGCACCACCCCCCTCCAAGAACAGCTCACAATCTGTCAAGAATCTCTAAAAATCCTATAAAATAAGCCTGTTGAAAGGCCTATCTTGAGCTCTCCCAGTCTTCCTCAGTCAACAAATCCATTCTTTACTCTTCAACCCCTAACCCTGCCTGGAGAAGGTCTTTAGAAAACAGTAACGCTTACAACACACATCAGCCACAGCTAGTTTATTGTGCACCTCCTGTGCACCCAGCCCTAGCTACAGATTTCCTCATTAACCCACACCACACAACAATCCCATGAGACAAGAATCCTACCATTTTCCAAATGAGTAATATGACATTCAAAGATTAAAAGACTCTCAGCAATCAGTGGCAGGCCTACCTGATTCCAAAATCTGTGCCCTCAGCCAGACACACACCAGGGCCCTATGGGACAATAGATACTAGGAGTAGTTTGGGCCATACAGCTCCCAAGATGGAGATGAGGATCAGGGGCAAGAAGCACTCAGTACAGGGACAATCAAACCATCCTGACCTAGAAGCCCAGACTGATGTGCTCAGCCAGGATGTTGGCAGGCTACCAGCTGCCCCAGAGCCAAGAAGCAATGCCTGCCCCAGGCCTTCAAGGCCTGGGCAGACCAAAGCTGCAGAAGCTATGGGTAAGCAGAAGGAGCTGGTGCTCAAACAGGAAAAGCAGAATAGAGGAGAGTGGAGATGCTAGGACAGAAAGCCCATGTGGCTCCTGAGAGATGGAAAGAGGAGCCAAACCCAGAGATGCCTTGAATTCCAAACCATGTCGTTTCCATGACACTGAGGGGATCCATAATTCCCAGATACTCCTGCATTCTCACAATAAACTCCTTATTCTTTAGCTAGCCCAAATGACTTTATGCTTCCTGGAACCAAGAAGCCTTCATTAGAGCAGGGCTGAGCCAGGGGTTTCATTACATTTTGTTCTTGGGATGGAGTAAGGGTGGTACCAGGCCTCGGGTCACAGCCTGGCTGGATACAGTCTTCAGAGTACTGAGCCTGGAGTTCAAGACTTGCCTCCCCTTTCAAGGGGGGTCCAGAGGTCACCTGCGCTTGTAGAGACAAGGCTGGAGCTTCAGGCCTGAGAGTTGAGCCTTGGGCCCGACCCGAGGAGGCCCAGTCTTTTGAAAGTCAAACAAGAAGAAGTGGCTGTTGGTCAGGTCCTACGGACATAAAAGACCCAGTGAGCTCTAAATCCTCACCCCAGCTCCTCAAACCACCTCCGTCCACATCCCGTCCCTGCTCAGAAAGCTTCCCAGGGCTCTCCCACGAGTCATGCCTTCAAGGAACAAACGTCTGTGTCTGATTATGACCTCCTTCCTGAACACCACTATTACCCTGAAGGGCCACACATGTGACAAAAATACGGACAGACTTCTTGGGGCCCTCACCTTGGAGATGACCTTGAAGCCCAGTTTGGTGACAGCCCCCAGAAAGGTCCGAACATCTTCAAAGCGGCTGCTGACCTCAGCCACTTTCAGGAGACCCCTGCAAAGGATGGAAAGTTCTGGATAAATGCACAGACACATGCATGTGCACATATACATGCATCTGTTTCCTGGGGACTCCTACCCTGGCTTCAGCACTCGATTTGCCTCCTCTAGGAAGTCTCTGATGTTGGTTCCCATCAGTGAAAGGCAGAACACAGCCACATCTACAGATTCATCCTCCAGAGGCACCTGTGCAGAGTGAGAGTATTGTATGAAGCACACATTATGGGGAGGAGAAAGCCAGCACTGAGTGCTAGGGGTGGACACAAGGATGCCAGGCAGAGACGGCATGTTAGAGATTAGCACATGGAGTTTGGGCCTAGGGCACAAGCCAGATATGTGGAAGGAGTGGGGTTTACCTGGGCCATGTCACACACAGTGACCCGGGGGTCCAGAGAGGCCAAGTCGAAGCAGTGCACAGGGTTCCGGATACTTGAAGCCAGGCGGCAGTCCCCACAGCCAAAGTCAGCCACCACCAGGGATGCAGGCCTGGAAGTGGAAGGGAGGAATAGCTCACTGGTCTGGTCTGAGCCCGTGACTGACACACCTCGCTTCTCACAATGCCCAACTCCCACTCACCGTTGGTGAAGATCCCTGGCAATGCGGTCCACTGGCTGCAGTGGCCACTTCTTAACTTGGCTCTGGAAGCCACGGTGGTAGAGGAGAAAGGCCTCAGGGTCTTCCTGGAAGAGGCGCTGTGCAGCACTGCTGGGCCCTGAGTACAGCTGTTCATTGAGGTAGCGGAACCGGGCACCATCCAGCCGCTGGGCCATGCGGGCTCGCAGAGCCTCCGCCCGGGCTCCATGGCTGTCTGGACTGGGGGCAGGAGGCACCTCTGTCTCCTCTGCGGCGGCTGTGACTGAGGCCTGCTCTGGTGGCTGAGGAAGCCGAAACTTGTTCTTCTGTCTACGCTTGTTCTTCTGCCGGTTCCGCCACTGCTTGCGACTCAAGGTATGCGGAGGATTAGAGCAAGGGATCTCAGGGCTTGGCTTGGTGAAGTCATTTGCAGCACTAGAATTCCAAGCTTTGGAACCTGCAGGGAGTGAGATGGGAAGGCATATTTGGGGCAATATCCCCTGAATTCAGAGGCTTAGCAAGAGACTAAACCTGAGACAGAGGCTGTGGCCCAGACGAAAGTACTTCTTATTCCCTAACCCCAAACCTAGTGGTGGCAGATAACCTCTGTCATATGTAGGATCAGCTGATCCCCCCTCCCTGTCCCACATGCACTAATACCAGTTTGATCAACATTGTCCAGGGGCTGGGCAGGATTTGAAGGGTCCTGTTTCTGGCATTTCCTCTTTCTCTTCTCTTCTTCAGCAAAGTCATTGCCAAGAAGAGCCCCTTTGTGGCACTTCTTCCTTTCCACTTCCTCTTCCTTGGAGTCACTGCTAGGTGGGCCCTGTTTTTGACGTTTCTTCTTCCTTTTCTTTTCTACTTCAGGAGAAGTGCTGGCAAACAAGACCTTTTTTGGGCGTTTCTTCTTTCTTTCCACCACCTCCTCCTCGTCCTCCTCGTCACTGCCAGGCAGACTGGGGGGCTGCTGGGGAAGAGATGCTGCCTCCAGGGCCCGTAATGTGGCCAAGAGCTGGCGGCGCTTGGAGCCCTGGGGGAAAACAAGGGATGAGAGCAGGAGCGAAGAGAATGGATGGGGTCTGGAGAATAAGAAAGGAGAGATGGGGACCTCATTCAGACGCTGGTTAGAGGCATCTCTGGATTATTCCCAATCAACTTAACTCGTCATGAAGACTGCCAGACCCTGAAGAACTTTCAAGTCGCCATCCCAAGGAGGGCAGATAAATCATCCACCCCACTTTCTTCATTGTGCAGATGAGGCAATGGGGTTCCCCAGAGAAATGCGATAAGGTCACAAGCTACAAGATCAAGGCCAGGGACCAGGAGTTCCAACCCTCAATCTCAGGCTTCTACCTCTAACTAATACCTTTTTATAAAAGTTAGGAAGGTTTCTGAAAACAAGAGTAACAGGATCACACGTGCGTGTATTAAAGGTGCCTCCTTTAATAGTTGTAGTGCAGAGAACAAACTGAAAAGGACAAGCTGTAGACAGAGGCCAGTGGCACGGACTACAGCAATGGGTTGAGGGGTTGAAGAGGAGGGAATAAAGCAGACAGATTCCATGTTGGAGGCTGACCGAAGGATAGAAAGAGCCTGAGCAAGTGCAGCAGCCCTCACATCGGCAAAAGCTTAAAGGAGAAGGTCTGCTGTCTGGGAGGCCATTCTAGGTTGAAGTCCTACTGGGCGGTCCTAAGCCAGGCACTTGTCTTGGAGTTCCCCTCAGCACCACCTCCCTTTGAAAAGTAGTACTGACAACCCTTCATCGTCGTTCACTCTTGCTCTCTCCTATCTCCACACAGCACCCAATGACCTTTTCAAAATTCAAATCTGAAAAAATCATTCCTCTGCTAAAACACTCCACTGGCTTCTATCTTTACTGTATGCAAAGCTTCTAATCTAGCTCTCCAATTTCTACGGCACCCCCTCTCACTCTCTCCGTTCCAACTACACAGATTATTTCTGTGTAGGTGTGTGACCCTAGCAGAACATGCTCTCTCACACCACGGTCTCTACACGTGCTTTTCCTTCCAAGAAACCCTCTTTGCTTCACTAACTTCTACTCACCAAGTCTCTCTCAGTTCCAACGTCACTTTCTTTTGGAAGTTCCGGGATTTTCGGGCGGCCGCAGGCTCCCGCCTCCCCCTAATACACATGCGGCGCGCCCCAGCTCTGGGATCCAGCGGGGTCCGTTCCGACTGCCCCTGCGGGTCCACTCACCTTGATTTGCGAGTCGGCCGTGGTCCGAGGCCGTAAGGCTACAGACCCGAGGTCCGCGACTACTGGGGCCTCCTCGGCCCACTCCGGCTCCTCGAACATGGGGCTGGCGAGAGCGAGGTCGCGCGGTCCACCAGCCTCTCCACGTGCCCAGCTCGTCTCCAGGAATCAAATCGCTCAGAGCCTCCAGAACAGGGCCGGAAACCAAAGAGTGAAAGCTAAGGCGGCTAGAGCAGCCGGCGCAGCGCCGGAAACCATCGAGTTTAGACACTGGTGGGCTAGAAGGTCAAGGAAGGCGGGCTGGAGGGCTGGGGGAAGGAGGCCCGCGCTAGCCAGAGAGGGCCAGGGGCGGGGCCGGGTGGCGGGCGCGGCCGGACGGGAGTTCCCCGGAGAAGGCTCCTCCAGCCCGAGTCCCGGTGAGTGTGGGAGCACCCGTGCCCCCTCCCCAAGGCTCGAGCTCTACCAGGCGGTCACCCCTCACTCCGCCTACTCCGTTCCGAGTGGGGAACGAGGGCCATCCCTGGGAAGGACCTCCGGTCCCCTCCCCCAGGGTATAGGGCGCCTAAACTCCCCCCTCCCCCCAGCTCTGTCCGCGGGTAGGGTCTCTGTGCTTGCTCTCTGACGTCCCTTCGGGAGGTACTACCTCTTAATCACCCCCTACTTTGCCCGACCCGCCTTTCCCTCGCGCCCAGGGGACACAGTACGGGATCATCCCGCTGCCCCCCTAACCCCTTCACAGACCTCCAGTAGCCGGGGACGCAGTGCCCAGACCCCCACCCCAACACAAACACTTCTCTCCTTTAAGGGACAAAGCTTGGGGCTCACCCCCCCCCTTCCCTGGATCCTTCTACAGTCCCCACGCTTTCCCAATCGAGGGGACTGAGCTCCGGGACGCTGCTATGGACGACATTTTCACTCAGTGCCGGGAGGGCAATGCGGTTGCCGTCCGCCTGTGGCTGGACAACACGGAGAACGACCTCAACCAGGGGTGAGCTGAGGTGGCTGGTGGGGGAGAGGAAGGGCGAAGACATGCGCCTCTCCGCGATGTGGGGGTGCTCACGTCTGGTGCGGGCTGCCGACTTTCCTATCCAGTGTGATGAGGGCTAAGCACAGCCAGTCAGCGGGGCCGAGGGTCTCCACACAGGAAACTGTTGTTTGAGCTGAATCTGGACTGAAGAAGAATTTCACAGGCAGAGGCTGCAGAGAACTATTCTAGCCTCAGTAAACTGCATGGGCAAAAGCTAGGGGGCAAGACACCCAGAAGAGGGTGCCCGGAAATTGTCCGGATAGAAGACCTCTGTGGGCTTCTGTGGGCTGAAGCACTGGGTACAAGCGGAGAACGACAGGAGATAAGATTGGAAAGGTCTGCAAGGGTCAGCCAGGTCATGCAAGAATATTTAGACTATAATAATGTATTTATTCCAAGAACAAGGGTTTAAGGCCAAGTAATGATATGATGAGACTGTCCATTTGTTAAGTGTCTTGGATGCTTTGTGAAGAGCAGGTGGTGATGTGAAGAGAGGCACCAGCAGTGGTGATAGCTTGGACTGGAATTGGGGCAGGTAAAAAAGAAAAAAATGATCAAATTCCTGAAACCTTTAGGATAAAGAATTGGTGAGACTTGGTGTGGGAAGTGAGGAAGGTCAAAGATGATGACCAGGGTTCTGGCTTGGGCACTTGGGTAGATGGTGGTTCCTTTTACTGACATGGACAAGACTGAAGGGTGATGAGTTCCACTCTGGACATGTTAAAGTGACAGTACAGTGAAGTGGAAATGTTGAGTAGGCTGTTGGATTTCAAGAGAGATCTGACTTGGAGACAGATTTGGGAGATATTAGCAGGTAGGTGGCACCTGAAGAGGTGGGTGTGAAACAGAGGGGATGAGAAACCTACAAGACCAAAAAGGAGCAACTGGAGGTTGAAGGAAGGAAAATATGCTAGTAAGGCTTGGAGAAGTGACTGTTTCAAAAAAAGGGGAGTGGTCAACGGTACTATAGGCTGCTGAAAGGTTAAAGAACTTGAGCACTTTAAAGTAACCACTGAATTTACAATTATATATTTGATGATCTCTGTGAGGGCTGTTTCAGAGGAAAACAGGTGAAGAAACCAGACTATACTTGGTTCCTTCATTTAAGGAACTATACTGAACTTCTGTGCTGGGTGCTAAAGGTCCAGAATCAGACATAATGCTTGCCTTCAAGGCAGCAGCCCTGTGACAGGTTGAATGGGAGGTAGAGAAAGTGAATGTAGACAAGTTCTTTAAGGTTGGCTGAGACAGGAGGACAAGAAAAGCAGTAGTGATGTTGATTCAGGATGGTGGATTTTAATTTTATTTTAAAATTTTAGTTTTTGAGGTTGGGAGAATTTATTTTTCAGGTTTGAGAGGTAAGGATCACCTGTTATCTTCATCCAGGCTTTACAGGTCCCTATTAGGCTCTATGCTATTTCTCCATAATTCGCAGTCACTCCTTCCGTTTTTCATGTAATTCTTCAAAGGGTGCTCTGATGAAGACAGTGAGCGCAGTTAGTATTTTGTTGGTGGGGTTATAACGGGTCAGGTGAGGTTGTCCAGTGAGCCTGGCATCTAGGAAGACTCAGCTGCCAAAAGGTGAAGGGGTGGCATTAGTGAAACTGGTGCTGGTTTGAGTGGATAGGCTTTGGGGGCCCAACTGGCTATATGCTGGATATGAAGTGAGGGTGAACTTCCTGCTGGCCTCTTCGGGACTAAAGTTCAGGTTCTGAGGTGACCAGCAGCCTGACAGTGGGCAGAACCCTTGTGCCCATACTTTTGCTCTCAGGCTGTGGCCTGCTCTGGGGCTACAGACTGCCAGAGGCTGATAAGCTGGGGCACAAATTAAAGAGCTGGGATGCAAAACTGACTGATAAGCAGGGGCTGGTGATTGCTTTAGGAAGAGGGAGGGGAACACCCACCTCCCAGGAAAGGTTTTGGCTATCTTTGCGAGCAGATGAGGGCAGCTGTGGAGGGAAATCTAAGTTAAAGGCCACACCCACCACCCACATTGGCTGTGGGGACATCTGGGTGGCCCGCCCAGAGCCCACACACGGGAAGTGACCGCAGCACTAAGGCATCCCGAGGCTGCCGGCCCAGACCACGGACTGCCCCCCTGCTCCGCCCCTTGGATCTGCAGCCCAGGACTGGAGGGAATTTCCTTTTATGGCCCCAGGCTGTCAGGCCGGCCTAGCTTCCACCCAGTTGTTTTTTTTGTTTGTTTGTTTGTGGTTTTTTGTACATTTCTTTTACTTTATAAAATACAAGTTCTTGGGAAAAGAAAAAAGTCAGGTATAGCTTTCTTTCTAAAGAAGCCATTCTCATTTTCTTGTTTTCTTTGCCCAGGATTGCTTGAGTAGAGGAATCCTGTCTTATGTGGTGGTATCTACTTCATCATGAATGACTTATCAAAAGCATTTCTCCTTTTCATTATAAACCCTTCCAAACCATCATTTTAATTCCATTCCCTTTTTAGATCTTAATTTCAGTATCAGAACCAATCAGTAAGCTTGCTTCCTCTCCCATGAGCTTCGGCTTTCCTTCTCAAAGCTACCCCTCCTTCCCATTAACATGCACTGAACAGCTGCCCTCACTCCTTTCTCTCAAGAAGCTTACAGTCTAATAGACAAGACAGCCCACTAAAAGATTTTTACAATCCAGTGTGACAAGTACTGTAGTAGGGGGGTGTGCCAGATGCAGTGGAAAACAGAAAGGACCAACAGATGTTGCAAAAGGGGTGCAAAGGAAACCAGATGAAGAATGTTACCACTTAATGAGATAGGGCATGCCAGGTAAGAAAGGCTAGTGGGAGATGGTGATGAAGACAATGAATCATATGGATTTGTTGGGATTTCAGGTAGTGGTTGGTTGGGTTTGAAGCTCAGGGGAAGGTCTGAATTGGACAGCTTTGGGAGTTGCTGGCATGAATGAGAATCAAAGTTCTAGAGGTAAAGTTTCTCAGGGAGAGTATGCAGAGTGACTATCAGTTTTTTTTTGTATCAAAGCCTTTGCCCCCATCCCACCTCCAGATCAATGACCATTGCCCCTTCCTCAAAGGGACGATCATGGCTTCTCCCCCTTGCACTGGGCCTGCCGAGAAGGCCGATCTGCTGTGGTCGAGATGCTGATCATGCGCGGGGCACGAATCAACGTGATGAACCGTGGGGATGACACCCCTCTGCACCTGGCAGCCAGTCATGGGCACCGTGATATTGTACAGAAGGTATGTATGAACCCCTGCTTCTGTCATCTACTTGACGTACCTGCCTGGAAGTCAGCCACAGGCACTATAACATACCGTAGAAAGTATGTATACTCTTCTCCCTCCTTGCATGCCTCAACACACGTCTCTCATTTGGGACTGACTGTACCTTCTGCCTCTTTCTGTTTGGCCATGGGGACCAGCTGCTGCAGTACAAAGCTGACATCAATGCAGTGAATGAGCATGGGAATGTGCCCCTGCACTATGCCTGTTTTTGGGGCCAAGATCAGGTGGCAGAGGTGAGTACTCAGGCCCCGAGTTCCGGGATGGGTGGGAAGCAAAGTCTGAGCTGGAGTGGGAGATTCTAGAACCCTCAATCCATCCTATGAGTACTGCCCAGTACTCACGACATTCACAGGGTTTGTACTGCATCTACATTCATGGTTGGTTGTGACTGCCCTCATCACAGCCACCTTTTAATTCCAGGACCTCGTGGCTAATGGGGCCCTTGTCAGCATCTGTAACAAGTATGGAGAGATGCCTGTGGACAAAGCCAAGGCACCCTTGAGAGAGCTTCTCCGAGGTCTGTCCCCACCCACTGCTCGTGTCTTATCATATTTCAGCCTATCTCCTCCCAGCACACAACAGCTGAGGCCAAGACTGTTTGTCTTTCTTCCCTAGAGCGGGCAGAGAAGATGGGCCAGAATCTGAACCGTATTCCATACAAGGACACATTCTGGAAGGGGACTACCCGCACTCGGCCCCGTGAGTCAGTTGTGAGAGGAGGGGCGGTGATAGAGAATAATCCTGGGCTCCTGGGGCTGGGTGAGAGGGAGGCTGGTTAGAGGGAAGTACCTGACCTGCCCGTACTCTCAGGAAATGGGACTCTGAACAAACACTCTGGCATTGACTTCAAACAGCTCAACTTCCTGGCGAAGCTCAACGAGAATCACTCTGGAGAGGTGACCCCTGCCCTTGCCCTCCCACCCCCCCACATATTACCTGCTCTGCACTCGTTTTAAGTTTTTCCTCCAGTTAGTGGGCAGGAAAGCAGTGGCCTTAGTTAAAGCCTTCTAACCCATATCTGTCCCTCAGCTATGGAAGGGCCGCTGGCAGGGCAATGACATCGTCGTGAAGATGCTGAAGGTTCGAGACTGGAGTACAAGGAAGAGTAGGGACTTCAACGAGGAGTGTCCCCGGCTCAGGTGCGGCAAGGCCTAAACTGGAAGCCTTGGTTCCAAGGAACCCTGCCCAGCACCCAGAGGGAGATCTTTTATGCTGGGTCTCAGCCAGGGACATTCTCTCCCTCTTCCAGGATCTTCTCCCATCCGAATGTGCTCCCAGTGCTCGGTGCCTGTCAGTCTCCACCTGCTCCTCACCCCACCCTCATCACACACTGGATGCCATATGGATCCCTGTACAATGTGCTACACGAAGGCACCAGTGAGTAGGGGATGCCAAATCTCGTTGTGGCAGGGGAGGGGAGAGAAGTGTAAGCCTCTCCAAACTATTTAACTCTTGCCTCCTCTTTTAGATTTCGTTGTGGACCAGAGCCAGGCTGTGAAGTTTGCACTGGACATGGCAAGGGGCATGGCCTTCCTACACACACTAGAGCCCCTCATCCCACGACATGCACTCAACAGTCGTAGTGTAATGGTAAGGTCACAACTTCACTCCTGGCCCAGGCCCCAGAAGCCCTTTCCCTATCTAGAATAGGACTTACCTCCTTCCACACAACTATCTTCTCTTCCTCAGATTGATGAGGACATGACTGCTCGAATCAGTATGGCCGACGTCAAGTTCTCCTTCCAGTGCCCCGGACGCATGTATGCACCTGCCTGGGTGGCCCCTGAAGGTGAGTGAGTGCATTATGTTGGGAGGTAGAGAAGGGGCAGCTCAGTAGTAACGGAAGGGAGCAGAGACAGGATAGGCAGCTGGAACAGTTAAGTCCTGTCCCTCCAGCTCTGCAAAAGAAGCCTGAAGACACAAACAGACGCTCAGCAGACATGTGGAGTTTTGCAGTGCTTCTGTGGGAACTGGTGACACGGGAGGTACCCTTTGCTGACCTCTCCAACATGGAAATTGGAATGAAGGTGAGAGCATAACTGGATATACTTGTATTGGGGGAATGGTGGTGGTAGTGACAATAATTGTAGTGGGGCTGGACTCTTCCTACATTTGTTCAAATATACAGAATCCTGTCCTGAGGGCTAGAGGCCGATCCCCACATGAGACTCAAGTTCTGAGACCCACGTTGTTTTTCCTTGTGCTTGCAGGTGGCATTGGAAGGCCTTCGGCCTACCATCCCACCAGGCATTTCCCCCCATGTATGTAAACTCATGAAGATCTGCATGAATGAAGACCCTGCTAAGCGGCCCAAGTTTGACATGATTGTGCCTATCCTGGAGAAGATGCAGGACAAGTAGGGCTGGAGAGTCCCTGTCTAAACTCCAGAGGTGTCAGGACACGGTTAGGGGAGTGCACCTCCCCAAAGCAGCAGGCCTCTGGTTGCCTCCCCTGCCTCTAGTCATGGTACTACCCCAGCCATGGGGCCCATCCCCTGCCCCCATCCCTACCACTGTGGCCCAAAAAGGGAATGGGCTTAAAGCTTTGTCACTTGCCACACGGTGTCTCCCAGCATGGGAGGGATCAGCCCTGCCTGTCACAATAAAGTTTATTATGAAAACAGGCTGGTGTGGGGACAAGGGGATGGACAAGTACATTTAGATTGGGTGGCTCAGGTGAAGTAGTGCGGCTTCTTCACATTGATGCCATACTCGCTGAGGGCAGGGGTCAAGTCCTCCATGGTTAGAGTGTACTTGCGGTCCTGAGGGAAGAGGGAAGAGCACCAGCTGAACACAGGAATTCCAGATTTCAATCCCAGGTGGGTGACCCTGAGTAGGTCTTTCACCTCCCCTAGGGCTTAGTTTCCCTCAAAGGGGTTTCAGAATAATTTAAGCCTCTGCTGCTGTAGGAGGTAATAACTGACTCAATGAGCCTCCCCTCACACCTTGCTCTTGCTTCGGGAACTGCCAGAGGCTGTGCCCTTCATTTTGCAGTGCTGTAGGGCATCGTTGGCAATATCTGAGATGAATTTCTGGGCAGCTAGGGAGATGAGCCGAATTCTAGAGAGAGAAAGATGGTATGAGAAGGAGGTGGACAGCAAACTCCACACAAGCACCCAAGGCTCTAACCTGCCCGGAGTTTACTCACATGCGTGGGTCCGAGGCCTCAAAGCCAGCACGGTTCAAGTAGTAACCAGTCACTGCATCGGGGATCTGAGAAATCAATTAGACGACTGTCAGCGTTAGCCCTGTGTACTGTGGGGCTGAGAGTGGGAGGATAAGGGAAATGGAGGGCAAGCCTGGCTACCAGGAAGCTCCTCGTTTGGGTGGGCAGAAGGGATAAATCACAAGAGCTAGTAGGGGAGTACACGCAAGAGGACGCTGCAAATACAGGTGGTGTGGCAGAAACTGACGTGACAGCGGGCCAGCAGCCTGTTCAGGCGGGAAGCCCACCGTAGGCGTGTAATCCTCCAGCTGCATCAGGAAGTCCACCAGAGGCGTGCTGGACACCACCGGCTTCACATCTCCGTTGGCCGCGCTTGGCAGCACGTAAACCCCGTTAGACATGGCCCCCTCCGGGGGCGCCGCGCCGCCCGCCGTCACCGGAGCTGGAGGAGAACCAGAAAACTGAGACATGGAGGTGGGAGGCGCGGGGGCCCAGCTAGGTCTGCCTTAACCCTCTGCCCTCAACCGCCGCTGAGCCCAGCCCAAGGCGCGGCCCTCGCCCTCACCCGTCCCGGCCCTCACCCGCCCCGCGCCGCTCGGCCGGCTCCCCGGCCCGCGCCGCCACGGCTCCCGTGCCCCCTGCCGCGGCTCCAGCCCCAGGCCCCCCAGCTGTCCCCGCGGGGCTGGCCTTGTTCTCCGCAGCGACGCCGGCGGGCAGCGCGGCGGGGGCCGAGACCGCGGGTGCCGGGCCCGAGGCCGAGGCGGCGGAGGCCGGCGCCGCCTCGGGGTCCGCGCCGGAGCCGCTGCAGCTCATCGGGCCGGTGGGAGAGGCGGCGAACAGAGCCGCTTCCGCTTCCGTTCACGTTACGCACGCACCCGGGTTGACGTCACACGCCTCGCGACTCGCCCCTCCCACGCCACGTTCGCTCCTCCCTTAGGCCGCCCGCCTCTTTTCGCGGCCCCTCGGGCGGCTAGATGAGAAAGGCCGATGGGCGGAGACCAAGTGTTGGAGAACTGCGGTAGCGCGAACATTTCTCCTCCCACCCCGCTGTTCTCCTAGGCCGATCCGCTGGGATGGGAATGCTTGAATGTCGAGGAGTCTCTTCTGTAGGTCTGGGACCCCTCACCCAGCCTGACGCCCGAAAACCTTGCTTTGGGGCCCATCGCCCCGACACCTCTCGACCGTTGGTTGCCTGCCAGTCTGCATCCTTTCTAGTCCCTTTATTCAGCCTTTTACGGGTTTGTAGTGGAGTTGGATAGCCTCTCTCCCTGGCAGCTGCCCAAAGAAGTGAGGGCAACAGGAGAACTCAGTGCTGCTGCAGATGGGGAGGGAGGTACAGTCCACCCTCCGTATAGGTGGTAAGGGGTGGGCAGGATTGGTTCCAGGACCCTCCCCTCAACCCCCTTCCCCCACCCCACCCCCACCCTGGATACCAAAACCCATGGATGCTCAAGTCCCTTATATGAAATGGCATAGTATTTGCACTGTATACTTTAAATCATCTCTAGATTACTTATAATATCTAATACAATGTAAATGCTATGTAAATTGTTGCTGGTAAATTCAAGTTTTGCTTTTTATAACTTCCTGGAATTTTTTTTTTTTTTTAATATCAATTCATGGTTGGTTGAATCTGTGGCTGTGGTATGTGAGGATACAGAGGGACGGCTGTCTTTCAGCCTGAATAAACAAGATATGCAAAATCACACCTAGTGAAAGAGTGGGGTTTTCAATGCAGCAAACATTTATTTAATTCCTATTTGTCAGTCCTGATCTAGGGCCTGCAAATACAAAGTTAAGTAGGACAAGGTTCTAGTCCTCTAGGCACCAATAGTCTTGGAAAGGGAGGCAAACAGTTAAACTGGCCATTTCAACAATATATGGGGGTTTAAATACTGGAGGTAGACACAGAGTGTACAGTGCAAGGGAGGAAGGGAACTAACAGCTGCTGCCTATATCTGTGTCAGGCATTCTATTAACTTTATCCTATTTAATGATTCCCTGAATATTAGAGGCAGGTATCAATATCCTCATGTAACAGATGAGGAAAAAGGCTCAGAGAGTTGAACTTTTTTGCCCAAGGCTCTCGCCTAGTCTATATCAGAACCAAGAATCAAACAGGTTTGTTTTCAAGAATCTAGGATTTTTCTGTCATACCAAAATCAACTAGCTTCAGGGAGCCAAAAGGTTCACACGAGAAGGTGACTTCTGAGCTGAGTCTCGAAAGAATTCTGGAAATCAACCAGGCAAAGGGAGCCAGGTGTAATGTTAGGGCCCAGAATATCTTGAGCAAAAGTGAAAGTGTCTGTGGGGAGGGCAGGAAAGGATAAACAATTTGTTACTCAGGAACAAATGGCAAGTAAGGGATTAGGTTTTTAAGTCATGATAAAAAGCCTGAACTATATCCAGTAATCTCTGAAGGGTCTTAATCAAGTAAATGACCTTATGGGATTTGCATCTTACTCTGGTAGATGGTTTAGGGAAGGGCGGAAAGTAAGGACACTTCTTGCAAGGGCCTCCTCAATTCAGAGGAGAGGGAATATGGCTCAGGGCTAATGTAGTAGCAATAGAGATGGAGAGAATTCGATAAGTTCTAGATATACTTAGGAAATACAAATGGCAGGACTTGTGGATTGATAAAGATATATTTAAGAGGTAAAGTCAGTAGGACCTGTTGATTGAAGATGATGATGGGAGGAGGTGAGGAAAAGGGAGTCTAGGATGACACTTTAGGTTTCTGGCTTGGTTGGAAGAATCATAGTGTCATTTACAAAGAAGAAACAGAAGAGAACAGTTTGGGATTGGGAAGAAGGGAGATGAAATATTGAGTATCACACATACTACTTTTGAGATATCAATCACTGTTGGATAAAAAGTCTGATATAGTGAGATGGTGATGGCTGTGGATGCCAGTGATTGATTTGTTCCAGGGTCAATGAGTAGAGCGAGAAGAGCAAAAGACTAAGGATGGAGCAATGAAATACAACAACATTTGATGAGGAAGCAGAGAAAGAGAAAGAGGGAAGAGGGAATGAAGGAGGAATAGGGAGTCGTCAGAGGAGAAGTTAAGCCCTAGACGCTAAGGAAGGAGAGGCAGTAGACTACTGTGACAGAGAGCCCACAAAGCAAAGATTGGGAAGTGTCCACTGGATGAAGCAGCAGGGAGGCCTTCATTTCTCAGTGTTTCTCAGGGGAGGAAAGAGTGAAAAAGTAAGGGCAGAGGTCTCATGGCAATGAATTGAGGAGTGAAGATGAAGTGAAATAGTGTACTACACAGACAGTGTAAACAACTGAAAAAAAAAAAGAAAAAATGGAAGAGGGGGTGGTGTGCGGGGGAGGCTCCCAAACAGTGCAGGTTATAGCATCTGTAGAGGAACCTGGGGAAGGGGCAGGGGGACCTGAGTATGAGGGAGCAGGTAGCGTTGGGAGTCAAGTCAAGCTCACAGCATTTCTGGGTTAGGGAAATAAGCTGCGGCAGTCAACAGTTGAGGGTTTAGCAGGGCTTCCAACAGTGCAGAATCAGGGACCGAGCCACCAGCTGTGGGGCAGTGGACAGGCCCACTCTTCTAGCAAGAAAGGATCAAGGGTTAATTAGTGTCTTCAGCAGAGCTGGGAAGTTGGGTGTTCCCCAGCCGGTCACAGGATCCCAGCCAGGGCCAGAGCAGAAACCTTGACCCTCCACCTCTTCATTCAGACAGGACTCATGGCAGCCACGTGTTACCTAGGGAGAAGGTGGGCATCAGATCCCGGCTTGCTGATACTAGCAGACTACAGCACCTCACCTTGTATTCACATTCCAGAGGCTATCCCACCCCATCAGAATTGTCCTCAAATTCATCTTAGCACTCCACATACTCTTACGAAAGTGGCCACACCCCTCGCTTCCATACTCACATCAAAGAGCCCTGCCCCGTGCTGCTGGTAGAGCCGTGGGTTGAGAAAACCAAGAGGGGGGAGGCCTTTGAGAATTCTGTGTTCATTTATCAGGGATAGGAGTCCCCCAAACACTGGAGTCGAGGCCTGCAAGTGTGAGGGTACAAGTAGAGGTTACGGGTTCAGAGTGATTGGACTTTCTGGGAGGGATGGATCAGAGGTCTCTGAGGAATTGGGGTTCTGGGTGTAAGGTCTTGGGGGTGGAGGGTGCGGGTAGTCCCTGGGTGGGGGTTTGGAGCCAGGCTCATTCTCACCGAGGTGCCAGACACCCATGGAATGGGCACACGGTTGCTGACCACCCAGTAGCCATCAGAGAGTGCAGCCACGTCTGGGTAGGCACGGCCGCTGGCATTGAAGTAACTGGATGGTGGCAAGTGGGGACTGGAGCTCAGGTACTGGGCTACAGCTTCCTCCTAAAAGGCATTCTTGAGTGAGTATCATCTGCTGCACTGAGGATCCCACCCGTCCCCCCTCCATCCACACAAACACACACGTACCTGGTACGAAGGCCGTCGGAACACATTGCTGAAGCCGCCACCACTGATATAGTCAACAACCTCATCTGTGACTCGGAAAGGATTCTGGAAGGATGTGCCTCCCACTGTGGTGACATAGGGGCTGAGGGCAGAAGACAGCACTCAGATTGCAGGGTCCTAAGGGCACCTCCAAAATGCATGGGGATGGGTGAGTATGGGTCTGGGTCTTGCTGGAGGGACTGAGGAAGCACTCTGGTGAAGTATGTACATGGGGAGGACTGAGAGATTTTGGGCCCTCAAGGCATGGCCTGAGGTGACCGTGCACACTTTTCCCTACGGAACACCCACCAAATCTCCCCCTAAAATGCCTGGGGACTGAGGAAGCGGAACACTGGGAGCTATGTCCTACTCAGGAGACTCGGGGCCTGCGACCTACAGGAAGAAGAGGGGGGTGCAGGTAAAGCTGAGGGTTGAGCCACAGGAGCACCTGGTGCGATCAAGACAAAGGTTCCAGATCATGAGGTCATAGATGAATTGGTGGTCACAGGTAAGTGGTGGGCTGGGGTGCTTACCTGGAGGCAGGGAAGCTGGGACGGAACTGGTGTCTTCCAGAGACAGACCAACACCCAGCCCCACTGTCACCTGGGAGAGAGACCAAGTTTGCCACTCAGTTTAATTGGTCAGAGCTTGGAATGTGGGTTCAGATGTCAGAGAGGAAATTCAAGTGTTAGTCATTACTGCAAGAGGTCAGAGTTGAGGTCAGGTCAGTGGTCCCTGTTGAGTTCAGATTATGAGATAGAGATCAGGTCCAGGAGTCACTGCGCGGTCAAAGTTCTGAGGCTGGGTGGGTGTGGGGGTCTAAGTTTAGAGTAGGAGGTCACCTGAGGCAAAGAGCAGGGTGAGACCCCGAGCAGCAGCCTTCATGAGCTCGGTGTTGACCCGCTGGATGTAGGCGCTGCTGAGGGAGTCCTCATCATCTCCGTAGCTCACGGTGTGCACATGTGGCAGGGCTGACTCATTACTGAGCAGCAGGAGCCACTGCAGGAAGGGCTCCTGTGACTCATGCCGGCCTGGATTTTTTTTTGGAGAAGAGGGCACAAGGGCAGTCATTTGGGAGGTTGTCAGGATCTCCCTGTAGCTCATGGGATTCCCTTGGGGAAGCAAAGATCACCACTCACCCCCACCTCTATCCCCACCAGCCAGTCCCCTTGGCAGTACCAGGGCTACTGTAGACCCAGGTGGAGATGTTGGCGCCAGCACTCATCAGGTACTCCACATCTAGGCTGGCCTCGATTCCGGCCTTGCCCCGGCCCTGCTGTCCGACCACACGGGCTACTGATGCGTGGTGTGCGAAGTTCCCACCGAAGAGGTGCATGAACTCAGCCAGGTCTGAATCATGGAAATACTGCTCCAGGAACTATGGAGGGTATCAGAGCAGATATCATGGGTCAGAGGACACAGCCCCAAGGGTCAGGTCAGGGGATACTGTCCCAAATCACAGGATTGGGGGTGAGAGCCCAGGGGTTAGAGTCAAGAGAGTCAGCCCCAGGCTGGTCAGGCACCTTGGGGAGGCGGTAAGGACCCTGAGGCTCTCTGCGTGGCTCACCTGGGCACAGGCTTGACTGTTGTTGGTCGTGCCAGAGCCCACGTCTTGTGCCGTCAAGTTGTAACGCTCACGGATCACAGATGGGGTCACCCCCAGGTGCAGGCCAACAGTACCTGGCACCTGTGGCTCGGGGCGTTGCCTCAGGGTTGATGTGGGGGGAAAGCGGTGCAGCCCCCCCACTGTGGGGAGGAGTCAGGCTTGAGGAAGAGATCCTTTAGCCTCCAACCCCCATTTTATCACTGACCCCCCCCCCACCAACCCCCCTGGGTGTTACCAAAGTCCACGTGGGAGGCCAAGGCCTTCGGGAGCCGGTAGGGACGTGGGGACCTTACAACATGGGTCTCTGCAGGTCCCCCCATATAGCGATGAAACTCAGCCCCAGAGAGCAGCAGCTCTGCTTGTCTGAAGTCCGAGATCAGAGAACAGAGGTCAGAAAGCATGGAACAGAGCAGAGGAGGCTGCCTGAGCATCACTGGGCAGTTAGTCGTTATCTCCCCACGTGTTTTCACCCACAGGCCCTGGCAAGCTCTCAGCTCCCTTCCACTGCGGTGACAAATCTCCCTGATGGGATGATTGGTGCCCTCCATGAGGCAATTATTCCCTCTTACCGGACACTCAGCCAGCAAGTCAGAAAGTCCTGTGTGGTCACTGAGTGGCAGTTCCGGGCTCCAGCAGCCAAAAGCCATTTTTGGACTGTGTGGAGGGTCAGTGGTGATGGCCGGACCAGTTCAGCCACATCCTCTAGGGTCAGGTACTTTCCTGCAGGGATTCAGTAGAGGCTTTTGCCTTCATTCCTTGCTTTTCTAAGCTGCCCTTTTTGAACCTTAACCAGGAGACATTGGAGCTTAACATGATGGCGAGTCACTGCTCTCCAGTGTGGCTCATGCATACACCTCCCGGGTGAACCTTAGATTGCCCCCCTCACCATGAAGGGCTTCCAGCAGGGGAAGCCCACAATCCAGCTTGACCATTGGAGCAAAACATGGACCTTCTGGAGCAGAGTGGGGAGTAAAGTAGGGAGAAGAGTGGAGGGGAAGAGACTGCAGACCAGTGAGGGGGCTGGCAGCAGTCCAGGTGAAAGAGTAATCAACTGAGTTGGTGGCAACAAGGAATGGTGAGACAGTGGCGTATTTCAGAGCTGGAACTGGCAGCCTTAGGGTCGAATGGAGGAGTAAATGAGAGTGAATTTAGTGGGGGGAAGTGAAATTTGAGGTAATGAGCACTTATACGTACTGGATGCTACTTCCCCATTTGTCTGGTAGTTGGTAAACAGTAGAGTCAGAATTTGAATCCAGATCTGATCACCAAGCCTGTGCTCTTAACCATACCCACTTTCAGTTTTTTAGCCTGATGAACAGAGGTGGAAAGTTTTGGAGGAAAGAATGTGAATTAGTTTTGGACACTCTAGTTCCAATTCACCTTTTTATTCAGAAACTCTTTAATAAGGGTCACTGCCATTCATCTGTCCTATACCACCCCCTCGACAGGCCCCAAGAGCACGTCCCTGACATGACCTGCACCGTCCCACGCTCAGCCCAGTCCTGTGTCCCTCCACTGCATCCCACATCCCGCCCCCAGTCCCATCAGGCACCGTAGCGAGAAGAGCCGGGATCCGACACAGCCTGCACCAACTCGGACAGTCTCTCCAGGTTCTGCTGTCTCAGGGCAAACGTGAGACTCAGCTCTTCCTCAGGGTCCACACGGCCCAGAGACACCCAGCCTGGTGGCAGCCTGCAGGGTCAGGGGTCAGGCACATGGCCTTCATTAGAGTAGGGATGGGAAGGTTCAGCATTAGACCTAGACCTTGGGGAGGATTCCAGAAGCAGATATGGATCACAGGAGGTGGATTATCGGGGACTGAGTCTCGGAACCTGGGAATAAGGCTATGGAGTGGGTACCAGGAGCTGGTAAGGGGGGTGAGGGAGGCTAGAACCAGGAAAACGGGTACAGGAGAGGCCATGGGGTAGGGGGTGTCAGTGCTAAGTCAACTCACGTCCGCTGCTGGTCAGGCTCTGGGCTGTAACTGCATTTGCCGGCGACGAAGAGGGCAAGGAGCCCTAGGAGGCTGCAGAGGCAGCACATGGGTTTCAGCAGGAGCTGGACTGTCATTGTGTTCCCACCCTCCAACATATACTCCCTCCAACCTGATTCCCTTCTCCCAGGGCCCCCTAGTTTCTTACCAGGCTCGGGGGCCCATTCTGCCTTTCTGCAGATCCGCTGTCATGTGACAGATCACATGAGCCCTATACTGCACCACCACCCGTCTCTGCCTAGAAACTAGTGACGATGCTGGCTCCTCCCTTGAATGGGTGGTCCTGAATGCTGAAGAAGGGGAGGGGCTGCCGCTCGGATTCTCCCTCTGTGGACTGTCAAACCCTGGGTAAGCTCAGGGCTCCCTACCTGCTGCCAGAATCCAGGACTCACCACAGTGTAGGGGGTGCTTAAGAAAGGGGCTTTGGAGGCCCACAGACCCACAGACCCAGGTTCTTACTAGCTGTATGATATCAGAAAGTCACTTAACTTCTCGGAGCCTAGGTTTCTTCATGTAGAATATGGAGACTATTATGTTAAAAGTGCTCTGCCTCAGAGGGTTGCAGTGAAAATTTACAGAGGTAAAGCAGGCAAACCCCTCAGCAGAGAGCCTCACATGGCAAAGGCTCAACAAATGTGAGCTCTTATTACACGCGAGTATATAGGGGCCCCACGGAAAACAAATACACCACGTGGCTGCTCTTGTACCCACCCCCACCTCCCTGAAGACCCTCAGGCCTAGAGCTGGTCATCTCGAAGATCTCTCCCCAGCCAGCCAATCCCTCTCTAGGTCACTGCCACAAGCAAGCCCCTGCTGTCTGCCGTCTTCTGGCCTCCTGCCCATGTTAGAGGGAAAGGTCGACTGCAGAGAGATGTGATAGTCAGCCTCAGGCTGGGCTCGGGCTCCCAGTGCCATCCCCACTCGCTCCCACCCTAGATGCTCCTATGTCCACCACCTTCCGTGACTTCTGAGGTGTCCACAGTGTGCCAGGTGCCTTCCCATCATCCCCCCCACCCCTACGGCCCCCACAGAACAGAGCCGGACACTGGATACAAACTGCAGTTTATTAAGGCTCCAGAGTGAGAATTGGCACTTGATTCTGGGCAGGGGCAGGGGTGTCAGTGGAACCCAAAGGAGCTGGGCCCTAACAAGTTAGAGGGACTGCCCCCATTCCCCCTACCCCCCAATAAATAAAGTCTCAGCTCCATCTCAGGGTGCTGGCACAGGGCAAGAAGCCCTCACTGAGGAGGACCCAGGGCTGCTGCCTCCTTCATCATCTTTCTCTCCACACTGGACCTGGCCACAGGTCAGTGCCCAACAGGGCCTCGTGGTGCTGGTGCTCTGACAGGGCCGGGGTGAGACGTGAGACCTGTCCCCACTGGAGGACTCTGGGGTGGGGCGCTGGCCTCCCCCGCGGCCAATCATGGTCCGAGGCTGCCCAGGGCAGGCTCAGATGGGGCCTGCATTGGGGACACTGTGCGCATCCCAGGTCGGGGCCCAGCCCGGGCCACAGCTAGATATGCAGCTCCGTGTCATCGGGTGGCTCCAGGCCGGACTCTGCACTCAGTGCTGAGGCTGAGGGGCCCTGGGCCACCCCAAATGGTGAGACAACAGGTGAGCGAGCAGCCAGAGGAGACAGTGAGGGTGAGAAGCTGGGGGACATGGCAGCTGAGGACAGGGAACCTTCATGGCTGATGGGGGAGCGGTGAGAGGCTGGTGGGAAGATGGCCCGGGTTGTGGCCGTGCTGGCTGGCTTGGGGGGCACAGACTTGGCTCCTGGGTGGGCCACGGCAGTGATGAGGGGTGGTGGGTCAATACGGGGAGCCGGGGGACATGGCCGAGCCTCATCCTTGAGCCGGGCGATCTCTGTGAAGACGCTGGCCAGCGGCTGGAACTGAGGGCACCAGCTCAGCAGGTAGTCCCAGTTATAGCTGCCACGGAGCTCCTCCTCACCAGCCACAATGGCCGTCAGTGCTCCTGCCACACATGGCTTGCCATCTGCTGGAAAGCCATAGTCCCCAGTGGGTGCAGGGCTTAGGCCACAGCCCCCCAAGAAGGCTGTGGCAGCGGCTGGGGGGCCCTCTTCTCGGTACAAAGTGGCCCCTGCACCTGGCAGCAGCAGCCCTGCCTTGCGGCCCTTATACCAGGTGTCGGGGGCAGGTGGCTCGCAGGATGTGTCACTCAGTCCATCTGCATCCTGCTGGATGCCGGAGTCAGGGCCACGGGCAGCCAGAGAGGAAGCCACACTGGCCACACGGGGGAACTCGTTGATCATGCGGATCTCGTCATCCTCTGCAGCCTCCGCTGAGCCTCGGCCGCTTGAGTGTGAAGGGTCCAGGGAGCCACCACGGGGGTAGGGTCCTCCAGCTCCTGGCCCACCATAGCTGGGGAGAGTCTGGTGATACAGGTGCTCTGAAGGCGGTGGGCTGGGTGGCTCTCGGCCCAGTTTCTGTAGAGAACCACTGGCCAGGGGTGCTGCCTGTGACATCGGCCCAGGTGCCGCCTCAGCCTTGCGGCTCCGGGCCCGCACCAGCCCTAGGACCAGGGCTGCCAGTGCGAGCACCACCACGACTCCCAGGGAGGCCGCCACAGCCCCCACCAATAGCAGGTTGAGGTCAGGTGCCAGGCCCAGCGCAGTGTGGGTGATGTCCACAGTTACGGGCACCGTGGCACTCCGGGAACCAGGCAGAGGCCCCCGTGCTACCACCTCCAGCCTCAGCTCCCGTGGTGCCTCACGTCGGGTCCGGCCCCCACCCCCAGAGGTGCCTGTTCCGCTGCCTGGTGCCCGGCTGTCCACCCGCAGGTACAGGGCACCTGTAGTCTGGTTGATACCAAAATAGGGGGAAGAGGTGGCAAGGGAATAGAGCACCAGGCCATCAGCACCTCCATCCTCGTCTGTGGCCTGCACGTGACCCAGGCTGTGGCCACGCCGGGCACCCTCTGGCACTTGGAAGTGGAAAGCTGGAGCCAAGAATACCGGGTCATACTCATCCTCACCAGTCACCAGCACTGACACAGTGACTGAGGCTGACAAATTCCCAGCGTCGGTAGCACCCACCAGCAACTGGAAGCTTCCTGTGTGCTCATAGTCAAAGGCCACTCGTGCCCGCAGCTCCCCTGTTGAGCTGTTCAGCGCAAATGCCTCACGGCCCTCAGGCCCTGGCCCAGCCTCCAGCAGGTTGTAGCGGAGCCTTCCGAAAGCCCCAGCATCCCCATCGATCGCGTGCAGAGTAGTCACGAGAGTGCCTGGAGGCTGGTTCTCTGCCAGGCTGGTGCTGAGCAAGCTCAGAGGGAAGGCCGGCCTGTGGTCATTCACATCCTGGACCTCGATGGTCACTGGTGCCAGAGCAAAGTGTGCCCCGGCAGGGTCGGCAGCCCGCACGACAAGCTGATGTCGAGCTTGGGTCTCACAGTCCAAGGGGTGGGCCAGTCGCAAGTCACCTGAGCTCTCATCCAGCTGAAAGAGCCCAAAAGGGTCGCCTGAATTGAGGGTGAAACGCACAAGGCCATGCGGGCCTGGGTCAGCGTCGGAGGCCTCCACGTGCAGCAGCTCGGCTCCAACAGGTGTGTCCTCGGGTACTGCCACACGGTAGGATGCTCGGGTGAAGACAGGTGGGTTATCATTGACATCCAGCACAGTGACGGTGACCGGCACAGCCGAGCTTCGAGGTGGCTGTCCCCGGTCAGCTGCAGCCACAGTTAGATTGTACTGGGTTAGGCTTTCGAAGTCTAGAGGCTCAAGCAACACCAGGCAGCCCAGGGCCCGGGGGCCTAATCCATCACCCTCCCCAGCCTCAGCCAGCCGGGGTTCCAGCTGGAAGACTCGGCCCCGGTTGCCACTGACGATGCTGTAGTCCACGGTGGCGTGGGTGCGGCTTCCGTCGGCATCTGTGGCCTCCAGGGTGAGCAGGGTGGAACCAGGGGGCAGATCTTCAGTTACTGCCACACGGTAGTGTGGCAACGTGAAGCTCGGGGCATGGTCGTTCTGGTCCTGCAGCTGCACGTGCACTGTGGTGCGTGCTGCCCGAGCCGGCGTCCCATGATCTCGTGCTTCCAGCACCACGTCCACCACTCCTGGCCCTTCATGGCCCAAGGCCATTGTCCCCACTGTTGTGAACAAGGTCCCTGAGACGAGAAGGGAATGAAGAGAAATATGCCATCAGCAGAGGCTGTGGGTGAGCAGAGTGACCCTTCGGGGACTGGGAAATGGCCTCGGAAGTCAGACTCCAGGGAGTGGCCTGTGTGCTAGGAGAGTACGGAGTGGCCTCCAGGATTCAGAGAATGGCTTCTAGGCATGCAGTCAGGACAGTGCTTAAAATAGAGACAAAGGGCGGAAAATGTCCTCCCTGGGTCAGAGATCTAGGAGTTAAGAGTTCAGGCAAGAAATTCCAGGAATGAGGTCAAAACATGGCCCAGCACAGTCAAGGATAAGGGGGTAGATCCCAGGAAGGACGCACCGTTGTTGGGGTCAACACTGAAGCCCTCAGCAGGGGAAGCCAGGTGGTAGGAGACGTGACCATTGGCACCTGAGTCCCGGTCAGTGGCAGAGACGGAGAGAATGGCACTGCCTGGGGGTGTGTGCTCAAGCAGCATCACCTGAGGTGTGAGGACAAGGGTTTATGGCCAAGCATCCCAGCTGCCCACTCAGCCTATGTTCTGGAGCTTGGTCTCATGAGCTCCGCTTGGCATCTGTCCCAGCTTGGAGCCCATCTACCCCTTAGAATTTGTATTGTGCACTTTCCCCCATTTGTGGGCACTGGATGAAGAACCTGGACACAGTTCCCAGGACTTATAAGGCTGGTCTTATATCCCCAAAGATCCGTCCCCAAGTCAGTCCCGACATCCAGCCCACCTCAGATCCTTCTAGCCTTGTCACTCCCCTCCGTTGTGAACAACCCTGGGCCCAGAGGTGGGGGCATCAGTACCTGGTAGAGGGTCTGTGAGAAGGCGGGTGCATTGTCATTGACATCCTCCACGAGCACCGTGAGGTTGGCACGGCCCTCGTGAGGCCCGTCATGTGCCAGGAGCTGCAGGTGGTAGCGGTCACGCTGCTCGAAATCCAAGGGGCCCGTGAGGGAGAGGCGGCCACCATAGCGGCCTACACTGAAGGGATCCTGGGGCCCAGAAGGGCTCAGCACATACCACAGTACTGGTCCTGAGTCCACATCATTCCCTGTTACCTGTGCAATCTCTGAGCCCAATAGTGCATCTGCAAAACATGGGACAAGTGTGTTTGGCATGGTCCCAGAGGCCCCTGGAGCCCCAGAGTGGGGAAAAGTGCTTCCCTACCACCCTTTGTACCTCTCACTTTACCCAGTCCTCACCTTCCGACACTCGGAGCTCCCAGGGCTGGGGGATGGTGGGGCGATTGTCATTGGTGTCGATGACCATCACCGTCAGGGTAGCTGAGCCTACCAGGGCTGGGCTTCCTCTGTCTGTGGCCATCAGCACCAGCCTGAACACAGAGCACAATCGGGGTGGGACCTGGGGATAAGGGAGAACCTTGTGCAGAGATAGGAGGGCTCAGGACAGGCTGGGGGGTGGGGAACTCAGGACGTGGCCTAGGGATTGAAGGGGATTCCATGCGGGGCTCGAAACTGGATGGACCTGGGATGGAGTCTCAGGGTCTACAGACCCAAGCCTCACCGTGTTTCAGCCCAGATCTCACGGTCCAGGATAGCTGTGGTAGTGATAGTGCCTGTCGCTGAGTCTACATGGAACAATCCCCGGGCTGGCTGGGATGCGGCCAGGCTGTAGGAGATCTGTCCACTGGGGCCTTGATCCAGGTCATCTGCTTCGACCTGGTGAAAGTAGGAGGCTGCTGGCACTGGGCTGGCCACAGACAAAGTCTGCCCAGCCCTGCCCCCCATCTTCCCGTCACACCCCACACCTGCAGCAGGGGTCCCTCCAAGGGCCTAGACTCAGGCAAGAAGGCCACGTAGTGGGGCCGCAGGAAGCGGGGAGCATTGTCATTGGCATCTTGCAGGGTTAGGGTCAGCACGGAGAAGGCAAAGGCTCCTCCACTCTCCGCCTGCAGTACCAGTCGCAGCCGTGGGCTTGCCTCAAAGTCCAGCCCCTCTGCTGAGCGAACTGTGACGGCTCCTGGAGGGAGGTGGAATGTACATCACTGACAGACCTCTTGCTTGCCCTAGAGCCTCCGTGTCTGAGGTCCGCTACCTCAGAGGGCAGCCTCTCCCCAACCAGAGTCTCCTCGGGCCCAAACAGGAGCCCCGCCAGGAGCCTGTCCCCTCACAGAGCCCCCTGCTCCTGCCCCTTACCTGTACTAGGCTGGATGGAGAATGTCCCTTTCTCATTCCCACTGAGAATGCTGTATGTGATGGGTCCACTTGAGCCCCCTGTATGGATAGCCTTGGGGGAGACAATGGGAGTCCCTGCAGAGGGGATGATATTGGTTGAAATGTGAGCACTAGACTGAGGGAGTCTGGGGACTATTTTTAGTTAGTAACCCCAACCCATCCAGGGATACAAAGCTGGGAGACATGGTTGGGCACCCACCTGGGGGTGCATTCTCACGGAGCATGGCTTCGCTACTAGCCCGGGGAAAGCGGGGTCCACGCTCAGACTCCCCCTGCAGCCCAACAATGACCACACCAGTGGCAGAGCGAGCTGGACGGCCAAGGTCGGTTGCCACGATGAAGAGGACACGATCCTGGGGACCCAGGGTTACAGGGGAGCGGGCCACACGGATTTCACCGGTGTAAGAGTCCACAGTGGTGCCAGGAGGTGGTGTGCCTGCCAGCCGGTATAGGATGGAGGCATTGGCACCAGCGTCACGGTCTTCAGCTCGCAGAGTGGCCAGAGCCAGGGTTGGGGTGCTGAGGCTAGGGCCTGGGCGGGGCAGGCGCAGCCTCAGGGGACTGGTGGGGAAGGTGGGCGCGTGGTCATTGACATCGCGCACCATGATGGTGATAGGCACTGTGGTGCTTAGGGGTCCAGCAGCTGCACCATCCACTGCATTCACGGTAAAGGCATAACTGGGACACTGCTCTCTGTCCAGGGCTGTGGCTGTGCGCAATTCCCCAGAGCTGGGCTCCAGCAGGAAGGCTCCTGCTGCACCTGCACCCAGGTAGTAGGTCACGTGGCCATTGGGCCCAGCATCAGGATCATGAGCCTGTAGCTGCAGCAGCAGGGTCCCTGCAGGTGCATCCTCAGGCACCTCCACAGAGTAGGCAGGCACAGGGAAGGCGGGGGCATGGTCATTAGCATCCAGCACTGTCACTGTCACAAGCAGAGTAGCACTGAGAGCTGGCTGGCCTCCGTCCCGGGCTTCTATCTGCAGCTGGAATGCTGGCTCCACCTCCCGGTCTAGTGGCCTCATGGTGCCAAACTCCCCAGAAGCTAGGTCCAGGACAAAGGCTTCTGATGGGTCCCCATCTGCAGAGAAGGGCATGCACACATAAACATACATGTGTCAGCCCATGGGAGTGGGGGTGATTTACAGGCAACCTGGCAAAGAAAGAGAAAGAGAGAGGGAGAGAGAAAAGAGGGAAAGTGGGATAAAGGCAGAGAAACAAAGAGAAACACAGAAGGTAAAGAAAGATACTGCAAAGTAGCTTTTCTAAGAGTGTGGTCTGAGGACTCCAGGGATTCCCCTGAGACCCTTTTGGGGAGTACATAAGATCAAAACTATTTTCATAGTAATACTAAGACATTATATGACTTTTTCATTCTCATCAACTCATAAATGCAGAGTGGGGTCCAGATGCTACCTGACATGTGATGACATCATGACTTGGATGGTTAATGGAATATGTGTGCTTGTGTAGTCTTGTGTTTCCCGGAATATTCTAGGTAGAAAGTTTAGAGCATAAATATGTGTTGTTTTCAGAGATTCACTCAGTTTTTGCTGGCTTGTGTTCAGTTATACCTGCTATAATCTTTGTAACCTCATTACTGTCCAACAAATTGTTAGTTGAAATCCTAAAATTTCCTTGGGCCTATGCAGAAATACGGCAAGTGGTATACTTCATTGGCTTGTTTTGCAATGATAGTTTAAAATTTTCTCATCTTTAATATAAATATTGTAAATACTGATATAATTTGTTTATTATATATTTATATATTTATTAAATTATTATTTCACATTTTATTATATCAATAAATGCTGATATCATATAAGCCAAAGTTCTTTACAGTTCTCAAAAATTAAGAATGTTAAGGGTTCCTGAGACGAAAAAGTTTGAGAACAACTGCTCTACAGGGAGAGACAATCAAGAAAGAAAAAGAAAGAAAAGAAACAAAAAGATAAAAAGAGACAAAGAGGAGATCAAGAACTGGAGGGGAACAAAAATAGATGCTTGGAGACACAGAAACATAAAGAGAAGGAAAAGGAGACCGGGCACATTGGGTCTGACACAGGCCAACAAGGAGTACCCCTGGGCAAGTGGGTGCGGGAAGGTTCTCACCCAGGATGCGGTACTGCAGCTGCCCGTTGGCTCCCACATCCGGGTCAGAGGCCCGCAGCGTGGTAAGGGTCTGTGGGTCCTGGCCCTCAGGCACCTCCAGGGAGAGATGGGCACTACCAAAGGCTGGGGCGTGGTCATTCTCATCCTCCACAGCCACTCGCACTGTGACATGGGTCAACAGCGGAGGCGAGCCTCCATCCCGGGCATACACTATCGGGAAGCAAAATCAGTGAGATCTAGCCTGCTCTCATCCCATGGAGGAATCCACACCACATAGTGTTCACATGTGTTCACCAGATGCATACAAAAATCAGAATATGTCCCTCTCTCCACACCCCACAAGCACACAGGCACACATACGTATATGTGGTGGTGTGACAGAAAAGGCACTAAATGAGGTAACAAAAGATCTGAGTTCAAGTCCCAGCTCTGCCACTTCCAAGCTGTGTTAGCCTAAGCAAGTTACTTAATCTCTCTGGTACTCAATATCCACATGCTACTCTGTTAAATGGCTGCAGAGGGAATCCTAGAGGGCATAGCTGTGACATTACGCATTTGAGAGTTAGTGTGATCACACTGGTGACAGCCTAGATGGCAGTTCAACTTGGACTCTGCCAAACTCTTGACTCCCCAAAAGGATTAAAAATATAATAGAAACTGTGCTGTAAGAGGTGGAAGCTTATAAAATGTACTTTGGGGGTCCTGCCCATGTAACACTGCTGTTTACAACACCTCAGGCTTTGGGCATCCTGTCAACGTATACCTGTCAGATTGATCTCCTGCTGCTCCTCCCGATCCAGGGCCCGAAGAGTTGTAAGAACTCCAGTGTCTGGGTCCAGGGAGAAGCTTTCGCCAGAGATGCCTCCATAAGTCACTTGCCCATTGGCCCCTGAGGAGGGGCAGCGTGGGGGAAGATCAGAGGGTGAATATACCCTTTCTTGACCCAGTCCATCCCTCTTTCAACTCATCCCCCCAGGCCTTACCCAGGTCTGGGTCGGTTGCCCGCAGAGTGAGCAGAGATGTGCCAGGCGGGCTGTTCTCACGCAAGAGGACGCTGTACTCCTGCTGTTGGAAAGCGGGTGCCTCGTCGTTGACGTCGGCGACACTGACAGTCAGGAGCTGCGTGGCTGAGCGCGGCGGGGAGCCATGGTCGGAGGCCACCACAGTCAGCACGAACTCAGCTCGCTGTTCACGGTCCAGGGACCGCACCACGGACAGCGCTCCTAGTTGAGCGGTAGGGCGGGTTGGAAGGAAACCTCAACACTCGCCCCACGTCAGCACCCTCCTCGTCCCCACCCCCACCCCCGGCCCAACTCACCGGTACTGGGGTGTAGCCGGAAGTAGCCGTCCCCGCCAGCTGCCAGGCGATATGACACGCGTGCAGCCTCGCCCAGGTCCGGGTCCCGGGCTACCACGTGCAGCGCTGCGGGCCCCGGCGGGTGATCCTCCGAGAGGCGCACACGTGAGGGCGACGCAAAGACCGGGGCGTTGTCATTCTCATCCGTGACAAAGACGCGCGCGGAAACGCGTGCTGCGCGGCGGCGGCTGGCATTGGCAGGCCGGTCGGTGGCTTCCACGAGCAGCAGCAGAGCGGGAGTGGTCTCCCGGTCCAGGCCTCTCGGGGCGCTGAGCGCCCCGGTGCGTGAGTCCAGGCGAAGCGCGGGCATGGGCGGCTCCTGGCGCAGCAGACGGTAGCGCACGTCGCTGTTGGGGCCCGGGCCGTCGGCGTCCGACGCCCGGAAAGTGTACAGCGCTGCGCCCGGCTCTGGGTTCTCCGGAAGCGCCAGAGCCAGCGGGTCACGCGCGAAGGCCGGCGCATGCTCGTTCTCGTCCTGCACGCGTACCTGCACTCGCAGCAGCCGCGCGCCCGCGCCTCCCGGCCCTTCGGCGCGCACTGTGAGCGCGCGCCACGCCGGGCCCGCCTCGAAGTCCAGGGGCCGCGCCAGGTACAAGCGCCCAGACGCCGCGTCCAGCGCGAAAGTGCCCTCCGGGTCGGCGCCGCCCACCAGTGTGTAGGTGAGTGCGCCCACCCCCGCCGGCTCTGGCGGCGCCACCGAGCCCAACAGAGAGCCGGGCTGGAGCCCCTCGGCTGCTGTCACGGTCAGCACGACAGGCACAGGTGCGGCCGGGTCTGGGTCTGAGGGTTCCGGCGGAGGCTCAGCCGAGCGAGCTGAGGGAAGCACCTGTTGTGAACCCAGGAGGGAGTACGGAATCAGGCGGACCCATGTAAACGGGAATCTGGGCTGGCCTGCTGAGTAGCAGGAAGGGCGGTCAGAGTGGCCTGACTAGAGGAGAGGGTGCAAGGACTTAGGAAGATGCTCTCTTGGAGGGGGGTGCCCACACTGGTGACCAAGGAGACGTGGACAGATTGGAGGAAGGGCAGCCATACCTGCACCAGCAGCTGGAGGCTGGAGCTCCGAGGGGGGCTCCCTTGGTCGTGAGCGCTTAGCGTCAGCACATAGTGAGGCCGCTCTGCTCGGATCAGGGGTGCTGCAGTGAGCAGCTCCCCTGAGTGAGGGTGCAGAGAGAAGAGCTCTGAGCCAGGACCTGGGGACAGGCAGAGGAAGGGTGAGGCCTCGGGTTCCAGAGCTGGGCATGTCATGAGGGCCTGCCATCACCCACCAACTCCCTTCTCTCCAGCCCCCATACCAGTTAGCATGTACAGGATTGTTCCATTCTCCCCCTCATCCGGATCCCTGGCCTGCAGAGTTGTCACCAGTGTTCCTGGAGGCACACCATCTGGTACCTGTGGGAACACAGCTCATCTACAGTTGTCTCCTTCCTGTTCTTGAGACAACTCAGGATGGAGTTCCCATCACCTATGTGCAGGCAGAGCCCCTTTTTTGCTCTCAAACCTGTTCCAAGACGCTGTCTCTCTTACTTACACCTACAGCTCTAAGCAGAGACCCACATACCCTCTTACTTCTTCAGGGCAGAGTCCTGCAGCTTCACATACCTGTACAGGGAGGCCCCCACCAGCAGCCCCTGAAGCCTGCAGGAAGGTGGGGCTGTTGTCATTGAGGTCGAGCACTGCAATGTGTACGGTGCCTGTGACACTGCGGGGTGGGCTCCCCCCATCCTGCACCTGCACCAGGAGCTGGTAGCTGCTCTGCCGCTCACGGTCCAGAGTTTGGAGTGTGGTAACCTCTCCTGGGAGTGCAGGACAGATAGAGATCATGTATGGGGTAGCTAGGGATGCAGAGCCTGAGGTCCGTGAGAGGCCGGGGTTTGGGGAGTGTGGAAGGGAATGCCCGGGTAAAACTCCAGCTCAGTCCTGGTCCTCATGGCCAGGCTCTGGGGAGCGTGTCTGGGTGTTCACCAGTCTGAGGATGAGGCTATGGGGTCTCAGATTTTGGGTCCCAGTGCTCACCAGTCTGGGGGTGGATGCGGAAGGCCTTGCTGTCTTCTGACAGCTGTCGCAGGCTGTAGGTCAGACGTCCATTGGGTCCTGAGTCTCGGTCAGTGGCAAAGACCCGGCCCACACTGGTCCCTGGGGGCTGGTTCTCAGCCACAGCCAGGAAGGTGGGCTCCTCAGACAAGCGGGGACTGTGGTCATTCTGGTTGAGGATGCTGACCCTCACGGTGGCTGTGGCTGTCTGCTGCCCCAACTCAGCTTTGGACCCAGACACTGCCATTACTTTCAGTGTGTATAACTCCTGGGCCTCACGGTCCAGTGCTGCTCGCACCCATAGCCACCCACTCTGTGGTTCCAGGCCAAAGGGGCTACTTGGCCCATCTGCTGCAAGGCGGTAGGTGACAGGGCCCCCATCTGGTGCTCGAGCCTGCACTTGCAGGACTTGAGTTCCAGGGGTGGTGCCTGAGGGCAGGTCCACACGGTAGGTTGGGCTGTCGAAGTGGGGAGCCAGCCCACGGGTCCCCAAGTCCTGTACCACCACCCGCAGTCGAAAGTGGCTGGTGCGGGGTGGGGAGCCGCCATCCCGGGCTTCCAGCTCCAGTTCATGGGCTGGCCCCCCTGGAGGCCCCAGAGGTCCCATAAGCAGTATGTGGCCTGTGGTGGGGTCCACAGTGAAGGCCCCACCACCCCCAGCAAGCAGGGTAAAGGTGACTCGACTGTTAACGCCTGAGTCGGGGTCCAGAGCCCGCAGTGTATAGATGGGGGTCCCTGGGGCAGTGCTTGGTGGCAGCAACACCGTGTCTTCAGGTGCAGGGAAGGCAGGGGAGTTGTCATTCACATCATCCAGCAGCACACGCACCCGAGCTACAGCGAAAGCCGGGGGCACTCCACTGCCTGCCCGTACCTCCAGCTCTAGCACTGGTCCCAGCAGCTCCCGGTCCAGAGCTCGAAGCGTTTGTAACAGCCCTGTGGCCCCATCTAGGGAGAAGAGTCCTCGGGGATCCCCACCTGATAGGGTGAGGGTCACAGGCCCCAGGTGACCTAGGGAAGAGGAAAGAAGGGTCAGAAAAGAGATGGGGGGCACCTATTGAGTTGGGGCCCAGACTCTGATCCCCAAAAGAGCTAGGCAGTGCCCACACCTGGGCTTTCAAAGTATTAGGGGGAGGGGCAGGTGTTGGCAGAGAAGCCGGGTGGCACCAGGGTGATATTCATGTACCTGGGGATGAAGCAGAGTGCCTGTACCATGCCCAAGGAGGTGGCGGGGATTGGAACCAGAGTGTTTTGTATTGGTGCTATCAGTGGTGTGATACTCGAGGGTTATGTTGGGGTGTCTGGGTATGGCACCGAATGGATATAATGATAAGTGATACCTGATGGATTGTGTGCTTGGACTACGCCCACACTGGTGCCTGGTGGCACATCCTCTGGCACAGAAAAGACATACTGTAGTTGCTCAAATACTGGTGGTATGGGAGTTCCAGGCACAATGCTGATGTTGACTCGGGCACTGGGCTCTGCCTGCAGGCCACCTCCATCCTGAGCCCCGATCTCCAGCTGCACCACGGAATTGGCCCGTCTGGCCAAGGGCCAGGCTACCGTCAACAGCCCTGAGAGGAGGGACAGAAGTGGAGATGTATAGGGAAACAGAATAGAGCTGGAAAGGTTGGGGGGTGGGGTGCAGGCAGTACTTCATTTAGGCAGATGGGGAGGCAAGCCCTGGGAATGTGAAGATCCTCACCTGAGTGCTGATCCAAGGCAAATAGTGGGGGGCTATTGCCAGCCAGGATGTGGTAGGAGAGTCGCCCATGGGGTCCCTGGTCAGGGTCATGGGCACGCACCCTCAGCACAGCTGTGCCTGGTGTACTGTGGGCGCTCAGACTGGCAGCATACTCCCGTGGATAAAACTGAGGTGGGTTGTCATTCTCGTCTGACACAAACACCTTCACATACACCATAGACTTGAGGCCTCCCTGGTGAGACATGCAGCCATTAAGTCAGGTGGCCCTTGATTGGCCCTGGTGAATGCCCTACCCCAATCTGCCCATAGACTGTCCACTCACCCCATCCACAGCTGTCACAGTGAAGTCGAAGCTTGAGGGCCCCTGATCGCGGTCCAGGGTCCGGGTCGTGCACACGTCGCCACTGTGGGCATCGATGCGGAATGGGGGAGACCCCGAGGCCCCAAGTCCGGCACCCAAGGAATAGGAGAGGAGGCCAAATGGGCCACTGTCTGCATCTGTGGCTGTCACCTGGGGAGAGGCTGGGGTGAGTAATGCCCCATCTTTTTGGCCAGAAAAACCATAACTAAGTGGCAATTGGAAGGAGAAGGCCCTGGGCCAGTTGGTGCCCAGAGTCTTTGGATGGTGGACACACAGAAGGGACTAGTAGGACACGGGCCAAAATCCAAACCCAGCTCAGACCTCACCACTTGCGTTAGGTTCCTGTGAGACTCTGATCACAACATTTTTGTCAACTGGTCAATATAGAACTTTGTTTTATGTGTGTTTCTGTTTAAAGGCACCTTATTTAATATATATTGTTGGTTCATTAACACTGAATTCATGGCCAATGGCACAACTCATAACTAAATGAAACTTATCTAACACATGTATTTTCTCCATAAGGCACAGCACAGCTTTCTTGTGTTTAGGAAAACAGACATCACTTCAGCACTACAGTTGGGGACCATTTTATACAGCAAAATCACCAAACAAAAAGCACAAAAATGCAAAAAACGTGGCATTAAATAGACCACGAAAAGGACCCTTGTTTACCATGTAAGAGCTGTAACATGAAGGCAGAGCATTGCCTTGTTCGACCTCAGCCGGGAATGTGCTTGTTGAGAGACTTGAATTTTCCATCCTTCTGCACATGTCCGGGAATGACTGTGAAAGCTCCATGAGTATTGATTCAAGGGTTACAAATATATTTTAGAGAGTTGGCGAATTCACAAATACAGAATCTGCAAATGATGAGGACCAAGTGTACTTAAAAGGGGAGTGCTAAGGGCTGTGATAGCAAATTCCAGGTGGGTCACAGGGAGTTAATAACCATCACCGAGTCTCATAATCACTCCAGTCAGAGAACTGGCTGACCCACAGAGTTATTGAGACTGATGTTACAGGCCTGCTCTTTACTGAGTTTGGTTATAAAGTGGGATCTGATGGATACTCAGCTCTGGTAACTGGAGTGATCAGGATCTGCACTGTGAATTTATGGGGTGTGGCTCATGCGCCTTTAGCACCCCTTCATCTCTCAAGCCAACCTCACTGGAAATGAGAAAGGGAGAACTGCAGGTCTATAGGAGAATACCGAGGTCATTACGTTCCAGGGGCTCCCCAAAACTAAGAAATAGGGGAAGGTTTTCCTGGTGACTTCTCAGGCATCTCCCAGACTGGCTCAGGAAGAGTTTATGACTGGACACCAATGTCAGGAGCCTCTGAACATTTCAGAGCCAGATCAGCAGGAGACAACATTCCGAAAGCTTCTGAGCCTAGGACAGGGCCAGGCACAGAGTAGGTACTCTATGTATATTTGTTCATTGAGTAAACAGACATTCGGATTGCCCTGCCTTACAACAAAAGCTTCTTTCAAACTAAGTTTTATAAATTGGGTGCACATTAGGCCCTCAATAGTGGGTTAGCTGGTGCAGACTGCTGTAGCTTGTGACAAAGTACTCTTTGTGGCTACACGGGCCTCAGGGTCATGATATGCTGCAAAAGGAAGCTGGAGAGTTCTCCTTTCTTGGCCAGAAAATGTTGCTCAGAGAGAAGCCTAGCCAAGGACTTCTGATTGTTGCCCAGGCCTTTGACAGAAGTGATTTGTGCCATTGTTTACCCTCCTGAGAGACACTAAGACCTTGCCGTGCTGAATCCTGGAAACAGCTCCTGCCCCAACTCTTTACTGTGGCCGTGGGCCTGGATATCCCAGGAGACAAACTTGCCCCTGGATCAGTCTGGCGGGCTGCGGCACAGCTGCCGCACCATCTCCAGAAGCTGTTAAAGACCTCTGCCCTCTGACTCGCTGCAGGAAGAAAGCAATAAATAGTGGTCAAGAGAAGTTGTCAGGAAGTGACCCCAAAAGGCGCAGGGGCCGTTGACTGGAAATGACCAAGGCAGAAGTGAATTTTCTGGCCTGTGCAGCCCCTGCTCGGAGGTCCTAGTGCAAATGCAGTCTCCATTTTCAGCAGACTCTCAGCCTTGCTTCATAGTCCAACCTTGGTCAGCTCCCGCTTCCAGCTCTGCCTGAAAGCTGTAACTAACCTCATCTCTCTCCTCTTGTCCCCACCCCACCCCTAGCTCTCATCAAATGCACTAGTGCAAGGAGAAAATAAAGACCCTCATCTGTGAACTCTCTAAAATTCCTAGCAGACCACAAACTTACTTCATCTGCCCCACGCTGACATCCTTCCCAGGTGTCGCTCCTGCTTTGACACTTTGATACTGTGCTCTCCTGCTTCTCCTCCCACTGCTTCCCCACCCCCAGCCTTCCTCCACCTCTCCTTACTCTGTATGTTATACACTGTTGTTCTCTGGAATCTTTCCTTGGCCTCTTCTCATTCTACACACTCTGAGGGCCTTCTCTTCCACTGCTGTGGCTTTGACCATCATCTGTACTTTGACCCAGACCACTACTCTGTGCTCCAAACTTGTACATCCAGATGCCTGCTCAACATCTCCACTTGGACGTCCCACAAGCACCTTAAATCCAACCTGTCCTAAACTAAACTCATGATAATTCCAACCCCTCTCTAATGATTCCTCCATCCACGCAGTTGCTCGAGCCAGAAATCTGTTCTTCCCTTTTCCTCTCTTGGCATATCAGTCAAGCAGGGACTAAGTAAATCCTCATTATCCCTCCTATTTGTCTGTTCCTCTCCATCGCCATTATCACTTTCCTGACTTGGGCCTGAGTCGTCTCTCCCCTGGACTACTGTAGCTCCCTTCTCATAGGTGTCTGACCCTCCAATCTGTCCTCCATACCAGGACCTCTCAACCTTGGCATGACTGACATTTTGGATCAGATAATTCTTTGTTGTGGTGCTGTCATATGCATTATAGGATGTTGACAGCATCTCTATCCACTAGATACCAATAGATCCCACCAGTTGTGACAACCAAAAATGTCTCTAAACATTGCCAAATATCCCCTCCAGAGGGCAAAATCACCAGCCGTTGTGAACCACTGCTCTACACTAACTAATAAAAGCATCTTTTGAGAAAACAAATATCATATTATTCCTCTACCCAAATATCTTCAGTGTCCCCTAAAGAAAAATGCTCAAACTCCTTGGCTTGGCTTGACTCCTCACTGTCTGGCCTCCTGCAGTCTCATCTCCCACCTTAAATTCCAGAGATACTGAGCCACTTGTAGGCCCTTGAACGAGTCAGACAAGTCAAGCTCTTCCACTTCTCTCTGCGTGTCACCTCTGCTTCAACCCTTCCCTTATCTCGTCCCCTCATCAGCTCCTGCTCATCTTTTAAGTCTCAGCTCAAAGGTCCTTTCTTTTGAGAAAACATTCCAACTGCCTATCTGTACCTCATGAATATCCCCATATATAAGTTTTTATTATTGGAATAAAACTGTTTCTCTGCATATGAATCTCACCTCTAGACTATAAACTCCATGAATTAGGTAGGGGTTACTCAGTCATTACTGTATTCTGTGTCCCTAATACAATGACAGGCACATGGCAGATAGTTGATAAATGAATATTGAATAAATCAAATATTAAGACTTCTTGTAACAGTTATGAACACCCAACGGTCATTTTTACCCCTGCTTCCCTATGATTACTACTAGTAAAAACTCCAGGAAACCACCTGGAGAGATGCCCTCTTGCTTCAGGCACTAGTGAGGAGGGAAGACGTTTGGAAGCCACAGCCCATTGGTCCTGGGCCAAGAGGGAGAGTAAACACATGGGAGAGTGGGTGGGAGCTGGACAGCAGTAGGCAAGCAAGTACCCAGAGTCTGGCCAGACAGGAGGTCAGCCAGGCCTAGGCACTGGCCTGAAAGTCTAGGCCAACAGGCAGCTCCTAGAAGATGCTCAGCGATCTGGTGGACTTCTGAGACATAAAGACTTCAAGCACGAATCTCCTAAGAGACCACCGTGCCTCCAGTCTCCTCTTCTGCATCCAAATTCCATGGGGCAGCCAAAGCAATCTTTCCAAAAGACATATCAGATTTGCCTAGAGCCTCTCAATGGCTCCCTATGATTTTTAAAATAAAGTCAAAGCTTGTCATCTGTTCCCTGTCTACTCGCTTGTCTCATCTCCCCATAACTCTTTTTCATCAGCACAGTCGAGGCCAACTTGAACAACGCAGTTCCGTGAACACATCATGATGTTCTGTAGCTCTTTCTGTGGCCTTGGAGTCCCTGTCCTCATACCCCATGTTATTCACTTGGCAAAGTCTCATTGCTTCTGCAAAGGTCTGCCTTTAGGCTTCCATAGCACCTCATGTGCAGCCTGATGCATTACTAGTTACTGGTGTGTCTCCTTGCCTAGACTGGGACTGGCCTGGGAATAAGACTGTTTCTTTGTTCTCAGGGCCCAGCAGAGTGCCAAGCTTACAGTGGGTAAGTTAATTTTTGAATGTATCACTTACCATTGATCTAATCTCTCTTTCACTAAAGCTAAAGCAAGTTAGCTTCCCCCCCAAAAAAAAAATACAAAAATGGGACTTCCCTGGCGGTCCCAGTAGTTAAGACTGTGCGCTTCCATGAAGGGAGCACGGGTTTGATCCCTGGTTGGGAACTAAGATCCCATATGCTGTGTGGCATGGCCAAAAAACAAACAAAAAAACAATCTGTAGTGAGGAGGGAGGGATGAATAGGTAGAGAACAGAGGATTTTTAGGGCAGTGAAACTACTCTCTATAATACTATAGTGTATGTCATTATATATGTCCATTATACATATACTTTATACTTTTGTCCAAACCCATAGAATGTACAACACCAAGAGTGAACTCTAATGTAAACTATGGACTTGGGTGACAATGATGTGTCAATGTAGGTTCATCTGTTGTAACAAATGTACCACTCTGGTGTGGGATGTTGATAATGCGTGAGGCTATGAGTGGGGGCATGGGGTATATGAGAAATCTGTACCCTCCACTCAATATTGCTATGAATCTAAAACTGCCCCCAAAACATAAAGTCCTGAAAAAAAACCAAAACCGAATCTGATCATGCCTTTTCTGCCTCAAAGAAGTTCAGTGACCTCTTTTGCCTTCCAAGTAAAGTCCTAACCCCTCATGGCTTGGTGTCCAAGGACTTCTGCAGTTTGGCCTCAGCCTGCCTCTCCAGTTTCATGCTCCACCCATCTCCTCCAAGCCTGACTTGCAGGAAGTCTGTGGCTCCCACAGCCTGTCCAGGGCTCCTGCCTTTTCCTCTGAGAGGTCTTCCTGCTCTGGACATTGGGATCTCACTCGATACTTCTTGTTGTCTCTCATCCTCGTGCCTGAGCCCAAGTGTCCCATCAAGGCTCAGTTCCAAGGGCAGGGATGGGGGTGTATTCCAGGACACCTCAGCACTAGACTAGGGTTGGAGGGCTCTGTAAATGCTGGCATCTCCCTTGGGGAACAGGAGGCACATGGGTGTGCAGAATCTCCGTCTCTGCCCTGCAGAACAACTTTGAAACTTTAAAGAGTCCTCTCTTACTTCCTGCCACCACAGGACACATTTTCTCTATATCCAATCTTAATTCTCTCAACTGCCAAGATTACCTGGCCCAGCTCTTGCACCCTGCTTTCTTATCTTCTCATTAATCCTCACCCTCTGCACAGACTGTGGAGCTCACCAAGTAGGACCGAGCCCTCTGGCATATGTCACCATCAACAGATGGCACCTGCAAGGCTTGGTTCCTGCTCTGAGGTCCACTGTGACCCTCTGATCCACTCCTGCCCACAGAATCATCCTGCTGTGTGCGGGGGCTTACCCACCTGCAGGAAGCAGGTTCCGGGCTGGATGCCCTCAGGCAAGGAGGCATTGTAGAAAGTCCTCTGGAACTGCGGCTCATTATCATTCACATCCTGCAAGGCCACACTCACTGTGGCAGAGGAGGTGAGAGGGGGCAAGCCCCCATCCGTGGCCACCACAATTAGCTGTGGCTGTGGTTCCAACTCATAGTCCAGTGAAGCAGCTGTGGTGATGATGCCTGAAGTGGGATCGATGGAGAACCAGCGGGTGTGGGCACCTGGGGCCAGGCTATAGGTGACCTGACCGTTGGTGCCCTGGTCAGGATCCCGGGCCATCACTCGCACCACGAAGCTCCCAGGCAGCGCAACCTCAGGCAGGGGCTCGGGTCGGTAGAGCTGGCGGTCAAAGGCAGGGGCGTTGTCGTTGACATCAGTGACATGCAGCACAAAGGCAGCCTCGGCTCGCAGCGGGGGTGAGCCTGAGTCTGTGGCAGTAACTCGCAAGTTATAGGCATCCCTTTCCTCTCGATCCAGCTGCCGAGCCACGCACACCAGGTAGATGACGCTGTCCTGGGTGCTGAGCGCAAAGTGGCCCTCTCCACCCTCCAGGGACACATTGACATGGGCAAAGTCACCATCATCTGGGTCTGACACAGAGATTCGAGCAACAAGCTGGCCAGGGGGGGCAGCCTCAGACACTCGGGGGGAGCCATCCGCACTCAGGAAGATGACAGTCATAGAGGGCTGATTGTCATTGGCATCTCGCACGTGCACGGTCACAAAGGCCGAGCCCAGCTCAGGGTGAGCCCCTCCATCCCGTGCCTGTACCACCAGTTCATGGACCCGCCGTTGCTCGAAGTCCAGTGGCCGCTCCAGCCGCAGGAGCCCCGTGTGTGCGTCGATGGAGAAGGGTCCGTCACCCTCGCTCTGCCTCCGGTTGATCTCGTAAGTTACAGCCCCATTGGCACCGGCATCGGCATCAGAGGCATACACCTGCAAGACAGGACTGCCGGGGGCCAGGCTCTCGGACACCACAGCGTGGTAGCGGCTCTGATTGAAAGCTGGGGCATGGTCATTGATGTCCAGCAATGTCACGTCCAGTAGGGCCTGGGCCCTCCGGGGTGGTGAACCACCGTCGTAGGCCTCCAGTTGCAGCATGTAGTGTGAGCGGTTCTCTCGGTCCAGCTCCCCAGTAACTACCAGCTCAGGCACTGGGGCCCCATCTGGACCGGGACGTGTCTCCAGCCGGAAGATCTCTCCAGCCCCATCACCAGACAGCGCATAGCCCTGGGTTCCTAGGCGGTCAGCGTCTCCATCACGAGCAGGCTCCAGTGGGTAGCGAGTGCCAAGAGCTGTATGCTCAGGTATCTGCAGGACAGCTCGAGCCTGTGGGAAGGCTGGAGCGTGGTCATTGATGTCAGCCACTCGCACGGTAACTTCCACGGTGGCGCCATCAGGAGTGACTGCAGTGAAGCGGTAGCGATCCCGCCGCTCGCGGTCCAAGACTCGGGCTGTACGGACCACCCCACTGTGTTCGTCAATGGCCAGGTCTGTGCCCACACCGCTGCCCTCCTGGGCGGAGATGAAGTACATGGGAGGTGCTGCCGTGCCTGCTGGAAGCCCTGCACTGATGTCCCCGATCAGTGTGCCCGCTGGCTGCTCCTCATCAATCTGCAGGTCCAAGCTCCCAGCCTGACCCCAGGCGCCTGGCACCCCCGCACCCAGAAGCAGCAGCAGCAGTGATAGCAGGGGTAGGGGCCTGGGGCTCTGCATGCCTGGGCAAGAAGGTGCAATGCCCCGCTCCTTCTGCATGGCAGGGCCAGTCCAGCTGTGGCTTGGGCTCCAGCTCCAGGCCAGGCTCCAGGCCCAGCTTGATCTCAGGCTTTGGATCAGATCCAACTTGGACCCCGACTCCAGCTCACGATTCCTGACCTGGGAGAAAATCGGAAGCAAAAAGGTCATGATGGAGGAGGAATCAACCGTCCAGGCTGAGGTCTAGGCCACACCAGGACTCAAGCATGCTCAGTCCCCCCGCAGGGCCCTTGTGCTGCCTCATACCGTCTGGGGCCCAGGAAGCTCCTCAGGACCCCCTCCAGTCTTTACCTGGCAGGTCCCATCCCACTCTGATTCCCGTCCCCCCTCCACCCCCCAGCAGATTGTTTTTTCCTATTGTTCAGACCTAAATGCCTTCAGACTCCCTTCCTTCCATCTGTAGACTTAAACATGTGGCCAATTCTTTCTCATTTTTCTTCTCATCCAGGATTAATACCTCAGTAATCATGTGCTTGGCAACCTCACCCGAATCTCAACATTGTCCTCTCTGCCAGAGCCTTCTACCAACATTTAACTATGCTGAAGTCTCTCTCTCTCTCTCTTTCTCTCTTCTCTCTCTCTCTCTATATATATTATACATATATATATATACCTTTAGCCCTACTTCCCTCTCTATTCAGCAAGAGATTGAGCACCTATTATGTGGAGGCACTGGAGACACCTCAGAATAAAGGAAACAGTCCAGGAATTGGACAAGTAATTAGAAGTGTGATAAGAGCTGTGAGGGAGAAGTGCGGGGAGCTGTGAAGGCATAGGTATAGGAGGGACTTACCACAGTCAGGGAGTCAGGGAGTGCTTCTCTGAGGAAGCGACATTCAAGTCAGGATCTACTTAATGTAGGTGTTTGCTAGACAATGGTGGGCGGAGAAGGGGGATACAGAAACGAGAGAAGAACATTCAGAAGAGGGAACTGAATGGGAGGCTTAGAGTCTGCAGTCAAGAAAGGGCTGAGGGTGTCTGGGGGCAGGTAGGGCACAACGTGTGTGAGGTGTAGAGTGCTGGGGCAGAAGGTATGAAATGGGGCAGGGGCTCGTAGGCCATACTGATGATTCTGACTTTATGCCGAGGACAAATGGAAGCCATGAAAGCATCTTAAGAGTGGGTGCTGCAATATGACTTACGTCATGTGAAGATCTCTATTGCTGCCCCTTTGTAAACAAGGATCACACAGATGGGAAGGTTATCTTAGGACAGCCCTGATAACACACTTGGGGGAGTCCAGGTGAGGGTGAACTGACGGTGAATTGGATGAGTGTTAGCAATGAAAATGGGGAGAAGCGGATAGCTCTGCGGGACGTTTCGCAGGTAGAACAGGCAGGGCTTGATGATGGCTTGAGGTAGGGGATGAGGGAGTGGGAGGAGTCAAGGATGATGGGCAGATTTCAGGCCTGAACCATTAGCTGGACAAAGGCAGCATTAACTGGCCAGAGAGAGAGAGACAGAGAAAGAAATCCAGGGAAGGGCGGTGCCTCTGTGACTAAGGGAGCCAGGGCTTCAAATGCTGCTGACGTTCAAGAAGGAGGAGGCCTAAAGCCCCATGAAGGCCTTTAAGGACTGAGTGAGAGCAGAATCCGTGGAGACGTTGCCCTCTCTGAAAGGTTTGTTCACTTCCTCCAATTTCTCACCTCTCACCCCCTCCTCCATCTACACAGAGAGTCTTCCTCTCCTGTGACACTGCTTTCACTAAGCTGCCAATCATCGCTATACTCTGCATCCAATGGACACTTTGTTATCTTCTTGCTGGATCATTCTGGAACACTGAAACACTGATCACTGGCTTCTTGAAGCCTAGCCCTCCTGGCCTCCCATGGTGACCCCCCACCTCTTGCTTCCATTGTACTTCTATGTCCACTCTAAAGTCCCCTGGGCAAGTTCTTCCTCTGCCCTTAAAAACTGGTGCTCCTCAGGACTCAGTCCAGGGCCGCATGTTTTCCCACTTACCACACTGCCTGGGTGATCTTAATCACTCCCATGCCTCCAGTTCAAATGTATCAATCATTTTATGTACCGTCTATGTGCTGATGACTTTGCAATCTCCAGCTCTGGAGAGCACTGGAGACACATGTCCATCCATACAATGGACTTCCTTACAATGTATCCCCAACCTTCACCTCAACCTGATTTTCTTACTCCATTCCCTTTCCTGTGAACAGCACCACCGCTCAGAAACTCTCCTTGCTTTCCTTGCTTTTCTTCAGTCCTGATTTCCAATTAGTCTTCAGAACCTGACCATCTTAACTAGACATGTCTCAAGTCTGCCCTTTCCTATGTTTCCACACTGCTGCTGTCCCAGTCCAAGCACTGTCATCCCTCTTTTCGATTCCTGCCACAGCCCTTTCCTGGTCCCCATGCCTCCTGGATTGGACCCTCTGATCCATGTCCACCTGACCAGAGCTATCCTCACAACTCTCACCAAACCAGTCCCGACAAAAGGCTTCCACTGGTTTGCCATTACTGACGGCAGAAAACTGCTGCCCATTACGGACAAAAAAATGCGGATGCACATACACCCAAACTGTGTCTGCAGTTTCACGGGTTCATGGACACTAGGTATAGAACTTCTTTTCGCAAGACAAAGCCCAACCTCCTTAATATATCTTCCTGACCTGAGCCCTGCCAACCTCTCCACTGTGCCCCACACTCACCTTCCCCCACTGCACCCTGCATTCCAACACTAAACCCATCACCTGATCCTTCCCAACTCCTTGCCTTGTATGCACCATGCTCTTGTCCTGAGATATCCTCTAAAAGTCCTGTCCAATTGGCCATCCCCTACTCAAACTTCAAGATCCCATTCAAATATCCTGTCTTCTGTGGACTCTTCTATGATATCTCGCTGACCTCCCTGCAGTGCCTATGGTATCCCCTACTGGGCTCTCACTGCTTTTGATGCACACTGACAATAAATTGCACAGCAGCCCTGATTTGTTCATGTATCTGCCCATCACACCCCTCCCCCTACACCGAACTGAAAGCTCCTTGAGGACAGCAGCTTGAGGGTCTTAGTTAGTTTCTGGTTCTCCAGCAGTTCATAGAAGTATCACGAGAGCAGGCAATCAGTGCTGAACAAATGTGCAGAACCTCATAACTGCACACCACCACCCTCACCTACTGACACAGGGAGAAACGTCCCTGGATACGCCAACTCAGACAACACACACAAACGCGTGTAAGTCCGTGCCCCTGAGGCACCATGGTCAGGAGTGTGGCCGTAGAAATGGCTGCAGAAGTGTGTCCTTTGGTCTTTCTAGATTCGCTCTGCTCTAGGACTTCCTGTCCTCCCAAGGGATGAGAGTTTCTGACCCTCTGCTTACACTTCCAACCCCCATCTCTCCCATCTGTGTGAGGCAATGAAAAGAGCTGGGACTCTGGAGTTTGAGCTGGCTTTGAGTCCAATCTGAGTGTTATTTTCCTAAGCTGTATAATGGCCATGTTAATGCCTACTTTGTGGGGTTTTAGGAGAATTACAGGCAATGGAAACAAGGAGCTCAGAGTTGGGCATTTGGTAGATGCTCTCTCCTCGGTTCCCAACACCATCCCTGGCTTCAGAGTTCTAGGATTTACTAAGACCCCTCTCCCCAAGGCTCAAGTCTGTGAAGTCTGTGGAGCTTCCACATGGAATAACAGATCAGAGGAATTCAGAACAAGAAGGTCAGAGTGAACACAGGCCTGACTCAGAGAGGGGAGAGGCTGTGTGTAGAGAGATGGCGCAGTGGCCGGGGCAGGGATCTAGGCCTAGAGACTGGGTTAGGGGTCAAGGGTTAGGAATTGGTCCTATTCCTTTAATCAGTCAGTGGAGAGAAAGCAGAGTGGGGATAATGGATAGTGAGGTCAATGTACTTCTTACATTCTGTGTTAGGATTCTTTGTCCCCAACCCAGAATGTCAGCTGTTTGAGGGCCAGGACTGTATCTTATTCACCTTTGTGTGTAGCACAGAGCATGGCACATAGCACATGATCAATACATTTTCTGAATGAAAGGATGTATGAATGGTATGAGATAAAACTCAGGTGAATGATCAGCCTTGAGGAGGAGGGATTCAGGCCCAGGCAGATGTCCCTTCTCCCAACCCGTGTAGACCCTGGTGCCCTCCTGGGTCCCTGTTCAATGCAAACTCCCCCATACACCCTCACAGTGGATGCACAAAGGTGCCTACTCACGAAGTCACAGACCCACACACAGCCAGGCACACAGATGCACAGACTTACATGCAGACGGGCACACTCAACACACATACTCACATAGACAGGAGCTACTCTAACATACACAGAGACACCCAGCCTCACAGAGGAGCATCACACAGATGCTCACTCACACAGATGGGCATGTTCATTCACCTGGAACCTTCCCCCACCCCCCACACACATGCAGGCACACATGCAAACACACACAGGCATGCTTTTGCCCACACAGACACATGCACACAGAAAGACACTTTCTCGCGGGCCTCAAACAGGCGCGCGCACACGCACAGGCACACATACACACAGGCACACTCACACCCCCTCCCTCTCATGGACACAGACAAACCACTTTCACCCCTGCACAGACTCACGCTGGCAGGCCCGCGCACACACTTGCAGATGCACCCACACGCCGGCACGCTCTCACACACGCTGTTGGGGCACTCGTGGTCAGCTCTGCGGCTGCAGCTGTGACCTCGGGGTCCCTGGGGCCTGTCTGGACTATGCTTCATCACTTCCTGCTCCAGGGCTTCTAGTTCCAAACTCGAACTCCAGACTCTCTCCCGAGACTGTCTCATCCTCTCTCCAACTCTCTTCTCAGCACCATCTCCCCATCTGTCCACTGTTTCTCACTGCTTCTTCCCCAAGACTTGCTCCTCCTCTCTGTTCCTGTCTCTTTCCCTCTCCAGGTTTGTCCCATCCCTTCCCCCAGACCTGGCCTAAGCCATCCATCTTGTCTCTTTCCCCAATCTGTCCTGCCTCCTACCCAGATCTGTCTTCTTTCTGCCCCCAGATTGGTCACATCTCTTCCCCCACCCAGTTCTGCCTTGCTACATGCCCTCACCCTGTCCCGGTCCTGTTACTCTGTCCTCTGGCTCCATCCTGCTCTCCCCCTCTAGCCCCACATCTGGGCCTCTGGAACCACAGCTGGTTCTCATTAGGAGGAGGAGGGGCGAGACTGTTCATTGGGGCCTGCAATGTGATGTCAATCCCCCCCCCCCACCAGCAGTCTGTGCGTCTATAGGACCTGGGAGCAGGGAGAACATGGGAGAGGAAAGAGGTGGGCTGTGGGGGAGTAGTAGGGGGACCATAAGGGAAAGGGTGCTCCAGAAGGAAGCAGAGGAATGACCCAAGGTGCAGAGGGGAAGCAGGCTGGGGGAGCTGGTACCTCACAGGTCTCCTCCCTCAACTTCCTGTCCCAGAGCCAGGGAGGGGCTGAGACCAGAAAGACAACAGGGTGAGGAGGGGGCTGCAAAAGGCAGATTGGCCCAGAAGTGGAGGAAGAAGAGGGTAGCTTTGGTGAGCAAAGGGAGGTGGAGATACAGGGCCAGGCATAAAGGAGAGGAAGAGAGGCGAGAGTTCTCATGGGGGATGACTCGGAGCAGGACTGAGGGAGAGCGTGTGTCAGCAAAGGAAAGAGTGAGTGGAGTTCATACAGAAAGGGGAGGCACGTCAGAGACAGGAACAGCTGGGCTGGAGAGGTGGGGGGTGGTAAATAAAGGCGGGAGCTAGGGCTGGGGAGTGGGTGGAAGGGGGTAAAGAGGAGAGGAGGCATTAGTAAGGGAGGAGGGAGGAGAAGGCTGACAAGCTGGCTTCTTGGATGTCCCCAGGACAACCTCATGGATGGGTGGCCAGGGCAGTGTCCGGGCCTGGCTCTGTCCCTCTTGAGGACTGGTCCCATTAGGCACCTCAGGGAGAGGCCGGGGATGGATGTGAGCAGAGAAGGCAGAGGGAAAGTTTCTTTTCTGAACTGTTAGTGTGCTGGCAATTCATAGACGGTGCCTTATTTTATCATCGTAACAACCGCGTGAAGAAGGCATCCCACCTTCCACTGAGGAAACTGGGGCTCGGAGTGAAACAACTGTCCTGAGTTAACACAGCCTTGATTTGATCCCAGGACTATGCACTCCATACTGCCTGAGATTCATGGAGAAGGGAAAGATGAAGAGAGGAAGAAATTTCAGGGGAGAGACCTAGGAAGACAATGGAGGCCTGGAGAAGAGAACCTATGGGAGGAGGGACACCAAGGACAAGGTGTTTGTAACCCAGGTCAGCAGTAGCGGGACAGAGAGGACACAGAGAAGAAAGATGTGAGGAGGTGAAGTTGACAAGATTTGGCCACCAGCCCTTCAGGAAGGGTGAGGGAATGGAAGGGCTCTAGACTGACTCCAGGGTTCTGGCCTGATTACTAATGTGGTGCCATTAGGACACCACATAAGAGAAGCCATTTTGGGGGTTCCTGTTGAGGTCTCCCCATGGAGATGTCCCAAACACAGTTGGATTTGCAGGTCTGGAGCTTAGGAGAGAGGTCTGGGTTGGAGAGGGATTTGGACCAATCAAGGAGTAACTCATAGCCATGGGTATGGAGATCCATCAGGTAGGACATGTAGAGCGAAAAGAGAGTCTACGACAGAGCCCTGGGGAACAGTCACATTCAAGGGGCAGACTGAGGAGAGCGTTATCCTTCTTGGAGGAGAAAGAGAAGGAGGCTGTAGCTCAGAAGTTAAAGGAGGGAGCATTTCAACAAGGACGGAGAGAGCGATAGTGTCCAATGCTGCTGAAAGGTCAAGAAAGATGAAGACTGAGAAGCGGCCACTGGTTTTAGCAGTCAGGAGGTCATAGTGATCTTGGGGAGAATCGTTTCAGGAGAGTCCTAAGGGAGCAAGCCTCCTGCAATGGGAACTGATAGAGAATGAATCAACTAACAATTAGCCATAGACCAGATGTCAGTATAGATTCATTCATCAACACATGCTTACTGCACTCCTAGAAAATGGAGGCAAGGTATCATGGTGAGGTAGGACCAGGCAGTGATGAAGACATGGACTCTGGGGGTAAACCAACTCTGGGATTTCTCCCCAGCTTCTCACTTGCTAGCTGTGTAATCTTGGGTGAGCCACTGAAATGCTCAGTGCTTCCATTTCCTCATTTATAAAATAGGGACAGGGACTTCCCTGGTGGTCCAGTGGTTAGGACTTCGCCTTCCAATGCAGGGGGGGCGGGTTCGACCCCTGGTCAGGGAGCTAGGATCCCACACACCTCATGGCCAAAAAACAGAAAAACATAAAACAGAAGCAGTATTGTAACAAATTCAATAAAGACTTTAAAAAAATGGTCCACATAAAAAAAATAGGGACAATAATAATACTACAGTGTATTCGCAGTTAGAATAGTGTGTTGCACACAGTAAGCACACATAAGCGTGAACACAAACATGCTTGTGTAAGTACACAAGCATGAACTATTATTACAGTGGTTAAGAAGATGGGCTCTGCTGTCTGACAGACTCGAGTTCAAATTTTGACTCCGCCACTTATAGTGAAATCCTGGGAAAACCGTTTAACCTTTCTAGACCTAAGTTTCTTCTTTTGTAAAATGGGGATTAAAGTGCCTACTTTATATGGTTGATATGAAAGTTAAATGAAAGAATGACAAAAAACTTAGCAGTGGCTGGTATACAGTGAAGGCTCAATAAATGTTGGCTGCTATTGCGTGCCAGACACTCACAATAACCCTGGGATAAGTGTTATTCCACAGATGAGGAGACTGAGGCTCAGACTAGGTAGCAGAGAAACATCTGGAACATAGCTCTGATGGACTCCAAAGCTAGTGCTTTCTCTTCCACAATATTGCTTCTCTGCTGGAGGGCTCGGAACAGCCTGATAAACGTTCATGTAAATGGCCAGGCAACCGAACAGGGAAGGAGCCTGAGCAGAGCTGCATGTAGAAGAGTAACTCCAGCAGTATATGCAAGGTGGGTCGGAGCAGGAGGTGATCAGTGATGAGGCAGTTATGAGTCCAGGTTGAGGGTCAGGTGGGCATGGGGTCAGGTGGTTAGAGGGGACGTGACCAGAGGATGCTTGGAGGTCTCCAGGAGACAAAGGGAAAAATAGGAGAGGTGGGCCCAGGGCATGTGTGTGAAATGATTCACTAATAGATTTATTCAATAAGTACCTATTGAAGACCTACCATGTGCCAAACACCATACTAGGCACTAGAGACATAGCAGTGACCTGGAAAGATCGCGTCCCTGCCTTCATGGTGTTCACAGGTAGGGAGGCCTGGGCAGGGATGGGCAGGGCAGGGGGAGGGAGCTACAGTGGTGGGATGAGCAGCAAGGACCTGGTCTTAAGATCTGACTCTCAGAAGTAGAGTCCGGGCTGCAGAGGAGGCCAGTGAGGCTGGAGCTAGCAGAGAAGCTGGAGACGTAGAGGGAAGAACGAGCCTGGGGAAGCAAGAGGTGGAGGAGAAGGAGAGAGTAGTAGAGGGACTGAGATCTTGGAAGTAAAGTGAACTAAGTTAAGAGTTGAGCACTTAATAGTTGTTTTCTTTCTCAATCCTCAGAACAACTCTCTTACTGTTACCTCCATATTCAGCTGAGGAAAGGGAAGCTCAGAGAAGCTAAGGTCATCCAGGTGGTAAATGGTGAGGCTGGAAGGTGTGAGGTGTACCTCCCGCCCCCGCTTCCTTTCCTCCCTTTCCTCCTTCCTCACCAAGCATATGAGAGTGTGTTCTAGGCTCTGAGAGGAAACAGCTCCTTCCACGGAGCAGCTTAGACAGAAAAACATAAACAACAGGGCACTCCACTGTGCTAAGCGAACACAGAGGGGCATCCTGACTCAGGCCTGGGGGTTCTAGGTGGGACTGCTGGAAGGAGGTGCCCTCTCACCAGGGGACACAGGAACTGAGAAGCCCCTCCTAAGTGGCAGAGGTTGAAATGCCCGGAAGTCAGAGGATTACCTGGAAACACTGACACCGGAGCTGAAGGAAGGGGCAGGCAGCAGGAAACCAGGAAAAAGATGGGATCCAATACCATGAACCCATGGGAGGGGCTTTTGCTTGCAGGTACCGGGGCATCAGAGAGTCCAGTCTTGCTTCTGTCACCACTGACAGGCAAAAGGAAGAGGAAGAAGAGGGCACAAGTATCTGGGAACCTGATACAGGGAGGAGCAGGGGCCTGGGTGCCAGGAGTAGGAGGGCTCAGAGTGGTGTATGTGAGGGGGTGTTAGAGGAAGGAGCAGCCCGTGGCACCTCCAGGGAAGGGAGCCTGGTGGAGTAGAGCAGATGGAGAGGCACTGTAGTCCTGTGGCCTGGGGGCATGTCACAGCTTCCTCGTCTTCCACTCCCTCCAAGAACCCCAACAGGCACATGGCCCAGTAGATTTGGATCTGCAAATTTCTGGTGTTTGTTAAACATTTGCCAGCTGAATGAAAGGGAAATAAAGTACAATAGGGGAGAGGAAGAGGATCCAGGAAAAGAGAAGTCCAGGTGAAAGAGAGAGAAGAGGAGAGACAGTAGGGTGAGGAAGGACAACTTGTGGGGGAGGGGAGTGGAAATGTCTCTAGTGGGTAAGTGGGCGTGTGTGAAAATGTCTCTACTGTGTGGGCAGCTGAGACCAGGGGTGAGTCTTCTGAAGAGTGAATGAGGGTGAGGGAGGTGCTGTGAGGTGCCTCATTCATTCATTCATCTGTTCATTGCCAAGCATCTGTAGAGGGGTCCGGGGACATGAAGATGAATAATATACAACCTTGTCATTAAGGATATCCCAGCCCAGGCAGAGAGACAGAAAGGGAAGAGGTAATGACAACAGTGAGACAAGAGGGTCCCAAGCTTGCCTGGTGGTCAGGAGAGGCAGGGTTTGAGACTAGAGCTGAGGATGGGAAGGGGTTAGCCAGGAGACAAAGGGAGTAAAAGGCTTTTCCAGGCAGTATGTGCAAAGGGCCAGAAGCATGGAAGAATGCAGTGTCTTTGGGGAACTACAAGGAATTCAGTATGGCTGGAACTTGCAATGTGAGGGAGCTATGGAAATGGGAGAGGGTGGGGAGGCTGGGGGAGTCAGGTCATGACAGACCTCCTAAGCCTCCTTAAAGTAGAGATCTCACCCAAGACAGTGGTAGGATACCAAAGAATGCTGAGCAGGGAATGCCGTGGCTGGATTTGCACTTTAGGGAGATCCCTCTTGCCGCAATGAGAAGACTGGATTGGAAGAGGGAAGAGTAGACGTCTAGGGAGACAAGTTAGGAGGCTCTTGAAGTAATTCATGTGAAAAGATGGTGAAGGCAGTAGCTGAGGCCATGGGTAAAAGGGGATGGGATATCAGAGACAGCTGGAAAGGAAGTAGAACCAACAGGTCCCAATGACGTTCTGGGTTATGGGACATGTGGAGAAGGGAGTGGCTACGGTTAATTTCTGGGTTTGTAGCTTGATAACTGAGTGGGGATGGTGGTTTGGGGGAGGAAGGAATGATGAGATCAGGTCTGGACATGTTAAGGGGTTTATGGACTCTATAGTAAAGATCAGGTAGGAAGCAGACCTGCAGGTCTGGGGGTCAGAAGAGAGGTCTGGAAGAGATAGATATTTGGGAGTCATCAGCTTATACAGATGATAATTAAAGCCCTGGAAATGAATGAGACAGATGACCAAGAGGGGTGTATACAGTGAGACAATAAGAAGGTCCAAGCCAGAACCCTAATAAACAGTAACATTTAGGGGCCACCCAAGGGAGCCCCCAAAGCAGACTGAGAAGGAACAGCCAGGAGGTGCTCTGAAAGAGAGATGCACAGATCCCACCCTACTGTATTATCTGTTTGTCTGTCTCTCTTGCCAAGGGTAGGTAAAGAATAGTGTCTTCTATTACAGTATCCCCACCACCTAGCAGTGAGCTCATTAAATATTGACAGAATAAAATAGTGGCTCAAAAGGCGTAAGAATGATTCAAAGAGAAAAAAACAGTCAACAATGTTGGACCCTGCCAAGAGGTCAAGCAGTTGAGGAGTTTTGAAAAGAGCCCCTAAATTTGGCAGGTGAGAGGTCATGTTCTCTTAGGGAGAGCAGTTACATTGGATGGGGCAGGAGTAAATGGGAAGTGAGGAGGTGGGAACAGCTCTGTGCGGAAGACCCTTTCACAAAATGTGGCAGTGAGGCAAAGCGAGAGAGCGTCTTAGCTAGTCAGGTATTACGGGGTTAATACCTGGAGAGGTATTATAACCTAGAAGGTAGGAGAGCCTGGAGGCTCTTCGTGTGCTCACAGGAGGAACGGGTACAGAGGGAGAAACTGGACACATGGATAAGACTCAGAGTAATTTGTCAAGTGAGGCCGAAGGGGGTGGGATCTGCAACAGCCGAGGGAATTCAAACTGGATGGCCTCAATTTTCCGAGTGGCCGACAGACCAGGTGTGTCTGTCATGTCTACTCTTCCTTCCCCCCTTTCCTTCAGCCTCCACATCCATTCTGTCACTGAGCCCTTCTGACCCCACTGCCTAAAGAATTCTTGAAACTATCTACTTCCTCGTCCTCTACTGCCACTCCTCCAGTTCAGACCAGCATTATCCCCTCCTGGGTTCCTGCAACAGCCAACTATCCCTTTCTTTTCAGACTCCTCCCTCCAGTCACCACACTGCTGTCAGAGTGGTATTTATAAGACAGATCTGATCATATCACACCACAGCTTCAAATGATTCGGTGATTTTCAATTATTCTTGGCTTCCATAAGCTCTCATATGACCTACAAGAACTGCATGACCTAACTAACCCTTCATTACCTCTCCCAGACTCTGTGACCTGCCCTCACATCATGCTACTAGTGCCAGGCTCACTGGATTGCTTTTTCCCTCAGACATACAATACTTTCTTACATGTGGGCTTTCCATTGCTGCTCCCTAGGCTTGGCATATTTTCCACCCACTCCACCTCACCTCCACCTCTCCTTTGCTTGGTAGACTCCCTATGTATCTATCAAGCTTAAGCTAAAATGTCACTTCCTTCCAAAAGCCTCTTCTGGTCTCCCTACAAGGGCTCAGGTTTCCCTGCTATGTGCTGCCATGGTACAGAGCTCACCCCATAGCCTGTAAGCTCCATATGGGCAAGGACCATGTCTATTTTGTTCACCCTTGTAATGCCAGCGCCTACCACACTGCCTGGCACAGAGTAGGTGCTTAATAGGTGTTTGCAGAATAAATGATCCGGCGAGTTGACTAATTAATCTGCTGAAAACAATGAGGGATGTAAGGTAAAGGGATGTGAAAAAATAGAAAAAATTTCATCTATTTATTTATGGAGGGCCCAGTTGAGGGTGCAATTTATAGAAGTGTGAATTTATAGAAGCATAACTTGGTGTGGTTGAGAAATCATTCCAGCTAGAGTTGAGACTTTGTGGGATGGGTGGTCTCAAGGACAACAATAAAACGGAACAAAGAGAGGCCAAGGAGTGGGTGAAGTGATGGTCCTGGGCGTATAAACTGGAAGGAGAGCACAAAGCCAGAAAGGGGCAGATTAGGACAAAGCAAAGAGGTCAAGGGCAAGGAGTCATTATGAGGTTGAAGAGTAAGTGGAATGGGAGCGAGGGCATCCGGGAGCTGGAAGGACACTGGAGGCTGTGGGCAGAGTGGAATGTAGGAGTTCAGAATTTTAGAGATGGACCAATTATACAGAGTGGTCGTGGGAGGGGAGAAGGTAACAGGAGCTAAAGAGCTCAAGAAACTGTGAGGCTACACTTGGAGGGACACTTGGAACCATAGCAGGGTATAGGGTGAGGGGAAGACTGATGTAGGTCCCCAAGTTTTCAGGGAACTTCCCAGAGGGTAAGCCTGCGAAGTCTATGAGTGAGAAGAAGCCATGGTGTGAGTATCATAAGTTAATGGGAGTTTATTCAGCAGTTGGGACAGCTCAGTCTGTGGTGTATGCAAGACACCTAAAACTGTGTTTCCTATGGGATATACACATGGGTGTTGGTAAGGGTGACTGCAACACAGCCTCCTGTTAGTGTCAGGTCTCTGAGACACCTGCGATGTACAGGCAGTCCTGATGAAGTATAACCTAGATGATGGCTTGGCTGTGACAGGGTTACCATTGGATGTATATTGCTGTGGCAGTGTCTCCGGAAAGGTGCTGGCAGCAGTGGTGTCTCCCATGGTTTGTGGTGTCTCCCATGGTTTGTGGTGGCCTTGACAGTGATCCTGTGGGAATGTGTTGGCTGCACCATTTCTGTCGTGGGTGTATGCTGTTCTGAAAGCACCCTCTGTAAATGTGTAGTGGCTCTGACAGTGCTTCCGGGGGTTGTGTGATGGCTGTGAAGGCATCTCTTGTGGATGTGTGCTGCCTGCAACTGTGTCCCCTGTGGGTATTTGAAGAGTTGACATAAGCAACAATATTTTTCTGGCCTATGACCCCGTGGCTGTGAGCCCGGCCCACGCCACACTGAGCTCATTGTACTTCTAGACCTCCATTTCCCCACCCCCTCCACGTGGGACTAGGCCCGCAGTGACCTCCCTCCGTCCCCTGCACAGGATTCCCATCTAGGCATCCTGGACACAAACTCAACACCAGTCTGGGTGACAGACCTCCAGTTCGGGCTTCGCCTGTCTCTCCTCTGTTTCTCTTTACTTCTCCCCCCTCAGTTTCTTTGTTTCTGTCTCAGTTTGTCTCTGTCACACACCCATCCTCCACATTCTGACACATGGCTCCCACAGAGGCAGGCAACACACACACACACACGCGCGCACACACACACACACACTCCCTCACAGGGACTGGCTCACCAGACACATACTCACTCTGACCCACACACCCTCGGAGTGACACGCACGTACACACGGCCAAACACACACACACACGCACACAAACTCCCCAGTGACACGCACTGACTCACACTAGGCGATGCACTCGCGCTCACACTCACATTCGGAGCACACACACACCCTGCCCACACCCCCGGCACACTCACGCCGCCACACATCCGACTCGATGACACACGCACACAAAGACCCCCAGGCCCTGCCCCCACGCTCACGTTCACGCTCGTCCTCGTCCCGCAGGCCCAGGCCCCCCCCTCCCCCATTGTCTCCGGCTCAGAACAAAGCCCCCGGCTCCGTCGCCGCCACCGCCGCCCAGGAGAGGCCGGCGGTCCGGCGGGTGCGGCCGGACGGACCGGGCGACCGCGGGCACTGACCTCCGCGCGGCGCGGGCTCCCTTGCCCGGTCCTGGGGCGCCGTCCGGCGCGGTCAGCCCCCTGGGCAGCGCCCGCCTGCGCGGGGCCTGGGGCCGCGCATCGTCCGCCACCGCTGTCTCCCGGCCAGCGAGCAGCTCCGGGCGGGCGGCCGGCCGTCGGTTCGCAAGCCCCCGCCCGTCGATCGGTCCGTCCGCCGCCGCCGTCGCCGCCGCCGGGGCGCCGCCTCCTCCACAGCCGCCCCGAGGAGGAAGCGAGATTCGCCGCCGCGGCCCCGCGCCCCCTCCCCTCCCCTCCCCCGCCCTCCGCGCGGTAACCCGAGCCCCCGCCCCTCCACCCGCGAGCCCCCGCCCCCGCCCCCACCCGCGCTCCGCGCCGCTGCCCCCCCAGCGCCCGCCAGTCTTCCCTCCGCCCCTAGACTTCCCGGCCCCAGTCCCCGGCCGGATCCGGCCCCAGCGCTGCGCGGTTCCCGCGTCCCCGTTCTCTTCCCTTCTCCTGGTCCAAGCGCCCTGTCCCCTTCTCCCATCCCGTTTTCTACATCCTCTCTCCTCGTCCCCTTCTCCTTCTCGTCCTGCTCTTCCATCTTCTTTCCTACCCCCCATTCCTCCACCGTCCCCTCTTCTCCCTCACTGCCCTATTCTCCCTCCCAACCCTTTTCTCTCCATTCCCCTCTCCCTTCTCCCTACCCTCTTCTTCTCGCCCCATCTCCCATCTTTCCTCTCCAGCCCCTTGTCCCCATCCCTTCTCGATCCTTTCTCCTCAGCCTCTTCTCCACACCAGTTCTCCCCATGTCCTTTGCCTGCCCTTCTCCTTTCCCTGTCTCCCCACCTCTTCTCTTCACCTCTTTCCCCCCAACCCCTTCTCCCTGTCCCTTTCTCCCTGTCTCTTCCCCACATGGCTTTCCCTCCCAGTTTCCTTCTGTCATCCCTCTTTCCTCATCCTCTTCTTCTTCCATATTAATCTCTCCATTCCCTCCTCCTGGTCACTTCTGTTTAACCCATGCTCTTTATTAGTTCTCCTTCCCTCACTTCCTCTTTCATCCCAAAGTTGAGGCTCCAGATGGAGGGTATTGGAACGAGGAGATTTAGGGATGGTGGTCTCACTCAGGGTATACTCCTCAGAAAAGGAAAGCGAGATGGAAACTAGGCAAGGAGGTGGGAAGGGGCTTGAGGGGCCAACTGGCAGAGAAAATGGAAAGAAGTAAATCAGATGGAGGCAGACAGTATTAAAGAACTGGAAGAGTTTTGATCCCTCCTCTGTCCTTCCTGTGACTGAGTATAGGCTGTGAATCCAAAGGTATTCTGACTTGAGACATGTGCAAATGGTACAAAGAAATCAGGAACTTCTGGGGTGAGAGAACACACTTTCATTTAAAGCAGAAGAGAGTGTGATTTTGAAATAGAGGAGTGAAGAAGAGGCTGAAATCCTTGATAACATCCAGGTTTCTGGCTTGGGCAGCTGGGTGGATGGTGGTGACATTCACTGTGTTGGACAAAAGGAACAGGAGTTGCTTGCAGGAGGCTGATTTAGAAAGATGATGACTTTCGATTTGGGCTGCTAACTTTGAAGTGCCTGTCGGGTAGGTAGGTTTGCAGCTTAGAAGAGTGGTCTGGGATGGACATAAATATTTGGGAGTCATCCGCAAATACCGTATAAGCTTGAATATAGGGTGAGGTTTTTGCTGTTTTGTTTTTCTAAAATCATCCCAAGGAAAGAGGGAGTAACCTTACATTTCAGTCCTTACAAAGTCTCTCATATTACAGGGTTTGCTCTCATTTACTTTATTTTGAACAACAAACCACTGGATAGAGCAGTATGGTATGGTGACTAAGCTTGTGGACTCTGGGGCCAGACTGCCTGGCTTGGGGTCCAGACCCTGCCATTTACAAGCTGTGTGGCTTTTAAAAAGTTACTTAACCTGTCTCTGCCTCAGTTTTCTCATCTATAAAGTGGGGCTAAGGGTTAAAGTATTTAATATATATAAAGTACTTCGTACCTGGCATATAGTGAGTGCTCCATAAATGCTAACTATTTTTACTGTTTGGGCAAGACCCATTAACCTGAAATGCCCTCAACAATGCTATTTTGGATGCCTGTATAGGTCATTTGCCACAGAATCAATAGTCACAGCTTTGATAGCTATTCCTGGTAATAGTCTCACAACTGCATGTGTTGAATGTTTCTAAATATGCTTTATAAAAAGTGCCTTTAAAAGTAATACTGTAGTACTTGGGAGGGGCTTCTAGGCTGCTGGAAATATTCTCTTTCTTGACCTGAGTGATGTTATATGGATGTTTTACTTTGTGACAATTCATTGAGCCAAACACTTATGACTTGGGCCATTTTCTGTATGAATATTATACTTCAGTAAAAAAATTAACAATTAAAAAGTTATTTTTAAAAGGCAAAACATTAAGTGATTGTTAGAGGTCATGACTATATTCTTGCAGGATGCATGCCAAACACCAGCTGCCCTAGAGTGATGCAAATGGGGACCTGTGACTTGGGATACAGTTTCCAATGACTGCATCACAAATGGATTCAAATTGTGCTGTGTCCTCTCCCAAATTCTCCACTTAGACTGAAGAGAAGATCATCTGTTCTGGAAAATAGGTAAGATGGCTGAAAAAGTGACCCTAATAATGAGAAAGACACTGCTTTGGAGAATTCATGTTAAAAGTATGCATTAAATTGTTTATGGAATTATGAGAATGGAAAGAAAGCAATATTTATAAATCAATATATTATTTATAAATATTTATACTTCATGATGATATGTGAATTTAAATATATGTATAATAAAGTCCATTAACTGATAGAAGTAAACTTTTGGTTGTTTCATCCTCATCCCTGAAGGTATACAGTTTCAGGTTGGTCAAAAAGCTTTTTGGATTTTCTCATTGGGAAAATGAGGAATCACCTTAGGTTTGGGTTGGCTTATATGGGAAATGTGATAAATGGTAAATGAAGCTAAGGGAGTGAATAAGATTTCTCAGGAACAGCATGTACACTGGGAAGAGAAGGGGGCTAGGACAGACCCTAAGAAGCTCCAGCACTTAAAGGTTGAGGAGAGGAGGCACAGCCTTCAAAGGAGAGTGAGAAGGAGTAGCCAGAGAGGGAGAAGAAGGGGAGGAGGCAGTGCCAATGAAGCCAAGGGAAAGCCAAAGGAAGCCATGGGACAGAGAGTGTTCATCAGGGTTGACTGACACAGAGGAGGCCAGGGAGGCAAGGACTGATACGTATCCATTGGATTTGGCCAGAGGGAGACCACTGGTGACCTTGGGGACAAGGGGGTGGGTGGAGAGGTCGGGGTGGAAACTAGTCAGCACTCAGTAAAGGAGTTGGGTAGGGTGGAGGGGGGGACTGAAGACATGGAGTAGAGCCTGTTCTTTAAAGAGGCTTGACTACAGGAAAGGAGAGAGATCTATAGCAGGGGGAGGGGACAGGTGTTTTAGGGGGCCAGAGAGTTTTTCCAATAGGAGAACCTAAATTTTCTTACTTCCTTCTATTTACTGAAGACACATATAAGTGGCCAGCTTTATACTTAAGATACATAGTGAGGATATGACTAAGGAGCTCACAGTAAGCTGTGAAGACAGATCTGCACATTGGCACTGGGTAGTATAATGATAGAGGAAAGCATGGGATTGTGGGCATAGAGAAGATTCTTAATCTAGCCCGGGGTTGGGATGTCAGCAAATGGTGTCACAAAGATGATGCTGGAACTGGATCTTGAAAGATGAGTAGAATCATAGCAGAGGGAGAAGTTGGAGAAAGGACTTTCAGGCAGAGTAAACAGCACCATGTTCAAAATCACAAGAGCATGAAAGAAAATAGCCCTTGGCCGTGGAGGCTGGTGTACAGGTGGTAAGTGTTGGTGGTTCCTGAGTACACTGACTTGGCTGGAGTGTAAGGCATACGGGCTGGTGTGAAAGGAGAAAACAAGAAAGGTAAATGGGGCCAAATCATGGAGGATATTACCTATCATGCATATAGTCCAGGCTCTGAGGAGCCATTGTAAGGTTTATTTAATAAGGGAAATGATCAGGTTATGTGACATCAGCATCATTTTGGCTTCAATACTAAGGATCAAAGGAAAATAGGCAAGAGTCAGTTTCAATTGCCCAGCTTGTAATGAGGATCTAAACTAAGCCAGTGGTCATAGGATTAGAAAAGAGGAGTAAGATATGAGAGAAGTTACAGAGACTACAATTCTTGGTGGCTGACTAGATGTGAGGAGTGGTGGTGCGGGAGGAGTGTAGTGTAAGATGACTTCTGTCTTCCTGGGACGTACATTAGTGATGTTACTCATGATGTTTGGGAAGAAAAGGATGAACAGGTTTGAGAGGAGAGACATACCATAATGAATTTGGTTTTGTACATGATGACTTTAAGATGTATGTGAGATATCCAAATGAAGATGTCTAGGATGTGGTTGAGTATAAAATTTGGAACTCAGGTGAGCTGAGGATAGATATTTTGGAGACATCAGTCTGTCAGTCTATAGTGGTTAAGTGGAACCATGAGAATGGATGTTGTCACCTCCAGAGAATATGTAGTGAAAGGAGGGCCTGGGCAGCATTAAGGGTGGATAACAAAAGAAGAGCCATGAAGGGGATTGGGAAGAGCAGCCAATGAGGTAAGAATTGAACAAGAGAGTAGTGTCCAATGTGTTATCATAGAAGCCAAGGAAGGAAACAGCTACTAGAATGAGAGTCGTCAACAGAGTAAAAATACCACAGTAATATGAGGTCTGATAGGTCTCCATTAGACTTTGAAATTAGGATGTGGCTGATGATCCTAATGATTCAAAGACGGGAGAGGAAGAAGAAAAAAGCTGGAGGCATCACACTTCCTGATTTCAAACTGTATTACACAGCTATAGTAATCAGAACAGTATGATATCTGCATAAAAGAAGACACATAGATCAATGGAACAGAATAGAGAACCCAGAAATAAACCCATGCATATGTGGTCAATTTTTTTTTAATATTTAAAAATAAAATTATTTATTTATTTGGCTGCACCAGGTCTTAGTTGTGGCACACGGCATCTTCGTTGCCACGTGCGAGATCTTGCGGGATCTTGTTGCAGCATGCGGGATCTTTTTTTTTTTGATTTTTCTTAGTTGCGGCATGCGAACTCTTAGTTGCGGCATGTGGGATCTAGTTCCCTGACCAGGGATAGAACCCGGGCCCCCTGCACTGGGAGCGCAGAACCTTAGCCACTGGATCACCAAGTCCCGGTGGTCAATTAATTTTCAACAAAGGTGCCAAGAATACACAATGGGGAGAGGATAGTGTCTTTAATAAATGGTGCTGGGAAAACTGGATATCCATGGGCGAAAGAATGAAACCAGACCCTTATCTGACACCATACTCAAAAATCAACTCAAAGTGGATTAGATTTGAACATTAGGACCTGGAACGATAAAACTCCTAGGAGAACTTCAACATAAGGGGTAAGCTGCTTGACATTGATCTTGGCAATTACTTTTTTGGATTTGACACTAAAAGCAAAGGGAACAAAAGCAAAAATTAACAAGTGGGCCACATCAAACTGAGAATCTTCTGCATATCAAAGGAGACCGTCAACAAAATGAAAAGGCAACCTATGGAAGGGGAGAAAATATTTGCAAACTACGTATCAGCTAAGGGGTTAATATCCAAAATATACAAGGAACTCATACAACTCAAGAGCAAAAAACCAAATAATCCAATTTAAAAATAGGCAAGGGATTTTTTTTTAAAATTATTATCACCTTTTAATTATTATTTATTTATTTATTTATTTATTTATTTATTTTTTTGGCTGTGTCGGGTCTTCGTTTGTGTGCGAGGGCTTCCTCTAGTTGCGGCAAGCGGGGGCCACTCTTCATCGCGGTGCGCGGGCCTCTCACTATCGTGGCCTCTCTTGTTGTGGAGCACAGGCTCCAGACGCACAGGCTCAGTAGTTGTGGCTCACGGGCCCAGTTGCTCCGTGGCATGTGGGATCTTCCCAGACCAGGGCTCGAACCCGTGTCCCCTGCATTAGCAGGCAGATTCTCAACCACTGTGCCACCAGGGAAGCCCCAGGCAAGGGATCTTAATAGATCTTTTTCCAAAGAAAATATACAAATGTCCAATAGGCACATGAAAAGTTGTTCAACATCACTAATCATCACGAAAATGCAAATCAAAACCACAATGAGATACCACCTTATACCTGTTAGGATTGCTGTTATCAAAAAACAAGACATCAAAAATGCTGGCAAGGATGTGGAGAAACAGTGAACCGTTGGACACCGCTGGTGGCAATGTAAACTGGTACAGCCACTATGGCAAACATTATGGAGGTTCCTCAAGAAATTTTAAAATAGAACCACCATATGATCCAGCAATTCTGCTTCTGGGTATATCCAAAGGAAATGAAATCACTATCTCAAAGAGATATCTGCACCTCACGTCCATTGCAACATTATTCACAAAAGCCAAGACATGGAAACAACCTAAGTGTTCACTGATGGATAAATGAATAAATAATATTCATTTATGCTGAATATAAGAAAGAATATAAATATTTTTTCCAGAATAAAGAAAGGATGCTAGTGAGACAGGAGGATGAAGAACTACTACTCAGTGAGTGCAGCAAGGAAAGAGAGAAAGGATAGGTAACAGGAGGCTGAGAGGGGGAGTGGGGAAGGGAAGGGAAGGATTGAGGAACAGTTGCTGGGAAGTAAGCACTGGGACCTCGTTTAACACCGCAGGTAAAGAGCTGATGGACAGGCAATGGCTAGTGGAGCAAGGTCCCAGAGGAGAGAGGAGGGTCTGAGGAATTAACCATGGCTACAGGAAGGAATTGGTTTTTAACCTAGAGAGGTACCTCCTCCTTCAAGACTGAAAGGGAAGATGGGTGAGGATGCAGATAAGTGCATGCATGAGGGTATGATGGCAGTGCAGAAGGAGGGCGGACAGGGTGGGAATTTGAGGCCATCATACCTGGTGATCCCATTCTCTCTGGAGAGGAGTTGGAGTTTGTGAAAAATGGGGCTTGAGGGAGGCAGTATGTTAGTGATTTTGAGGAAAGTGTTAAAGGAATGGAGACACTGTTAAGAGGAATGATGGCTGGTGGCCTTACAGGCTTAAAGGACCATGGAGTTGAGGATGCTGGTGAGAGAACAAAGGGTACAGGCACAGCTATACTAAAGTCTTTGATGAAAAAGAAAGGTCATTTCATGACAACACTGAGGAGGGTAGAGGCTTGAATAACAAGATGGTATGATTCTGAAAGACTTGGGGGAGGTGTGGAAAAGTACTTATGTGTGTTTGGGCCTTAGGGAGCCCCAAGAGTGGAGATAACTTCTCTCTCCTCCCTAGACTTGTGGAAGAATGTGAAGAAATGATGTACTTAAACAAAGCCAACTCTCTTAGAGGAAGTGGAGACTCAGGGGTGTATAATGGGGCTGAGAATTTAGTGGTTTCAGAACAGGAGAGATTGGGAGGAGAGTCCACGATGGAAAGGGCTAAACTCTGGGAAGCAGTGGAAGGACAAATTAACCAGGGGCAAGGAAGGACAGATGAATGTGGGGAAGATCGAATGGAAAAGGAAAGATGACCCAAAAGGCCTGCCTTGTAAATGATGATCCTGAATGACAGGATGGGAGGCTAACAATTCTCATTGGCTCTGTTATCCAATTGTTCCTTCATAGTGCGGGAGGAGGCACCGGGTAGCATCATTGCTTGGTTGCATACTGCTCTGAGACTGAGCCCCCGTTCAAATGCTCATGAGAGACCACAGTCATTAGCACTCTTCAGTAGAGCCCAGCCCTGGAGAAAGTGGGCAGGAGTATTAAAAAAATGGCCAGAGTCCAGCACTGTTTGAGTTGGGATCTTCCAAGACCAAGTATATTTTCCAGGCTCTGAAGGATTTCAATTCCCTGCAGAGACTCTAGGAAAGGAAAAAGGAGACTCTCGATTCTCTCCCACAGGGCAGGAGCCAGAGAAGGCAGAACCAGATGGAATCTAGAACACAGGTGGAAGGATTAAATGTGGAGAAGAGGAAGGACTCCTATCCTCTGGGATAGGAAGTAAGGAGAGCCAGTTCTCTGAATTTCAGTTCACAGAATGATCAATTTGCTGAAATTCACCAATTTTCTCAATTTACCAAAATTTTGTTTCTTTTAATTATGTATAAAGTTTACAACAATTGCATGGTTGTATGGATTTTAACTACTTTTGAACATTTCTACAAATTATCAGTTGACTCATTTGAAGTGTAGTTTAGCTCAGTTTTAGTTTTAATTTATTTGCTGTTTCACTGAAGTCATTTTGCCATGGCTGGCCAAAGTTCAGTGTAATCTAAAATTTTCCTTACTTTGAATCTAAACTTTTGAGACTGAGAAGTTCTTGTGTATTTTGTTCTACAAGTGTTGTGCAATGACTCACATGTCAAATATAAACAATCTTGCGGGGGGGGGGGTGGTTCTCTCTTTCAAAACATTTTCAATCTCATAATTTTCCTTCTTAAAAACACTTTTTTGTGCACTTATAATTTTAATAGGTATATAGATATGGGCTGAAATATGGCCATACTGTATTTCCATACTGGTTGGTAAATGGAATTAATAGTTACTACAGTAAGTGCTATAATTAATTATATAAGTTCATTAGTTAAAGATAATTGTTCTAAGATCTCATGATGACCATTGATGAATGGGCCTCCTGCCATAGTGACATCAAAGAAACATTTGTAGAATTTCTGCCAGTCCCATTCACGTCACAATAGGATGACTGTACTTTAGGAATATCTCTGCTTATTCTTATCCTTGATTATGTAGTTGCTACTACTTCTAAATAAAGTTTTTACTTTGATTTTATTTTTTATTTGTTTAAGTAACAGTTTTATTGAGATACAATTTATATACCATAAAGTTCATCCATTTTTTTTTTTTTTTTATTTTATTTATTTATTTATTTATGGCTGTGTTGGGTCTTTGTTTCTGTGTGAGGGCTTTCTCTAGTTGCGGCAAGTGGGGGCCACTCTTCACCGCGGTGCGCAGGCCTCTCACTATCGTGGCCTCTCCCGTTGCGGAGCACAGGCTCCAGACGTGCAGGCTCAGCAATTGTGGCTCACGGGCTTAGTCGCTCCGCGGCATGTGGGATCTTCCCAGACCAGGGCTCGAACCCGTGTCCCCTGCATTGGCAGGCAGATTCTCAACCACTGTGCCACCAGGGAAGCCCCCATTTTTTTTTTTTAATAAATTTATTTATTTATTTATTTTTGGCTGTGTTGGGTCTTTGTTGCTGCGCACGAGCTTTCTTTAGTTGTGGTGAGCGGGGGCTACTCTTCACTGTGGTGCACGGGCTTCTCATTGTCGTGGCTTCTCTTGTTGCAGAGCATGGGCTCTAGGCGTGCGGGCTTCAGTAGTTGTGGCACGTGGGCTCAGTAGTTGTGGCTTGCGAGCTCTAGAGCTCAGGCTCAGTAGTTGTGGTGCACGGGCTTAGTTGCTCCGCGGCATGTGGGATCTTCCTGGGCCAGGGCTCGAACCCGTGTCCCCTGCATTGGCAGGCGGATTCTTAACCACTGCGCCATCAGGGAAGCCCAAGTTCATCCTTTTAAACTGTATAGTTCACAGTGGTTTTTAGTATATTCACAGTTGTATATCCATCAACCACAATCAAATTCCAGAATGTTTTCATTGTTCCAAAAGAAACCCCATACTCACTAGCAGTTACTCCCCATTTCCTTCTCCCTTCAGCCCATGGCAACTAATAATCTGTCTTCTGTTTCTGTGGATTTGCTTTTTTTGGGTATTTCATATAAATGGAATCATACAATAGGTAGCCTTTTGTGTCTGGCTTCTTTCACTTATCCTATTTTTGAAGTTCATCTATGTTGTAGAATACATCAGTATTTCATTCTTTTTATGGCAGAATAATATTCCATTCTATGGATATATCACATTCTGTTTATTCATTCATCAGTTGATGGACATTTAGATTTTTTGCCCTTTTTGGCTATTATGAATAATGCTGCTGTGAACATTTGCATACAAGTTTTTGTGTAGACGTACTTTTTCAATATCCTTGGGTATATACCTAGGAGTGGAATTGCTGGTATGATACACATTGTAACTATGTACTATAAACTATGTTCACCATTTTGAGGAAATATTTGAGGAAATGTGGCCAAACTTTCCTACAGCAACTTCACCATTTTACCTTTCTACCAGGAGTGTATGAGGGTTCCAATTTCTCTACATCCTTGCCAACACTTGTTATTATCTTTTTTATTATAATCATCTTGGCGGGTATGAAGTGGTATCTCATTGTGGTTTTGATTTACATTTCTCTAATGACTAATGATGTTCAGCCTCTCTTTGTATGCTTATTGGCCATTGTATAACTTCTTCTCTGGCTTCTTTCAAGATTTTCTATGCCTTTGATTTTCTGTGGTTTGAATATTTTCTGTAGTTTAAATATTCTGCAGTTTTGTACACCTAGGTGTAGATTTTTTTCAGTGTCTATTTTGATGTCTTCTGAGCTTTCTGGATCTGTGGTTTGGTGTCTGTCATTAATTTCAGAAAATTCTCAGTGATTATTACTTCAAATGTTTCTTCTGTTTCTCTCTCTCTTTCTTCTCCTCTGGTATTCCCATTACATACATTTTATTATTGTTCCATAGTTCTTGGATATTCTGTTCCTTAAATAATTATCTTATTTTCCTTTTTTAAAAACTTTTTTAAATTAAATGATTCTTTAAATTCTGTAGCGCTTTAAATTTTCAAGTTTCACACACATGATTTCATATAATCACATTAAATAACCCTTTTTTTCCCCACCCCTATGTTGCCCCTTCTCCCTCTTATTTTCCTTTTGTTGCTTGTGTTTTTGGCATTCTATCTAAGAAATCATCATCTAATCCAAGGACAAGATTTACTGCTATTTTTTTGTAACAGTTTTATAGTTTTAGCTCTTACATTTAGGTCTATGATCCATTTGAATTAATTTTTGTATGTGGTGTGAGGTAGCGGTCCAACTTTAATTTTTTACATGTGGATAGCTGGTTCTATCATTATTTGTTAAAAAGACTTGTCTTTCCTTATTTGATTTTCTTGTCATCCTTGTTAAGAAAAAAAATGACTATAAATCTAAGGGTTTATTTCTGACCTCTCAATTCTGTTCCCTTGATCTACGCGTCTGTCCTTATGCCAGTACCACAGAGTCTTGATTACTTTGTAGAAGTTTTAAAATGAGGAAGTATAAGTCCTCCCACTTTGTTCTTTTTCAAGATTATTTTGTGTGGCTATTCTGAGTCTCTTGAATTTCCATATGAATTTTAGTATTTCTGCAAAAAAAAAAAAGCAGCATGACTTTGATAGGGATGGTGTTGAATCTCTAAATCAATTTGGGGAGTATCTGCATCTTAACAATATTAAGTCTTCAAATCCATGAACATGTGTTATCTTTACATTATTTAGGCGTTTTACATTTTCTCTCAATAATCTTTTGTAGTTTTCAGTGTGTGAGTCTTGTACTTCTTTTGTTAAATTTATTCCTAAACATTTTATTCTTTTTGATGCTATTGTAAATGGAACTGTTTTCTTAATTTATTTTTTGGATCGTTCCTTGCTAGTGTGTAGAAATATAATTGATTTTTGTATACTGATTGATTTCAGAATGGTAACCAATCTTGTATTTCTGGTGTAAAGCTCACTTGGTCCTAGTGTATAATTCTTTTTTTATGTTGTTGGATACAGTTTGCTAGTATTCTGTTGGCAAATTTTGCATCTATATTCATAAGGGATATTGATCTTTTCTTGCAATGTCTTTTTCTGATTTTAGTATCATGGTAATAATGGCTTCACAGAATGAGTTAGTGCTGTTTTTAACTTTGTTTAATTCCTAGATTTTTTTATCAGCTTGATCAAACGAGTATTATATATTCATTTTAGGCATCTGAATCCTAAGTTTCTGATATGAGTATCACACACAAAAGTGACATTCAACAGTTTGATTGAAATCTGGTTATACAACAGACCTAATGAGAAGACTCTGGTTAAACTAAAACTAAACTAAATCAAGCTGAAATTAATTGAAAACTAAAACTAAAAAAAAAAAAAGCAAAAGAAAAAAGAGTGAATCCATAAGCTTATTAAATCTTTCCACACAACACAATTTCTATAAATTTTATACATTATTGATAGAAACAAATTTTTGGTGAATTGATAACTCTACCAAATAGATTTTGGTGCTCAAAATCAACAATTTTTAAACTTGATAACTTTGGAAAATTTGATGAATTGAGCTTTTGGGAGCGTGGTCATTGGGTGAACTGTCTTCAGTAAATAGATTTTCAACTTATTGCCTAGTTCCTAGATATAGATAAAGATCAGGAGGATAGGGAATCGAGAAGACCATGCCTACAGCCTCCTTTTTTTTTAATTCTGGGAAGTAGGAGGTGAAGTTAAGTGCTTATACTAAGAGATGAAGATGATACAAAGAGTTTAAGAAAAGTGGAGAAAGTTTGCAGGGGTCAAAGAGATGGTAGGATTGAGCAATCCAGGCTTGTTGTGTTCAGGGCCTGGTTCTGTTGATTCCAGTGCGAGTGGTTGTGTGATATTTTTTGTTCCTAGGAGCTCTTAGTGATGAGGGCACAGGAGTAGAGAAATCTGGTAATTAATAAGTGGGTGGGAGAGAAAGACATGGGGTTGACTAGGGGCTGCCATGAGAACAGGTGAAGTTGGATCATGATATCCAGGCTGGGTTGAAAAGGAAGAAAGGCCTGGTATATACAGGGAGAAAAGAGTTCAGAGGACTAGAGTTTGAAAATTTGATATGTGCGCAAAGGGAGACCCAGAGGCAAGAAGCTGGGTTTAGAGAGTGAGATTCTGGAGGATAAAGCTTCAGGGGTAAAGTAGATCTGGTCATGAAAGGGTCAAAGGCATGGTAAACAGAGCGGGCTGGATTGATGGGCTTCAGTAGGAGAGAACAATAAAGAACTATGGGGCCAGAGTCGTTTTTTCAATAAAATTTTAAAATATTTATTTATTTATTTATTTATTTTTTGGCTGCATTGGGTCTTCGTTGCTGAGCACGGGCTTTCTCTAGTTGCGGCAAGTGGAGGCTGCTCTTTGTTGCAGTGCATGGGCTTCTTATTGTGGTGGCTTCTCTTGTTGTGGAGCACGGGCTCTAGGCACACAGGCTTCAGTAGTTGCAGCACGCAGGCCCTAGAATGCTCAGGCTTCAGTAATTGTGGCGTGTGGGCCCGGTAGTTGTGGCACACGGGCTTAGTTGCTCCGCGGCATGTGGGATCTTCCCGGACCAGGGATCGAACCTGTGTCCCCTGCATTGGCAGGCGGATTCTTAACCACTGCGCCACCAGGGAAGTCCCAGGGGCAGAGTCTTGAATGGGGCATCCAAGGTTGGGATGGTGAGTAAGACTCTGGGCCTAAGACTTGAATGAATGTGTGAGTGATCAGAAGCTGTCTTCCCCCACCTTCACCCCTAGTCAGCCTGGCATGAATGGCCCAGTCTGTTATAAAAAAGACAGATGTGGGGTAGGGTTCTCAGTGTTACAAAACCCCTTCAGAGTTTTGACTTTCCTGTACTTGCTTTTATCTCTGCTAGCTCCATGCTGACTTCTCAGTCACATTCGGAATTCCTGATATTTTGTCTGTCTGCTCTAGCCCATCCTGTTAGGTCTGAGACTGACGGAATTTAACGATTCATTTTGTGACTAGCTCTGGGCTATACACTGTGTATGTTTTCTCCTCAAAGGCAGACAAGTTCAAACTGCAAGCTTGCCAACTGACTTCCTGTACGTTGGGCCAGCAGGTGCTTCAGGCATCCTGTAGCAGCTAAGGCCAAGAACATCAGGAGGAGGTGGTCAACCAAGGTCTCGAGTCCCCAAAGAAAAGAGGCTTTACATAAAGGTGGAGGAGCCATGGAAGCCACAGTGGCGAACGAGAAAGCTCTCTTCCATCCCCTTTGCCCTCAACACAAGATTTTGGACTTTTCCCTCAAACCTACACAAACCCTTAAGTGTCTATCTCCATAACTAAGGCCTGGCAAAAGTACTCATTATAAAATTGTCTTAGTCTATTTGGGCTGTTATTACAAAATACCGCAGACTGGGTAATTTATAAACAATAGAAGTTTCTCATAGTTCTGGAGGATGGGAAGTCCAAGATCGAGGTACTAGCATGGCTGAGTTCTGGTGAGGACCCTCGTGCAGGTTCACAGCCAGCACCTTCTCACTGTGCCCTCTCATGGTGGAGGGAACAAGGGATCTCTGTGGGGTCTCCTTTATAAGAACAATATTCCCATTTGTGAGGCTTCCACCCTCATGACCTAAGCACCTTCCAAAGGCCCCACCTCCCAATACCATCAAATTGGGCATTAGGATTTCAACATATGAATCTGGGTAGGGGGGGGGGACACAAACATTCAGACCATAGCAAAAAATAAATATATTAATCTTCAAAATTCACTTTTTAAATCTCCTTTCCTCTCAAGTTGCTGCCGTATCTTCTCTTTTCATTGTTACCAAACTTCTCCAGTTGTCTTTATGGTTTCTGCTTTTGCCCCTCTCAAGAGACTGCTCCATTAGAGGTCAACAGTGAACATCCTAATTTTTAAGTCCAATGGCCAAAGATACTCATTAAACCACTATTCTGGAGCCTGGCCAACATTAGGTTCTAAGAATACAAAAATCATCTAGTGTTTGTCCTTAGGACCTCAGAATCTGAGGGAGATGTTTTTGACCCCACCTCCCTTGGATTTTGAGACACCAGTGTTCTAGCTGTAGTCCTTCTTTTCACCCTCCTCTGAGGGCTTCTCTTTTTTTCTGTCTGGCCTTTGAATGTTGGCTCTATCCTTTTTCTTTTACTTTTACTCTATATTTTTTGTCTGGGAAATCTCATCTAGTCCAATTGCTTCAATTTCCTCCTATGTGTGAATAGCACATCTGGATTGCTGGCTTACCTATATCCTTTGAGATCCAGAACAACTGTTCACAAGACAACTCTGTAACATGAATACGTTTACAACAAAGCTCATCACAGAATCTCAGATCTGCTTCTCCTCTGCTATCCTCATTCTCTGTGAATGGAATTACTTCACCCAACTGCCCAAGTAGAAACTTGGTATCGTGCTTGACTCTTAACTTCTTCCTCTATCTCATGTAGTCACACACGATGTCTAGTCTATTCTATCTCCTGTATATCTGTTTGATCTGTTGGCTTCTCTCCTTCCCCCCTGCTTCAGGCCTAGTCTAGCCTTCCCTCAACTCCCCTTGGATTCCTTAACTAGCCTCCTATTTGGTTTCCTTGCTTCTAGTCTTGGCCCCTAACCCATCTTCCGGTCTGATGGAAGAATGATATTTCTGAATTGTAAATCTGATCCCTTTTCTCTCCATTTAAAAATCCTTCAGTGGCTTCCCCTGGTCTTCAGGATAAAATCCAAGCACTTTATCATGTCTTACAGGGTCCTTTGTAACCTGAACTTGCCTGGCTTCCCTGCTTCATTTCCTCCACTTCTTCCTCAAAACTAAATCCCAGCTGTACCAAATTACTTACTTGGAATTTCTCAACCACTCCATTCTGTTTCATAATTCAGTGCACTTCTACCTGCAGATCTTGCTGCCTGGAATGCCCTCCCAGAGGACCTCTCTACCCAAAGCTTGATGAATGCCTATTCATTCTTCAAGATGCAGCCCTAGCATTGCTTCCTCTGAAAAGTTCCTTATTGACCTCTCCTTTCTTGGTACTCCAGTATGCCTTGTGCACACCACTTTCTTAGCTACCTGTCTTACTATCTTATACTTATTCATGATCTGTCTCTCCAACTGGCCTGATGGGCCCAGGAGGAGTCATCCCTGTATTCTCTATACTAGCACAGTGCTTTGAATGAAAAAGGACTATGTTTGCTAAATTCATTTGATAATTATTTTTTGAGTGTCTCCTATGTACAAGGAAGACACTGTACTGGGTACTGTGATGAATTTTGCAGGTTCTCTTTCCTCTCTGTAAGGCAATTTCTCAGTCTCCTTCATAGATTCTGCATCCTGTCTGTCCTCTAATGTCTGACCTCAGTCTCCTTTCCCTCTACATATACGCTCTGAGTCATCCCATCCATTTCCTTAGCTTTAATTGCCAAGAACTCCCAAATCTCTTTTCCCGGCGAAGAACTCTTTCCTAAACTCCACATGCTCCCAGGCATCTCAAACTCAGCACATACAAAACTGAACTATTTTTCCTTTCTTTTGTTCCTTTTGGGATAAAAGGAAAAGATAACTGTAGGAAAGCTTCTGAGACCATTTTAAGGAAAAGAAGTTAGAAATTAAGTCAGAACAATGGTATTGAGTTTTCAGTGACATCTCTAGGTACAGCTTTTGCATTTTCATCTCCTTGAAGTGAACAGCAGTAGAACTTTAATGCTGTGCTTCCCATGCTGGGCTACACGGTGGTGTGCCAAGGCATATGTGAAGCCACAGTGTAAACAAGGCTCATCTTAGAGCTTAGAGCATCAATTTTGATAGGATTGTGTGTGTATGTATGTGTGCAATGTACAATATTTAACTTGTAAGAACTAAAAACATTACTTTTATATTAAACAGATACACTGTGGAACAGAATGCAAAATATCAGAAAAGTTGAAACTCCTTTCCTCGAAATATAAGCACACAGACCATTTTTATTATTAGGGCATCTCAAATTTAACTGCCGAATTCATGTCCCTGAGTCAGAGAGCTACAATATGCCCCCACATTTAAGGGCACGGAGAGGAAAACCTTAAGGGTACAGACGTTACCCAGTAGTGAACAATGGGGAATCAGTGTTGCAGGAAGTTCATTTTCAGATGAAGTAAGAGGAAACTGGGGAAGGGAGGAGTTAGTAAACCTAAAAGGCAGAGCTTGGCTGAAGAACTTAGTACAACAGACATTTATAGACGCCTATTTTGTTCCATGTTCTCTACTGGGTAGCCCAAGAGTTGATTAGGTATGTCCCCTACCCTCTAGGAATAAATCAGCTAGTTATGGGTGTTGAACAATGTAATTGTGCCATTGCTACAATGAAGGATGTACGTGTGAAACTGGACCACTGGAAAAGTCCCTAACTTAGCTTGCAGAATTCAGTGAATACTTCTCAGAAGAGGCATCAGATCAGCTTTTGGCTATGTCTTGGAAAATGTATAGGTATTTTCTGTCTGTAGGTAGGTTAGAAATATTTCAGGAAATTGAAATATGAAATGTGTGGGAAATGAATTAGACACATGCTTACATTCTTGACTGTCATTATGAACATTTAAATCCCTGGAGAGGAAGGAGCCCATTTCTTCAGCCTTGGTATACTCAGCAGTGTAGCTTAGCATTGTCCCTGCACACGGTACCATGTTTATGGTTTTATACAGCTAAGCCAGGGAGTTGATTGTCATAGACAACATGTAGCTTACTCCTCCTCATTTAATAAACATATATTGAATCAGGTCCAATAGTAGGTATAGAGTTACCCAGAAGAATGAGTCCCAGTTCCTGGCTTTGGGAGCTCAGTTGAGTGAAGGAGTCAGTCAAGCAGACAGGCAACTGTAGCAGAGTGTAATGAATGCTTTGACAGACATATGACCCAAGGGCTATTACTGCACCCAGGAATGGACCTAGTCCCATCTGCAGGATGATGTGGAGTTTGGAGAAGGCCTCAAAGAAGTGACTTTGAGTAGAGATTTGAACGACGTGTAGGAGGTAATTTGAAACAGGGCAAGCACAATAGTAAAGGCACCATCATGCAAAAAGGTATGATACATTCAGAGAATAACAAGTTAATTTCCTGTGAAGGGTGGTAGCAGGTAATGGTAGGAGACGAGCCTGAGAGGTGACTGAGACCAGGCCATAGGTGGCCTTTGTGCCATGATAGAAGCCTGGATTTTATCCAGCAAAGGTAATGGTGAATCACTGTAATGCTGGTTTAGATCAGTGTTTCTCAGAGAAGGTTGTAAAACATTAGTGAGTTGTAAAATCAACTTAGTGAATTGGGACCATCATTTTAAAAGAGTAAACTAGAAAAGAGTAGACAATATCAGTGCACATGATATTTGTACAAATAAATAATGTTTTGTGATGCTTTTGTTTCAATTATATATATACATGTCAATTTCGTGTTCTGATGTGTTTTTTGATCTGTGGGTCATAGTAAAAAAAATTTGGGGAAACACTAGCCTAAAGATTCAACAGTACAAAATAATTTACCAGATTACTTTCAGTAGCAATTAACAGAAAACTCAGGCACAAATGGGAGTAGTCACTAAAGATTCTTACTATATAGTATCTTTTAGTTGTTCTGACCTGCCACTCTAAGTGTCATCTTCAGCCTAGAGCCAGTTCCCTGTGTTTATCAGAATAACAAGCAATCTTACTCTTATCTAGCAGAGTAGAGCCTGGATTCTCATTGCCTCAAATTATTTAAGGCCTGTCCATCCCTGAATCCATCAATAGCTAGGGGATGGAAGTAGCAGGACTGCCTTAGACTAATCCGAGGTGGATGTTTGGGAATTAACCCACTGCAGGGAATTGTAATGCAATGTGGTAAATCCAGTGCATTATGGGAATACCATAGTGGCACCTACGGTCACAAAGTAATGAACTTAGGTGTGGAAATGGTCAGAGCAGTCACCCAGGAGATGCCAAAAGTTTGTGTACAAGGCAGGTAGGTAAAAGGGGGAGGGTTTTCTGGGTAGTAGATGAACAGAAGGTGATAGGGAGAGACCTGCATAGAGAAACAGTCAAAATAAGGCCTTCCAAGCCTCTGGAGCATAAAATTAGAGGCAAGGGAAGAAGCTGGAGCAACAAGCAGGTGCCTACCCACCAAGGGGAGTCATGGTAAGGAACCTGGACTCTTTCCCTACAGGAAGAGAAGAGCCACTGGAGACCATCAAGCAGAGAATTAAGACAGCAGATTCCTATCACCATGGCTGCAGTGGGGAGGAAGGCAAGTTAGGAGGCTGTTGCAGTAATCCAGGATAGGGATGTCTTGGATCTCAGACTAGGGAGAGGTGTCTGCAGATTGATAAAATCCACATGATGTGCTAATTTGACTGCCGAAGATGAGTGTAAGGAAACAGTCTCTGACTTTTGTAATTGTGTCTCCTCTAGATCTTGGGCTTACACTGTGTCACTGATCTATTGAGGCTAGAGGAAATTTGTCACATTTTGAGGGGAATGGGCATTAACTGTGAACCTTGTAGTGAAGAACTGGGGCCTGAACAGTGAACCTTTGAAAGTAAGAGGGAATTTCAGTGTATCCAGGTCTCTCTTGGAAGTTTGGAATTTATTAAAGAGCTGCCTGGATGGACTTGGGGGCATATTCCACCAATTTAGGTGAAGAGTTACCATTTATAGGCCAGATTAGTAAAACTGCTACATTGTTGTTTATTTTCCTTGTGTTAATCCCTGAGCCTTTAGTAAACGTTCTAGGATTCATGTGCTCCAAAATATTAAAGGGGATGCAGTGTCTCTTGAGACCACTGTGGCAGTAGAAGTGGCCCATTAGACTGTGAGCTCCTTGATGGCAAAGCCTGTTTCTTCTCATTTCTATATTCCAGTATCTAGCCCAGGGCCCGACACATGGCTGACACTTGTTAAACTGGTATGTCCCTAGTGCCTAAAATGATGCTGGGTACTAGCAGACGCTGACTAAGCACTTAGGGAACTACTGAAAGCCCCAAAGGAAGTTATATTTCTGGGCGCCAGGAGGAAAAGCTGTGAGAGTCCAGCCATAACTCACCTGTTAACCGTTACTTAAAGATGTGGTTTTAATTTTAAGGAAAGAGCTTTCTCTAGAAGTCAAGGATGACTCCAAGACATCTGGCTGAGGTGAATGTTCGTACCAAAAAGACAGAAAGAGGGCAAATTTTTTTAGAGAAGCATTCAGAGTTGTAGGTTTATTCAATAAGTGTTTTGAGTATCTACTATATGTCACTCAAAATATAATGTCAGAAAGAGCTTTCTGGCAATAGTGTGAAAGACCAACTGGAGTAGAGTAAAAAAGATGAGATCCCTGTTGGGAGCAGATGAGTCTCAGACTAGGGCAGCTGTACTGAAATAGTACCAGAATAGCTCTGTCACTGAAGCTAATATCTGTCTGCTAGACCAGTGACCCCTCCACCCACACCCTCATTATCTCAGACAGTGGATGGGTTTGGTGGGCCAAACACCCTCTGTAGGTCTGCTAAGATAAAAATCTGTTTTTTCCACTTTACTAGAAAGATGGGATTTGCTAGGCCCTGCTGTCACGTGTTCATGCAGGGATGATGGCTCCAAGTCCTCCCACGACTATCACCCCTGTCAAGCCTGAGTGTGAGGGATGGGCAGCCTGCCATGGGCCAAGTCTGGCTTCACAGTAACTAGTGCACATAAAGGAACTTCCTACTTTTCACATGCCCTGACCATTCTGAAGCCGGATTTCCTTTTTCCGAGTTCCCGGAGAGGCCCAGATTGAAAACTTCCAGGAAATTCCCACAGGTTTAACTTCCTAATCTTCCTCCCACTTCAACCCTCTCCTTCACCCTTCCACTCCCACCCCAAGAGGAAGGAGCTTATCCTGGAGTCAACATCCTCTGCTGAACACTTCCACTCCCTTGGCCAGGGTGGTCGTACATCTGAGTTCTCAGGTCCTCTCCTCTGAGGCCTATTCGGGGCTTGAGGTGAACACTTAAGGGTAATATGTGATCCTGTCCAGAAACAGAGGAATGGAACCTTGTAGGTTCCTAGAGTACCAGATTATTACAGAAAGTTCGCTTCTAGATGTTCACCCTCCCACCCCTGTCAGGTGGTAATCCTTCTCTAAGAAATCCCTGGGGCTCAGTCTCTATGCTAGATATCAAAACTCAATCACCTCTGGGGGCTAGTTTGGAATTACAGGATACATACCTCATATAATCTAGCATTAAAAAAAACAAAACTGTGCTAACCCAACCCAACCCAGATTTAAGAACCAGAAACATACACCATGAATTTACTATCCCACACAGACCAAGCATGTGGCTAGTTCTCATTCTCCAGAAATCCCAAGGGGAGGGGAAAAAAAAATCAGTTTACATATATTCATACAATGAATTTTATCTATTGTGCAAAGAGAGGGTTATCTGGCTCCCAGAAGGTTTTGGGCTCCAATCAGACAGTTCATTTTACAACTCAAGCTCCAGTTCTTCTTAGAGATTAAAAGAGCTCCCAAGGCCTGTGGATCATGGGCACTGATGAGGGCCACATACCCTTTGGCTCCAGTTAAATCTCTGGTGTTTGAACTGTGTGGGAGCTGTGGGTGCTTGCTTCCTGATCCTTCCGCAGCCCCTGAAGCAGCTGGTTTAGGAGTGTGAGGTTGCTGTCTCTGTGAGGAAGGGGCAGGGGTGGGAGGCAGTTCCCTTTATACTCGATCACTGCCATCTTGGCCCGATCCTGCTTATTCCGATTTGGGATCTGCAGCATTCTCGTGTAGCCCCCATTCTGACCTTGGTACCGAGGGACCAGTACGTGAAACAGCTTTGGGATCAAGTCTTTCTCCTGGAAGGGGAGAGTTATCCAGGAGACAGCAGAGTCAGGCACCACCGCAGAGACATTTAACTTTCAGCACTCCCAAAGGTAGGGTCCAAACACACACACACACACACACACACACACACACACACACACACACACACACACACACACCCCTTCCCTCACCCTCTGATGTGGTAGAGTCAAAATTACACAGAGTGGATCAGTTACAGGCAGTTGTGCAGATTGAGATTCACACTGAATTCAACTTAGGACACAGATCTCTAATTTAGTTCACATTTGTCCATAAGCCTGTGCCTTATCTTAATTCTGCCCAGTTCCCTTTCCTCTAACAACCCCCTCCCACTTAGGGAGCAAAGGATGAGATTTGGGAGGCAGACAGGATGCACTCACCGTGAGCCAGAAGTCAGCCATGCGCATGGCTCGTTCGTTGGTGTCTCCCAGCTTCCCACAGTCGATGAGCTGTGAGGACATAACATCACTGACCCAACCCCAGCAAGAGAGGAGGCCGTCAATCTTACTCCTTAAATGCCGGACTTCAATCTACTCATTTCATACACTAGCAAAGCATCTCGCCAATTCAGGCAACCTCTAACTCCGCAGCCCTAACCAGTCTTCAATGAGAGGGGCCGGAGGAGTAGGTTCAGCTCACTGTATTAGGGGAATCAGCCTTCGGGCACAGCTTACCAGGGCGGTCCCAATTCTTCCCCAACTCCAGCCTGATCCCGCCTCCCCAGGCCAGACCGGCGAGAGGAACAAGAGGGTCCCGCCCCTCACCTTCTCCGCGTAGCCCCTCAGCTCATCCACGCGTGCCCATGACGCCTCGATGCGTTCGTGTCGCACCAGCCCCGTGAGCAAGTTCTGCAGCAGGTGGATGCGGGACTCGGGACCAAGGCCCAGGCGGCGGAATACGCGGCCGTGAGAGATGGCAGCGGCGACCGACAGCCGCATGTTCCCAACTTCTTCCAGCCTCTGTGAGGCCGGAACTGGAAACTCCAGGGTAGACGCGGCGGAGAGGCGGAGCTTAGAGGACGCATGCGCCATACTTTGGTGCGTGGTGGACGTGTTTGCGCATGTGTATCAGAGCCTGCCTCGTTGGCAGCCTGGGGGAGGGCGGGGAAGGGGCGTTGACTTCTTCCAGGGGAAGCGAGCCTGGTGGGGTTTGGCCTCCGGGAACGCTCCCTGTCGGCCGGGGAACCAGGCGCCCCCTGGTGTGGAGTGACCCGGCTGTCTGGTTTCTCTGGTGCTGCGTCATTCGTCTTGTGGCCGGTAGGGCGCTGGCAAGGTCCGCCTGGTGTCGGCTAGAAAAGTGAGTACCTGAGGGGAAAGTGCCTGGCGGGGTCCTGGTCCCTCAGGCTGGCTGCCCTGCCCTCCCTGAGGCGCGGCGCGTCCCACACCCTGAGCGTATCATTTTTAAAAGAATATTGTTTTCAGTAGTAATGGTGAAATGAGTGGGATAACAATGATATGAAAGAAACGCAGCTGGTGAAAATTTTCTTTGGTTTAAGTTGTTGACTGAAAAAAAGCACAACATAAAAGTTGAGAGTTATGTTTTATTTGTCAGACAATACTGAGGACTTAAGCCGGGGACACAGCAGCTCAGATAACTTTGAGAGGCTGCTCTGAAGAGGCAAGGGGTGGGGGTGGGGTGGCGTGGGGAACAGGATACATAGGAGTTTTTGCAGCAAAGACCAGGTAGTTGGAGCATCAAAAAACTACTGTTCATAAAAGAAAACCAGACATCTCAGGTTAAGGAATTTAGCGCTTTTCTATGTATGAGACGATGCAAGAATCTGGGCTCACTGAAATCATTCTTTTGATCTGCACCTCAGCTATTTGGGACCAGTATCCTGTGTTTTCTCATCCTGAGTCTCCTCAGGGTGTGCTGTCCGGGGTGGCTGTAGTGGCTGATGGCTGCAACATCCTTTGTTTACTGATATGGCAGGTGGCATTTTTAGTTCAGAAAGTACATATAATCATCCCGGTTCAAGAAGAATTACCACACTCCAAGGAAAAATAATGGGCTAATACTTTTAAATTACATCAGTGTGTTTTTTATTTTAAAACGGGAAAACCATACCTATGCATTTATGTGTTAAAGTAATGAACAGTAACATTATAGTTTCTGGTTTTGAGCCTTAGTGTCTGCCGATTTGCAATGACCTAGTCAAAACTGCTCTTTGTTACGGATTCAGATATGTCCCCCACACAAAAAAGATATGCTAAGACCTACCCCACCCCCATATAGCCTGCATCTCCCTCACCCAGTACCTCATGATGTGACTTTATTTGGAAATAGGGTCCTTGCAGATGTAATTAGTTAAGATGAGGTCATACTGGATTAGGGTGGGTGCCTAATCCAAAGTTTCTGATGGCCTTATAAAAAGAACACCTGTGGAGAGACAGAGACACACAGAATGCCATGTGACCGGGAAGGCAGAGATCAGAGTTGCCTAGTTGCAAGCCAAGGATTTCTGGCAAACATCAGAAGCTAAGAGCAAGATATGGAACAGATTCTTCCCTAGATCCTTCAGAGAATGCATGGCCTAGCTGACAGGTTGATTTTGGACTTCTAGCCTTCAGAACTACAAGACAGTAAATTTCTGCTCTGTCTGTGACACTTTGTTACAGAAGCCCTAGACACGTATTCATGTTTGTTAGAAAGCATATTTAGATTTGTCATTCTGTCTTCCTCTTAGGTGACCAGAGAACACCTCTTGCTAATTTTAATTTTGAAAAGTTTCTTTTGTCTGAAGCAACATACATGCAAATAGGAAAAGTCTTAAACATATGGATATGTTGGCAGAAATTTATACAAACCACACTTCACAATAAATTCCAGAAATTACAATACTGTCTGTGTCTTGTTTCTTTGGGATCGATTCTTGCAGCTTTCAGTTATCTCCACATTTCACTGTAACATCGTCATCAGAAAATTCATCATAAATTTCTACTGGTAAAAACTTGGGAAGATTTTCTTCTTTGCAAAAGTCAGAGAAAATGAACATTGACACTGGTGTTATTTGACCTATTGCTTTCGAAAAGGAATGTCCATTTGGTCAAAATGTACAGCGTCAAACATTGTTCGTATTTATTTTTTTGGTTATGTGAGGCTGATCTAGGGTGGCCTCGGCCTGCAGCAGCTTGAAGCAGGGTTTCAGTTACCGGCCAGTGATTGAGGTCGGGTTGCGGTGGTGAGAGTGCCGAATCCTAGCCACTAGACCAGTGGTCAGTTACAAGGCCCTGGCCCTATGGCTTTGCAGAAAAAGAATTTCCACAAAGATGGAAAGTAGTGAAACAAGTAAAGTATTTATTAGGAAAAAAAGAAGTACAGTACATGTGGATAGACACACGGGTGGGCTCAGAGAGCTGCGCCCTTGTGGCAGTTTAAATCACTTTTATGGGGCATTTCTTCTGTGTTTCCTTTGGCCAATCATTTTGGTTTGTCTGGTTCAGAGTCCATATTGGGTGTATCTCGGGATCTTCCTGTGTATGCACACGCATCTCTTAACCAAGATAGATTCTACCGAAGAGGCCTATGGGTAGTGAGCATCAGTTGGCATCAGTTAGCATCACTCCCCTTTCGGCCTCCAAGGAGCCTTTCTGTGCATATGTAGTCGGAGAGGTCTCCTGACGCCGAGAATGAGAAATATGTGGTCTCTTACCTTCTATCTGGGCAGGGCCCAGCCTCCTCTCTCAATTGTCTTGTTATTTCCATCTTGGAGTATTGGTCCACAGGGAATGAACTTTGACCATTTGCCCCTGGGGTCCCATCTGTCTCCTGCTTCAAGATCATCATCTCTTGTTTGTTCTCCTGGCAGTATTCAAACTTAATTCTTTTTGTCTATGTCAGTTTCTTTACATTTTGTTGGTGCATAGTTAATGGCTTGCTCTACAATTTTTTTTTTTAAACTTTTTTTTTTTTAATTTTTATTTATTTATTTATTTTTAATTTATGGCTATGTTGGGTCTTCGTTTCTGTGCGAGGGCTTTCACCAGTTGCGGCAAGTGGGGGCCACTCTTCATCGCTGTGCGCAGGCCTCTCACTATCGCGGCCTCTCTTGTTGCGGAGCACAGGCTCCAGACACGCAGGCTCAGTAATTGTGGCTCATGGGCCCAGCCGCTCCGCGGCACGCGGGATCCTCCCAGACCAGGGCTCGAACCCGTGTTCCCTGCATTAGCAGGCAGATTCTCAACCACTGCACCACCAGGGAAGCCCTCTCTACAATTTTTGAGGATTGATGTTAAAGGAACCATTTTAAACCTTGGTGTCTTACTGTATGTTGTTCAAGGCATATTCTGGCTGTTTGTAGATACTTTTGTGTCTGGTTGATATCATCTGAAACTTCACCTTAAAACAAAAACAACTCAGGAAAGAAAAATCTCATACAACTAGGACTGTTCATTTTAAATTTATAGTTTTAGAAGCAGGGCTGTGTTCTACCACAAGGGTTGGAGGTACAAAATGTGCCTCAAGTGAGCTTGAAAGATCACAAATTGTTATGAATTTATCAATACTGTGAAAAATAATACATGTGGCCGAATCTGACTATGTAACTGATAGTTTTCCAAATTAACTTGCATGTGGAATAAAATGTTTTAGTGGATTAGTTTTAAAAAGTGATAGTTTGAAGCTTACATGTATTTTATTTTAATGCAACAGTAACCATATCAATTGTTTAGAACTTAGACCAACAAAAGATTTTTCTTTGAGGGTTATTATATCACTAACACTGTTTAGCATAGTCATGCAATGTGATAAAAATCAGATTGACTTTTAGTTAGTTTTATTACTATTTTAAAATTCTTTACAGAAAATTCACCTCCTTATGCTTGCATTGGGCCAGGCTACGTCTACCTCCCAACCCTTGGTGCCCACTGGCTTTGAGAGATTTTGGGACTAGGATAATTGCTTTGGTGTCAGAACTATTGTAAATAGAAAAACAAGCTTTCTTCTTTACTCTGAAATAACTGCATCCTCTTCTACTGATGCCTTCATGAAGCAATGTCCTGGGAGCCTGTACAGGGAGCTCAGCAAGTGTTCAATCAGCGATTTAATGATGATGGTGAAAAGCAATTGTCGACTGGACCCCAAGCCAACTTTTGTTAAAAATTAGATTTATTTATTTATTTATATTTTTAAAAAGATCTTTATTGGAGTATAATTGCTTCACAATACTATGTTAGTTTCTCTTGCACAACAGAGCGAATCAGCCACATGCATACACATGTCCCCATATCCCCTCCCTCTTGAGCCTCCCTCCCATCCTCCCTATCCCACCCCTCTAGGTCATCGCAAAGCACTGAGCCGATCTCCCTGTGCTATGCTGCTGCTTCCCACCAACGGGCTATTTTACATTCGGTAGTGTATGTATGTCCATGCTACTCTCACTTCGCCCCAGCTTCACCCTCCCACCCCATGTCCTCAAGTCCATTTTCTATGTCTACCTGTTTATTCCTGCCCTGCAACTAGGTTCATCAGAACCATTTTTTTTTTTTTAGATTCCATATATATGTGTTAGCATATGGTATTTGTTTTTCTCTTTCTGACTTACTTCACTCTGTATGACAGACTCTAGGTCCATCCACCTCACTACAAATAACTCAATTTTGTTTCTTTTTATGGCTGAGTAATATTCCATTGTATATATGTCCCACATCTTCTTTATCCATTCATCTGTCGATGAACATTTAGGTTGCTTCCATGTCCTGGCTATTGTAAATAGTGCTGCAGTGAACATTGTGGTACATGATTCTTTTTGAATTATGGTTTTCTCAGGGTATACGCCCAGTAGTGGGATTGCTGGGTCATATGGTAGTTCTATTTTTAGTTTTTAAGTAACCTCCATACTGTTCTCCATAGTGGCTGTATCACTTTACATTCCCACCAACAGTTCAAGAGGGTTCGCTTTTACCCACACCCTCTCCAGGATTTATTGTTTGTAGATTTTTTGATGATGGCTACTCTGACCGGTGTGAGGTGATACCTCATTGTAGTTTTGATTTGTATTTCTCTAATGATTAGTGATGTTGAGCATCTTTTCATGTGTTTGTTGGCAATCTGTATATCTTCTTTGGAGAAATGTCTATTTAGGTCTTCTGCCCATTTTTGGATTGGGTTGTTTGTTTTTTTGATATTGAGCTGCATGAGCTGCTTGTATATTTTGGAGATTAATTCTTTGTCAGTTGCTTCATTTGCAAATATTTTCTCCCATTCTGAGAGTTGTCTTTTCATCTTGTTTATGTTTTCCTTTGCTGTGCAAAAGCTTTTAAGTTTCATTAGGTGCCATTTGTTTATTTTAGTTTTTATTTCCATTTCTCTAGGAGGTGGGTCAAAAAGGATCTTCCTGTGATTTATGTCATAAAGTGTTCTGCCTATGTTTTCCTCTAAGAGTTTGATGGTGTCTGGCCTTACAGACACCTTAGGTCTTTAATCCATTTTGCGTTTATTTTTGTGCATGGTGTTAGGGAGTGTTCTAATTTCATTCTTTTATATGTAGCCGTCCAGTTTTCCCAGCACCACTTATTGAAGAGACTGTCTTTTCTCTATTGTATATTCTTGCCTCCTTTATCAAAAATAAGGTGACCATATGTGCATGGGTTTATCTCTGGGCTTTCTATCCTGTTCCATTGATCTATATTTCTGTTTTTGTGCCAGTACCATACTCTCTTGATTAATGTAGCTTTGTAGTACAGTCTGAAGTCCGGGAGCCTGATTCCTCCAGGTCCATTTTTCTTTCTCAAGATTGCTTTGGCTACTCGGGGTCTTTTGTGTTTCCATACAAATTGTGCAATTTTTTGTTCTAGTTCTGTGAAAAATGCCAGTGGTAGTTTGATAGGGATGGCATTGAATATGTAGATTGCTTTGGGTAGTATAGTCATTTTCACAATGTTGATTCTTCCAATCTAAGAACATGGTATATCTCTCCATCTGTTTGTATCATCTTTAATTTCTTTCATTAGTGTCTTATAGTTTTCTGCGTACAGGTCTTTTGTCTCCTTAAGTAGGTTTATTCCTCGGTATTTTATTCTTTTTGTTGCAGTGGTAAATGGGAGTGTTTCCCTAATTTCTCTTTCAGATTTTTTATCATTAGTGTATAGGAATGCAAGGGATTTCTGTGCATTAATTGTGTATCCTGCTACTTTACCAAATTCATTGATTAGCTCTAGTAGTTTTCTGGTAGTGTCTTTAGGATTGTCTATGTATCATATCATATCATCTGCAAACAGTGACAGCTTTACTTCTTTTCCTATTTGGATTCCTTTTATTTCTTTTTCTTCTCTGATTGTTGTGGCTAAAACTGTCAAAACTATGTTGAATAATAGTGGTGAGAGTGGGCATCCTTGTCTTGTCCCTGATCTTAGTGGAAATGGTTTCAGTTTTTCACCATTGAGGACGATGTTGGCTGTGGGTTTGTCATATATGGCTTTTATTATGTTGAGGCAAGTTCCCGCTATGCCTACTTTCTGGAGGGTTTTTATCATAAATGGGTGTTGAATTTTGTCGAAAGCTTCTTCTGCATCTATTGAGATGATCATATGGTTTTTATCCTTCAATTTGTTAATATGGTGTATCACATTGATTGGTTTGCATATATTGAAGAATCCTTGCATTCCTGGGATAAACCCCACTTGCTCATGGTTTATGATTCTTTTAATGCGCTGTTGGATTCTGTTTGCTAGTATTTTGTTGAGGATTTTTGCATCTATGTTCATCAGTAATATTGGCCTGTAGTTTTCTTTCTTTGTGATATCTTTTTCTGGTTTTGGTATCAGGGTGATGGTGGCCTTGTAGAATGAGTTTGGGAGTGTTCCTCCCTCTGCTATATTTTGGAAGAGTTTGAGAAGGATAGATGTTAGCTCTTCTCTAAATGTTTGATAGAATTTGCCTGTGAAGCCATGTGGTCCTGGGCTTTTGTTTGTTTGAAGATTTTTAAACACAGTCTGAATTTCAGTCCTTGTGATTGGTCTGTTCATATTTTCGTTTCTTCCTGGTTCAGTCTTGGAAGGTTGTGCTTTTCTAAGAATTTGTCCATTTCTTCCAGGTTGTCCATTTTATTGGCATATAGTTGCTTGTAGTAATCTCTCACGATCCTTTGTATTTCTGCAGTGTCAGTTGTTACTTCTCCTTTTTCATTTCTAATTCTATTGATTTGAGTCTTCTCCCTTTTTTTCTTGATGAGTCTGGCTGATGGTTTATCAGTTTTGTTTTTCTTCTCAAAGAACCAGTTTTTAGTTTTATTTACCTTTGCTATTGTTTCCTTCATTTCTTTTTCATTTATTTTTGATCTGATCTTGTATGATTTCTTTCCTCCTGCTAACTTCGGTGTTTTTTTGTTCTTCTTTCTCTAATTGCTTTAGGTGTAAAGTTAGGTTGTTTATTTGAGATGTTTCTTGTTTCTTGAGGTAGGATTGTATTGCTATAAACTTCCCTCTTAGAACTGCTTTTGCTGCATCCCATAGGTTTTGGGTTGTCATATTTTCATTGTCATTTGTTTCTAGTTATATTTGATTTCCTCTTTGATTTTTTCAGTGATCTTTTGGTTATTAAGTAGTGTATTGTTTAGCCTTCGTGTGTTTGTATTTTTTACAGATCTTTCCCTGTAATTGATATCTAGTCTCAGAGCATTGTGGTCGGAAAAGATACTTGATACGATTTCAATTTTCTTAAATTTACCAAGGCTTGATTTGTGACCCAAGATATGATCTATCCTGGAGAATGTTCCATGAGCCCTTGAGAAGAACGTGTATTCTGTTGTTTCTGGGTAGAATGTCCTATAAATATCAATTAAGTCCATCTTGTTTAATGTATCATTTAAAGCTTGTGTTTCCTTATTTATTTTCACTTTGGATGATCTGTCCATTGGTGAAAGTGGGATGTTAAAGTCCCCTATACTATGATTGTGTTACTGTCGATTCCCCTTTTATGGCTGTTAGCATTTGCCTTATGTATTGAGGTGCTCCTATGTTGGGTGCATAAATATTTACAATTGTTATATCTTCTTCTTGGATCGATCCCTTGATCATTATATAGTGTCCTTCTTTGTCTCTTGTAATAGTCTTTATCTTAAAGCCTATTTTGTCTGATACGAGAATTGTTACTCCAGCTTTCTTTTGATTTCCATTTGCATGGAATATCTTTTTCCATCCCCTCACTTTCAGTCTGTATGTGTCCCTAGGTCTGAAGTGGGTTTCTTGTATACAGCATATATATGGGTCTTGTTTGTGTATCCATTCAGCCAGTCTGTGTCTTTTGGTTGGAGCATTTAATCCATTTACATTTAAGGTAATTATCAATATGTATATTCCTTTTATCATTTTCTTAATTGTTTTGGGTTTGTTATTGTAGGTCTTTTCCTTCTCTTGTGTTTCCGGCCTAGAGAAGTTCTTTTAGCATTTGTTGTAAAGCTGGTTTTGTGGTGCTGAATTCTCTTTGCTTTTGCTTGTCTGTAAACGTTTTAATTTCTCCGTCGAATCTGAATGAGATCCGTGTTGGGTAGAGTAATCTTGGTTGTAGGTTTTTCCCTTTCATCACTTTAAATATGTCCTGCCACTCCCTTCTGGCTTACAGAGTTTCTGCTGAAAGATCAGCTGTTAACCTTATGGGGGTTCCCTTGTATATTATTTGTTGTTTTTCCCTGCTGCTTTTAATATTTTTTCGTTGTGTTTAATTTTTGATAGTTTGATTAATATGTGTCTTGACATGTTTCTCCTTGGATTTATCCTGTATGAGACTTTCTGTGCTTCCAGGACTTGATTAACTATTTCCTTTCCCATGTTAGGGAACTTTTCAACAATAATCTCTTCAAATACTTTCTTAGTCCCTTTCTTTTTCTCTTCTTCTTCTGGGACCCCTATAATTCGAATGTTGGTGCATTTAATGTTGTCCCAGAGGTCTCTGAGACTGTCCTCTATTCTTTTCATTCTTTTTTCTTTATTCTGCTCTGTGGTAGTTATTTCCACTATTTTATCTTCCAGGTCACTTATCTGTTCTTCTGCCTCTGTTATTCTGCTCTTGATCCCTTCTAGAGAATTTTTAATTTCATCTATTGTGTTGTTCATCTCTGTTTGTTTGCTCTTTAGTTCTTCTAGGTCCTTGTTAAACGTTTCTTGTATTTTTCTATATTCTATTTCCAAGATTTTGGATCATCTTTACTATCATTATTCTGAATTCTTTTTCAGGTAGACTGCCTATTTCCTCTTTATTTGTTTGGTCTGGTGGGTTTTTACCTTGCTCCTTCATCTGCTGTGTGTTTCTCTGTCTTCTCATTTTGCTTAACTTACTGTGTTTGGAGTCTCCTTTTCACAGGCTGCAGGTTCATCTTTCCTGTTGTTTTTGGTGTCTGCCCCCAGTGGCTAAGGTTAGTCCAGTGGGTTGTGTAGGCTTCCTGGTGTAGGGGACTAGTGCCTGTGTTCTGGTGGATGAGGCTGGATCTTGTCTTTCTGGTGGGCAGGTCCATGTCTGATGGTGTATTTTGGGCTGTGTGTGACCTTATTATGATTTTAGGCAGCCTCTCTGCTAATGGGTGGGGTTGTGTTCATGTCTTGCTAGTTGTTTGGCATAGGGTGTCCAGCACTGTAGCTTGCTGGTCGTGTGTGGAGCTGGGGCTTAGTATTGAACTGGAGATCTCTGGGAGAGCTTTCGCCATTTGATATTATGTGGAGCCGGGAGGTCTCTGGTGGACCAATGTCCTGAACTCAGCTCTCCCACTTCAGAGGCACTGGCCTGACACACGGCCGGAGCACCAAGACCCTGTCAGCCACATGGCTCAGAAGAAAGGGGAGAAATAAAGAATGAAAGAAGGAAAGAAGGAAAAGAAAAGAAAGTTATTAAAATAAAAACTAAAAAAGAATTATTAACATAATTTTTTAAAGTAATAAAGAAAAATAAAAGGAAAGAAAGAGAGCAACCAAACCAAAAAACAAATCCACCAATGATAACAAGTGCTAAAAACTATACTAAAACACAAACAAATAAAAACCCAAGAACGGACAGGCAGAACCCTAGGACAAATGGTAAAAGCAAAGCTATACAGGCAAAATCACACAAAGAATCATACACATACACACTCACAAAAAGCGAAAAAGGAAAAATATATATATATCGTTGCTCCCGAAGTCCACCGCCTCAATTTGGGGATGATTCATTGTGTATTCAGGTATTCCACAGATGTTGATTGTGGAGATTTGATCCGCTGTTTCTGAGGCTGCTGGGGGAGATTTCCCTTTCTCTTTGTTGTTCACACAGCTCCTGGGGTTCAGCTTTGGATCTGGCCCTGCCTAAGCACGTAGGTCACCTGAGGGCATCTGTTCTTTGCTCAGACAGGACGGGGTTAAAGTAGCAGCCGATTATGGGGCTCTGGCTCACTCAGGCCTGAGAGAGGGAGGGGTACGGAATGCAGGGTGATCCTGCAGCGGCAGAGGCTGGAGTGACGTTGTAACAGCCTGAGGTGCGCTGTGTGTTTTCCCGGGGAAGTTGTCCCTGGATCACGGGATCCTGGCACTGGTGGGCTGCGCAGGCTCCCAGGAGGGGAGGTGTGGATAGTGACCTGTGCTTGCACACAGGGTTCTTGGTGGCTGCAGCAGCAGCCTTAGCGTTTCATGCCCGCCTCTGGTGTCCATGCTGATAGCAGTGGCTCACGCCCTTCAAAGTAGCTGTTTTAAGAAAACTCAGTAAGCTACAGAAAACTCGGAAAGACAATGATGAAATAAATTGAAAGACACAGATAAATGGAAAGATATCTCATGTTCATGAATTGGAAGTGTTAACATTGTTAAAATGTATATACCTCACAAAGCCATCTATAGATTCAACATAATCCTTATTATAATTCTAATGATGTTTTTTCACCAAAATAGTCAAAAACAATCCTAAAATATGTACAGAATCACAAAATATCCCCATTACCCAAAGCAATCTTGATAAAGAATAACAAAGCCAGAGGCATCACAATTCCTTACTTCCAACTATGTTATAAATCTGTAATAATTAAAACAGTATAGTACTGGCATATAAATAGACACATAGACTAATGAAACAGAGCAGAGAGCCCAGAAAGAATACTCTGTATATGTGGTCAATTTATATTTGACAAGGGAGCCATGAATACTCTGTGGGGAATGGATTGTCTCTCCAACAAATGATGCTGGAAAAACTGGATAAAGAAATTAGGCCCTTATCTTACACCACTCACAAAAATTAATTCAAAATCGATTAAAGACTTAAAGAGAAAACCTGATAACGTAAAACTCAAAAAAGTAAACATAGTAAAGAATCTCCTTGACATTGTTCTTTGCAATGATTTTTTTGGATATGACATCAAAACTTAAGCAACAAAAGCTGAAATCAACATGTAGGACTACATCAAACTAAAATGTTTTACACAGTAAAAGAAATAATAAAAAAAAATGCAAGGTAACCTTCAGAAAGGGAGAAAATATTTGCCATCCAAATATTGAATAAGGACCTGCTAATAAAAATATATAAAAACTCGTTCAACTGAATAACAAGCCCCTAAAAATTTCAGTTGAAAAAATGAGCAGAGAAGCTAAATAGGCATTTTTTTCCAAAGAAGACAGTCAGATGGCCAACAGATATATGAAATGATGCTCAACACTAATGGTCATCAGAGAAATGCAAATCAAGACCACAATGAGCTATTACCTCACTCTCAGTAGAATGGCTTTCATCAAGAAGACAAGAGATAACAAGTGTTTGTGAGGATGTGGAGAAAAGGGAATCCCAGTGTTGATGTGAATGTAAATTGGTTCAGCCACTATGGGAAAGAGTATGGAGGTTCCTCAAAAATTTATAAAAGAACTACCATATTATCTAGTAACTCCATTTCTGGGTATATATCTAACAAGTGAAAACAAGATATTGAAGAGATATATGCACTCCCATGTTTATGACAGCATTATTCATAGTAACCAAGATGTTGAAATAGCCTAAGTGTCAGTCAACTGCTGAATGGATAATAAAGATATCTATCTGTCTACCTATCTCTATCCATCTATCGATCTCCATGAGAAAGAATGAAATCTTTCCATTTGTGACAACATGGATGGACCTTGAGGGCATTATCCTAAGATAAATCAGACAAAGACAAATATTGTAGGATATCATTTGTAGGTAGAATCTAAGAAAGCCAAACATGTAAAAATTTTGAGTAGAATGGTGTTTACCAGGGGCTGGTAAGTGTGGCAACTGGGGAGACGTTGTTTAAGGGTTCAAACCTGTAATCATTAGATAAATAAACCCTGAATATCTAATGCTTAGCATATTATAAACAGCAATACTGTATTATAAACTTCAAAGTTGCTAAGATTCTAGATCGAAATTGTTTTGACCCCAATAATGAAATGATGATGATGTGACATGACAGATGCTTTAGTTAACTCTTCAGTGGTAATCATGTTATGGTATGTAAATGTATCAAATCAACACACGTTTATACCTTATATTTACAAAAAAAGACCCTGAATAGCTAAAACAGTCTTGGGCAAAAAGAAGAGAGCTGGAGGTATCAGAGTCACTGACTTCAGACCATACTACAAAGCTACAGTAATCAAAACAGTATAGTACTGGCACTAAAGCACACACATAGATTGGTGGAATAGAATAGAGAGCTCAGAAATAAACCCACACACTTGTGGTCAAGTAATCTTTGACAAAGGAGGCAAGAATATACAATGCAGAAAAGACAGTCTCTTCAGTAAGTGCTGCTGGGAAAACTGGAGAGCTATTTGTAAAAGAATGAAATTAGAAAATTTTCTCACACCATATATATAATAAACTCAAAAGGATTAAAGACCTAAATGCAAGACCAGAAACCATAAAATTCCTAGAGGAAAACATAGGAGGAACAGTCTTTGACATAAATTGTAGCAATATTTCCTAAGGCTAAGGAAACCAAAGCAAAAATAAACCAAGGAATCTAAACTCAAAAGCTTTTGCAAAGCAAAGAAAGCCATCAACAAAATGAAAGACAACCTACTGAATGGGAGAAAATATTTGCAAATGATATGACCAGTAAGGGGTTAATATTCAAAGTATGTAAGTAATTCATACAAACTCAACATCAGAAAAACCAGAAAAACGTATGAAAAAATACGCAGAAGACCTGAATAGACATTTTTTCGTAGAAGGCGTAAAGATGGCCAACCAGCACATGAAAAGATGCTCAACATTGTTAATCATCAGGGAAATGCAAATCAAAACTTCACACCTGTCAGATTGGCTGTCATTGAAAGGAACACAAATAACAAATGTTGGCAAGGATGTGGAGAAAAGGGATCCCGTGTACACAGTTGGTGGGAATGTAACTTGGTGAAGCCACTGTGGAAAACAGTATGGCGATTTCTCAAAAAACTAAAAACAGAATTACCCTTATCTAGCAATTCCACTCTTCAGTATATAGCTGAAGACAATGGAAACACTTTTTAAAAAATACATGCACCCTGGTGTTCGTAGTAGCATTATTTACAGTTGCCAAGATGTGGAAGCAACCTAAGTGTCCATCAACAGATGAATGGAAAAGATGTTTCACGTACACACACACACACACACACACACACACACACACACACACACACGATGGAATACTACTCAGCCATAAAAAATAATCAAATTTGCTATTTGCAACAACATGGATGGACCTGGAGGGTAACATGTTTAGTGAAATAAGTCAGACAGAGAAAATCAAATGCTGTATGTTATCACTTACACCTGAAATCAAAAAAATAAAACAAACTAATGTATATAACAAAAAGAAACATACTCATAGATGTAGAGAATAAACTAATGGTTACCAATAGGTGGAGGGGCAAGATAGGGATAAGGAATTAAGAGGTACAAATTACTATGTATAAAATAAATAAACCAAGTATATGACATTGTGCAAGCCAAAATTATGGAGACTGTAAAAAGATCAGTGGCTGTCAGGGGTTGGAGAGAGGCAGGGGAGAATAGGTGGAGACAGCATTTTCAGGGTTAGTGAAACTTTTTTTAATAATGTGTAAAGTTTTATCATATCGTTATACATTTGTCAAAACCCATAGACTGTACAAAACAAGAGTGAGCCTTTAGTTAATGGAGTATCAGTATTATTTCATCATTTGTAACAAATGTACAACACTAAAGAAAGATGTTAATAAAATGTATGGGGTGGGAGTATATGCAACTCTGTACTTTCCATTAAATTTTTTGTAAATATAAACAGGTCTAAGAAGATAATCTAATTATTTATTAAATACTTCATTAATATGAAAGTTGGCAAGCCAGGAAAAAAGAACACAAACCTTGCGGTTCAAGTAGAAATCACGTAGTAAGATTGCAAACACAAATATATCACTAATCATATTAAGTATAAGTGCACTGCATGTTTCAGTAAAAGACAAAGATTATTGGAATGAATTAATAAAGAAAATCCAACTTTTGTTGCTATTGACAAAACTAACATATCTAAAACATAAGGATAGAGAATGTGTGAAAGTAAAGGATGGGAACATTCAGACACCAAAAGAAAGCTAGAGTAGCTAGTTATATTAATATTAGAGAAGTAGAAATTAACTTGAAAAGCTTCCTGTAACACAAGTTCTTAAGTTGTAATGACAAAGGTTTTTCACAAAGAAGATGTAACAGTCTACATGAATATCGTCTAATAACATGGCCTCAAAGTAAAAAGCAAGTCATCCAGTTTCCAGTCTGGCATGTAAGAAGCTTGGAAGTCAACACTCCATCCTAACAACAACTAAAATGCTGTACAAACTGAAAAACCAACAACTCTTCTTAGATATGACAGATAAATGAAGTCACAAGGCAAACTGCTGCCCCCCAAATTGTAGAGACAGATAGGCAAATGTAGAGAATCATGACTTACTGGAGGTGAAACTTATGAGGAGAAACCTCCATGATGTAGGAAAACCTAAACTGTAATTGACAAATTGCTGGGGGCTCTGTGGACAAGTCTGAGTGTCTGAAACTCCAAGAGGACCCTGTAATAGAGGCTCTCCATACCTTTACTTTATCTCCAGGAGGTTGACCAGGTTCTCACAGTGAATACTGGAGAAAAATCCACTTGTGCAGAGGGAGGGGGAAAGTAACCATTTTGAAATAGTTCTGAGCATTTTGTTTTTCTTAATAAGGCCTGTCCTGAGAGAAACTATATTTTCAGACTGTAAACTATTAGAATTTTTTTCAGCATTGAACCGACCTGGGGAAAGTGAAATACCCAACTCCCGTTTATTCTAGCATTCCACATGGGGAAAAGAAAATACCCAAGTACAGCCTACTGTAGCCTTCCATGAGGGAGAAGGGAAATACCGAACTCCAGACCACTCTAGCCATCATCTCCCACCCACGGGGGTAATAAAGCTAGGAGAAGCATTTCTGAAGTTCACAGTACAGAGACACAGGCTCACTAAAAGACTGAGACCCAATCACTGGATTATAGCACATTTCCCCTCCCCTATACCTCATCACCACATTATTAATGACCTATTTACAGCAGTTTCCTTTACCCAGTACATCATGTCTGTCAAGAAAAATTATAAGGCATACAGAAAGACAAAACAGAAAAAACCAGTTTGAGGAGATAGAGCAAGCATCAGACCAAGACTCAGACATGGCAGGAATATTAGAATTATCAGATTGGGAATTTAAAACAACTATGGTTACTATCCTAAGGCCTCTAATGGATGTAGTTGAATTCATGCAAGAAAAGATGGACATTGTAAGCAGAGAGTTGGAAATTCTAAGAAAGAATAAAGTAGACATGCCAGAGTTAGAAACGCAGCAAGAGAAATGAAGATTGCTCTTGCTAGGTTCATTAGTAGACTGGCAACAGCCAAGGAAAGATTCTCTGGGCTTGGGAGTACTTCAGTAGAAACTTCCAAAACTTGAAAGCAAAGAGAAAAGAAGACTAAAAAAAAAACCAAACAAAAAAACCCACCAGAATATCCAAGAACTGTGAGATCACTCTGGAAGGTATAACATATGCATAATGAGAATACCAAAAGGCGAAGAAAGAAAAGAACAGAAGAAATATTTGAAGCAATAATGACTAAGAAGTTTGCCAAATTTGTCATAGTTCCAGGAACCAGAACACCAAGAAGGATAAATGCCCCACCCCCAGACCTCACCAAAGCTTATCATATTCATACTGCTGAAAATTGAAGACAGAAAAGTTAAAAATTTGCCAGAAAAATGAAGACCTCACCTATAGAGGAGCAAAGATAAAAAATGTATCTGAGTTCTCCTTAGAAACCATGCAAGCAAGAAGAGACTGGAGTGAAATATTTAAAGTGTTGAGAGAAAAAATCCACTGACTTAGAGTTGCGTACCCTGAAAAATTATTCTTCAAAAGTAAAGTAGAAATACTTTCACAGACATCAGAAACTTAGATCTATATAAAGAAAGGAAGAGCTTTGGAGAAGGAACAAATAAAGGTAAAACAAAACAAACAAAAAAAACACAACTTATTTTTATTTAGTCTTAACTGACCTAATAGATAAATTTGTTCAAAATAAAGAAGCAGATATAGAGAATGGACTTGAGGACATGGGGAGGGGGAAGGGTAAGATGGGACGACGTGAGAGAGTGGCGTTGACATATATACACTACCAAATGTAAAATAGATAGCTAGTGGGAAGCAGCTGCATCGCATGGGGAGATCAGCTCGGTGCTTTGTGACCACCTAGAGGGGTGGGAGGCAGTCGCAGGAGGGAGGGGATATGGGGATATATGTGTATGTATAGCTGATTCACTTTTTTATACAGCAGAAACTAACACAACATTGTAAAGCAATTATGCTCCAATAAAGATGTTAAAAGAAATAGCAAGAATATATTTCATTATGTATGCTTATGTATACATATTTTGTGAGTATAGGTTATGAATGCTTATTGAAAGTGAAGTGAATTGGTAACAGTGATATAAGGGACAGAAGGTCAGAATTCATATTGTCTTATTACAAGGTACTTGCACTACCCATGAAGTACTATAATGCTCTTTAAAAGTGGGTTTGTGTTGCCTTGGAAAACATGACTAAAACGTAGCTCAGGATTGTGTTTCTCTAGCCTGGCTTCTCACTTGTATCATAAAGGTGATGGCCCAGATGTTAACTGTTCTGAGTAGCATGATCTGTTATTGTTCATGTGCTTTCTGGGATGGATATACAACCTATATACTCATTACGTTTTTCCCACTATCCCAACTAATAGTGTCATGCTCCCTCTTCCTCTACCAGTATGTAGCCTAAATCCAAAAGGAGAAAGCTGGATCACCTATTTTTCCCCAATCTTACACATTTTGTTAAGCCATTTCAGAAACCATAAGAGATGACCTGCTTTCTCTAGTATACTCATCAATTCTGACACATGGAATAGCAAATAAAACTGATTTACATGATGCCAATGTCTTTGTACTTCCGCACTTTGGAACAAGCACATTTCCAAATAGTCAGCTCCAGGAATGTTAAAAGGTCCTCAAAAAATTAGGAATAATATCATCTCTGGTAGTCATTTTTTCTAAGGCAAGAGTAAATAAAAATTTAACCATTCCTGTATATAAGCATATTTTTCTTTTCTTGAATAACATGCAGATGAGTAGCATATTAATGGCTGACTTTAAATTAATCTTGATTTCTCTATCATGTAGGCCTAAAACTCACTGTAAGGGATTTCAGTTTTTTTCTTCAAGTGACAATTTCAAGCCTCCTAAATACTCACACAAGCCTTTTTTCTTAGGAAAGAAAAAAAGGCTAACCTTGGCCACTGTAGGCAGCTGATAGTTTTCATATATTCCCTGAAATATTTCATACTTAAAAATGAAATTCTTCCTTAAAATGTTACTGTAATATATACTGTATCAGCATTTTTCACTCATTTTTCAATTTTGTAAATACCTTTTATGGAAAATATTTCCCAAAATTTAAAAAATCATTTCTTTGTGTCATATAACAAAGTAATTTTATGTTAAATCCATGTATTAAGGGGTTTAGTCTTAAGTATATTTACTAATCAAAAATTTAAAACAAATTTGTACATTAATAGGATTCTAATTTTTTTAAATTGTACCAAAGGCTATTTAATGAAAAGTGAGTTTCCTTACCATCCCTTATCCAGTCCCTTAGGCAGCCATTGATAGCAGTTTAAGCATTCTTCCAGAGGTATTCTATGCATATCTAAGGGCATCTGTCTATATCTCTCATTTTAAAAACAAATGATGGCATATAATATTTGCCAGTTTGCATCGTGTTTTTTTGTTTTGCTTAATATATCTAGTTTATAATAACTTACAGTGTAAAAAAATATACAAAATCTTTAATGACCTAATGTGCAAACTTTGCATTTGCCTTTAAATATCTACTGGTTTATTTTTATAATTTTTGTATCCATACGGTTTGCAACCCATATGTAAATAGACTTTACTATTAATAGCAAAACCAATTTGGATAGAAAAAAAAAATGAATTTGGATTAGTTGTATCTTTCAGAGAATAGAAGCAGAGGGAGTACTTCTTGACTCATTTGATGTGGTTAGTGTTACCCAAATACCAAAACCAGACAAGTCAGATCAAAAACTGATAGCTAATATTTCTCATGCACATATGAAAAAAATCCAACAGTGTATAAAAGGAATTATACACCACAACCAGTTGGGGTTTATCTCAGGTATGCAAGGCTGGTTCAGAATTTGAACATCAATTAATGTAATACATCACATCAACAAGCTAAAGAAGAGAAATAACATGGTCCAATAAATAGGTGGAGAAAAAGTGTTTGATGAAATCTAACACTCATTCATTATCAAAACTCCTGGCAAACTAGAAATAGAGGGGAACTTCCTCAAATTGATAAAGCATACCTACAAAAATCTTAATGGTGAGACACTAGGAGCTTTCCCCCTAAATTCAGGAACAGTCAAGGATGTCCCCTCTCACAACTCCTGTTAAGCATCTTACTGGAGGTTCTAGCTAATGAATTAAGATAAGAAAATGAAGTTAAACATATATAGATTGGGAAGGAAGAAATAAAACTATTTGCAGGGGACATTACTGTCTGTAGAAAATCCAGAGAGTCAACAGCAACAAAATCCCTGGAACTAATAAGTAATTATACCAAGTTACAGGATACCAGGATTAGTACAAAAAGGTAAAACACAAGGCCTTTTACATTAGCACCCCTAAAGTTAAATACTTAGGTGTATATTTAACAAAATATGTACAAGATCTGTATGAGGAAAACTAGACGACTCTGATGAAAGAAATCAAAGAAAATTAAATAACTGGGGAGATATTCTATGCTCATCAAAGGGAAGACTCACTATTGTCAAGATATCAGTTTATCCCAACTTTCTCTGTAGATTTAATGCAATCTCAATCAAAATCTTAGCAAGTTGTTTTGAAGATATTGACAAACTGAATCTAAAGTTTATATGGAGAGGCAAAAGACCTAGAACAGCCAACACAACATTGAAGGAGAAGAACAAAATTGGGGCCCTGCCCTGCCATGACCCTCCCATGCCCCCAGTGATGGGGGCATGTTAAAAGAAACAGAAAACAAAATGAAACAAAGTGCCAAAATCTACTCTCACCTTGTCTACTGCTTAAAGTTAATATACTACTAAAACTCCTTGTGTATCTTCATCCTCCATTCCTGTGAGAACCCATCTCCTTTGGAATCCATGTTTCTGATAAAAGAGGTGGTTTCAGGAAGTTGCAAGATGGCGGAGTAGAAGGATGTGAGCTCACCCCTTCTTTTTTTTTTTAAATTTTTAAAATTAATTTATTAATTTATTTATGGCTGTGTTGGGCCTTCGTTTCTGTGCGAGGGCTTTCTCTAGTTGCAGCGAGCGGGGGCCACTCTTCATCGCGATGCGCGTACCTCTCACTATCGCGGCCTCTCTTGTTGCGGAGCACAGGCTCCAGACGCGCAGGCTCAGTAGTTGTGGCTCACGGGCCTAGTTGCTCCGCGGCATGTGGGATCTTCCCAGACCAGGGCTCGAACCCGTGTCCCCTGCATCAGCAGGTAGACTCTTAACCACTGCGCCACCAGGGAAGCCCAACCCCTTCTTAAAAGAACAAACACAACTAACTGTTGAACAAACATTGACAAAAAAACAAACAAACAAAACCGTTGGAACCTACCAAAAAAGATACCCTACAAAGACAAAGAAGAAGACAAAGACAAGAAGCCACAAACAGGTGGTAGGAGGGTGCAATCATGATAAAATCAAACCCTATATCTGCTGGGTGGGTGACCCACACACTGGAAAATAATTATATCACAGAAGTTCTCCCACAGGAATGAAAGTCCTGAGCCCCATGTCAGGCTTCCCAGCCTGGGGGTCTGGCAATGGAAGGAGGAACCCCAGAGACACTGTCTTTGAAGGACAGTGGGGTTTGATTGCAGGAATTCCACATAACTGGGGGAAACAGAAACTCCACTCTTGGAGGGTGCACACAAGGTCCCATGTGCACCAGGACCCAGGGAAAAAAGCTGTGACCTCATAAGAAACTGGGCCAGACCTACCTGCTAGTATTGGAGGGTCTCATGCAGAGGCAGGGAGTGGCTGTGGCTCACTGTGGGGACAAAGACACTGGTAGTGGCAGTTCCGGTGAGTACTCATTGGCGTGAGCCCTCTCAGAGGCCACCGTTTTCTTACCAAGACCTGGCCCCACCCAACAGCCTGTAGGCTCCAGTGCTGGAATGCCTCAGGTCAAACAACCAACAGGGCAGGAACATAGCCCCACAGCTGCTCGCTAAAGACACCCCTTGACTCAGTCTGACTCACCAGGGGGACAAGACCCAACTCCACCCACCAGTGGGCAGGAACCAGTCCCTCACAACAGGAAGCCTGCACAAGCCTCTTATTCAGCCTCATCCATCAGAGGGAAGCCAGCAGAAGCAAGAAGAACTACAATCCTGCAGCCTACGGAATGGAAAATGCAATCACAGAAAGTTAGATAAAATGAGACAGCAGAGAAATATGTCCAGATGAAGGAACAAGATAAAACCCCAGAAAAACAACTAAGTGAAGTGGAGATAGGCAATCTACTGGAAAAAGAATTCAGAGTAATGGTAGTGAAGATGATATCTCAGAAAAAGAATGGAGGAACAGATCGAGAAGGTGCAAGAAATGTTAAGCAAAGACCTAGAAGAACTAAAGAACAAACAGAGATGAACAATACAATAACTGAAATGAAAAATACACTAGAAGGTATCAATAGCAGAGTAACTGAGGCAGAAGAATGGATAAGTCAGCTGAAATAGAGAATGGTGGAGATCACTGCCATGGAACAGAATAAAGAAAAAGGAATGAAAAGAAATGAAGACAGTCTAAAAGATCTCTGGGACAACATTAAATGCACCAACATGTGCATTATAGGGGTCCCTGAAGGAGAAGAGAGAGAGAAAGGACCTGAGAAAATATTTGAAGAGATAACAGCTGAAACTTCCCTAACATAGGAAAGGAAACAATCACCCAAGTCCAGGAAGCACAGAGAGTCCCACGCAGGATAAACCCAAGGAGGAACATGCTGAAACACATAGTAATCAAATTGACAAAAATTAAAGACAAAAAGATATGAAAAGGAACAAGGGAAAAGCAACAAATAACATACCAGGGAACTTCTATAAGGTTATCAGCTGATTTCTCAGCAGTAACTATTCAGGCCAAAAGGGAGTGACAATATATATTTAAAGTGATGAAAGGGAATAACCCACAACCAGGAATACTCTACCCAGAAAGGTGCTCGTTTAGATTCAGTGGAGAAATCAAGAGCTTTACAGACAAGCAGAAGCTAAAAGAATTCAGCACCACCAGACCAGCTTTGCAACAAATGCTAAAGAAACTACTCTAAGTGGAAATGAAAAGGCCAGTACTAGAAACAAGAAAGTTATGAATGGAAATGCTTACTGGCAAACATACAGTAAAGGCAGGAAATCATCTGCACGCAAATACGATATCAAAACCAGCAATTGTGGGAAGAGGAGAGCACAAATGCAGGATATTGGAAATGCATTTGAAATTAAAAGACCAGCAACTTAAAACAATCTTGTTTATATATGCTGCTATATTAGAACCTCATAGTAACAGCAAACCAAAAATCTACAATAGATAAACACACAAAAAAGAAAAAGGAATCCCAGCACAACACTAAAGTTAGTCATCAAATCAAAAGAGAAGAGAACAAAAGAGGAAGGGAAGAAAAAACACCTACAAAAACAAATCCAAAACAATTTACAAAATGACAGTAGGAACATACATATCGATAATTACCTTAAATGTAAACTGATTAAATGCTCTGACCAAAAGACATAGACTGGCTGAATGGATACAAAAACAAGACCGGTATATATACTGTCTATAAGAGACCCACTTCAGATCTAGAGACACATACAGACTGAAAGTGACGTGATGGAAAATGGTATTCCATGCAACTGGAAATCAAAAGAAAGCTGGAGTAGCAATTCTCATATCAGACAAAATAGAGTTTAAAATGAAGACGGTTACAAGAAACAAAGGACACTACATAATGATCAATGATCAATCCAAGAAGAAGATATATCAATTGTAAATATAAATGCACCCAACATAGGAGCATCCCAGTCGAATACTAACAGCCATAAAAGGAGAAATTGACAGTAACGCAATAACAGTGGGGGATGTTAACACCCCACTTTGATCAATGGACAGATCATCCAGACAGAAGATCAATAAGAAACACAGACCTTAAATGACACATTAGACCAGATAGACTTAATAGACATTTATAGGACATTCCATCCGAAAGCAGCAGAATACATATTCTTCTCAAGTGCACATGGAACATTCTCCAGGAATGATCACATGCTGGCCCACAAAGTGAGCCTCAGTAAATTTAAGAAAACTGAAATCATATCAAGCATTTTTTTCCAACCACAGTGCTCTGAGATTAGAAATCAACTACAAGAAAAAAAAAACAAACTAAAAACACAAACACGTGGAGGCTAAACAATATGCTACTAAACAACCGATGGTTCACTGAAGAAATCAAAGAGGAAATCAAAAAATACCTAGAGAAAAAGGATAATGAAAGCATGACATTCCAAAACCTATAGGATGTGGCAGAAGCAGTTCTGAGAGGGAAGTTTATAGCAATACAATCTTACCTCAGGAAACCAGAAAAATCACAAATAAACAACCTAACCTTACACCTAAAGCAACTAGAGAAAGAAGAACAAAACCCAAAGTGAATAAAAAGAAAGAAATCATAAAGATCAGAGCAGAAATAAATAGAAATGAAGAAAACAACAGAAAAGATCAATGAAACTAAAAGCTGGTTCTTTGAAAAGATAAACAAAATTGATAAACCTTTTGCCAGACTAATCAGGAAAAAAGGGGAGAGGGCTCAAATCAATAAAATTAGGAATGAAAAAGGAGAAGTTACAATGGACACCACACGTACACACTGGTACATTTAAAATAGATAACCAACAAGGATCTACTGTACAGCACACTGAATTCTGCTCAGTATTCTGTGATAACCTAAATGGAAAAAGAATTAGAAAAAGAATAGGTACATGTATATGTATAACCAAATCACTTTGCTGTACACCTGAAACTAACACAACATTGTTAATCAACTATACTTCAATATAAAATAAAAATAAAAAAACATGGTTCCAAAAGCTACCATTATAATAAGTTCTTTCATGATTAAAAAAAAAAAAGAGGACAAAATCGGAGGACTAACACCTCTGGACTTCTAGACTTAAATATAAAGAAACAGTGATCAAGATATTATGGATTGGTGAAGGAGTATACAAAAAACAAATGGAACAAAAGAGAGAGCTCAGAAGAAGAGCCACATAAAGATAGTCAACTGAACTTTGAAAAATGAGCAAAGGCAATAGAATGGAGCAAGATGGTTTTTTGAAGAAATGGTGCTGGAACAATTGGACATCCACATGAGAAAAAATGAATCTAGATACAGTGTTGCATCCTTCACAAAAATTAACTTAAAATGGATCATAGACCAGAATGTAAAATGCAAAACTAGAAAACTCTTTGAAGAACACTGGAGAAACCTAGATGACCTGGGGTATGGCAATGATATTTGAGAGATAACTCCAAAGACATGATCCATGAAAGAAAGAATAGATACACTGGACTACATTAGTAGCAATGTAAAATTTCTCCTCTGCAAGAGAAGTTGTGAAGAAAATGAAAAGACAAGGCACAGATTGGGGAAAACATTTGCAAAATCTGATAAAAGGCTGTTGTCATAAATATCCAAAGAACGTTTAAAACTCAACAACAACAACAAAAAAGACGAACCCTATTAAAATCGGGCCAAAGACCTTAACAGACATCTCAATAAAGATATACAGTGGCAAATAAGCATATGAAAAGATGTTCCACATCATATGTCATTAGGAAAATATGAATTAAAGCAACAATGAGACGGGGACTTCTCTGGTGGTCCAGTGGTTAAGAATCCGCCTTCCAATGCAGGGGACTTGGATTCGATCCCTGATTGGGGAACTAAGATCCCACGTGCTGCGGGGCTACTAAGCTCACATACTGCAACTACTGAGCCCGCATGCTCCGGAGCCCACATGCCACAACTAGAGAGAAGCCCGCACACCACAACGAAGAGCCCACACGCCACAGTGAAGGATCCCGTATGCTGCAACGAAGATCCTGTGTGCTGCAACTAAGACCTCACGCAGCCAAATAAATAAATAAATATTAAAAAAAAAAAGCGGGCTTCCCTGGTGGCGCAGTGGTTGAGAATCTGCCTGCTAATGTAGGAGACACGGGTTCAAGCCCTGGTCTGGGAAGATCCCACATGCCGCGGAGCAACTAGGCCCGTGAGCCACAACTACTGAGCCTGCGCGTCTGGAGCCTGTGCTCCACAACAAGAGAGGCCATGATAATGAGAGGCCCGCGCACCGCGATGAAGAGTGGCCCCCGCTTGCCGCAACTAGAGAAAGCCCTCGCACAGAAACGAAGACCCAACACAGCCAAAAATAAATAAATTAATTAATTAATTAAAAAAAAAAAAAGAAAAACTCATAGCTAACATCTTAAAAGAAAAAAAAAAAAAGCAACCATGAGATACCAGTATACAGGCATACTTCCGAAATATTGCACGTTTCGTTCCAGACCACAGTAAAGCTAGTCACATGATTTTTTTTGGTTTCCCGGTGTATATAAAACTTATGGGGACTTCCCTGGTGGCGCAGTGGTTAAGAATCCACCTGCCAACACAGGGGGCACAGGTTAGAGCCCTGGTCCAGGAAGATCCCACATTCCGCGGAGCAACTAAGCCCACGCGCCACAACTACTGAGCCTGTGCTCTAGAGCCCACGCGCCACGACTACTGAAGCCGGCGTGCTCTAGGGCCCACATGCTGCAACTCCTGAGCCTGCGTGCTGCAACTACTGAAGCCTGTGCACCTAGAGCCCAGGATCTGCAACAAGAGAAGCCAACGCAATGAGAAGAAGCCTGCACGGTGCAACAGAGAATAGCCCCTGCTTGCTGCAACTGGAGAAAGTCCACGCGCAGCAACGAAGACCCAATGCAGCCAAAACAAAACAAAAACAAATTTATGTTTACACTATACTATAGTCTATTAGGTGTGCAATAGCATTATGTCTAAAAAATCAATGTACATAGCATAATTAAAAAATTTTGCTAAAAAATGCTAAATATCATCTGATTCTTTAGGAAGTCATAATCTTTTTCCTGGTGGATGGTCTTGTCTTGATGTTGATGGCTGCTGACTGATCAGGATGGTGGCTGCTCAGGTTGGGGTGGCTGTGGCAATTTCTTAAAATAAGAAAACAACAAAGTTTGCTATACTGATTGATTCTTCCTTTCACGAATGATTTCTCAGTAGCATACAGTGTTGTTTGATAGCACTTTACCCACAGTAGAACTTATTTCAAAATTGGAGTCAATCTTCTTAAACCCTGCCTCCTCTTTAACAAGTAAGTTTACACAATATTCTAAGTCCTTTGTTGCTATTTCAGCAATTAGTTAAGTTTGCTCTTTTATCTGGGCCCAGTTTGTGGCACCCCAGAATATTTACAATAGTAACATCAAAGATCACTGATCAAAGATCACCATAACAAATATAATAGCAATGAAAAAGTTTGAAATATTGCGAGGATTATCAAAATTTGACACAGAGATATCAAGTGAGCAAAAGCTGTTGGAAAAATGGTGCTGATAGACTTGCTTGATGCAGGGTTGCCACAAACCTACGGTTTGTAAAATACATAGTATCTGGGAAGCACAATAAAATGAAGTGCAATAAAATGAGGTATGCCTGTACACCTATCAGAAAGGCCAAAATCCAGATCACTGAAAACACCAAATGCTGGCAAGGAGTGGATCAAAAAGAACTCTCATGTATTGCTGCAAGTAATTCAAAATGGTAAAGCCACAGTGGAAGATAGTTGGTTGATTTTAACAAAACTAAAGAGAGTTTTACCATACAAAGAGCAATTGTGCTCTCCCTTGACACTCAAATGATTTGAAAATTTATGTCCTCACAAAAACCTGCACACAGATATTTATATTAGCTTTATTCATAATTTCGAAAGCATGGAAGAGGCCAAGATGTTCTTCAGTAGGTGAATGGATAAATAAACTGTGGTACATCTAGACAATGAAATATTATTCAGTTCTAAGAAGAACTGAAAAGAAAGAAATGAAATAAAAGGAAATGAGAAGACACGGAGGAAACTTAATGCATATTACTTAGTGTAAAAAGTCAGACTGAAAAGGCTACATACTATATGATTTGAAGTGTATAGCATTCTGGAAAAGACAAAACTATGGGGATAGCAGAAAGATGAGTGGTTGCCAGGGGGTAGATGGAGGAATGGATGAGTAAGCGGAGCACAGAGGATTTTTAGGGCAGTGAAACTATTCTGTATATTTTAAGGTTAGTTACATTTCATTAGACATTTTTTCAAATCTCGTAGAATGGCCAAGACCAAGAGTGAATCCCAATGTAAACTATGTACTTTGGGTGATGTTGATATGTCAATGTAGGTTCATCAATTGTAACAAATGTACCACTTTGGTGGGGGATATTGATCATGGGGGAGACCACGCACGTGTGGGTGCAGGAGATATATGGGAAATCTCTGTACCTTATGCTCAATTTTGCATAAACTTAGAACAGCTTTAAAAATTATTTATTAAAAAAAACAATTTACAAAATTACTTGATGAAATTAACAATCCACAATTACTTTAGAATGCTTAGTAAGTTTTTTAGTACCTGATAAAGCACACTAGCAAAAAATTAGTAAATATAAACAGCACTTGAACAATATTATTAACAACCCAACCTAATGTCCACATGTAGAACACTGCTCACAACATTGTTGTCATTGTGTTTCTAATGGTTTGTAGAAAATCCTTAAGCTGGGCACAAAGGAATTGCTCATCTGGGCAGGGGACAGCCACGTGTTTGGGGATTGTTGGTGGATAGTTGAGGAGAGAGGAGAAGAAAGTTGAATACCTGGGGTGAAGGCATGAAGATATGCATTTGGAGAGCCAATCTAGTAATCAGCCTAGGACAGAGATGTGGTCTTCACCAGCCAGAACTCCCCATGAAGGTGGATCAAAACAGGGTGTCCCAAATTGCACTAATCACTTGATTTCTAAACCTCTTCTTCCTTTTGTTTTCCCATCACACTCATCCTATTCTAATTTTTCTAGTGTCTCAATCATCTTTGACTTCTTTCTCTCTTTATCTTCCTACAATCAGACATCATATTCTCAAAATTTCCCATCCAATTTAAACCCATGAATATATCATAGACTTTGTGCCAGGTGTTTTGCTAGAAAGTGGGGTTACAGGCATGAATAAGACACAGTCAGAGAGGGTCCTGCATCAGTCTAGGAGGAAGGAGAAACAGAAGAGTAGTCTAGGAGGTGGAATAAAGAATGCTGTAATTGGAGCTCCCCTAATACTCACTTGATGACTTCATTTCTTCATTCTCTGAAGAATGCAGAAGCTCCATCCACCTTCCTTTCTTGCACTCTCACTTATCCTTTCTTGCACACCTTGCATCTATCTTGTTCGCCTGGTTGTTACACAGCAGCCTCCAAACGTGCTCAGGTATTCCTATTCAAAATAGATGAGGCCTGATTTTATCTCCTCATTCACTGTAATTTTTCTTCACTATAATATTTCTAAAAAGTTGAAACATTGGGCTTCCCTGGTGGCGCAGTGGTTGAGAATCTGCCTGCCAATGCAGGGGACACGGGTTCGAGCCCTGGTCTGGGAAGATCCCACATGCCACGGAGCAACTGGGCCCGTGAGCCACAATTACTGAGCCTGCGCGTCTGGAGCCTGTGCTCCGCAACAAGAGAGGCCGCGATGGTGAGAGGCCCGCGCACCGCGATGAAGAGTGGTCCCCACTTGCCGCAACTAGAGAAAGCCCTTGCACAGAAACGAAGACTCAACACAGTCATAAATAAATAAATAAATAAATAAATAAAAGAACGTGAATTTCTTAAAAAAAAAAAGTTGAAACATTATCTTAGTAAATATGACTATATGATGGCTAAATGAACTAATGAACATTCACTGTCCTATTTCTTCATAAGTTAACATTGTGCCGTATGTCTTCTATTTCTATCTTCTCTAAAACTGCTTTTCACAATCCTGTCCTTCAAGCTCTAGTTACCAAGTTAAATAACCTTTTCTTGGTATGCTGTCTTCATCTTACTGATCATTAAGACCAGTGAAACCCTTTTGTACTTTCTTGTGTTTATCATCATCTAGGCTAGTCTGATACACTTAAGTATCATAGACCAGAGTTAGCAAAAATAAAACAAAGATGTTCAAACATTTATTTCACAGTGTTTACCAAGACTTAACTTGTGCTAGGTAGTGTTTTAGGTATATGGATTGTCTGCTGAATAAGAGAGACATGGTACTTGCTCATACAGGGTAGGGTAGACAGAAAATTCCCACATAAATAAATAAGTACACAAGATAATTTGCCTGTGATTCATGCTATGAAGGAAGTGAAAAGAGTGATTTCACTGAGAGCAACTTCAGAGGGAACGTGGCCACTTTGGATTAAGTGGTTAGGGAATGCCTTTTTGAGAAATTGACACTGGAATCATGTCATGGTTCTGGTGCTGATCATGGAAGTATTTGAGGCTTTTCTTGGTTGTTTCCCTTGTTTCTGTTAGAGATTGTATGGTTATGGTGCCCACTTTCTATCTGTGATCCAGTTCTTTCACTTTGGACTTGTTGTTGGTATTTGGTCTTATTGGATTAACTGCTATGTGTAGGAATATTGCTCACTCTAGTTAGAGATTCATTTTCAATTCTGGCTTCAGACTTCTATCCAGATTCCCCTTTAGGGCTATATATATCCCCCAGTTAGAATGAGGGTATGGTAATATGGGCACATTTGTTTTCTGGACAACTTATTTCTTAGTTTTCCATCTATAATTTTTCATTTCTTGCTGGGCATCTACTATATATCAGGCATAGGTAATCCTATTTAATCACCTGTATCAGTTTGCTCTTGAATCTGTTACCTATTCTATACCCACATGGCTTTTGGGTCCTCATCTTTCTGCTCTGGTGTATTCAATAATTTTTTTCTCTCTTTTATTTCCTTTTCCACATTGCATCCAGAGTCATCCTACTGACATCCAAATTTAAATTATTTATTGCCTTGTTTACAAAACTTTGAAAACTCTACATTGCCTTGTGATAAAATTAAAATGACTTACCCTGACGTTCAACAATTTAACAACAATCATACTCTAAAGTTCCTTTCACAACCACTCCTTTTCCTTTTCCTAGTACTTACCTCACTCTCTCCCTTAGAAGTCACATTCTGCCATCTTCCTTCATTTTTATGGCATTTCTAGACTCTAAATATTACATTACATGAGCCTTTCTCCACCTTTTCTACCATGGGCTCTATATTCCTTCTGCCCTAGTTCAAGTTTATCCTTATTTATGAACCCTTCCTTTTCTCTTCTAGGTTGAGTTAGTAGCTTTCTTTTCTGTGCTATCAGTAGTACCTTGTGCTTATATATATATTACATAGATTTTCTAACTGTTCATTAATTATCTGTTTAGATCATGTACTTTCTTCTCATATTTGTAGCTGTTATGGACCAATGACCATGTCACATATGTATTTCATCCTTAACAAGTCTTCAGTCTATCCTTGTGTCTCTGTTTTCATCTCAGCTTCTTTTGACTTTTTCATCACTGTTTCTTTTTCAGTCTCTGTGTCAGTTTTTATACCTCTTTCTCTTCCATTTCCCTTCCTTCTCAACCACTTGAATGCTTCAGGCCAAGGTTCCATTTTCAGGTCACTCCAGAGATATGTGGATATAAAGTGGATTCTTTCCTTGAGTCTCTTAGAGTTATGGCTCACAGCTTTTAGTCGAGGCTTTTGCTTCCTGTGTGGCAGAGGGCCTGATTTTAAAGTAAGGCCTCGAAGTAAAAAAAAGTGGTTTCACCTTGTTTTAACATTTGTTATTATCTTGTTAAGGCTCAAGGACCTTTAATTATGTGTTTAATAATGACTTAAATTTAAAAATTATCATACAAAGAGGACTCCTGTTTATAAAATTGGTTGTTATATGTCTGTATGTGCCCCTGGGTGGGGCATCACACATATAATCCCTGGAAATCACTGAGCTGTCAGGGTCACCCCCTCCTTCTCTCTTACCCCGTGCTGTGAAAAGGCTTTCAGTTTTATTTCTTTGTCTCTCTCATTTTTCAGAAACAATACTTTTTTTCCCCTTTAAAGTCAGTAGTGCTTCAGCAAGGGTAGAAAAGTTTTCCTCATAAGGAAATGTTGCAATGTATTATAGATTTTGTCTTGATTTCATTTTTGCAACAGAATTTTAATTTTATCTTACTAATTTTCTTTTAAGTTCCTGGAAATAAACATTTTTGCTTGGTAAGTATGTTTTTACATACTATGCCCTAATTATAACTATAATTATGCATGTCTAACATTATAATAAAGCCTACAAAATTTTTGTGCTTGTATTTTCTTCCACAAAAGATTGGTTTAGGGTATCATTTGACATTTATCATATAGCAACAGTGCAGTCTTTTATCACTTTGCCTGCTAAAAAGTGCCTAAAATCTTTAGAAGCTCTGATAACTGAGAGAGTGGGTGAGGGTCAATATTCTGTGAGAAGCTATCATCAAGATCAGAAATGGTTTAGCTGCAAAAGGGGAAAATAGTTGATAACAGAGTTAGAAAAGAATCCAAGAGCATTTTTAGAAAGGAATAAATCTCCATCATGGGTCACCTCATCTTGGCTGGGTTGGGGGACCTTTCCTACAGACACCCTCTCAGTGCTTTCTCAGAGATCTCTGTAAACCTCTGTTATGCCTTTAGTGACCATATATTTCATGATATGCTGGAACTAGCCTATACTGGCTCATGAGAACCAAATGTTAATTGCTCAGGAATTTTGTTAGGCAGTTATTAAGCACAGCCATTATGAAAGATAAATTATATGGGAGTCACGTCAGCAAGTAGGAAGGGATAAATATCTCCAAGGCTCATCATTTTGCTGATACAATGAATAAGCAAGAGATGAACCATCAGAATTAACTTTGCTGAAACTCTGGAAAATGAAAAAGGTTTATAGCTACCAAATGAGTGCTGAAGAAAAGGGCAACTTAAAAATGGTAGGGGAAAAACACACAGTAGAGTCACGAAAAACAGAAAGAAAGAAATTTAAGCATACTACAAAAGAAAACCATCAAACCACAAAATGGAAACAAAAATAGGAAGAAATGAACAAAGAAGAACTACAAAGCACAAGTGGTAAACAAGTTTTAAAATGGCAATAAGTGCATACCTATTGGTAATTACTTTAAATGTCAATGGACTAAATGCTCTGATCAAAAGACAGTGTGACAGATTGGATAAAAAAACAAGAACTACAAGAGACTCACTGCAGGGTGAAAGACACACACAGAAAGTGAGGGGATGTATAAAGATATTTCATGCAAGTAGAAATGACAAGAAAGCAGGGGTAGTAATACTCATATCAGACAAAATAAAATCCATAAAGAAAAACAAAGAAGGACATTATATAATGATAAAAAGAATGGTAGGGGAATGTTGTGTCATTTTTACTTGTCTTTGGACCATCCCATCCCCAGCTTGACAGAGGTCGTGAAGATATCAGTGCATATCTTCAATGTGAGACCCTGGTCCCTGCTTCCAAAGGGAGAAGAGCTGACCTTGTTCTCAAAGAATTGTGTTTGTCTGTTTGGAGCTCTCTGGGGGCTATCTGAAGGACAAATAAAAGGCAGTTTTGTTTTTGTTTCTCCTAGCAGAGAACTTCTTCAGGGCCGAAAAGCAGTCAAGTGGAGGGCATTTCTTGCAAACAAGAAAGGTTAATGAACAATCCCTACTGTCTAGGGGAAGATATTAAGGTTCAGACAAATAATAGACATGCTGTAAACCTGGGAGGAAAGTCTGGTGAGAGATTTTGTGTGAAGTAGAACATGAAAAAACTCCCTTTGTATAGCAATTTAGAAAGTCATGTGCAAACTCTGGGCAGAATATATGCTCAGAAAATTCCTGAGAGACTAAAGCTTTTACCTCTAACTGATCCTTAGGCTCAGGGTAAGCAGAAAGGCTAATGCAGAGTTGTAAAGGGCTTTTGTAGGCATTGGAGGAATGAACCAATATGCAAAGTTTTTATTTTCTTTCCCCCTCCGGGTATTCAAGAAAATCTCTATCAACATATGAGCTGACTCTAAGCTAAAGGAATGCACTTCAGAGACCACACACCACAAATACAGTCTTTACAGAAAAAAGTAGGAAAGTACTAAAGGACAAAACTCATAGCAACCAATGAAAACAATCCCTGAGCATGAAGAAGAATATGATTTCCAGAGTTATCACCTTATAATAGTCAAAAGGTACAGTTTTCCACAGAAAAATTTAAAAGCATACAAAGAAACAAGAAAATAAGGCCCATTCATAGAAAAATGAACAGACACTGTCTATGAGGAATCAAGTCATAGGATTTAATTCTCCTAGCCTCTGCTCACGTGTCTGATTCCCAAGCTGTTCCCTTGGTTTTAGGTACTGTAACCTGAAAATGGCTTGCCTTTTGGTTGGTGTCCAGTTGAAAGACACACCAAGCCAAAGCATGGGAGAAGGAAGGGTTTATTACCTCCAGCAAGTAAGGAGAACACTGGGGATCTTTCCTAAAGCAGTGTCTCCCGAAAAGCAAAATTGGGGAAGTTTTAAGCTAATGGTACATGCATATTCATGAAGGGTATTGGGAGATTGACAGAGCCCAAGCTTTAGTTGATTGAAGTCATGAGGGTCAGAAAAGGTCAACATCATCATCCCTTAGGTTCCAGTTGATCTAGTGGTTGAGCTCTTCAGGCTAATCTTTACCATTGTAAGAGAACTGGGAGTCTTTACAACTGGTATATTATCTTTGCTATTGTTACTTCTCTTGCTTGATAACAGTCATTGATTTCTGCATTCTTTTGTTCCCTTAAGATCATTAATTACTGAGACCTGTCAAGGGCAAGCATTGTGGCCAGGCTTAGATCACAAAATGGCTTAGGTCAAAAATGGCTTCTCTTCTGTCAAGAAGCCATGCTTGGTTCTCTTTTCCCAGGGAACCCTTACCCTATCTGCTTACAGTACCACTTCTAGGTACTAAAATCTGTGTTATTTTTATATTGTTTATAATAGATTACCACAAACTTAGTATATCTAAAACAACACACATATTACATCACAGTTTCTGTCAGGAGTCTGGCATGGCTTAGCTGGGTCTTCTCTCAAGGTATCAAAAGGCAACAATCCAGGTGTTGACTCAACTGTATGCTCATCTAGAGTCTCAACTGGAGAAAAGCTGCTTTCAAGCTTATACATGTTGGCAGAATTCGTCTCCTTGGGGTTGTAGGACCAAGGTCCCATTTTCTTCCTGGCTCTCATTTGGGGCTGCTCTCAGCTCCTAAAGACTGTCCACAGTTCCTTGCCACATGGCCATCTCCATAAGCCCTCTCTCAACATGGCAGCTTACTTCTCAAGCCAGTAGGAGGGAAAAGTATCTCACCTTAAAAAAGGCTCAGTCTCTCTTTAAGGGCTTTCACCTGATAAAAGTCAAGCCTCCCCCACCCCACCCCCGATTATCCTCTGGTTAACATAAAATCAACTGGTGTGTGACCTTGATGCATCTGAAAAATTCCGTCAACTTTGTCATAGGCTTGAAGAAAGGGGAGGGCATTACACAGGGCTTGAATCATGGCGCTACCCTCATATTTGTGCCAAGAGACAAACTATGTAAAGTGCTTAGCACAGTATTTGACCTATACTAAGGGCTCAATAAATGTTAACTCCTCCTGTCTTTTAATTTTTTTGAAGCCCCTGTGGAACCACAATCTCAGTGCCCAGAGGGATTGGGACTCAATGAGGTAAATCCCACTGAGGGGGAGGAGGACCTAAAGGAGTTTGCCACCACCAAGCCAAGGGAGAATCTGATTCTACTAGTGATAACAGCATGCCTCACAGTTTAGGAAAATCTGGAGAGGGGAGCTGTTAGTGGGGACTTGAAGAACTAAATCAGAGAAATTAGAGGGAATACATATGCAGATTAGGTTCCAGGGAATTTTTCAGTGTGACAAGGTGGCGTGCCAGAAGGAATTAAGAGAGAAGCATAGCCCTAAACAGTGTATCCCATCCAAATGTGTAGGTGTGGCTGTTACCTGGAGATACATATAACCTTCAACACATCCTTTATCGCTCCTAATCTGACATCTAGTTGGTAGGAGAGACTTGGGGTTTAAATGGCTCGGGAATTGTAACTGGGCTATTCTGTACATGGAATTCATTTGGTGCCTACGCCTATTCAAGGTGGTAGAGGCAAATTTTCAGAGATGATTTCTAGTTAAGATCGGCCTAGGAACCAAAGTAAGCAGATAACTGGCAAGTGTAGCAGGGGAAAAAAACCCCAAGAAACAAAAACCCCTCCAAAATGAAGAGACAAAGTCTGCTTGAATTGGATGAAAAAGGCCAGAGGACCAGAAAATCCTATAGGACTGGGAAGGAAAACGTAGGAAAAAGAGAAGCTCCCAATATACAGGAGCACTCATCTCTAGGAGACCATGAAAACTGAAAGTAGTATGGTAGACCAGCCACTCCAGGGAGCGTGCATACAGGATTGTGATGACCACATATCAAGTTACAATAAAGACTGAAAAGCTTACATTGGGGAATGAAAGAAATGATCAAGACAGAAAGGCCTAAATTAAGTCCATGCCTTTTTTTTTTTTTAACTTAAAAAACTACATACCACAGCTGTCATCAGGGACACTGATCCAGTAGGTTAACTTTGGGAGGTAGTTTTCCATCTCCTGTTACTTCTGCCGTGAGATAATAGGAGATATTAGCTATGGAAGTTGCTGCAACATGGAGAATGACTTTCATCATTTGTTGTAGACTGAAAGTTAAGCGAGATGCAGTGTCTCTTTTCTGCTAATGTTTTAGCAAGTTCTGTTATTTTCTTTAAATTTTTTTTATTTAATTAATTAATTTATTTATTTTTGGCTGTGTTGGGTCTTCGTTTCTGTGTGAGGGCTTTCTCCAGTTGCGGCGAGCGGGGGCCACTCTTCATCGCGGTGCGCGGGCTTCTCACTGTCGCGGCCTCCATTGCGGAGCACAGGCTCCAGACGCGCAGGCTCAGTAGTTGTGGCTCACGGGCCTAGCCGCTCCGCGGCATGTGGGATCTTCCCAGACCAGGGCTCAAACCTGTGTCCCCTGCATTGGCAGGCAGACTCTCAACCACTGTGCCACCAGGGAAGCCCGTTCTGTTATTTTCTTGTTTCAAAATGGGGTTACCCTTCCCTCTAGAAGATGTGAGAAATTGTGACCCAAAGAAGGCCTCTTCTGCCTTTGAAATTCCATAGCTATTGACCTCCAGATCGGTTAGGAAGGAACCAAAAAGGTAGGACAGAAGCTGAAGTTGCTTTTTCTAAGACTTAGGATTAAGCCTACTGACCTGGAATTCTCATGGGTGTCAGTTCAAGGGCACAGATAAAGGCACATAGGGAGGAGGGTAGACTCCTCAATGATGATTGTCTCCACTGGACTATCTGGAGATAGTTCAGATCTGGCACTGGGAGCTAGGGAGTCATTGTGTCCTGTTACACTGTCAGGCTCTTCTCATTCTGGACTCCACATGAGTAAGCTCTATTGGGCACTGGGTAGGAGCTGAATGTGTCAGAAGACATTCTGTAAGATGACCTTCCATGAAGGGAGCTGGCAGACTATTGATACATCCTCACATTAGGAGATGATCTACCAGTGATTTGGGAGCATTGGTTTATACCCAACCAGTGGACACAACCTTTGATCACCAAGCAGAATGGTACAAGTAAAGTTTTATATTGACTAGAGAAAGTGTAATGTGGAAATCAATCCATATATTTAGTCCTTGCTAAAGATGTAGTCCCTGGTATTTATGAAGTCTGATAAGATGATTTCTTCTGAAGAATAATGCAAAACCCTTTATTAGGTGTAGGTAGGTCCCAACACACTAGTATTTTCCTCAGGAAGAAGTCATGTTTACAGTTAAGGAGTGTACCAGAATCCCCTTTTCCCATCCCAGGCTAGAGTGTCTGGGAAGAAATCCTTTAAAGTCACATAGAAAGTCAACTTTGTCAGTTCCAGCAAGGATCTATTAACAGTCACAGACTTACATCCTTGTTCAAGACCATGTTTTGTCTTTTCACTGACTTATTCTCTAAGAAAAGTACATATAAAATAGTGTGTATATCTGAGCATTGTGTGTAAGGCACTTGTTCTGATGGTTTCCAAAGTCAACAAGCTGTTCTTTGTAGCTTTGTGTGCCTCAGAGCTGATGGTGGGGTTGTATAAATGAGAAAGAAGTAGAGACATGAGTGGTAGGAAGAAGGATGAGCAGAAGCAAGAAAATGTTCCTTAGTTCTCATCAGCTTTACTGTTGCTTATAGAAAAGGACTTGTGTGCTGGAGATAGATTATTTGCCTGTACTTTGCTGTGCTGGGAAGATTTTGACAATGGTTTCTACTTGTAGCTTATAGTTTGGTCTATTTGAATACCAAGTAATGGGCCTAGATTTAAAGAAGGCAGGGATCTAGTCAAAGCAAGGCAAAACTTTCAGTGAATTAATGGGGGTGTTGAGGATTGAAATGTCCTCATTCGTCTTACTGATTGAACTGGACTTGGTTTTAAACTGATTTAGAATTTAAAGTATGAATTAATATTTCAAAGTGGTTGTTCTCAGTCTTTATTTTGCATAATGATAACTAGAGGACACATTAAAAACGTGGATTCCCAGCTGCACTCACAGAGAATCTGACATGGAATGTCTAGCTTATTGCTCAGGAACTATCATTTTTTATAAACAATCCAACTTTCACTTTATAAACACTGCTAAGTTTTCAGTCACATTTTGAAAAAACACTATTCTAAGGAGACATTTTTAGTGGAGAAAAGGTGAGAGTGTAAAAAAAAAAATTGCCCTTCCTGTTGCCCTGGACATGAAGATAACTCACTTGAGACTTTTTGCTTCCTAGTTTTCAACTGAAGTATTCTTTCCCTTTCAGTATTTGAATGAATACACCTGAAGGTTCAACTACTTTGCTAGAATGTTCAACTGAGGGGCTTTTCAGAATTTAGCTTCAAAGGATAAAGAAATGAAAAGGGCTGTAAAGAGCTAGAAAGGAGACATGTAGGCTAGATCCAGAAGTGCTGCCAACATGGGACTGACTGTAATACGGTTTCCAGAGGAGGGATCAGAAAGAATATTGGAGAAATATTATCAAAGAAACAATAGAAGAAAATATCTCAGAGCCGCATGTGACCTGATTGTTTCTAAAGAAAATATACATCAAATGTTGTACAGGGTGGCACAGTGGTGGCACAGTGGTTAGGAATCTACCTGCCAATGCAGGGGACACGGGTTTGAGCCCTGGTCCGGGAAGATCCCACATGCCACGGGGCAACAACTCAGCCCATGAGCCACAACTACTGAGTCTGCGCTCTAGAGCCCGCAAACCACAACTACTGAAGCCCGTGTGCCACAACTACTGAAGCCTGTGTGCCTAGAGCCTGTGCTCCGCAACAAGAGAAGCCACCGCAATGAGAAGCCCTCACACTGCAACAAAGAGTAGCCCCTGCTCGCCGCAACTAGAGAAAGCCCGCGCGCAGCAACAAAAGACCCAATGCAGACAAAAAGTAAATAAATAAATAAAATAAATCTTAAAAAAAAAAGTTGTACAGAAATAATAATATTCCTCATGCTACTATTAATAATAATAACTCTGTTTATATATGTCCTCAAAATGCTCTATTTTCTTTTTTTCTTTCTCTTTTCTTTTTCTTTTTTAATTGAAGTATAGTTGATTTACAATGTTGTGTTAGTTTCAGATGTACAGCAAAGTGATTCACTTATATATGTGTCTATGCTTTTTCACATTCTATCTCCTTATAAGTTATTGCAAAATACCGAGTATAGTCCCCTGTGCTATACAGTAGGTCCTTGTTGGTTATCTATTTTATTTATGTATTTTTAAAAATAAATTTCTTTATTCATTTTTAGCTGCGTTGGGTCTTCGTTGCCGCATGCGGCCTTTCTCTGGTTGTGGCGAGTTGGAGCTACTCTTCGTCGTGGTGCGTGGGCTTCTCATTGTGGTGGCTTCTCTTGTTGCAGAGCATAGGCTCTAGGCATGCGGACTTCAGTAGTTGTGGCTCACGGGCTCTAGAGTGCAGGCTCACTAGTTGTGGCGCACAGGCTTAGTTGCTCCGTGGCATGTGAGATCTTCCCGGACCAGGGATTGAACGCGTGTCCCCCACATTGGCAGGCAGATTCCTAGCCGCTGCACCACCAGGGAAGTCCCTTATTTTATATATAGTAGTGTGTATATATTAATCCCAAACTCCTAATTTATCACCCCCACCTTTTCCCTTGGTAACCATGGTTTGTTTTCTATGTCTGTGGGTCTATTTCTGTTTTGTATTGATATATAAGTTCATTTGTATCTTTTTTTTAGATTCCACTTATAAGCGATATCACATGGTATTGTCTTTGTCTGGTTTATGTCACTTAGTATAATAATCTCTAGTTCCATTCATGTTGCTGCAAATGGCATTATTTCATTATCTTTTATGGCTGAGTAATATACATATATCTATCTATCTATTTATCTGTCTATCTCACATCTTCTTTATCCATTCATCTGTGGATGGACATTTAGGTTCCTTCCATGTCCTGGCTATTGTAAATAGTGCTGCTATTTACGTTGGGGTGCATGTATCTTTTTGAATTAGAGTCTTCTATGGATATGTGCCCAGGAATGGGAGTGCTGGATCACATGGTAACTCTATTTTTAGTTTTTTAAGGAGCCTCCATACTGTTCTCCATAGTGGCTGCACCAATTTGCATTCCCACCAACAGTGTAGGAGGGTTCCTTTCTTTCCACACCCTCTGGTGGGCAGGACCATGTCTAAGGGCATGTATAGAGGCAGCTGTGGACTCAGGAAGTCTTTACAGCCTGTCTGGTGATGGGTGGGGCTGTGTTCTGTCCTGTTGATTGTTTAGCCTGAGGCATTCCAGCACTGGAGCCTACAGGCTTTTGGGTGGGGCCAGGTCTTGGTGCCAAAATATTAGCCTCCAGGAGATCTCATACAAATGAATACTACCCAATACTTCTGCTACCAGTGTCCTTGTCCCCAGACTGAGGCACTGCAGCCCTCGCCTCTGCAGGAGACCCTCCAAGAGCAGCAGGTAGGTCTGGCTCAGGCTCCTATGAAGTCACTGCTTTTGTCCTTGGTCCCGGTGTGGACAAGACCTTGTGTGCAGTCTCCAAGAGTGGAGTCTCTGTTTCCCCAAGTCCTGTGGAGCTGCCCCGCTGGCCTCAAAGCCAAATGCTCTGGGGGCTCCTCCTCCCGATGCCAGACCCACAGGCTGTGAAGGCTGACATGGGGCTCAGAACTCTCACTCCTGTGGGAGAACTCCTGCGATATAATTATTCTCGGTTTGGGGGGGCGTGTATGGGACTTGATTAGATCACGAGTTTGCCCCTCCTACTGTCTCATTGGGTTCCTTCTTTATGTCTTCGGATGTAGAATATCTTTTTAGGTAGGTCCCAGTCTTTTTTATTGATGGTTGTTCAGCAGTTGTGATTTTTGGTGTGCTCCTGTGAGTAGGTGAGCTCAAGGTCCCTTCTACTCTGCCATCTTGTCCAGGAAGCCCGGAAATATTGAAACAGGAGGGAAGGAGTCAGGGCACAACCTTTGAAAGAATGATATAGCCCGAGGACATGACATAAACTGATTAGAACCAAGTGGGTCCAAGATGGTGGACAAGTCGACTTCCACTAGAACTTGAGCCTCAGTATACGCTCACATCAGCAAGCTAAATGACACACCCACAGGCGCCATGACAGTTCCAAGACCAACCATAAGGATCAAAAAGTGGGTGGTGGCCCAATTCCTAGAAATTCCCTCCCCTTCCTAAAATAGCTGGAATACTCCTCCCACTCATTAGCCTATGAAATTACCCACCCCTATAAAAACTGACAACCCCATACCCTGGTGCCTTTCTCACCTTCTGAGATGGCCCACACTCTGTGCAGTGTGTTTCTGTCTAAATAAATCCACTTCTTACCTATCACTTTGTCTCTCACTGAATTCTTTCTGTGATGAGACATCAAGAACCTAAGCTTCATTAAATCCTGAAACCAGGCACGTGATCTCAGTTGGAAAACTGTGGGTTTTGGCCAGGTTCGAGTCTTGGCCATGTGGGTTCAAGTCCCAATCTTGGTTTTGGCCCAGTTCGAGTGCCAGCCGTGTGGGTTCAAGTCCAAGTCTGGGTTTTGGCTGGGTTCGAGTCCCAGCACGTGGGTTCAAGTCCTAATCTGAGGTGCACGGTTTCAATATTATTACACTCTTAGAATAAAGGGTAAACAGTTTAAAGGTTAAACAAATCAACAAATTGTGTTATTTACACATATGTTATAATTGGTTTATTGTATCATCATATTACTTGGCCCTGGCATTCAAGACCTCTTGTCTGGCAACAGTCAACGTAATTCCTTTTAAAACTACTCTTTTTCTTTTTCTTACCTTCTAGTTCACTTTCTTCCCATAGAAACTACACTCTGTCATCTTTCCTCAAGCTCTTAGTTTTCTTAACTCTGTTTTTTGAGGGAGAGCAGAATACACCACTGCATGATGTGTCACTTTGTCATGGGGATTGTTTTGGCAGAATGCACTTAAGACTCAGCAGCCTTAGGAAAAGCTTTTTACCTCTCCCTTATCTGCCTAAAAGAATTTATGTAGAGATCCTCTACCAGAAAGAGAGCTATTACCAGAGATATCTTTTTATATCAGAAAGACTTATCTGCATGGCATTGAAAACACTTGTTTGCCAAACATTTGCTCTTCTCATCTTCTGGTCTATCGTCTTCCTCCCCATTGAAGCACCACATCCCTACCCCCTCTTTCTTATCTCAGGATGTTTTATAAGGCTAGATTGTCTGACTGCTTTTGAGTCTTCATGTTTTGGTGGGCTCCCATAGATATATAATTAAATTTTTTTCTCTTATTAATCTGTCTTATATCAATTCAATGATCAGACAAGCCAAATAATCTAGAAGGGAAGAAGGGAAATTTTTTCCTCCCCTATAATATTATATTACATGAATGCTTCCCAGTATGCTATACTCCTACCCAATTCAAGTTTCTCCTTATTTGTGAAGCCTTCCATTATCTTGCAGGTTGAGTTAGTACTTCTCTTCTCTGTGTTTACCGTACCACCTGTTACTTACATGAATCATAATAACAGTGTTAAACTTTTCCTGAGTCCTTTACTCCTGGAAAGCAGTGATGGTTAAAGGAATCCATTCATCCTTTTGTATTCTGAAAAACAGCTTGCCTCAAAGAACCACCACATAACTTAGATAAGACTCACCCATGTCTCCCTTTTTTACTTACAGTGAGGCAGATACTGACCCTTTAAATTCCCATTCTTTGCCTCATAAAAGATTAGCTGAGCTGTTTTTCCCCCACTGTTCAGTTGAAAAGTACTTGAAACTAAACATTAGTTAAGCTTATCTCCTTTCTGCAGTCCCTCGAACTTTGACCCACCCTCCTCCTGACCCAGCATACAACTCTTCCTTAATGATCCCTCCTAAGAATAAAACATTCCCTGAGTATCCCACTTCCACTATACTGTGTTCTTGTTGACTCTTTCCCATAAAAGAAAATTCCTTTCTGCCTGGCCTTTGAGATGCTTGCAGCTTTATGTTTGGATTGTTTTCTCTATTACAATAGTCTCTTTCCCCTTATTGCAATACTTCTTTCAAATAAAGTCTCTTTTAACCTAAATCTAGGTTTATTTTTATTTGACAATAGAAATTACCAAATTGTTTAATTGTTTCAATAATGTACTCCCTTTCCCCCAGATTTGGAGCAGTTTATTGGAGCAATGAGAATGTTAGATTCATATTTGTGTTCTTAGCATGCCTTAATCTGCCTGTGTCTCTGGCTGTTCCCGTGCCTATTTTCATCAATTCCTGTTTCTATTTTAGTCTCTGAGTATGTTGTTGTATCTCTCTGTCTACCCCATTTCTCTCCTTTTCCTTCACCTACCTATTTCCTTGAGGCCAAGTTCCTGTCTTCAGGTTGCTCCAACGATATTAGAGAGAAAGTAGAGTAGATTCCTTCCCTGAGTCTGGTAGTTTGCTAACTGAATCTTCAGCCTAGACTTCAGTTCCCTCTGTGGTAAAAGGGCCTTATTTTATCCTCCAAACAGGAAGTGAAAAACTGGTTTCACTTTTGTTTTGGTTTTTATCTTTTAAAAAATTCAGCTGATTTAAAGGAATACAGGCTTGCTTGCTTGCTTATTTATTTATTATTTATATATTGTGTTTGCTGGGTGTTAATATTACTGTGGATAGAAGACTAATGTGTGTGCGTATCAATGATGAGATGGGGTAAGCACCAGGTAATGAACATAGGAGAACAGGAAAGGGAAAGAATTGGGGAGGAGATGTGGGCACATTAGAGTTTTTCCTCTACGAAATGGCTTTAACTGCTTTATTGTTCTAGTTCCTAAGTCACCCAAGGACAAAGAGAAGCATGCTCCCAGTGCTAATTAAACTTGTTATTTTTTTATTTCCCATAAAAGACCTTTTTTTCTTGAATTAACTGTTGTCGACTAAAAAAAAAAAAAATTACAACCTAAAAGTTGAGAGTTATGTTTTATTTGGCGGATAAAACTGAGGACTTAAGCCCAGGACGCAATGTCTTCGATAACTCTAAGGGGCTGCTCTGGAGAGGTAAGGGAGGAGCCAGGATATATAGGAGTTTTTGCAACAAAGACCATGTAGTTGAAACATCAAGATTACTGTTAATTAAAGAAAAACCAGACATCTCAAGTTAATGAATTTTGTGTTTTTCTATGTATGGGAAGATTCAAGAGTCTGGGCTCACTGAAATAATATCTTTGATATGCACCTTAACTATCTAGGACCAGTATCCTGCTTTTCTCCATCCTGAATCCCTTCAGAGTGCACAGTTGGGGGTGACTGCAGTGGCTACTGGCTGGATGGTCACAACATTCTTTGTTTACTGTGGCAACATTCTTTGTCCACAGACCTATACTGAGCTCTTCTGTGCTGTGTTCTCAGAATACTTAATTCCACTCTTATAATGCTCCTATCACAATGTGCTGCACTGTAGCTATTGCTTGTCTATATTATTTCTCCCATCCCCCAAACCTCATACATCCCACCTCCCTGTGCTCCTCCCAGGTGCGGGGGAGATCTGTCTTTATTTATTTTTGGCTGTGCTGGGTCTTCGTTGATGCGTGCGGGCTTTTCTCTAGTTGCGGTGTGCGGGGCTACTCTTTGTTGCAGTGTGCAAGCTTCTCATTGCAGTGGCTTCTCTTTGTTGGAAAGCATGGGCTCTAGGCTTGCGGGCTTCAGTAGTTGTGGCATGAGGGCTCAGTAGTTGTGGCTTGCAGGCTCAGTAGTTGTGGCACACGGGCTTAGTTGCTCTGTGGCATGTGGGCTCTTCCTGGACCAGGGCTTGAACCCATGTCTCCTGCATTGGCAGGTGGATTCTTAACCATTGAGCCACCAGGGAAGTCCTGGGGGGATCTGTCTTATTTATCTTTATATTCCTAGTTCCAGACATAGTGCATAAAATATATAGATGAACAAAATGTGTGATGATTGAATAAGGAGATTAGCATATCTGTCTCAGGTTGTTTCCTCAGTTATATTTGAGGATATTAATAGGTATTTCAGTGAGTTAACATGAGACACCAAGAAGGTATGAGGAGGGCTGGCATGGTGTCCTTCCAACAAGGCTTACCTTTTTCTTTTCCCTCAAAGTAGGAGCATAGGTGTTTTCAATTATGAAGTTTCAATGTCTGAGACAGGTTTTGTTAGGGATAGAGTAGGATAATTAAACAGCTAGTTCACAAATCCCACAAGGGGATCGTAGATAGAGAGGGAGCTTTGGGAGACCACCATAAGTCAGTTATCACTCAAGAAAACAATCAGAGCATCTTGAAACCAGGCAACAATCTGAACATCTTGAAACCGAGCATGCCTGCTTAGCAATAAAAGCGAAACACATACCTCAAAACAATAAGGCAATAGTGAAGAAATGAGACCTACATCCTGCTGGTTGAAGTCGGTAAGTCAATGACTCTTAGGATATGCTCCCCTACACATCCCAAGACAGGGAATGTAGGGGAAAGGTGATTATAAAGTTCCTTTGATTATAAAGTTGTAGCCCACTTAGCTCTCAGGGCAGCACTCTCTTGCCTGCCCGTTTGTATCTCTCACAAGCATCCTATACTAATGAACTCTCTTTTCTGTTGCTCTGCCCGTCACTGAATTCTTTCTGTGCCAAGGCAAAAGAACGGTATGCTTTACTGAGTCCCAAAACCTGTTTTGCGGCTTCAGTTTGAGTCCATGATCCAGTAGTTAGTAGCTATATTTACTTAAGTCTTGGGTGTGGGGGACCACTTAAGTAAGGAGAAGCAGCTGAGTGGTGGAATGAATTTGTGCCCGTCACACTATGTACCTCACATAACATGAATGAGGATAAAATGAGATAGGTTAATCTCACCCAGTGCTTGGCCTGAAACAGATATTCAAATATGAATTCTTTTCTCCCCAGCACATAATTTGTTTGAAGATCAAATCTTTCAGAACAAGAGACATCAAGTGGAGGGTCTTCAGCTGCAGTGTTCCTTTCAGTGTTTAATTTGAACCTGAGTATTTCTATATGAGTGGATTTTTTGTTTTTGTTTTTTTTACATTCTTATGCTGGGCCTTGTATCAGTGCCTGTCTCTTCTCTATTGCTATGCTGTGGATCTAGAGATCATAGAGTCTCTGTCTGACCACCTCAGATTCTCTCACAGTGTGAGGACACTTTCTATATATGGTAAGATTTCAGGAAATGTATAAATTAATTAAGGGGTTAAAGCAATCCCATGGGCTCAAAATCAGATTCACAAACAAGTTTATTTCACCACATAGCTGCTTCCTGTTACTCAGGTCAACTCCCAATGCTGAGAACAGACTTTTGGTTTCATTTCTCAGTCTTATGTCAAGTCCCAAAAATGTTTGTTTTTAACGTAAATGTTTGTTAAGTGATTAGTAAATGTTTTTTGTAAAATGTTTTCTCTTTGCTTTCCTGTTTCCTTTTTTAACTGCCTGTTTCCTAATTTAAGTTCTCTTTGAAAAATTCAAGACTTATTCTGAATAAACTGAGGGAAAAGGAATTCATCCAGATCTCTGCAGTGATAGTACAGAGAGCCAGTGACCCATCCAGGGTTCCATCCAGGACTGGAACTAGGGTGAGGCAGGAGAGAAGCCTAGGGCACAAAGGAAGTTGAGAGTGAGGGAGTGTTTAAATTTTGTAGTCTGGGTATCTAACTTGCTTCACCTGAATTTCAGCCCTACTTTCAGCTTCAACTGAAAATCCTGAGGAGTGGGCCACTCCATCTCTATCCATTGATTACAGAGACGAGGGCAGCTGAGATCACTGAGTTTCTCCTGCCTGACATTACCCCTGATCCTTTCCTTTCAAGTGGCTCATCTTTAGCTAAGAGAAAATGTCTTTTATGGGACTCTGTTAGCTTCTTCTGAAATCTGGTGGGAGACACTTGCCAACAAAGAAAGGGTGGGGGAGGACAATATTTCTCCTCGTCCGGTCTTCGTTCTTTTGGCTGCCAACTAATTTAAATGCCATGAGACAATAACAGGAGAAAATCAAAGTTAGTACATAGGTATGAAGAATTAACATAATCATGAGGAATTCCAGAGACAATAAGGCAAGATGAGGTATATTTATATATCATACTGTACTAAGGAGAAGGAGGTAGGGGACTGGAACTTCAAAGGGAAGTAAGGCAATTCACAGGAAGACGAAGAGTTAATTTTTGTTAAGTAAATGTTTGCTGGGCCATCTAGAGACAGTGGGACACAGAGAGGACTTGGATCAAACCTGCCTTGCTAAGTTCCTCCCTGTCTACCATGCCTAGTTCATAGTATACTATAGCTCTTTATGGTGATAGCTCCTTCCTAGAACAGATCATCTATCTTAAATTCTTTCAGGCAGTTAGGGAGGTGTTCAGAAGTTCTTCCTGAGTCTTTTGGGCCTTGCTTGTTTTCAGTTTAAAATAATCTTCATGTGAGAGGGGCACATCTTGGGGCAACCTACCCTGAACCCTGCAAAAAGAGGAGGAGAAGAATAAGAAAAATCAGATATCCCAGGTGTTTTAGTATAAATCCAGTCTTCCTTGGTTTCAGCACCAGATGCATGGGGGTTTTACCTCTCACCAAGCAATTCTGCAACACCAGCCAGTTGTCCTACATTTTAACTCAATTCTGACACTTATCTACCTGGATATAGTGCCACATTCCACAGGGTAAGGGCTCAGTCCCATGAGACTGCCCCCAGATTCAGATGCCATTTGCAAGTAGTAGGTTCCCAGGTTACTCGCAAATTCTAACTTGGCTACAAATTGGAACCTACCACAACCCCCCACCCTTGGTTTTGATTAATTTGCTAAAGCAGCTCACAGAACTCAGGGAACACTCACTAATGTTTAGCAGTTTTTTTAGAAGTATATGATAAAGATAAACAGTCAGATGAAGAGATACATAGGATGAGGTCTGGGTGGGTTCTGAGTGCAGGAGCTTCCCCATAGAGTTCGTGTATATCACCCTCCAAGGTATATGTGTTCACCAACCTGGAAGCTCTCCAAACCCCACGCTATTGGGATTTCATGGAGGCTTTCTCACATAGGTGTTATCTATTATTAACTCCGTTTCCAATCTCTCTCCCCTCTCTGAAGAATGATGGGTGGGAGGGGCTGAAAATACCAAACTTTTAACCATGGCTTTGTCTTTCTGGTGACCAGCCCACACCCAGGAGCCATCCAGGGGCCCACCCAGAGTTGCCTCATGAGAACAAAAGATGCTCCTGCCACTCTTTTAACTTGGGAGTTTATAAGGGTTTGAGGAACCCTGTGTCAGGAACTGGGACAAAGATCAAATATACGTTTCTTATTATAAATCACAATATCACACCAGGGTAAGACACAGAGGCATCGGATCCTGCCTTCAGTGGACTTCTCTCCCTACCTCTCAGGGCGGTGCCCAGCTGCAGCCAGTAGGGCTTTGCTTGCCAGAGGAGGTAGAAAGGAAGAGCATCCTCTTCTTCTCCTGTGAACACTGAGTTTTTCCTATTTCTGCTGTCTGATCATACCTCCATCCTAGTCACTTCAGAAAACATGAAGTTCTGAGGAAATTATCGCATGGCATTACTGTCACAGATGACAGGGATATGAAAATTTGGGCTAATTTGTCCAGTTAAGAGAGAGCTATTGTCATTAGTCCCCTAAAGTGATGTATTTACATGGAAAGTGGACTTAGACTCTTTTCTCACTACTTTCTAACTGTGTGATCTTGGGTTACTCATTTCATCTTTCAGTTTTTCATCTTACCACTTTTTATTGTCTTGATCAAAGGAGATAATTTCAGGGCCTAACTTGAAGTAGGGACTCAAAAAATTAATTCTTTCCATCTCTTCTTTCCACTTAAGTCTTGCTTAACGGACCCTCTAGTGTAAATTCCATCTCAGCTTCATGTAGGAAGGCAAAACAGAAGATGGAATTCAAGGAAGCTTCCTTCACTAAGCCAAGGGGAAAACCTCTTATACGTTTCTAGACATTATGACATTTCCTATAATTGATGGTATTGAGTACTTTAGGATCCAGGGTAAACATCCACCAATAAAGATCTGGAAGTGTCAATGTAGAGAATTCGTAGTGGATGGGGATTTAGGGTGGCCCCCATTGTAGAGGATCCTGAGGAATCTTCAGCATGGCCAGGTAGAGTATAAAGGGCAATCAAGTCAGAAGCTTAACTCAAAGAGTGGCCACCAGGGAAGTGGTAGGGATGGACTTAGGGAAGAGCTTCCAGTAATATGGCAGCAATTGTGGACTTTGCTGACTCTGCTGGGGATTCAACTGCATTCTGGTACCACTAGTGAATATTGAGAGCATTAGAAGAGATTGCTAATCACTAATGGTACCGCTGGGGTTTGGGGTCATATTTGAGGGGGAAATTTGCTTGCCAGAGGAGGGGAAAGAGATTTGCTTGCCAGGGGAAAGAGATCCAAAATTTTTGTTAGTTTAGTCAAATAGAGATTTGGATTTGACGTAATTTGGGATACAATTTTGGGGGAATATTTTTGAACCCTCAAACTTGTGAACCCAGCTATATTGTTTACATATCCAATTCAACCAATTCTTGGTTCTACCATGAAACTATATCCTGGGAGAGATCAAGATAGTAGAGTAGGAGGATTTGGAGCTCACCGCTCCCAATGAACACATCAGAAATTCATCTACATGTGGAACAATTCTCACTGAAACCTAACTGGAAACTAGCAGAAAGACTCCTGTACAACCAAGGCTGTAAGAAAAATACCCAAGTAGTCAGGTAGGTTGGGAAGAAAAGTGATCAGGTTGGGACCTGGGCTTCTGGGAGGGGATTCAGAGGAAAAGGGAGAGTGCACAGGTGGACATCCACCCTGGGGAGTGAGAATGTTGAGGTACAGACTTGGCATCATTATCCTGAGGTCCTATGCTTAGGGGATGAGCCCCATTGGCTGGTTGCAGAACTAGTGCAACAGATAAAAAGGCTGGAGAAACCTCAGTTCCACTTGTGAAGAGAGCATGGGTGCTGACTTGCCCCCATGAAGGGTGGAGAGAGGTCTGCCCTAGTAGCTGCTGTGTTTCCATGACTGCCTTGCCATACTCCTCAGCCCCTGTCGGAATGAACACCCTGACCCCACTCACTTCACTTCACACAGTGGCACTGAACCTGGGGCTGCCAGGACCAGGGAAAAAACTCAACCTTGGAATACAGAGGCTGCCCGTTCCCAGGGCAGAAGTGGGTAGGTGGCAGCCTTTTTTGGCCCTTACTCAAGTGGTTCCGCACAAGCAGCCCAGACTTCTGACAGCAGTGCAGCTGCCAGGTTTCTCGTGACTGCCCCATTGTGTGCCCCGGCTCAAGCCAAGTGAATGCTCCACCCTACTCCACACCACAGCATGGCACTAGATGTGGGGTAGCCATGACTGGGAAAAATGTGACTGTGGGCTGTGTCTGCATGGGGACACAGACGCCTACAAAGGCAGAGCATAGGACTTCAGTAGGTACATGAACCCCACTTACTTCAGCATTTCCTTCCTTTGGGGCAAAGTCCTGGATCAGGGAGAAGGAAAAACATACACTTAAAGGGGACAGAGCCAGCTCAAGACTGACCCCAAGGGCTTCCAAACCAGCAACTTGAGATCACACCCCACCCCTGAAAGGGTGCTATGGCCACTGAGCAGAGAGGAAGCCCCATGTTACACCCTGTGCAGGCTGTAGCTCCTTCATCTCCAGGTCCACCTCTACCAAGGTGATAGCTGCCAGCACATCCTGAGGAAATGCAGCTGATGTCCATTTCAAATCCAGCTCTGCACCAAAGGCACTGAACATATTCAGTCTACACAGAAATTCTTCCACAAAAGAATCCCCCTTCAAGACCACAGTAGGTAGCTGTTTCACCTAAATTCATAGAAGCAGAGAATATTAAGCAAAATAAAAAGCAGAGGAAGTACTCTCAAATGAAAGAGCAAGAGACAACTCCAGGAAAAAATAAATAATGAAACAGAAACAATTTACCAGATAAAGATTTCAAAAATTGGTAGTAAAAATGTTAACCGAATAAGGGAAAATGATTGATCTAAACATTGATCATTTCAATAAGGTACTAGGAAGTATAAAAAAGATCCAATCAAAAATAGATAATTCACTGTCTGAGATAAAAAACACACTAGATAAAAAACAGACTAAGTGATACAGAAGAACACAAGTGATCTAGAAGATAGAATAATGGAGATCTCCCAATCAGAACAACAGAAAAAAAATTGAAATAAAAAAATGTAAGAAATCTATGAGATTTCTGGGATATCACTGTGTGCCAACATTCACATTATAGCGGTTCCAGAAGAAGAGAGAGAAGTAGATTGAAAATGTATTTGAAGAAATTGTGACTGAAAACAACCCAAACCTGAGGAAGAAAACAGATATCCAGTTACAGGAAGCACAGAGGGTCCCAAACAAGATGAACCCAAACAGACCCACACCAAGACATATCATAATTAAAATGACAGTAGTTAAAGAGGGAATTCTAAAGGCAGCAACAGAATAAGAGTCATATACAAGGGAACCCCTGTTATCAGCTGATTTCTCTGCAGAAACCTTGCCAGCTAGAAGGGAATGGCATGATATATTCCAAGTGCTGTAAGGGAAAATCCTGCAGTCCAGATTCTCTACCCAGCAAGATTGTCTTTTAGAATAGAAGAAGAGATAAGGAAATTCTTAGACAAGCAAAAACTAAAATAATTCAGCAACACTAGACCTACCCTAAAAGAAATGTTGAAGGCCCTTCTAACTAAATGGAAAAGAAATAAGAATCTATAGGAAAGGGAAAATCCTAACAGGAAAGACAACTATATAGTAAGAATTGAAGATCACTTAAACCAGTATGTAGATTAAAAAACAAAAATTTGTAAAAGCAGCTATAACCACAAGAAATAGTAAAGGGATAAGCATGAAGATGGAAAATATGATATCAAAAACAAAATGAGGGGGAGGGGAATAAAAAAGTAGGTATTTTAGAATGTGTTTGAACTTAAATGACTACCAGTTTAAAATGGATATAATTATGGGTCAAGAAAGAGAAAGTGAAAAAGCAATCCTGTTTAAAATCACATCCAACCTCCTGCACTGCTGGTGGGAATGTAAATTGATACAGCTGCTATGGAGAACAGTATGGAGGTTCCTTAAAAAAACTAAAAATAGAACTACCATATGACCCAGCAATCCCACTACTGGGAATATACCCTGAGAAAACCATAATTCAAAAAGATACCTGTACCACAATGTTCATTGCAGCACTATTTACAATTGCCAGGACATAGAAGCAACCTAAATGTCCATCAACAGATGCATGGATAAAGAAGATGTGGCACATACATACAATGGAATATTACTCAGCCATAAAAAGAAACAAAATTGAGTTATTTGTAGTGAGGTGGATGGACCTAGAATCTGTCATACAGAGTGAAGTAAGTCAGAAAGAGAAAAACAGATACCGTACGCTAGCGTATATGTATGATATTTAAAAAAACTGTACTGATGAACCTAGTGGCAGGGCAGGAATAGAGACCAGATGTAGAGAATGGACTTGAGGGCACGGGGGAGAAGGGGAAGCTGGGATGAAGTGAGAGAATAGCACTGATATATATATACTACCAAATGTAAAATGGATGGCTAGTGGGAAGCTGCTGCATAGCACAGGGAGATCAGCTCGGTGCTTTGTGACCACCTAGAGGGGTGGGATAGGGAGGGTAGGAGGGAGACGCAAGAGGGAGAGGATATGGGGATATACGTATACATATAGCTGAGTCACTTTGTTGTGTGGCAGAAACTAACACAACATTGTAAAGCATTTACACTCCAATAAAGATGTGAAAAAAAAATCACATCCAAAAGAGTGAAATACCTAGGAATAAACTTAATGAAGGAGGTGAAATACCTATACTCTGAAAACTATAAAACATTGATGAAGGAAATTGAAGATAATACAAAGAAATGGAATGATATCTCATGCTCTTGGATTTAAAAAATTAATATTGTTAAATACGTGTTACCACTCGTGGGCCCTTTGCTTTTTGCTTTATACTTCAAAAGGAAACTCTTTCAATCTCAGTAGTTTTCACAAAGGGCAATGTATACTTCCACTGTGACCATGCTCTTTCATGGGTATATGCATGTGCAATCACATTTTCTTTGCCACCAATACAAATACCTATGCTATTACAATGGGAGACAAAAATACTTATTCTTTGCCTTATTATATACATCTTGTACACCCAGATGATTCTAAGAATAATTTTACCAGGGACACTTGGGACTGTCTCTTGCAAAGAACAACCTGTTAAATTTTTTCTTCCCAATTGGATGGGACAACTTTTCTGTCAGAGAGTTTCATGTAAGTGCCAAGATGCAAATCCAATGGACAATTATTTTCACTAGCCTTGAACAGCCTCTAGTGAGACATATTTTATTTGTGGTAGATGTCCCTGCTGATATCTATCTGCTAACTGGACTGGATCCTGTTATTTAGGTAATCAAATTATTCCTTATCAAATCTTTAACCAGACTGCCTTCTTTTCTCATCTTAACTACTCTATTACCTCTGATTTAAGTTTTCTAGACACTAGATGATCCAAAAGGTCTATAAATATGTGTTACAGCTATAAATCTAGGTGCAGAATCCCAACCCCAGAAGGAGGCTGTGACATTTGTTTCTCACCTGGTTCTCAGGAAGCCTTGGAACAAGAGGCTCAGTGATTGGGAGTAAATTGAAAAGATGACTACTTCAGCAGAATATGTATGGACAACCTTTTTGCCTAGAGCTGCTGCTGTGTGGATCACTCAGGAAGTTTTCCAAAACACCCTCATTTTTCATGCTGTGCTCTGGGAAATAACCAAGACTGTGAATAGTCTTACCAGAGCCAACAACTTCATCACCAGAGAATTACAGAAACTCCAGCAAGTGGTGCTCTATAATCATCAGGCATTGGACATGATTCTGGCTTCAAGAGGGGGAACTTGTGCAGTGGTGGGAAGAGACATTTGTTCATATGTTCCCTTAAATCTTTGTGATATCTATGCCATCACCAAAAATAATCAGACTGTAGACCAGGGAATTTGTCATATTAAGACCCCTGTTCTCATTCCACCATCTAAGGATGCTTTGGGCCCAATGTCCTGAAACCTTCTCTACTGGCTCCTTCCTAAACTTAGGTCTTGGTTTTTTCCACTCAGTGCTCCGGGATCCACAGTGTGCTTGATCTTTGGAGACATGAATGTGGTTTTGTTTTGTTTTGTTTTCCCTCTATTCTTGGAACTCTTGATACTGACAGTATGGTTTAAAACAAAAATTTCTTCTCTGAACTATGCTCTAGGCAATAGTTAATTCATTCATTAATACTGTATTTCTTATATCCAATTTATTGGGTTATGGAAAACATCTTTTTAATAATTGCAATAATTTCATACATTTGTTAATTATTAATGTCTCTCAATGAATTGTGTAACATGATGACAAAATGAATTTTACAAAGTCAGTGCTGTCAGAGGCCAAAATGATGTGTCTGGCTTTGTTCTAAAGAAAAAGTATAATCTGTCAAATCAAAACCTGGGAATTCTTCAGAAGGCATGATGCTTACCAGTTACCCATTGTAGTCATAATATATCTTCACCAAGGCAGCCACAGGAAAAAATATATAAAATAAGTTTTCAGGGAATATAAATAACTTCTTAGGAAACTCTCCAATATTAACTGGATGTATGAGGTGCTCCTTGTGAACTGACTGCAGTGACTTGCTGTACGGTCTAATTGTTTATGATGTATTGCTAATTTATTTTTAAAGTGTGTCCCAAAGTAGTATTCACAATATGATTCTATTTTTATGTTTCCTTCTTTCTGCTTTCATTATTTGTATGTGTATTTTCTATACACATTATCTGAAACGTAAAATACTGTGTTTGTTTAAGTTGTTTTCCACGTTCTATCTCTCATTTATTTCTTAGTTTATTTAACATGCTTTTGTGATTTTAAATACCACTTGATTGCTGATGACTTCCAAATCTTTATTTCCAGATTCTGTAATCATTTTCTTAATATTATTTCCCAGCTCCTCCAAATACAGAGAATTTTTTCTGCTACTCCTAAAAACATTGTTCTTTGTACTCTGCTGCAGAAATGTCATGGTACTCGTAATAAAGACTTAAAATATATTTCTTGAAGGGATGATTAAATGATGAAGTGGATTGAATTACCAAAGCAAACAAATGAAAAAATAGAATTGCTTCTGGGACAGGAAATAAGAGTATCCAGTTTCATTCTGTGATCATCAACCAGATTTTGGAGTGTTTCATTTGGTTCTGAAACAGTGTTCTGGGGAGAGTAAGGAGTATAGATAAGAAATTAAAAATCATTTCCCATGAAAAACAGTTGAAGGAACTAGGGATTACTACAAAATGGGAATAAAGACTCTTTGGGAGTTTGCACATGCATTTTTAAAGAATCATAGTGATTCTCATATAATTATATATTTCCATGGTTTAGATAGATTTTGTTTATCATCATTATGAAAGTATAGTTGATTTACAATATATTAATTTCAGGTATACAACATAGTGATGCAATATTTTTATAGATTATACTCCATTTAAAGTTATAAAATATTGGATATATTCCCTGCTCTATACAATATATCCTTGTATCTCATTTATTTCATTCATATTAGTGTGTACCTTTGAATCCCCTACCATTACCTTCCTCCTTCCCCCTTCACTCTGGCCACTTGTAACCACTAGTTCTCTATATCTCTGAGTCTCTTTCTGTTTTGTTATATCCATTTGTTTGTTTTCTTTTTTAGATTCCACATATAAATCATAACATACAGTATTTATCTTTTTCTGTCTGACTTATTTTTCTAAGCATAATACTCTCCAGGTCCATCCATGTTGTGCAAATGGCAAAATTTTATTCTTTTTTATGGCTGCGTAATATTCCATATCTTCTTTATCCATTAATCTGCTGATGGACGTTGATGTTGCTGTTGCTTCCATATCTTGGGTATTATACGTAATGCTGCTGTGAATATTGGGATACACATATCTTTTAGAACTAGTATTTTTGTTTTATTTGGAGATATAACCAGGAGTGGAATTGCTGGATCATGTTAGTTCTATTTTTAGTTTTCTGAGGAAACTTCATACTGTTTTCCATAGTGTTTGCACCAATTTACATTCCCACCAACAGTGTATAAGAATTCTCTTTTCTGCATATCCTCACCAACATATTTGTTATTTGTGTTCTTTTTGATGATAGCCATTCTGACAGGTGTGAGCTGATATCTCATTGTGGTTTAGATTTGCATTTCCTTGATGATTAGCAGCACTGAGCATCTTATTTATGTGCCTGTTGTCCACCCATATGTCTTCTTTGGAAAAATGTCTATTCAGATCTTCTGCACATTCTTCAGTTTTGTTGTGTGTTATTTTGATATTGAGTTGTATGAGCTGTTAATATATTTTGCCTGTTAACCCCGTATCTGTCATATCATTTGCAAATATTTTCTCCCATTTAGTAGGTTATGTTTTTGTTTTGTCAATGATTTCCATTGCTGTGGAAGTCTTTTAAGTTTAATTAAGTTCCATTTGTTTATTTTTCCTTTTGTTTCCTTTGCTTGAGGAGAGAGATCCAAAAAAATTTTTTATGACTTATGCCAAAGAGTATTCTGCCTATATTTTCTTTGAGGCATTTTATGGTTTCTTCTCTTACATTTAGGTCTTTAACCATTTTGAGTCTTTTTTTGTATTTGGTATGAGAAAAAGTTCTAATTTCATTCTTTTACATGTAGCTGTCCAGCTTTCCCAGCATCTGTTACTAAAGAGACTGTCTTTCCCCAGTGTACAATTTTGCCTCCTTTGTTGTAGATTAATTGACCATGTGCATTGTTTTGTTCTGGGCTCTCTATTTAGTTCCTTTGGGCTATGTGTCTGTTTTTGTGCCAGTACCATGCTATTTTCATTAAAATAGCTTTGTAGTATAGTCCAAAGTCAGGGAGTGTGATACCTTCAGGTAGACTTTAGATTAATATAAACAATTAGATCAGTATGTTTGTGCAGGTTTCCAGGGCCACATTATGACTTTTGTGGGGCCCAGGCTCTTTTGCCTTCTTGGGCTCCTTCTTTCACAAAAAATATTTAAAATTATGTTTACCACTGGGTTAATATATAGGCATATATAATCCAAGATGATTCATTATTATTTACTCATTATTATTATGCTGTTCATTTTCCTCTGATTTTAATAGAGATTAGCCTTAAACTATTGCTATGGGTCTCTAAAAGTTTTGCAAGGTCTAAGCATTGTGCCTACTTTTTCTAACGGGTAAGCAGCCCTGCACTTGTACAACCCTGAGAGTGAGTGCCTCCTCACTCATTTTCTGATCTAGATCCCTCCTCATTTCCTTCACTTTGGCCCTGGCCCTCAGTGTGTTGAAGGTAGGTGGGAGTGTTAAGATTTAAGGGACAAATAATATAAGTAAAAAATACGTGTTTTATAAATAAATGTGTGTGCTAAAATTATATTTTAAAAAATTAATGGAGAAAACACAAGATTCAGGGTAGTGGTAGCATCAGGTGTTGGGAAGCATAGGAAATGATAGGGAAGAAGGACAGAAGTAAATATAAGTCATTTTCAACCATCTAGCTCTCAGGTTGGGTGGTGAGTTAATGGGTGTGTATTATGTTAAACCCACCATCCAACCAAGAAACCTGTGAGTTCCTAAGTCAGTCCTTCTACATTACAGGCAGATTTTCTCTATGTTTTTTCATACTTATTCATTGCTTCTCCTTTTTAATTTTTTGAGTCTTCTAAAGAATATTAGTTTAATAATGTAAGTACATAAACATTTTAATTAAAAGAACTGAAAATTCTGAATAACGTCCTTAAATGTCTGTAATTCCATTGTTCAATGATGAGCATAGATCCCACAGTAATTCAACCTTTTTAGTAACTATGTCCAAGGAAGCATCTGTGTTTGTGCTGTGTGTGTGTGTGTGTGTGTGTGTGTGTGTGTGTGTGTGTGTATGTGTATGAGGAATGTGAAGGGATAACCAGCAGTAGTTGCATCTGTTGCTTCTCCTGTTATAAACTCTGTGCTTTTGTCACACAAAATTGTTCTGACTTTTCTTTATCTTCTGTTACTGCTCTTCTCCATTGTTTTCCCCCTTTGTTGCTTCTCATATTTCTAAAGTTTCTGCCTCTCTACATTGAACCTCTTGGGTGATAATTCATTTCATATCTGTATCTCCAGCCCTCCTGTTCTCCTCCTTTTACTTATTACCTCAGCAAATATTTATGGAACATCACAGGACCTCACTCATGTATCAAGGCATGACAGGCTATTGCTACACCCATGAGGAAGGTGGGCACAGTCTCAGTCCTCATGGAGTTCACAAGTGAAGGAGAAAGACACTAAGCTAGCAACTGACATACAAAACCATAAGTGTTATGAAAGGAGCAGTATTAGGTCCTTTTTGAGAAAACGTCAGAGAAGGGCTTAACTCTGACATGAGATTTTAAGGAAGGTTGCCTGCAAGATGGACTCAGATCTGAAAAATAAAGGAAACCCTTCCAATGAAGGGGAGGAAACGGAGGGGAAAAGCTCAACAAAGGTAACTGCATTTGTAAAGTTGAACTTATTTGAGGAGCTGAATAAAATTCAGTGTTGCTAAAGCATGTTGGTTGATGTGGAAACTGAATAGAAATGAAGTTTAAAGGTCAGAATTTATGAGTAGTAAATAAGCCCTGGTGATCTAATGGATTGTATTGACAACATTATTGTATTATAATCAACAATCTTGCTAATAGACTAGAACTTAATTATTCTAACCACTAAAAAAAGATAATTACGTAATGTGTTCAAGGTATGTATAGTATGTCATCTGCAAAAAGTGACAGTTTTACTACTTCTCTTCCAATTTGGATCCCTTTTATTTCTTTTTCTTGTCTGATTGCCTTGGCTAGGACTTCCCAGTACTATGTTGAATAAAATTGGTGATAGTGGGAAGTGTTGTCTTGCTCCTGATCTTAGAGAAAATGCTTTCAGGTTTTCACCTTCAAGTATGATGTTAGTTAGCTCTGAGTTTGGCATATATGGCCTTTATTTTGTTGAGATATGTTCACTCCATGCCCACTTTTTGGAGAGGTTTTATCATAAATGGATGGTGAATTTATCAAAAAGTTTTTCTGCATCTATTGAGATGATCATATGGTTTTTATTCTTCAGTTTGTAAATGTGTATCACATTGATCTATTTGCAGATATTGAGAAATCCTTGCATCTGTGGGATAAATCCCACTTGATCATAGTTTATGATCATTTTGTTGTACTGTTGGATTCAGTTTGCTAATATTTTGTTGAGAACTTTTGCATCTAGGTTCATAAGAGTTATTGGCCTGTAATATTTTTTGTGTGATAGCTTTGTCTGGTTATGCTATTCAGGTGATGCTGGCCTTGTAGAATGTGTATTCTGGGGCTTTTGGATGGAATGTTCTATACATATCTGTTAAGTCCAACTGATGTAATGTGTCATTTAAATCAGTGCTTCCGTATTGATTTTCTGTCTGGATGATCTGTCCATTAATGTAAGTGGGGTATTAAGGACTCTACTGTTATTGTGTTACTGTCAATTTCTGTTGTATGTCTGTTAATATGTGTTTTATGTATTTAGGTGCTCCTGTGTTGGGTGCATATATATTTACAATTGTTACATCTTCTTGGATTTATCCCTTGATCATTATGTAATGTCCTTTGTCTTCTAACAGTCTTTGTCATAAAGTCTATTTTGTCTGATGTCAGTATGGCTACCCTGGCTTGCTTTTGATTTCCATTTGCAAGGAATACCTTTTTCCACCCCCAAACTTTCAGTCTGTGTGTGTCTTTAGATTTGAAATGAGTGTCTTTTAGGCAGCATGTATACGAGTCTTGTTTTTGTATCCATTTGGCCACTCTGTATGTTGATTAGAGTCTTTTGTCCCTTTACATTTAAAGTAGTTATTCATAAGTATGTTTGTATTGCCATTTTGTTAATCATTTTAGGGTTGTTTTTATAGGTCTTTTTTGTCTTTTCTTCTTCTTTTGTTCTCCCCAGTGATTTGATGACTATCTTTAGTATTACACTTGGATTTTTTTTTCTTCTTTGTGTGTGAATCTACTATAGATTTTTGGTTTGTGGATAACATGAGGTAAAAAAATATATATATGTATATATGTGTGTGAGTGTATATATATATAAATTGTTTTAAGTTGCTTATCTCTTTTTATTTATTTATTCATTTATTTTCAATTGCGTTGGGTCTTCATTGCTGCATGCCGGCTTTCTCTAGCTGCGGCAAGCGGGAGCTACTCTTTGTTGCAGTGCGCGGGCTTCTCATTGCGGTGGCTTCCCTTGTTGCAGAGCACGGGCTCTAGGTGCACAAGTTCAGTAGTTGTAGCACGTGGGCTCAGTAGTTGTGGCTCACGGGCTCTAGAGCACAGGCTCAGTAGTTGTGGCACATGGGCTTAGTTGCTCCGCAGCATGTGGGATCTTCCTGGACCAGGGCTCGAATTTGTGTCCCCTACATTGGCAGGTGGATTCTTAACCACTGTGCCACCAGGGAAACCCTTAAGTTGCTTATCTCTTAATTTCAAATACCTTTTAACAATCCTGTATTTGTACTTTCCTCCCCCCATGATTACTGTTTTTGACATTATATTTTCCATCTAATTGTTTTCTGAATTTCTTAACTGCTTATTGTGGATATAGATGGTTTTACTACTTTTGTCTTCTAAACTTCCTACTAGATTTGTGCATGGATGATTTCCTTCCTATTCTTTATGCTTGCCTTTACTGGTGGCCTTTTTGCTTTCATTATTTTCATGTTTCATTTTGTGTCCTTTTTTGTTTTTTGCTTAGAGAAGTTCCTTTAACATTTCTTGTAAAGCTGGTTTGGTGGTACTGAACTCCGTTAGCTTTTGCTTGTTTGTGAAGCTGTTTATCTCTCCATCAAATCTGAATAAGAGCCTTGCTGGGTAGACTGTTCTTGGTTGAAGCTTTTTTACTTTCTTCACCTTAAATATAATGTGCTTCTCCCTTCTGGCCTGCAGAGTTTCTTCTGAAAAATCAGTTGATAGCCTTATGGGAGTTCCATGTACATAATGTGTTGCTTTTCCCTTGGTGCTTTTATTTATTTATTCATTTTTGGTTGAATAATCTTTAATATCTTTGCTTGTTATAAGAATGTAAAAAAATACAGAAAATAAGCCATCGGTTCAGAGTTTGTTAGACATCCTTTTAAAGATACATTGTCTACTAAATGAATGCCACAAAAGCCCTCCTAAATCTGAAAAAGATAAACCAAATTATTATGGATTGAATGTTTAACATTTATATAATTGGTATATTCACTTTACATACAGGAGAATTCTAATTTTATGTGTTTTGTTTGTACTTTGTACTCTACTGGAATATCTTCTGAAAGCTGTTTATTTATTTGCAACCATTTTATAAGACTTGGCAAACACACGCTTATAGTTGTACTTTTGTTTTTTACAGTTGTACTTTGGGTTTAGGTTTGGTTGACTTGCTATAGGACCACAACAGTAATATACAACTCCATTCTACCTTGTCTGTTATGACAGTTCTCTTATAGTCAGAGACTGGGGCCAAAGTCAGGAAAAGGTTATCTTCTGAAATACAAACCAGTAAAATGTTAATACATAGAAACTAAGACTATTCATTTCTAGTTGTAATCAGTTCTAAGAGATGGTGTGATATGACTATAGTTCAAAACAAAAAGGTATTATATGAAATACTTATTAGGTAATTGTACATATTGTTATAGCAGAAGGAGTAATCTGCATTGAGTTTAAAGTATATCCAAAGAATAAGAATTTGCGAGCATTTATACAGCACTGTGTGGAATAGATGCTGTTTCTCGTGGGTCTTAGAGTGATAAAAATACTTTACTGATTTGTTTTTTTAGGTACCTCAATATAGGGTAAAGGGTTCTATAGATGACATCCATTCAGCTAGTCTATGTCTTTTGGTTGGAACATTTAACCCATTTACATTTAAGTTAATTATCAATATGTATGTTCTTATTGCCATTTTGTTAACTGTTTTGGATTTGTTTTTGTGGGTCTTTTTTCTTCCTTTCCTCTTTTGTTCTCTTCTTGCAATTTGATGACTATCTTTAGTGTTGTGTTTGGATTCATTTTTCTGTGTATATCTATTATAGATTTTTAATTTTTGGTTACCATATGGCTTTTATATAGCCGTCTATGTATGTACATGATTGTTTTAAGTTGCTGATCTCTTATATTCAATTGCATTTCAAATATCCTGCATTTGTAATTTCCTCCTCTCAAGATTATTGGCTTTGATATCGTATTTTTGTGTGGATGATTTCCTACCTCTACCAGTGGTTGCCTTTACCAGTGAGCTTTCTCATTTTGTAATTTTCTGGTTTCTAGTTGTGGCCTTTTCTTTTCCATGTAGAAAAGTTCCTTCAGCATTTGTTGTAAAGCTGGTTTGGTGGTGCTGAATTATTTTAGCATTTGCTTGTGTGTGAAGCTTTTGATTTGTCTGTCGAATCTGAATGAGAGCCTTGCTTGGTAGAGTATTCTTGGTTGTAGATTTTTCCCTTTCATCACCTTAAGTATATATATCATGACACTCCCTTCTGGCCCTCAGGGTTTCTGCTGAAAAATCAACTGATAACCTTTTGGGATTTCCCTTGTATATTATTTGTTACTTTTCCCTTGTTGCCTTTTTTGTTGTTGTTGTTTTTTAATTTTCTGTTTAAAAAATTTTTTTCTTCTATTTATTTTTAATTTTTTAAATTTTTGGCTGCATTGGGTCTTCTTTGCTGCACATGGGCTTTCTCTAGTTGTGGTGAGGGGGGGCTACTCTTCATGGCGGTGCGCGGGCTTCTCACTGCGGTGGCGTCTCTTGTGGAGCACGGGCTCTAGGCGCGTTCGCTTCAGTAGCTGTGGCATGTGGGTTCAGTAGTTGTGGCTCACGGGCTCTAGAGCACAGGCTCAGTAGTTGTTGCACATAGGCTTAGTTGCTCCGCAGCATATGGGATCTTCCTGGACCAGGGATTGAACCTGTGTCTCCTGCATTGGCAGGCAGATTCTTAACCACTGTGCCACCAGGGAAGTCCTCCCTTGTTGCCTTTAATATTTTCTCTTTATCAACTTTCGTCAATTCAATTAGTGTGTCTCAGCTTGTTCGTCATTGGGTTAACCCTGTATGGGACTCTCTGCATTTCCTGGACTTGGGTAACTGTTTCCTTTCCCATGTTAGGGAATTTTTCAGCTATTATCTCTTCAAATATTTTCTCAGGCCTTTTCTCTCCCTTCTTCTTCTGGGACCACTATAACATGAATGTTGCTGCATTTGATGTTGTCCCAGAGGTCTCTTAAACTGTCCTCATTTATTTTCATTCTTTTTTCTTTATTCTGTTACACAGTGGTGATTTCCAGCACTCTGTCTTCCAGCTCACTTATCTGTTCTTCTGCCTCTTTTATGCTGCTGTTGACTCCTTCTAGTATATTTTCCGTTTCTTTCATTGCATTCTTCAACTCTGGTTTGTTGTTGTTTATATTTTCTAACTCTTTGTTAAAAACTTCTTGTAACTTCTCACTCTGTGCATCCATTCTTTTTCTGAGTTCTTGGATCATCTGTACAATCAACACTGTAAACTCTTTCTCATGCAGATTGCCTATCTCTGCATCACTTAGTTGTTCTTCTGGGGTTTTATCTTGTTTCTTCTTCTGGAACATATTCCTCTGCTGTTTCACTTTGTCTAAATTTCTATTTGTATTTGTATTTGTAAATTTCTATTTTTATTTGTATTTTGTATTTGGAAGGTTAGTTATGTTTCTCAACCTTGGTGAAATGGCCCTCTGTAGGGGATATCTTATGTGTTTCTGCAGTACACTCCCCTGTCATCACCCAAGGGCCAGAGACCAGCTGGTCCCAGGGTAGGTTCTGACCTGTGCTAGAGGACTTGGTTCTGAAGGCTGCTGGATATTAGTTTTCTTGGTGTCTACCCCTTGGTGGGTGATGCTGGTTTAGAGGCTTGTGCAGGCTTCCTGGTGGGAGGGTCTGGTGCCTACTCACTGGTGGTAGAGCTGGGTCTTGAGCCTCTAGTGGGCAGGGCCATGTAAAGTGGTGTGTCTGGAGGTGGCTGTGTGCTCAGGAAGTCTTTAGGCAGTCAATCTGATGATGGATGGGGCTGTGTTCCTGCCCTATTGGTTGTTTGGCTTGAGGCGTCCTGGCACTGGAGCCTACAGGCTTTTGGGTGGGGCCAGGTCTTGGTGCCAAAATGTCAGCCTCCAGGAGACTCACGCCAATGAATACTCCCTGATACCTCTCCCTCCCACCATTGTCCTTCTCCCCAACGTCAGCCACACCTGCCTTTCTGCCTCTGCAGTAGACCCTCCAAGACCAGCAGCTAGGTCTAACCCAGGCTCCTGTGAAGTCACTGCTTTTGCCCTTGGTCCCGGTGCGCATGAGACCTTGTGTGCACCCTCCAAGAGTGGAGTCACTGTTTCCCCCAGTCCTCTGGAGCTCCTGCCATCAAGCCCCACTGGTCCTCTAAGCCAAATGCTCTGGAGGCTCCTCCTCCTGATGGCAGATCTCCAGGCTGGAAAGCCTGATGTGGGGCTCAGAACTCTCCTTCCTATGGGAGAACTTCTGTGATCTAATTATTCTCCAGTTTGTGGGTCAGCCACCTGAGGGTGTGGGATTTGGTTGTATCATGAATGAACCCTTCCTGTCATCTCATTGAGTTCCTTCTTTATGTCTTTAGATGTAGAATATCTTTTTTGGTAGCTTCCAGTCTTTTTTTTTTTTTTATTGATGGTTGTTTATCAGTTTGTTGTGAACTTTGTGTTCTCCTGAGAGGAGGTGAGCTCAAGGTCTTCTGCTCCACCATCTTGTCTCCTCATTCCCCTTGCTGTTTTTAATATTCTCTTTTTATTTTTAACTTTTGCCAGTTTAATTACAATGTGTTTTGGTGTGTTCCTCTTTGGGTTCATCATGTATAGGACTCTCTGCACTTCCTGGAATTGGACGTCTGTTTCCTTTCCCAGGTTAGGGTAGTATTTAGGTATAATATTTTCAGTTATATTCTCAGCCCCTTTCTGTCTCTCTCTTCTCCTTCTGGAACCCTTGTAATGTGTATATTAGTGTGCTTGATGTTGTGTCAGGGGGGTGTCTTAAACTGTCCTCATTTCTCTTTTTTTTTTTTTTACTTCGGCTGTGCCACACAGCTTGCAGGGCCACAGCAGTGAAAGTGCTGAATCCTAACCACTAGACCACCAGGGAACTCCCTGTCCTCATTTCTTTTCAATATTTTTTCTTTTTCTGTTCAGCATCATTGATTTCTGCTACATTGCCTTCCAGCTCAGTGACCCTTGTTCTTCTGTATCATTTAGTTGATGAGCCCTCCTAGTTTATTTTTTATTTCAGTTATTGTATTCTTTATCTCTGTTTGGTTGTTCTTTTTATTTTCTAACTCTTAGTTAAAAATCTCTAGCTTCTTGCACTGTGCATCTACTCATCTCCTGAGTTCTTTGAGTGTCTTTATGATCATTACCCTGAACTCTTTCTCAGGTATATTGCCTCTCTTCAGTTCACTTAGTTCTTCTTTTGGGGTTTTATATTGTTCCTTCATTTGGAACTTGTTCCTCTGTTGCCTGTATTTGCTTATCTTGCTGTTTTACTTTTATATATCTGGTAGGTTGGTTATGTTTCCTGACCTTGTAGAAGAGGCCATTTGTTGGATACATCCTATGTATCTCAGCAGCATACTCTCTTCTCATCACCACAGCTATATGCTCTAGGGGTTCACCCTATGAGGGCTGTGTGATTCTTTCTGTTTTGGTGGATGGACTATGTGGGTAATCTGTTAGGCTTGGTTGGCCCCTGGTCCATTTGGTTGCCAGTTCCTGCCTTGTGCTACAAGGTGACTGACCATGAAACCCCATATCTGTGTTTTCTACTAATACTATTGGGTTTTGTTGCCTACATACAAATTGAAAAAAAAAAATGCTACATTTCAATTACAGGTCAGTGAAAATAAAGATATTTTTTCCCATCCAATTTCTCGGACCCCCTTAATACTACTTATTTACCCCTTGTGTGTCTGTGACCTCCAGCTTGACACCTGATTTATTGTGCAGGTGAGGAAACTGAGGAAGTCCCCTGTGGACAAAGAATGTTGTCTACCCTTTCAGTAAACAGAGGATGTTGTAGCCATGAAGTCATAAGCCACTGCAGCTGCCCCTAGTACTGCACCTTGATGGGGCATTCAGGATGGGGAAAAACAGGTTTCCTGCCACAAAGCCATCAGCCATTGTAGCCATTCCAATGATGCATTCTGAGGGGAATTCAGGATGGGAAAAAGCAGGATACTATCCCTGGGTATTTAAGATGCAAATCAGAGGAATAATTACAATGAGCCCAGACTCTTGCATCTTCCCATACATAGGAAAGCACTAAAATAATTAAATTGAGATGTCTGTTTTTTTGTGATTAGCAGTAATTTTATGATGTTTGACTACATTTTTTTTTTTTAAGCAAAACTTCTATGTATCCTGGCTACTCTCTTACCTCTTTGGAACGGTCCCTTAGAGCTATCTGTGAGGTGGTACCCAGGCTATAGTCCTCAGTTTGTCTGCTGAATAAGAAATAATTCTCAAATTTTAGGTGGTGCATTTTTTTTCATTCAATACCCCTGTGAAAAAAGTTAAAAGAGTTCTATTCTTGGAAAGAGTAGAGCAACATTTGAATTCCAGTGTAGCTCAGTAATGAGTAATCAGTACTTCCACTCCCACCCCCATTTTCATTCATTATTCAATTAGTATGTCTTAAAATTTGCTATGTAACCAGCTTTGGTTTAGGCACAAGGAAATGTTTAACCTTAGAAGTACACTGGATGTCACTATAAGGGGACATATAATCTAGGGAGGAGTTAAACATTAAACAAATATGTGCAAGTGTGCTTACATGCTTGGAAAGGGACAATATGAATTTTCATTATAAGATATAATGGAAAAAATTCAAGCTAGCTTGGTAGGCCAGGGAGGACTTCTGTATGTATAAGCTGGGATCTGAAAAATAACAGCAGTTAACTAGATGAAATAGTAGGGGAAGTCTGTTCTGAGTGAAAGAAATGGCATATTTGAAAGCCCAGAAAAAAAGCATAGGGAATTTCTGATATGAAGAAATGTACTTGTGTCTAGAGAAGAAAGAATGCATGGAAAGTGTGAGCTTTGTGGCTAGAGTGAGTCTTGGGCTGGATTGTGCATGGGCGTATGCATCATTTAAATAATTTTAGGTTCTGTGTTAAAATGCAGTAGGGAAAAACCACATTCACAGAAAGATAGACAAGATGAAAAGACAGAGGGCTATATGCCAGATGAAGGAACAAGATAAAACCCCAGAAAAACAACTAAATGAAGTGGAGATAGGCAACCTTCTAGAAAAAGAATTCAGAATAATGATAGTGAAGATGATCCAGGACCTCAGAATAAGAATAGAGGCAAAGATCGAGATGATGCAAGAAATGTTTAACAAAGACCTAGAAGAATTAAAGAACAAACAAACAGAGATGACCAATACAATAACTGAAATGAAAACTACACTAGAAGGAATCAATAGCAGAGTAACTGAGGCAGAAGAACGGATAAGTGACCTGGAAGACAGAATGGTGGAATTCACTGCTGCGGAACAGAATAAAGAAAAAAGAATGAAAAGAAATGAAGACAGCCTGAGAGACCTCAGGGACAACATTAAACGCAACAACGTTCGCATTATAGGGGTCCCAGGAGGAGAAGAGAGAGAAAAAGGACCCGAGAAAATATTTGAAGAGATTATAGTTGAAAACTTCCCTAACATGGGAAAGGAAATAGCCACCCAAGTCCAGGAAGCGCAAAGAGTCCCATACAGGGTAAACCCAAAGAGAAGCACGCCGAGACACATAGTAATCAAACTGACAAAAATTAAAGACAGAGAAAAAGTATTGAAAGCAACAAGGGAAAAATGACAAATAACATACAAGGGAACTCCCATAAGGTTAACAGCTGATTTCTCAGCAGAAACTCTACAAGCCAGAAGGGAGTGGCATCACATATTTAAAGTGATGAAAGGGAAGAATGTACAACCAAGATTAATCTACCTGGCAAGGATCTCATTCAGATTCGATGGAGAAATCAAAAACTTTACAGACAAGCAAAAGCTAAGAGAATTCATCACCACTAAACCAGCTCTACAACAAATGCTAAAGGAACTTCTCTAAGTGGAAAACACAAGAGAAGAAAAGGACCTACAAAAACAAACCCAAAACAATTAAGAAAATGGTCATAGGAACATACATATCGATAATTACCTTAAACATGAATGGATTAAATGCTCCAGCCAAAAGACACAGGCTTGCTGAATGGATACAAAAACAAGACCCATATATATTCTGTCTACAAGAGACCCACTTCAGACCTAGGGACACATACTGAAAGTGAGGGGATGGAAAAAGATATTCCATGCAAATGGAAATCAAAAGAAATCTGGAGTAGCTATACTCATATCAGATAAAATAGACTTTAAAATAAAGAATGTTACAAGAGACAAGGAAAGACACTACATAATGATCAAGGGATCAATCCAAGAAGAAGATATAACAATTATAAATATATATGCACCCAACATAGGAGCACCTCAATACATAAGGCAACTACTAACAGCTGTAAAAGAGGAAATCGACAGTAACACAATAATAGTGGGGGACTTTAACACCTCACTTACACCAAGGGACAGATCATCCAAAATGAAAATAAATAAGGAAACAGAAGCTTTAAATGGCACAATAGACCAGATAGTTTTAATTGATATTTATAGGACATTCCATCCAAAAACAGCAGATTACACTTTGTTCTCAAGTGCGCACGGAACATTCTCCAGGATAGATCACCTCTTGGGTCACAAATCAAGCCTGAGTAAATTCAAGAAAATTGAAATCATATCAGGCATCTTTTCTGACCACAACGCTATGAGATTAGAAATGAATTACAGGGAAAAAAACGTAAAAAACACAAACACATGGAGGCTAAACAATACGTTACTCAATAACCAAGAGATCACTGAAGAAATCAAAGAGGAAATCAAAAAATACCTAGAGACAAATGACAATGAAAACACGACAATCCAAAACCTATGGGATGCAGCAAAAGCAGTTCTAAGAGGGAAGTTTATAGCTATACAAGCCTACCTAAAGAAACAAGAAAAATCTCAAGTAAACAATCTAACTTTACACCTAAAACAACTAGAGAAAGAACAAACAAAACCCAAAGTTAGCAGAAGGAAAGAAATCATAAAGATCAGAGCGGAAATAAATGAAATAGAAACAAAGAAAACAATAGCAAAGATCAATAAAACTAAAAGCTGGTTCTTTGAGAAGATAAACAAAATTGATAAGCCATTAGCCAGACTCATCAAGAAAAAGAAGGAGAGGACTCAAATCAATAAAATTAGAAATGAAAAAGGAGAAGTTACAACAGACACCACAGAAATACAAAGCATCCTAAGAGACTACTACAAGCAACTCTATGCCAATAAAATGGACAACCTGGAAGAAATGGACAAATTCTTAGAAAGGTATAACCTTCCAAGACTGAACCAGGAAGAAACAGAAAATATGAACACACCAATCACAAGTAAGGAAATTGAAACTGTGATTAAAAATCTTCCAACAAACAAAAGCCCAGGACCAGGTGGCTTCACAGGCGAATTCTATCAAACATTTAGAGAAGAGCTAACACCTATACTTCTCAAACTCTTCCAAAATATAGCAGATGGAGGAACACTCCCAAACTCATTCTGTGAGGCCACCATCACTCTGATACCAAAACCAGACAAAGATACTATAGAAAAAGAAAATTACAGACCAATATCACTGATGAATATAGATGCAAAAGTCCTCAACAAAATACTAGCAAACAGAATCCAATAACACATTAAAAGGATCATACACCACGATCAAGTGGAATTTATCCCAGGGATGCAAGGATTCTTCAATATACGCAAATCAATCAATGTGATACACCATATTAACAAATTGAAGAATAAAAACCATATGATCATCTCAATAGATGCAGAAAAAGGTTTTGACAAAATTCAACACCAATTTAGGATAAAAACTCTCCAGAAAGTGGGCATAGAGGGGACCTACCTCAACGTGATAAAGGCCATATATGACAAACCCACAGCAAACATCATTCTCAACAGTGAAAAACTGAAAGCATTTCCTCTAAGATCAGGAACGAGACAAGGATGTCCACTCTCACTACTATTATTCAACATAATTTTGGAAGTCCTAGCCACGGCAATCAGAGAAGAAAAAAAAATAAGATGAATACAAATTGTAAAAGAAGAAGTAAAACTGTCACTGTTTGCAGATGACATGATACTTACTATACATAGAGAATCCTAAAAATGCCACCAGAAAACTACTAGAGCTAATCAATGAATTTGGTAAAGTTGCAGGATTCAAAATTAATGCACAGAAATCTCTTGCATTCCTATACACTAATGATGAAAAATCTGAAAGAGAAATTATGGAAACACTCCCATTTACCATTGCAACAAAAAGAATAAAATACCTACGAATAAACCTACCTAGGGAGACAAAAGACCTGTATGCAGAAAACTATAAGACACTGATGAAAGAAATTAAAGATGATACCAACAGATGGAGAGATATACCATGTTCTTGGATTGGAAGAATCAATATTGTGAAAATGACTATACTACCCAAAGCAATCTACAAATTCAATGCAATCCCTATCAAATTACCAATGGCATTTTTTACGGAACTAGAACAGATCATCTTAAAATTTGTATGGAGACACAAAAGACCCCGAATAGCCAAAGCAATCTTGAGAAAGAAAAACGGAGCTGGAGGAATCAGGCTCCTGGACTTCAGACTATACTACAAAGCTACAGTAATCAAGACAATATGGTACTGGCACAAAAACAGAAACATAGATCAATGGAACAAGATAGAAAGCCCAGAGATAAACCCACGCACCTATGCTCAACTAATCTATGACAAAGGAGGCAAAGAAATACAATGGAGAAAAGACAGTCTCTTCAATAAGTGGTGCTGGGAAAACTGGATGGCTACATGTAAAAGAATGAAATTAGAATACTTCCTAACACCATACACAAAAATAAACTCAAAATGGATTCGAGATCTAAATGTAAGACCGGACACTATAAAACTCTTAGAGGAAAACATAGGAAGAACACTCTTTGACATAAATCACAGCAAGATCTTTTTTGATCCACCTCCTAGAGTAATGGAAATAAAAACAAAAATAAACAAATGGGACCTAATGAAACTTCAAAGCTTTTGCACAGCAAAGGAAACCATAAAGAAGACGAAAAGACAGCCCTCAGAATGGGAGAAAATATTTGCAAACGAATCAACGGACAAAGGATTAATCTCCAAAATATATAAACAGCTCATGCAGCTAAATATTAAAGAAACAAACAACCCAATCTAAAAATGGGCCGAAGACCTAAATAGACATTTCTCCAAAGAAGACATACAGATGGCCAAGAAGCGCATGAAAAGATGCTCAACATCACTAATTATTAGAGTAATGCAAATCAAAACTACAGTGAGGTATCACCTCACACCAGTTAGAATGGGCATCATCAGAAAATCTACAAACAACAAATGCTGGAGAGGGTGTGGAGAAAAGGGAACCCTCTTGCACTGTTGGTGGGAATGTAAATTGATACAGCCACTATGGAGAACAATATGGAGGTTCCTTAAAAAACTAAACATAGAATTACCATATGATCCAGCAATCCCACTACTGGGCATATACCCAGAGAAAACCATAATTCAAAAAGACACATGCACCCCAATGTTCATTGTAGCACTATTTACAATAGCTAGGTCATGGAAACAACCTAAAAGCCCATCGACAGACGAATGCATAAAGAAGTTGTGGTACATATATACAATGGAATATTACTCAGCCATAAAAAGGAACGAAATTGAGTCATTTGTTGAGACGTGGATGGACCTAGAGACTGTCATACAGAGTGAAGTAAGTCAGAAAGAGAAAAACAAATATCGTATATTAACGCATGTATGTGGAACCTAGAAAAATGGTACAGATGAACTGGTTTGCAGGGCAGAAGTTGAGACACAGATGTAGAGAACAAACGTATGGACACCAAGGGGGGAAAACCGTGGTGCGGTGGGGATGGTGGTGTGCTGAATTGGGCGATTGGGATTGACATGTATACACTGATGTGTATAAAAAATTGATGACTGATAAGAACCGGCAGTACAAACAAACAAAGAAACAAAAAAAACAGCTAAAAAAAAAATGCAGTAGGAAGCCACTGTAGTGTTTTAGGAAGAGGAATAACAAGATCACATTTGCATTTTAAATAAATCTCTTCAGCTTAGGTTGTAGAAAATGGGTGGAAAGAGCAAGAGTAGAGTCAGGGAAATCAGTTAGCAAGATCTTGTGGTATGGTATATAAGAAGATTGTGACTTGGAAGAGGTGAGGATTCATGTATTCATTAAAGAAGTATTTATTGAGTATAACAGGAATGAGATGACACATGCAAATTATGTGTGATGGTGGTTGGATTTACAAAAACCAACAAAGGACATCAGGGGTAGCAATACTGGCACCATTACCACATTTAGGCCTGAAGAGGCAAGGGTGGAGAGCAGTTTCTGGAAGCTGGAGAGGGTTGCTGTATGGTGGGATTGATATATGTGGAGGGAGGACATGGGGAGGGGGCGATGTACAGGAAGGGACCTGGGGGAATCAGTAATCTGAACTCACTCTTCTTTCTTCCTTTGATCTTTTGCTGGTGCTTCCCATTGGCTAAACTCATCTAAAAGCCAGAGGGCAGTGGAGCCCAGTGTCAGTGTACAGACGGGGATAAAGAAGGATGTATTGTGTATCTAGGGAGGCAATCAGAAAATACCTAACACAAGCAATGAACAAAACCATACCTAGTTCCTGGATTTGAAGCTTTATATTCTAGGAAAGCTATTTTATACCAGGTAGGCACACCCCTGAGGATACACAGTGACTTTGCAGGAGATACAAATATATGTATGTATTTAAGGTAATTTTACCAGATCCTCAACTTTCATATGTCTCTCTTGTAAAATTGATGTGCCAAGAACATATCTGTAGTAGCAATAGCGTTTTGCTTCTCCTTCCCTACCTCATGTTTCACATTATGTTTTCTCTCAGTTAAAAAATTTGTTTATCTACCTATTTTTTAATTTATTTTTGAGTTAGAATTTTATTTATTTTTATTAAAATATAGTTGATGTACAATACTCTGTTAGTTTCAGGTGTACAACATAGTGTTTTGACGTTTAAATACATTACCAAGTGATCAGCACAATAAGTCTAGTAACCATCTGTCCCCATACAAACGTGTTACAATGTTATGGACAATATTGCTTATGCTGTACAATACATCTCCATGACTTATTTACTATCCAACTGGAAGTTTATAGTTCTTTATTCTCTTCACCTATTTTTCCCATCCCCCACCCCCCTCTTTTCTGGAAACCATCCTTTTGTTCTCTGTATCTATGAGTGTTTTTGTTTTGTTTTGTTTCTGTCTTTCTTTTTTAGGTTCCACATATGAGATCATATGGTATTTCTCTTTGATTCAATGGCTGTCTTTTCCCCATTGTATAGTCTTGCCTCCTTTGTTGTATGTTAATTGACCATATCAGCATGAGTTTATTTCTGGGCTCTCCCTAGTTGACCCTTGGACAATGTGTGGGTCAGGGGCACTAAACTTCCGCACGTTTGAAAATTTGTTTGTAAAAGTCAGACTTCCAAATCAAGTTCGTTTGTATTTGCAGTTGCACATCCACGGATTCAACCAACATTTGTTTGCGTAGTACTGTAGTATTTACTGTTGAAAAAGAAACCTGTGTATAATACACCCACTCAATTCAAATCCATGTTTTGATCACTGTCCCTTTGTAGTACAGTTTGAAATCAGGGAGCATGATACCTCCAGCTTTTGTTCTTCTTTCTTAAGATTGCTTTGGCTATTTGGGATTTTTGTGGTCCCATACAAGTTTGGGGTTTATTTTTTCTGGTTCTGTGAAATATGCCATTGACATTTTGATAGGGATTGCATTGAATCTGTAGATTACCTTGCGTAGTATGGATATTTTAACAATATTCATTCTTTTAACCCATGTGATGGGTATATCTTTCTGTTTGTTTGTGTTGTCTTCAATTTCTTTCATCAATATCTTATAGTTTTTAGAGTACAGGTCTTTCACCTCCTTGGTTAGAATTATTCCTATGTGCATTATTCTTTTTGATGCAATTGGAAAGGGGATTCTTTTCTTAATTTCTCTTTCTGATAGTTCATTATTAGTGTATAGAAATGCAAAAGCGGGCTTCCCTGGTGGTGCAGTGGTTGAGAGTCTGCCTGCTAATGCAGGGGACACGGGTTTGAGCCCTGGTCTGGGAGGATCCCACATGCCGTGGAGCAACTAGGCCCGTGAGCCACAACTACTGAGCCTGCGCGTCTGGAGCCTGTGCTCCGCAACAAGAGAGGCCACAATAGTGAGAGGCCCTCGCACCACGATGAAGAGTGGCCCCCGCTTGCCACAACTAGAGAAAGCCCTAGCGCAGAAACGAAGACCCAACATAACAATCAATCAATCAATCTTTAAAAAAAAATGCAACAGCTTTCTGTATATTAATTTTGTATCCTGCAACTTACTGATTTATTAGTTCAAATGGTTTTTTGGTGGAGTCTTTAGAGTTGTCTATATATAGTATGTCATCTGCATACAGTGACAGTTGTGCTTCTTCCTTTCTTATTTGGATGCCTTTTATTTCTTTTCTTTGTCTGATTGCTGTGAGCTGGACTTGCAATACTGCGTTGAATAAAAATGATGAGAGTGGGCATCCTTGTCTTGTTCCAGATCTTAGAGCAAATGCTTTCACCTTTTCATTAATGAGTATGATGTGGCTGTGGTATTATGTTGAGGAATGTTCCCCTGTACCCATTTTGTTGAGAGTTTTTATTTTAAATGGATGTTGAATTTTGTCAAAAGCATTTTCTGCATCTATTGAGATGATCAGATGCTACTGATCCTTCATTTTGTTAATTGGGGTATAACATTGACTGATTTGTGGATATCCAACTATCCTTGCATCCCTGGTATAAATCTCATTTAATCATGGTGTGTGATACTTTTAATGTATTTTCTTTTTTTAATTTTTAAAATTTTATATAATTTATTTTTTTATACAGCAGGTTCTTATTAGTTATCCATTTTATACATATTACTGTATATACGTCAATCCCAATCTCCCAATTCATCACACCCCCCCACCCCCGCCACTTTCCTCCCTTGGTGTCCATACGTTTGTTCTTTACATCTTTGTCTCTATTTCTGCCCTGCAGACTGGTTCATCTGCACCATTTCTCTAGGTTCCATATATATGCGTTAATATATGATATTTGTTTTTCTCTTTCTGACTTACTTCACTCTGTATGACAGTCTCTAGATCCATCCACATCTCTACAAATGACCCAATTTCATTCCTTTTTATGGCTGAGTAATATTCCATTGTATATATGTACCACAACTTCTTTATCTATTCGTCTGTCGATGGGCATTTAGGTTGCTTCCATGACCTGGCTATTGTAAATAGTGCTGCAATGAACACTGGGGTGCATGTGTCTTTTTTAATTATGGTTTTCTCTGGGTATATGCCCAGTAGTGGGATTGCTGGTGCATATGGTAATTCTATTTTTAGTTTTTTAAGGAACCTCCATATTGTTCTCCATAGTGGCTGTATCAATTTACATTCCCACCAACAGTGCAAGAGGGTTCCCTTTTCTCCACACCCTCTCCAGCATTTGTTGTTTGTAGATTTTCTGAGGATGGCCATTCTGACCAGTGTGGGGTGATACCTCATTGTAGTTTTGATTTGCATTTCTCTAATAATTAATAATGTTGAGCAGGTTTTCATGTGCTTCTTGGCCATCTGTATGTCTTCTTTGGAGAAATGTCTATTTAGGTCTTCTGCCCATTTTTGGATTGGCTTGTGTTTTTAATATTGAGCTGCATGAGTTGTTTATATATTTTGGAGATTAATCTTTTGTCCGTTGATTAATTTGCAAATATTTTTTCCCATGCTGAGGGTTGTCTTTTTGTCTTGTTTGTAGTTTCCTTTGCTGTGCAAAAGCTTTTAAGTTTCATTAGGTCCCATTTGTTTATTTTTGTTTTTATTTCCATTACTCTAGGAGGCGGATCAAAAAAGATCTTGCTGTGATTTACGTCAAAGAGTGTTCTTCCTATGTTTTCCTCTAAGAGTTTTATAGTGTTCGGTCTTACATTTAGGGCTCTAATCCATTTTGAGTTTATTTTTGTATATGGTGTTAGGGAGTATTCTAATTTCATTCTTTTACATGTAGCTGTCCAGTTTTCCCAGCACCACTTATTGAAGAGACTGTCTTTTCTCTATTGCATATCCTTGCCTCCTTTGTCATAGATTAGTTGACCATAAGTGCGTGGGTTTATCTCTGGGCTTTCTATCCTGTTCCATTGATCTATATTTCTGTTTTTGTGCCAGTACCATATTGTCTTGATTACTGTAGCTTTGTAGTATAGTCTGAAGTCCAGGAGCCTGATTCCTCCAGCTCCGTTTTTCTTTCTCAAGATTGCTTTGGCTATTCGGGGTCTTTTGTGTTTCCATACAAATTGTGAAATTTTTTGTTCTAGTTCTGTGAAAAATGTCATTGGTAGTTTGATAGGGATTACATTGAATCTATAGATTGCTTTGGTTAGTGTAGTCATTTTCACAATATTGATTCTTTCAATCCAAGAACATGGTGTATCTCTCCATCTGTTTTTATCATCTTTAATTTCTTTCATTAGTGTCTTATAGTTTTCTGCATACAGGTCTTTTGTTTCCGTAGGTACGTTTATTCCTATGTATTTTATTCTTTTTGTTGCAATGGTAAATGGGAGTGTTTCTGTAATTTCTCTTTCAGATTTTTCATCATTAGTGTATAGGAATGCAAGAGATTTCTGTGCATTAATTGTGTATCCTGCAACTTTACCAAATTCATTGATTAGCTCTAGTAGTTTTCTGGTGGCATTGTTAGGATTCTCTATGTATAGTATCATGTTATCTGGAAACAGTGACAGTTTTACTTCTTCTTTTCCAATTTGTATTCCTTTTATTTCTTTTTCTTCTCTGATTGCCGTGGCTAGGACTTCCAAAACTATGTTGAATAATAGTGGCGAGAGTGGACATCTTTGTCTTGTTCCTGATCTTAGAGGAAATGCTTTCAGTTTTTCACTGTTGAGAATGATGTTTGCTGTGGGTTTGTCGTATATGGCCTTTATTATGTTGAGGTAGGTCCCCTCTATGCCCACTTTCTGGAGAGTTTTTATCCTAAATGGGTGTTGAATTTTGTCAAAAGATTTTTCTGCATCTATTGAGATGATTAAATGGTTTTTATTCTCCAATTTGTTAATATGGTGTATCACATTGATTGACTTGCCTGTATTGAAGAATCCTTGCATCCCTGGGATAAATCCCACTTCATCATAGTGTATGATCCTTTTAATGTGTTGTTGGATTCTGTTTGCTCGTATTTTGTTGAGGATTTTTGCATCTATATTCATCAGTGATATTGGTCTGTAATTTTCTTTTTCTATAGTATCTTTGTCTGGTTTTGGTATCTGAGTGATGGTGGCCTCACAGAATGAGTTTGGGAGTGTTCCTCCATCTGCTATATTTTGGAAGAGTTTGAGAAGTATAGGTGTTAGCTCTTCTCTAAATGTTTGATAGAATTCGCCTGTGAAGCCACCTGGTCCTGGGCTTTTGTTTGTTGGAAGATTTTTAATCACAGTTTCAATTTCCTTACTTGTGATTGGTGTGTTCATATTTTCTGTTTCTTCCTGGTTCAGTCTTGGAAGGTTATACCTTTCTAAGAATTTGTCCATTTCTTCCAGGTTGTCCATTTTATTGGCATAGAGTTGCTTGTAGTAGTCTCTTAGGATGCTTTGTATTTCTGTGGTGTCTGTTGTGACTTCTCCTTTTTCATTTCTAATTTTATTGATTTGAGTCCTCTCCCTCTTTTTCTTGATGAGTCTGGCTAATGGTGTATCAATTTTGTATCTTCCTAAAGAACCAGCTTTTAGTTTTATTGATCTTTGCTATTGTTTTCTTTGTTTCTATTTCATTTATTTCTGTTGTGATCTTTATGATTTCTTTCCTTCTACTAACTTTGGGTTTTGTTTGTTCTTCTTTCTCTAGTTCCTTTAGGTGTAAGGTTAGAGTGTTTATTTGAGCTTTTTCTTGTTTCTTTAGGTAGGTTTGTATAGCTATAAACTTCCCTCTTAGAACTGCTTTTGCTGCATCCCATAGGTTTTGGATGGTTGTGTTTTCATTGTAATTTGTCTGTAGGTATTTTTTGATTTCCTCTTTGATTTCTTCAGTGATCTCTTGGTTATTGAGTAACGTATTGTTTAGCCTCCATGTGTTTGTGTTTCTTACGTTTTTTTCCCTGTAATTGATTTCTAATCTCAGAGCATTGTGGTCAGAAAAGATGCCTGATATGATTTCAATTTTCTTAAATTTACTGAGGCTTGATTTGTGACCCAAGAGGTGATCTGTCCTGTAGAATGTTCCATGTGCACTTGAGAAGAAAGTGTAATTTGCTCTTTTTGGATGGAATGTCCTATAAATGTCAGTTAAATCTATCTCATCTATTGTGTCATTTAAAGCTTGTGTTTCCTTATTAATTTTCTGTTTGGATGATCTGTCCATTGGTGTATGTGAGGTGTTCAAGTCCCCCACTATTATTATGTTACTGTTGATTTCCTCTTTTATAGTTGTTAGCAGTTGCCTTATGTATTGAGGTGCTCCTGTGTTGGATGCATATATATTTATAATTGTTATATTTTCTTCTTGGATTGATCCCTTGATCATTATGTAGTGTCCTTCCTTGTCTCCTGTAACATTCTTTATTTTAAAGTCTGTTTTATCTGACATGAGTATTGCTACTGCAGTTTTCTTTTGATTTCCATTTGCATGGAATATCTTTCTCCATCCCCTCACTTTCAGTCTGTATGTGTCCCTAGGTCTGAAGTGGGTCTCTTGTAGACAGCATATATACGGGTCTTGTTTTTGTATCCATTCAGCAAGCCTGTGTCTTTTGGTTGGCGCATTTAATCCATTCACGTTTAAGGTAATTATTGATATGTATGTTCCTATTACCACTTCCTTAATTGTTTTGGGTTTGTTTTTGTAGGTCCTTTTCTTCTCTTGTGTTTCCCACTTAGAGAAGTTCCTTTAACATTTGTTGTAGAGCTGGTTTGGTGGTGCTGAATTCTCTTATCTTTTGCTTGTCTGTAAAGCTTTTGATTTCTCCATCGAATCTGAATGAGATCCTTGCCAGGTAGATTAATCTTGGTTTTAGGTTCTTCCCTTTCATCACTTTAAATATGTGATGCCACTCCCTTCTGGCTTGTAGAGTTTCTGCTGAGAAATCAGCTGTTAACCTTATGGGAGTTCCCTTGTATGTTATTTGTCATTTTTCCCTTGTTGCTTTCAATACTTTTTCTCTGTCTTTAATTTTTGTCTATTTGATTACTATGTGTCTCAACATGTTTCTCCTTGGGTTTATCCCGCCTGGGACTCTCTGTGCTTCCTGGTCTTGGGTGTCTATTTCCTTTCCCATGTTAGGGAAGTTTTCAACTATAATCTCTTCAAATATTTTCTCGGGTCCCTTCTCTCTCTCTTCTCCTTCTGGGACCCCTATAATGCGAATGTTGTTGCGTTTAATGTTGTCCCTGAGGTCTCTCAGGCTGTCTTCATTTCTTTTCATTCTTTTTTCTTTATTCTGTTCCACAGCAGTGAATTCCACCACTCTGTCTTCCAGTTCACTTATCCATTCTTCTGCCTCAGTTATTCTGCTATTGATTCCTTCTAGTGTATTTTTCATTTCAGTTATTGTATTGTTCATCTCTGTTTGTTTGTTCTTTAATTCTTCTAGGTCTTTGTTAAACATTTCTTGCATTTTCTCGTTCTTTGCCTCCATTCTTTTTCCGAGGTCCGGTATCATCTTCAGTATCATTATTCTGAATTCTTTTTCTGGAAAAAGAATTCATTTAGTTGGTTTCTGGGGTTTTATCTTGTTCCTTCATCTGGTACATAGCCCTCTGTCTTTTCATCTTGTCTATCTTTCTGTGAATGTGGGTTTTGTTCCACAGGCTGCAGGATTGTCACTTTTAATGTATTTTTAAGTTCAATTTGCTGACATTCTGTTAAGGAACTTTTCATTTATGTTAATTAGTGATAGCGGCCTGTAGTTTTCTTTTTTGTGTGGTGTGATTTTCTGGTTTTGATGTCAGGGTGATGCTGACCTTTTTGAATGATTTGGGAGCATTTCTTGCTTTTCAGTTGTTTGGAATAGTTTGAGAAGGGTAGGTGTTAAATCTTAAATGTTTGGTAGAATTCACCTCTCCGGTCCTGGAATTTTGTTTGTTGGGATTTTTTTCGTTACTGATTAATTTCATTACTAGTAATTGTTCTGTTCAGATTTTCTATTTTTCTTCCGAATTCAGTTTTGGAAGATTGTACATTTCTAGGCATTTATTCACTTTTCTGGGTTGTCCGATTTGTTGGCCTACAATTATTTGTAGTAATTTCTTGTGATCCTTTGTATGTCTGTGGTGTTGGTTGTAGCTTCTCTTTCATTACTGATTTTATTTGTCTTTTTATTTTCTTCTTGATGAGTTTGGCTAGAGGTTTATCAATTTTATCTCCTCAGAGAACCAGCTCTTAGTTTCATTGATCGTTTCAGTTGTTTTTCAGTCTCTATTTCAGTTATTTCTTCTCTAAGCTTATTATTATTTTTCTTCTATGAACTTTGGGTTTTGTTTGTAGTTCTTCTTTTTGTTCCTTTAGCTGTAAGGTTAGATTGTGTATTTAAAACTATTCTTGATTTTTTGTTTGTTTTCTTCGGGTAGGCCTATATTATTAAAACCTCCCTGTTAGAACTGCTTTTGTTCTGTCTCATAGGGTTTGGAATGTTGTGTTTCCGTTTTCAATTGTCTTGAGGTTGTTTTTTTAAAATTTCATTTTTGATTTCTTCAGTGAACCATTGGTTGTTTAGTAGCTTGTTGTTTACACCACATATTTATGGTTTTTCTAGTTTTTATTTTCACTTAATGAACTTTACTTCATATACTTTTACCATATAAAGAAAATATTCTTCAAAACGGAGTCATTTGATTCTTCATTGTTTTAATAGCACACAATTGTTATAAGGTATCCATTCTAGGCCTACCATAAAATTAATCAATAAGTAACTCTGAGAGAAACATCCATAAGCCACAGGGAACTCATGTGGTTCATACTATTCTTAGTCTCCATATACAAGCTACTGTAGTGCCTGTGCACCTCATACAATGATACCAGGCAAGGAATGAAAGTTAGCAGCCTTACCGTTACCTTGTTCTAAGTGGATGCATCGGAAAGTAATAAATAGCCTCATAAAATTAATCGAGATACACTCTACCTGTCAAAGGTGAATACTACATAGTTTTCATAAAATGTAGGCAGTGTTCCTAGAAATCCCATTAAGGAAAACACAAAATTTTCGTATAAAAAGTGCACAAGGTTGTCCTGTGTATAAAAATCTCTTAGTTTGGGTGCATTTTTTTTAACGAAAATAATTCACACTACTCAAATACATTAAGAGTATAAAGGTAGACCAACAAAATACACACACTAACAACAAAAGGAATGATTTCCAATGAGATTCGGAATGAGGACAAGAAGAGGTTACGGGAGAGAGTCTCCCATATCACCAGAGTCGATGGAACTGCCTTTCACAACATAAGTGATGCCCAAATGGAATGAGTTTGTAAATATGAAAGCTATAGGATGGACAAACTTGGATCTGAACAACTGATAGAGCTTCTTAATTCAGGAACATAGCTTCAGTGCTTTATAACTTAGGAAGCAACCCCTAGAAACAGTCAATTGGTTTTATTTCTTAGAAGTTAGGGGGAAAAAAAGCATTTGAAAAAATTACTTGTTACAATTGGCAACAGAAGAACAATACTAAAAAATCAAAATAAAACATGGGGAATATAGGAGTTGAGGTCCCCAAAGTACCAAAAGATAGACTCAGACTTCTTCACCTTAGATTTAAAAAATATATAGTTAAGTGAAAAATTTACCAGGCTCTGCACAGCAGGTTAAATATGCAACCACTTCAAACAGAAATGATCTAGTCCTCGTGTATACTTTTGGGAATGTGCTCCAACCTCCAGTTCTCTATAGACAAAATAGCAAAAGCACATCATTTCATTAGCAAAGGCCCCTTTGTTTTAGACTTAAGTTCACCTTTGACCCACTGAAGTTTATATTAATTATCAAACTACTATTTTAATAACATTTTAAGCTTGCAATATATGTTTGTCATGCCTACCCCAGATCACTGATTCAGAGGCATATATGCTTTAAACTAGCCAAATTTACAAGTCTCCATGGCATCCTCATTCAGAAAATGTTCAAACGCGATGGTTTCACAGTGTTATGATTGTTCCATTTTCTTCTAAGAGTTTTTGATCTGGAGCACGTGTTTCAAATTCTGTATTTGTGCCACTTGCTATGGGTGCTAAGTTCACTTCATTAGAAGGAATAAAACCATTCTGTCTGGATTCAAAACTGAGCTCTATTTGCATTAATGATAGGTTCTCAGTGTTACAAACGGCCTTAGGGATCTGCTGTGGCACACCATTATCTTCAATAATAATGTCATCTTCATCACTGTCTTCATCCTCTGGCTCAAAGCTCAGTTGTATCTGCTGTGGCAGGCCAGGAAGGCTGTTGTCAGTAGACTGGCCGGAGCTGCCAGAAGTGCGACTGTTACTCATGATGCTATTCCTCTGGTTTGCTGGTCTCACTGTGATGATGAGGTTGTGGCTGTTTGCAATCCTCATTTCAGTTACTTGGTCTAGACTCTTCCCTGAAACTTCTATGCCATTAACTTCTAAAACTTCATCATTAACCGCTAATTGTCCTGTGCTTTGAGCCAGACCTCCTGGCACAAGTCTGGATATAAAGATCCCTGGACCTTCTCTAAGTCATGCTGTGTCACCCTGACACTGGAGCCATCCCGGATGTGCAATCTTAGGGGTTTCTCAGTGCCATATTTGTAAAGACGGACCCTACGATGTGTTTCTGGGAGAATATCCACGTCTGTACTAGAAGACACAGATCTGAAGTCCTGGGGCATACTAATGACTATGTGTGGCTTTTTTCTTTTGTTGTCAGGACGCAACATATTCGTTAAAACCTTCTTCTTCTTTATTAGTGTGTCTGTACCAAAGGCACTGTAGTCTGCTTCTTCCCTTTTTTGTATAAAAATCCTAAGCAGCGGGTTGGCCGTTGAAACAGCTTTGTGATAATTATCATCGTTATTTATAGGTAGTAAATCTCCGTGGATGTCTTCATAGCCTACTAAAACGTCAACACTGGGTATCTTATGAACATGTTGCAGTAATCTATAAAACTCCTCAAACTTTCCGGGTTTTGATCTTTCCAGTGAAAGCCGACGAAATTCAGCTCCAAACTTGCTCTTCACCTCCATGGTGCCCAGGCAGCTGCTGCCCGCCTGGTGCCGGTGGCTGTGGTTCATCCTGAGGCTGGCCCCACATTGGCCTCCTCCAGCTGGGCCGCCCCTCGGAGAGCAGGGAGCGAGTGCGCGGCCGGCGGGCTTGGGACGCGGCTGCGACCCAAGCGCCTCCTCACAGGCATGTACAGAGGGGTGGCCGCGGCTCGGGTCTCCGCGCAGAGCTCCACTCGGCTGTCGACCGGACCGAGGGTCAGACTGGTGGCGCAGCAAGCAGGAACATGGCTCCCTCCTTTTTTTTTTTTTTTTTAAATACAATTATCACACTTTAAATTTATTTATTTATTTTTTATTTATTTATGGCTGTGTTGGGTCTTCGTTTCTGTGCGAGGGCTTTCTCTAGTTGTGGCAAGCGGGGGCCACTCTTCATTGTGGTGCGCGGGCCTCTCACTATCGCGGCCTCTCTTGTTGCGGAGCACAGGCTCCAGATGCGCAGGCTCAGTAATTGTGGCTTACGGGCCCAGTTGCTCCGCAGCATGTGGGATCTTCCCAGACCAGGGCTCGAACCCGTGTCCCCTGCATTGGCAGGAAGACTCTCAACCACTACGCCACCAGGGAAGCCCTTTTTTTTTTTTTAAGTTATATTCCAGTTTTATCCTGTTGTGGTCGGAAAAGATGCTTTCTTTTTTCCCCCAGAGGTTAAATAATCAAGAGTTTAGATATTTATTGGCAAGCCAGATTACGCATATGAACTATACTCTTCAATTTTTGTGGTGTTATATGTAGTATTTTGTATGGGTTCTATTGAAATATGGTCATTTTATAGTTTGTGATAAAAATGTTCTGTACCATGTGACACATTAGATTGTTTCAAATTTGCATAGAAGTGTTAAGTTTTTAGCGTTAGTATAGTAAATTAAAGTATTTGTTATAATGTCCCTTGCTTTATACATAAACATTTTTACTTAAGTAGAAAACAAGTACGCATATTTTCTTGTAGGGTATAAATTTGTCTGTGCACTTATGGTGATTTGCCTAGCCAAAATATACTCTCAGTTTTTGTTGTGCTGTTATTATTATTTTTTTAATTGTGTCATTATTATTATTATTTTTACATCTTTATTGACATATAATTGCTTTAAAATGTTGTGTTAGTTTCTGCTGTATAACAAAGTGAATCGCTATATGTATACATATACCCCCATATACCCTACCTCTTGCAACTCACTCCCAGCCTCCCTATCCCACCCCTCTAGGTGGTCACAAAGCACCGAGCTGATCTCCCTGTGCTATGCAGCAGCTTCCCACTAGCCATCCATTTTACATTTGGCAGTGTATATATGTAATGCTACTCTCTCACTCCGTCCCAGTTTACCCTTCCCCCCCACCGCCGTGTCCTCAAGTCCATTCTCTACGTCTGTGTCTTTATTCCTGTCCTGCTCCTAGGTTCATCAAAACCATTTTTTTAAAGATTCCATGTATATGTGTTAGCATACAGTATTTGTTTTTCTCTTTCTGAATTACTTTACTCTGTATGACAGACTCTAGGTCCATCTACCTTACTACAGATAACTCAATTTGCTTTCTTTTTACGGCTAATATTCCACTGTATATATGTGTTACATCTTTTTTATCCATTCATCTGTTGATGGAAACGTAGGTTGCTTCCATGTCCTGGATATTGTAAATAGTGCTGCAATGAACATTGTGGTACATGTCACTTTTTGAATTATGGTTTTCTCAGGGTATATGCCCAATAGTGGGATTGCTGGATCATATGGTAGTTCTTTAAGGAACCTCCATACTGTTCTCTATAGTGTCTGTATCAATTTACATTCCCACCAACAGTGCAAGATAGTTCCCTTTTCTCCACATTCTCCAGCATTTATTGTTTGTAGATTTTTTGATGATGGCCATTCTGACTGGCATGAGGTGATACCTCATTATGGTTTTGATCTTCATTTCTCTAATGATTAGTGCTGTTGAGCATCCTTTTATGTGTTTGTTGGCAATCTGTATATCTTCTTTGGAGAAATGTCTATTTAGGTCTTCCGCCCATTTTTTGAATTGGGTTGTCTCTTTTTTTGATATTGAGCTGCATGAGCTGCTTGTATATTTTAGAGATTAATCCTTTGTCAGTTGCTTCGTTTGCAAATATTTTCTCCCATTCTGAGGGTTGTCTTTTCGTCTTCTTTATGGTTCCCTTTGCTGTGCAAAAGCTTTTAAGTTTCATTAGGTCCCATTTGTTTATTTTAGTTTTTATTTCCATTTCTCTAGGAGGTGGGTCAAAAAAGATCTTGCTGTGATTTATGTCATAGAGTGTTCTGCCTGTGTTTTCCTCTAAAAGTTTTATAGTGTCTGGCCTTACATTTAGGTCTTTAATCCATTTTGAGTTTATTTCTGTGTATGGTGTTGGGCAGTGTTCTAATTTCATTCTTTTACATGTAGCCATCCAGTTTTCCCAGCACCACTTATTGAAGAGGCTGTCTTTTCTCTATTGTATATTCTTGCTTCCTTTGTCAAAGATAAGGTGACCATATGCACGTGGGTTTATCTCTGGGCTTTCTGTCCTGTTCCATTGATCTATATTTCTATTTTTGTGCCAGTACCATACTGTCTTGATTACTGTAGCTTTGTAGTATAGTCTAAAGTCAGGGAGCGTGACTCCTCCAGCTCTGTTTTGCTTGCTCAAGATTGCTTTGGCTATTTGGGGTCTTTTGTATTTCCATACCAATTGGAAAATTTTTTGTTCTAGTTCTGTGGAAAATGACATTGGTAGTTTGATATGGATTACATTGAATCTGTAGATTGCTTTGGGTAGTATAATCCTTTTCACAGTGTTGATTCTTCCAATCCAAGAACATGGTATCTCTCTCCATCCATTTAAATCATCTTTAATTTCTTTCATCAGTGTCTTCTAGTTATCTGCATACAGGTCTTTTGTCTCCTTAGGTAAGTTTATTCCTAGGTATTTTATTCTTTTTGTTGCAGTGGTAAATAGGAGTGTTTCCTTAATTTCTCTTTCAGATTTTTTGTTGTTAGTATATAGGAATGCAAGAGATTTCTGTGCATTAATTTTGTATCCTGCTACTTTACCAAATTCATTGATTAGCTCTAGTAGTTTCCTGGTAGCATCTTTAGGATTCTCTATGTATAGTATCATGTCATTTACAAACAGTGACTGTTTTACATCTTCTTTTCTGATTTGGATTCCTTTTATTTCTTTGTCTTCTCTGATTGCCGTGACTAAAACTTCCAAACTATGTTGAATAATAGTGGTGAGAGTGGGCACCCTTATCTTGTTCCTGATCTTAGAGGAAATGGTTTCAGTTTTTCACCATTGAGTATGATGTTGGCTGTGGGTTTGTCATGTATTCCCTTTATTATGTTGAGGTAGGTTCTCTCTATGCCCACTTGCTGGAAAGTTTTTATCATAAATGGGTGTTGAATTTTGTCAAAAGCTTTTTATGCATTGAGATTAGCATATGGTTTTTATCCTTCAATTTGTTAATATGGTGTATCATGTTGATTGATTTGCATATATTGAAGAATTCTTGCATCCCTTGGATAAGCCCCACTTGATCATGTTGTATGATCCTTTTAATGTGCTATTGGATTCTGTTTGTTAGTATTTTGTTGAGGATTTTTGCATCTATGTTCATCAGTGATATTGGCCTGTAGTTTTCTTTTTTTGTGACATCTTTGTGTGGTTTTGGTATCAGGGTGACGGTGTCCTCATAGATTGCGTTTGGGAGTGTTCCTCCTTCTGCTATATTTTGGAAGAGTTTGAGAAGCATAGTTGTTAGCTCTTCTCTAGATGTTCGATAGAATTCACCTGTGAAGCCTTCTGGTCCTGGACTTTTGCTTGTTGGAAGATTTTTAATCACAGTTTCAATTTCGGAGGTTGTGATTGGCCTGTTCATATTTTCTATTTCTTCCTGGTTCAGTCTCGGAAGGTTGTGCTTTTCTAAGAATTTGTCCATTTCTTCCAGGTTGTCCATTTTATTGGCATAGAGTTGCTTGTAGTAGTCTCTCATGATCCTTTGTGCTTCTGCAGTGTCAGTTGTGACTTCTCCTTTTTCATTTCTAATTCTGTTGATTTGAGTCTTCTCTCTTTTTTTCCTAATGAGTCTGGCTAATGGTTTATCAACTTTGTTTATCTTCTGAAAGAACCAGCTTTTAGGTTTATTGATATTTGCTATTGTTTGCTTCATTTCTTTTTCATTTATTTCTGATCTGAAATTTATGATTTCTCTCCTTCTGCTAATTTTGGGGTTTTTTTTTTTTTTGTTCTTCGTTATCTGATTGCTTTAGGTGTAAGGTTAGGTTGTTTATTTGAGATTTTTCTTGTTTCTTGAGGTAGGATTGTATTGCTATAAACTTTCCTCTTAGAACTGCTTTTGCTGCATCCCATAGGTTTTGGATCATCGTATTTTCATTGTCATTTGTCTCTAGGTATTTTTTGATTTCCTCTTTGATTTCTTCAGTGATCTCTTGGTTATTTAGTAACGTATTGTTTAGCCTCCATGTATTTGTGTTTTTTACTTTTTTTTCACCCTGTAATTGATTTCTAATCTCATAGCATTGTGGTGGGAAAAGATGCTTGATATGATTTCAGTTATCTTAAATTTACCAAGGCTTCATTTTTTACCCAAGTTGTGATCTATCCTGGAAAAGTGTTCCGTGTGCACTTGAGAAGAAAGTGTCATCTGCTGTTTTCAGATGGAATGGCCTATAAATATCAATTAAGTCTATCTGGTCTATTGTGTCATTTAAAGCTTGTGTTTCCTTATTAATTTTCTGTTTGGATGATCTGTCCATTGGTGTAAGTGAGGTGTTAAAGTCCCCCACTATTTCTGTGTTACTGTTGATTTCCCCTTTTATGGCTGTTAGAATTTGCCTTATGTATTGAGGTGCTCCTATGTTGGGTGTGTAAATATTTACAATTGTTATATCTTCTTCTTGGAATGTTCCCTTGATTATTCTGTAGTGTCCTTCCTTGTTTCTTGTAATAATCTTTATTTTAAAGTCTATTTTGTCTGATATGAGTATTGCTATTCTAGCTTTCTTTTTTTTGAATTTTTGCATTTTATTTAATTTACGTTTTTATACAGCAGGTTCTTCTTAGTTATCCATTTTATACATATCAGTGTATATATTGTCAATCCCAATCTCCCAATTCTTTATTTTAAAGTCTGTTTTGTCTCATGTGAGTATTGCTACTCTAGCTTTCTTTTGATTTCCATTTGCATGGAATATATTTTTCTGTCCCCCCACTTTCAGTCCGTATGTGTCCCTAGGTCTGAAGTGGGTGTCTTGTAGACAGCATATATATGGGTTTTATTTTCATATCCATTCAGCCAGTCTGTGTCTTTTGGTTGGAGCATTTCATCCATTTACATTTAAGGTAATTATCGATATGTGTGTTTTATTACCATTTTCTTACTTGTTTTGGGTTTGTTTTTGTAGGTCTTTTTCTTCTCTTGTATTTCTTGCCTAGAGAAGTTCCTTTAGCCTTTGTTGTAAAGTTGGTTTGGTGGTGCTGAATTCTCTTAACTTTTGCTTTTCTGTGAAGGTTTTAATTTCTCCATCAAATCTGAATGAGATCCTTGCTGGGTAGAGTAATCTTGGTTGTAGGTTTTTCCCTTTCATCACTTTAAATAGGTCTTGCCACTCCCTTCTGGCCTGCAGAGATTCTGCCGAAAAATCAGCTGATAACCTTATGGGGATTCCCTTGTATGTTATTTGTTGCTTTTCTCTTGCTACTTTTAAGATTTTTTCTTTGTATTTAATTTTTGTTAGTTTCATTAATACGTGTCTCAGTGTCTTTCTCCTTGAGTTTATCCTGTATGGGGACTCTCTGTGCTTTCCGGACTAGGTGACTATTTCCTTTCCCATGTTAGGGAAGTTTTCAACTATTATGTCCTCAAATATTTTCTCAGAGCCTTTCTCTTTCTTTTCTTCTTCTGGACCCCTGTAAATTGAATGTTGTTGCATTTAATGTTTTTCCAGAGGTCTCCGAGACTGTCCTCAATTCTTTTCATTCTTTTTTCTTTATTCTGCTCTGTGGCAGTTATTTCCGCTATTCTGTATTCCAGGTCAGTTATCCATTCTTCTGACTCAGTTTTTCTGCGATTGATGCCTTCTAGATTTTTTTTTTTTTTAAATTTTATTTATTTATTTATTTATGGCTGTGTTGGGTCTTCGTTTCTGTGCGAGGGCTTTGTCCAGTTGCGGCAAGCAGGGGCCACTCTTCATCGCGGTGCGCGGGCCTCTCACTATCACGGACTCTCTTGTTGCGGAGCACAGGCTCCAGACGCGCAGGCTCAGTAATTGTGGTTCACGAGCCTAGTTGCTCCGCGGCATGTGGGATCTTCCCAGACCAGGGCTCGAACCCGTGTCCCCTGCATTGGCAGACAGATTCTCAACCACTGCGCCACCAGGGAAACCCTAGATTATTTTTAATTTCATTTATTGTGGTGTTCATCATTGTTTGTTTGCTCTTAATTCTTCTAGATCCTTGTTAAACGTTTCTTGTAATTTCTCCATTCTATTTCCAATATTTTGGATCATCTTTACTATCATTACTCTGAATTCTTTTTCAGGCAGACTGCCTATTTCCTCTTCATTTGTTTGGTCTGGTGGGTTTTTACCTTGCTCCTTCACCTGCTGCATATTTCTCTGTCTTCTCATTTTGTTTAACTTACTGTGTTTGGGGTCTCCTTTTCGCAGGCTGCAGGTTCATAGTTCTTCTTATTTTTGGTGTCTGCCCCCAGTGGGTGAGGTTGGTTCAGTGGGTTGTGTAGGCTTTCTGGTGGAGGGGACTGGTGCCTGTGTTCTGGGCAGTGGGGCTGGATCTTGTCCCTCTGGTGGTCAGAGCCATGTCTTGTGGTGTGCTTTGGGGTTTCTGTGAACTTAGTATGACTTTAGGCAGCCTCTCTGCAAATGGGTGGCGTTGTATTCCTGTATTGCTAGTTGTTTGGCATGGGGCATCCAGCACTGGAGCTTGCTTGCCGATAGGTGGAGCTGGGTCTTAGTGTTGAGAAGGAGATCTCTGGGGGAGCTCTCACTGATTAGTATTACGTGGGGCTAGGAGGTCTCTGGTGGTCCAGTGTCCTGGACTCGTCTCTCCCACCTCGGAGGCTCAGGTCCCACACCTGGCCAGAGCACCAAGACCCTGCCAGCTGCATGGCATGGAAGAAAAGGGGGGAAAAATGAACAGACAGAACCCCAATACAAATGGTGAAAGCAAAACTAAACAGACAAAATCACCCAAAGAAGCATACAGACACACACTCACAAAAAGAGAGAGAGAAAAAAAAAGGAAGATAGCAACCAAACCAATAAACAACCCCACCAATGAAAACAAGCACTAAAAACTAAACTAAGATAAACATAAAACCCAAAAAAAATCAAACGCAGAAAGCAAACCCCAAGTCTACAGTTGCTCCCAAAGTCCACCGCTCAATTTTGGGAACATTTGTTGTCTATTCATGTATTCTGCAGATGCAGGGTTTATTAAGCCAATTGCGGGGATTTAATCTGCTGCTCCTGAGGCTGTACAGAGAAATTTCCCTTTCTCTTCTTTGTTCACACAGCTTCTGAGGTTCAGCTTTGGTCCATAAGAAATCAATTGACATTCAAATTTCAATTTTATGTACACGTTTTATTTTGGCAGAGAAGCCATGTATGCAACACATATATCTGATAAAATGCTTACATGCAGAATATGGAAAGAACCATAAAACCATCACAAAATAAATATGGATGAAAGATTTGAGCAGGCACTTTATAAAAATGAGTATTCAGATAGTCATAAGGAATGAAAAAAGCTCAGCCTTGGGAAGCGGCTGCATGGCACAGGGAGATCAGCTCAGTGCTTTGTGTCCACCTAGAGGTGTGGGATAGGGAGGGTGGGAGGGAGACACAAGAGGGAGGAGAAATGGGGATAAATGTATATGTATAGCTGATTCACTTTGTTATACAGCAGAAACTAACACACCATTGTAAAGCAATTATACTCCAATAAAGATGTTTAAAAAAAAAAAAAAAGGACGCTCAGCCTCAGTAGTAATCAGGGAAATGCAAACTATAGAGAGATAGTACTACATAGCCCAGAATGGCTAAAATTAAAAAGACTTATAATATTATGTGTTTGTAAGCATGTGAAGCAACTGGGACACTCACATATTGCTAGTAAGGTTATAAATTTGTACAGCTACTTTAAAAATTGGCTGGTATTCTCTCCTGAAGTTGAAGACATATCTAGATATATAGATATACGATGACTGAGAAATTCTTCTCCTGGTATATATTGGGTTGGCCAGAAAGTTCGTTTGGGTTTTCCATATCTTATGGAAAAAGCCAAATGAACTTTCTGGCCAACCCCAAACCTAACGGAAATGTATGTATAAATGCAACAAAAGACGTGTAAGAATGATTACAGCAGCAGTATTTAAAATACACCCAAGCTGAAAAAAATCCAAATGTCTGTCAGTGGTATAATGGATAAATGAATTGTTATATAGTCATATAATGGAATATTATACAATGATGAAAATGAACTAAGTATAGTTCCATTTGGATAGATCCATATATAAATCTCCTAAACAATGTTGAGTGAGGGAAGTCAGACACAAAACAATTACACTGAATCATTCAATTTACCTGTTCAAAAACAGAACTAATCTGTGGTGTTGGACCTCTGGAATAGAGAGGGTATAGTTATTAGAAGAGGTCATGTTGTAGGGGAGGTGATTCTGTGAGGCTGGTGATTGTCTGTAACTTTTCCTCCATGGTGGTTAACTTGGTGTGTTTGTTTTGTGATAATTCCATGAGCTGGACACATGCAGTCTCTGCTTTTTCTAGTATAACTATTGTACTTCAGTTAAAAATAAGTAAAACAATATTCATCACATCTTTTATAGCCTTCTGAAATAACAAGAGTTATTTCTCTCTGGCTCTGTGAGTAGGTATGATAAAAAATATATATACATGTTCTGATCCCCAGAACCTTTGAATATGTTGCCTTACATGGCAAAAAGAATTTTGCAGATGTGATTAAATTAAAGATCTCTAGATTGGGAGATTATTCTGGATTATCCAGTTGTGACCAATGTAATCAGAAGGGTCCTTATGAGAGAGAGGTGTGAGGATCAAAGGTAGAGTGATGTAGCATGAGGACAACTTGACTGGTCACTGATGGCTTTGAAGATGGAAAGGGGTTATGAGCCTAGGAAGGAGGGCAGCCTCTAGACACTGGAAAAGGCAAGAAAACAGACTTTCCCTTAGAGTCTCCAAAAGAAATGCAGCTCTGCCAATAATTTATGTTTAGACCCAGAAGACCCAATTTTTGACCTATCACCTCCAGAACTGTAAGAGAATTGATCTGTTGTTTTAAGTCATCAAGTCTGTGGTAATTTTTTACAGCAGCAATAGGAAACTAACAGTGGGTAGTTGATGTGCAATGTACTCTGACATCATACCTGTCAGAGTACACTGCACATAATAGATGCTTTGTAAATATATACTGAATGAATGGTCAAGCTTTGAAAATGTCTGATTCCTAAGTATGGTAAAGGGATTTTCAAAATAAATAGGATGTTTCTTTGATAATTCAAGACCAGTCTGATGTGATCTGACCAGGCAGTTTCTGCCAGTCTCTCTCCCTCTAATTTTCAGACCTCCTTAAATTTTCCAGGCTAAAGGTCTGGAGGTGAAGTAAAAAGAGGACAGGTTTTATAGTTATCAGGCACAACAAAATTTGGAGACGAGGATGCAGATGAAGATGGCATGATTAGGACTTTCCCTTAGTCTATGAAAAGTATTCATTTGTCAAGAGGGAGATTAGAATATTTTACAAAAGAAATGTAAAAAGAAATAAGACAGAGGTAATAATGGTCTTTGATATTCTGAATGGATTTTGCCATGTATCAACTTTAGGACTCAGTCACAGAAACGTAGCACATCGTGGTCAAGTAGAGAGAAGTGCTGGGGTTAAGCTTGACAAAGATGCCCTGAGTTTTTGTGTGCTGTGGATGCTCACTTGAAACCCAGTGGGCTGCCATAGGCCTACCATAGCAGAGTGAGTTGACTGAACCGTCAAGTGGTGTGGACTGCTGGGCCAGCTTTCGGGGTGGAGTATGTGGCAGTAAACTCAGGTTCTGCAGCCAGCAGAATCCTTGATACGGTGTCAGCAATTCGGGAACATTGTCCCTGCCAAAAATCTAGACCCTTTGTTAACTAGCCAATTCAGGAGTGGTATCTTTCAGCCTGTTTAGCGGTTAGGTGCACAAAGATGAGTGCTCCAGAGACCAGCAGGTGGCAGCCACTAGCCACTACATCAGGAAAAACCAGCTTGCAGCTAGAGTCCCTTCTCAATCTCCTGCCAGGAGATTGCAGGAGCACACTCTTCCCACCCTCCTTTGGGGAGAGACTCAGTGGTAGGAGAGGCTCTCTGAGTGATTAAGCATTATTTTATCCAATAGACCCAAACACTTTCTAAAAGTATATTTAAATTGTCAGATTGGATTAAGTTTAAAGTAGATTGAAACTTTAGTTCTTTTTTTCCCCTGCTAACCAGTGGAGGGGGATTTGGGAGGGATATTAGATTATAGACTAACATAAGGAGAATAAAATATTTCTCTACCTCATCTGAATTGTAGTATAAGCCTTAGAATTCGTTCAAATTGCCTTCTGCAAGATCATTCAGATTTCTTCTTGGAGAAACTTTTCTGAAGAGGAAAGAAAGGGAATCAGAGAAGTACATATCAAATTACCTTTCTCTCTTCCTCTCTTCTCTCTTTACCATCACTGTTTCCTGGTGCGTCTTTGAGTTTGGAAAGTTGGGAGTGATTTTAAGCTTGTATTCATAACCCACTTGCTTCTGTGTGATTCTCCCTTCTTTCTCTTTTTAGGACAATGCTCTCCAGGCAGGAAAATTTCCAATAAGTACCCCCATTCAGCAAACCTTTACTGAAGATTCAGTAAGTTCATGACGCTGTGATAAATACCGGGTATATAAAGAAGAAAATGCTAGCCCTGGCCTGTGCATAGGGTGTAGGGGAAATAGGGAAATAGGCCTTTAAACAAATGGTTGTTATGAATAAAAAGGAGCTGAGACTAACTTTTATACTGACTCTTTCTGGGCCCACGTCTGTGAAGCCATCCCTGATCCCTAGTCAGTTATACTTTCTTCATGTTTTGCCCACATTTCTACTTTGCATTTCCATGCCACTTATTACATTTTATTTTGTCCTGTGCTCATTTTTCTCTACTAGTCTGTGTACATATTTGGGAAAGTATCTATGTCTAACTCACTTTGCTAAGTCTTTGGGTCCTGGAAAAATTCTAGATATGCAGAAATAGTGCACGTGAAACAATTTCAGTCAACAGTTTCAGGTTGTTCAGAGATGTTAATTGCAGTGCTATTTATAATAACAAAAATTTAGGAACCTGTTTGTCTACCAGTAGAGACTTGGTTAATTACATACGAAGGGATATTATGCAGGCATTAAAATTAATTATTTAAATAGACCAATATTGTTGATCTCGAACAATGTCCATAGTAGATTTTGTGTGGAAAAAGTTATAGGAGAATATAGTACACATTTCCATGTATGCAAAATTATACATGTTTAACTATGTGTCCATATTCCTAGAAAGATGGTCAATAAAATGTTCACGGAAGTTAATCTGAGTGGTGGGATTTTGTGTGTTTTTAATTTACTTTTATATGTTTTTTCCACATTTTGGATTTTTTCAATGAATAAATGCCATTTTTAAAAAAAGCAACAAAGCTTTTAAAAAATTCCATCAAAATCTAATTCTCCTTCTCCCTCCTATTCAAAACGCTTCAGGTTCTCATTTTATAGTGGTTTTCAGCTAGGAAAATCCAAATGTCCCAGGAACATGTGGCAATGTCTGGACAAGTATTTGGTTTTCATGACTGCAGGAGTGCTATTAGCATCTAATAGGTAAAGTCCAAGGTTGCTACTAAACATCCTATAATGCATAGGACAGTCCTCCACAAAAAAGAATTATCTGGTCTCTATTGTTAACAGTGCAGAGGTTGAGAACTTATCAGAATTAATCTGATCAGTTTCTTTAGCACCATCCAGTGGTAAGAGAAGGGCCTACAACTTCCATGTACCTTTAGTGGGAATCTGGATAATTGAACTAGGGCCTTAAAAATATTGTAAGATAGGAGGGCATAAGAAAGATAGCTCTGTTAGAATGGGAGGCGGGGGAAGAGCAAGGAAAATGTGTGGTTGAGAGAGTCTGTGATACTCTTACTAAGACCAGCAGTTGCTTGTGAGGCTGCTACCCTGTATTTGTAAACCTTACATTAAGATTCCCAGTTTCCCAGTTTATTGTGACTTCAGTGACCCAGAATAACTAGGTGCTGAGACGAGAAAGGCTTTGGGTAAGCTTTGTAGATATAACTTGTCAAATAGAAGAGGGGTGATCTGCAATTGCATGCGTAGGTGCCTCCCTAGTACATAGGATGATAAGGCTGCTCTTCCAGGAATGATTCCAGCCTGGAGCACATGGGACTAAGGCAGGGGTTCTTGTTTTGGTTCAATTTAATTATTAAGTCCATCTCATTTCCCTAAGGAATCCATTTGCAAGACCTTGGGTTTTTTGTTTTTGTTTTTTTTTTTAAACCCTTTCCTCTCACCTCTACCCCCAAGGCCATGTGGAAGAAATATCTATTCTTGCTCTGCTCATCAGTTTTACCTCCCTTTTCTTCATCCTCCAGTTTTTTTTTTTTAGATAAATTTATTTATTTTATTTTATTTATTTTATTTTTGGCGGCTTTGGGTCTTCGTTGCTGCACGCGGGCTTTTCTCTGGTTGCGAAGAACGAGGGCTACTCTTCGTTGTGGTGCGCGGGCTTCTCATTGTGGTGGCTTCTCTTGTTGGGAGCACAGGTTCTAGGCGCATGGGCTTCAGTTGTTGTGGCACACAGGCTCAGTAGTTGTGGCCTGCGGACTCTAGAGCGTAGGCTCAGTAGTTGTGGCTCATGGGCTTAGTTGCTCCATGGCATGTGGGATCTTCCCGGACCAGGGTTCAAACCCGTGTCCCCTGCATTGGCAGGCGGATTCTTAACCACTGCGCCACCAGGGAAGCCCCTATCCTCCAGTTTTGTTTTCTAATTATCACTTACTAACAAGTTGCCCAGCTGACAGCTATGTCTCATGCTCCTCTCCACTGCTCTCAACAGAGCCATTGGCCACTGCTTAGTTTCCTGCCTGGTGGTCACTTCCAGAAGGCCTGCATTCTCTCACCCTTGAAAGGATGCTGCTCCCTTCTGACCAGTGTAGGAATGTTATGCATCCCTTATTTTATTTTTGTGCTGTTTATTCTTCACCACCCCATTATTCAAATCCATTTAGATCTTGCAATCTTTACCAAGGCCTTAAAGGATGTCGCAGACCAGTTTCTTCAGAAGCAGATGCTAAAATTTTGGTGTGCAAGATGTTTATTAGGGATCAACACCTGAGAAAGAAAGGGACGTGAGCCAGATTTGGCAGAGGAAGAAGCTAAACTGTGATACAGGCCCCACAAACCTTCGTCAACAACTAGGGAGCTGTGTTGTGAGTGTAGCCCTTCAGAGCATCCTGTGTCAGGCTACAGTGCCCAGGTCTTGTTTCATATTCTGTGTCACTCAGTCATGGGCTCCAGGCTGCCCCAGGAAGGCCTCAGGTGAATAGCCACTCTGCAGTTGAGGCTGATTTGAAGGATCTGACCACTGAAGACTGGCTGTTCCCTTCACTCCCCTCAGCTGGTCAGCAAGTGCCTTCTTGAAGGAGGATCTGGGTGGCACACTTCTGTGTCTGCCACAGAAGAATTGATGGAAATCACAATGTAAACTACAATATAAACATAATTGTTCCCACACCTCAAAGGTAAAGCACTAAAGATAATTAAACTCTTAAGGAGGTTGGTCCCAGGAAAACATGCCCTGGTTCACACCTTCTCCAGCTTAGAATAAGTGCAAATCCCTCAGATCGTATTAGAAATAATATTGGCATTGCTTACTGTCAGGGAGCTGTTACCAAGGGAAGCCAACAATGCTCTGATTCTACCCTGGCCTAGCCACTTCACCACCCCACCTTATACCTCACCCTCCTTCATTTTCAGAATCTTATTTAAAGAATATAAAATACAGAGACAGGAAACAGTAAGACAAACAGATTTGTAACCACTACTTGAGTCAAACTGTAGAATTCAACAGCTACCTCTCTCTGTGTCTCTCAAGTTCCCTATCCCGACTTTAACCCTTTTCCTTCCCTCAATAGTAAACACTTTCCTGACTTTTATAGTAATTGCTTCCTTATGTCTCTTTTTTTTTTTTAACATCTTTATTGGAGTATAATTGCTTTACAATGGCTTGTTAGTTTCTGCTTTATAACAAAGTGAATCAGTTATACCTATACATATGTTCCCATATCTCTTCTCTCTTGTGTCTCCCTCCCTCCCACCCTCCCTATCCCACCCCTCTAGGTGGTCACAAAGCACCGAGCTGATCTCCCTTGTGCTATGCGGCTGCTTCCCACTAGCTATCTACCATATGACCCAGCAATCCCACTACTGGGCATATACCCTGAGAAAACCATAATTCAAAAAGAGTCATGTACCAAAATGTTCATTGCAGCTCTGTTTACAATAGCCAGGACATGGAAGCAACCTAAGTGTCCATCAACAGATGAATGGATAAAGAAGATGTGGCACATATATACAATGGAATATTACTCAGCCATAACAAGAAATGAAATTGAGTTATTTGTAGTGAGGTGGATGGACCTAGAGTCTGTCATACAGAGTGAAGTAAGTCAGAGAAAAACAAATACCGTATGCTAACACATATATATGGAATCTAAGAAAAAAAAAAAGTCATGAAGAACCTAGTGGCAAGACGGGAATAAAGACACAGACCTACTAGAGAATGGACTTGAGGATATGGGGAGGGGGAAGGGTAAGCTGTGACAAAGTGAGAGAGTGGCATGGACATATATACACTACCTTATGTCTCTTTTTAGTTTATTTTTGCCCACATGTTCATTCCTAGTCACTATAGTTTAGTCCTACCCATTGAAAAACAATATGATATGTCTTTCAATTTTCTATTACTCTACAAGGCTTCCTTCCTCTCTTCCCCTTTCTCTTATCTAAGTTTATCTGATGAGAAACTTGGGATGTTTGACCTATTCCTACAGCCTGCATTTTGCTAGCTGCATACTCTCGGTAGTGTCAACGCCTCTGTCTTCTGTATTTTCCTATAAATTGGCAGCTTGATCCAGACTGGACTAGACTTATTTTTGCTGCTTTCAGTGTTTTGTGTTCTTTCAGTTAGGAGGCACATAAAGTCTGATTGTCTCTCTTTTTGTGATAGTGGTTGTTCATGCTCAAAGCTTAGATCCAATAATTTATTGGAGGATGCAAAATGGTGAAATTCTGATTTTCTTTTTAGTATTTATAAGCAAGAATACTTTTCTAAAGAGATACTTCCCCTCATCTACTACCTTGTAACCCAGTGGTAGAGATCAAATAGGAAAAGAAGGATAAATGGTTGATTCTTTTTCTTCATTTAACTTATTGATAATAATTTAATTATTAAATAGTTTATTGTAATATTTTCAAAAGAATGAATTCGTTCCCTGGCATTTTCTGAAAGTGATCAACTTTAAACCTGTCAGATGGATTTCAGTAAATTTTAATCTTCATCCCTTTGAAGCTCAAATTGTCCAGTCATTAATTGTGAGAGCCCTTTAAAGTTGGCTTCTGAGTTCTTTTGATATGACCCTAACTTCTTTGCTATCTAGTATGTGAAGAAGCTCTAGACTATATTTTCTGCCCTAGACTTGGAATCAGACATTTCTTGAAAAAGCCCTAGTTTCTTTTAGTGGAAGTTGATATTTCAACACCACGATCTGGGCACTGTGCAATATGAATGTGACCCATAGTGCTGACACTTGAAGAGCGTATTAATGGCAGAGAAAGAAGATTTGAAATATACAGAGCCAGAAGCTGATCTCTGGAAAATTCTTCCAATGTGGAATAGTACAGGATTTGGTTTTCACTTATACTTGTCAAAATGGAAGTTCTCTTCTGTCAGGAAAATACTTGATAAAGTAGTGTGTACCATTTTAAATGCATCAAACTTTTCTCCCCCTTTTTGGGTGAGAATCATGCGAAAGAGAATTCATCAGAATTCCTGTGTTTATAGGGCACACATGTAAGTACTACAAATGGTACAGCATTGTGAAGTCACATGTTTTTATACTTTTCAACTATCAAATAGTAACAAATTTAGATACCATGTTAGAAGAAAGACTAAACTATTTTTCTATCCTCACTACAGAAAACAATACAAAATGATTGACATAAGAAAAGTATACAGACAAAAATGTAGGAAAAAAGTTTTACAGATCTATCAATCAGTTAATATAAATATTTATATTATCTTTCTGGATTTTGTGGTTTATAGTTGTCAGTGTTATAATTTTTTATAATTCCTTTTCTTTTAAAGGTATTTCTTTTTCTAAAAAATATTCTGTTTTGTACCTACTTTTGGATTTATAATTATGTTTTCTTTTTCTTAAAGATGGTTTTCCTAAATGAGCTTCAGGCTCCATGAAACCTGGATCTGCTCCTGCACAGAGGCCTAAATCTTGTCATATCAACTGTTTTTGCCAGTGATCTTTGCCTGTGTTTGCAGCCCTTCCAGCTGATCCTCGCTGTCTGTGTTCCTATGGCACTGAATTCTTTGTCATTCCTGACCTGTAACTATCTGACTGCTTCATGATCTTCCTTAACCTCCACAGTTGGTCTGGAAACCATTCCACATCTACTTATCCTTCTTGACTCCCTATCTTTTGGGTCTCATCAGTCACTTCTCCCTGTGGGTCCCTAGTATCCCTGATTATTCTTCAATCACAACATTTCAGCACTATATCAAACTTATATGTGGGTTGGTTTTCACACTAGACTGTAAGACCCTTGAAGGGGGTAGCACCAGCTGCCACTTTTTTTTCTGCTCTATTTCCACCAAAATATCTAATACTATTGACGTCTACTTCAGAGTCAGGAACTGTTCTACTCGATATTACAGGTATTATCTAATTTAATTTTCCTAACAACTCATTATTATAATCCCCATCTTCCAGTTGAAGAAATATAGAGCTGGAGATAAAACTTGCTCATATCACAAGACTAGTAAATATAGGACCCAGATTTCAACCCCAGACAACCCAATGCCAGATTCTGTGCTTTTACCCATTGCCATGGTGCTTTTTGTTCATAAATGTTGACTGAATGAATTCCAGGCACTGAAACAGGTGTTTCCCCTGATTTCATTTAATTCTCTTGAAATCACCTTTAAATCACATTGTCTATATCATATAATCTATGAGTGCTAACATCATGAGGAGTCTTACCCATAATTTTATTTTGATTAGAAGGGACTAATAATGATCACTAGTTATAATTACTAAGATCTGCTCCCAACCACAGAACACTTCTGACACCAAAAATGTGGGTTTTCCCCACCCACCAAGCAGTTCTCTCATTCTGTGTGGATACCAACTGGGTGTCCCAGAATTTAATTCAATTCTGACACTAACTACCTGGAGTTAGTGCAGACACCACAGGCTAAGGGCTCAGTTCCACAAGACTGCCCTCCCAATTCAGATGGCAGTTGCTAATATTGGGTCCCTAGTTACCCACACTTCTGTCTGACTTGTCTTAAAATTGGGGATTCCAGGACTTCCCTGGCTGTCCAGTGGTTAAGACTCCACGCTTCCACTGCAGGGGGCATGGGTTTGATCCCTGGTTGGGGAACTAAGATCCTGTGACCAAAAAAAGAAAAAAAAACAGAAAAAAGATTGCAGATTCCCACAACTCTCTCCTCCAGTTTGATAATTTGCTGTAACGACTTACAGAAATAAGGGACTTTTCTTATTTACTAGTTCATTATAAAAGATATAATTAAGAGGCACATAGGGTGAGGTTTGAAAGTGTCCTGGTTACAGGAGCTTCTGTGGCTGTGGAGGTTGGGGTGCATCACTTTTCTAGCATGTGGATGTGTTCACCACCCTAGAAGCTCTCCAAACCCCTTCCTTTAGGGTTTTTATGGAGATTCCATGACATAGGCATGATTGACTAAATCATTGGCTACTGGTGATTAACTCAGTCTCTAGCCCCTTTCCCTCCTGGAGGTGTAAGGGGGTATGGGGCTGAAAGTTCCAACCCTTTAATCACATGGCTGGTTTCTCTGGCAACCAGCCTCCATCCTGAAGCTATCTTGGTGGCCCATCCAGAGTTATCTCATTTACATAAACTCAGTATGGTTGACAGGGCCTTATTATGAGTAACAAAAGAGGCTCCTCTCATCCCTGTAACTCATGAAGTTCCAAGAGTTTTAGGAGCTCTGTGCCAGGAACCTGGACACAGACTGGATATATATTTCTTATTATATCCCAATATCGCAGTAGTTAATAACGAGAAGTAACTGCAAGCATCTCCTGGAAGCAGCCTGTGAGGCATCTCAAATGCCCCTTCCTATTTCTAGAAGAGACTCATCTTTGTTGTCAGTTTCTTTCTCCTCTTGGCCCTCTTCCTCCTTTTTCTTCCTTCACCTTTGTGTAACCTGTTCATTGAATGAGCTGGACTCTGTGGTGTATAATCAGGATATTCCTTTATTTATCTCCATCCTCTGCCTGCCACCATGTTATTTTAGTTTTCCCCTTCCCCATTCCTCTAAATATTCTTGGGAAAATGACTTTCCTAGTCACTTTTGGTATTAGAATATCTAAAGTCTTAGGCATTAAAAAGTTCAGTCCAGGGCTTCCCTGGTGGTGCAGTGGTTGAGAAAATGCCTGCCAATGCAGGGGACACGGGTTCGAGCCCCGGTCTGGGAAGATCCCACATGCCGCGGAGCAACTAGGCCCGTGAGCCACAATTACTGAGCCTGCGCGTCTGGAGCCTGTGCTCTGCAACAAGAGAGGCTGCGATAGTGAGAGGCCCACACACCGCGATGAAGAGTGGCCCCCACTTGCCGCAACTAGAGAAAGCCCTCGCACAGAAACGAAGACCCAACACAGTCATAAATAAATAAATAAATAAATAAAAATTAAAATGTACTGATAATATGCTAAAAAAAAAAAAGTTCAGTCCAATCAATCTACTATCAAAACTTCTATCTCTCATCAAATCCTAAACTGACTCTTTGGCTACCTTTCACCACCTCCATCAAGTTCAGGCCCGATTTACAATTTCTTTTCTTTTTCTTTTTCTTTTTTTTTAAAGGCAATCTCTGAGTTTATTGGAGACTCTTAAATTTTTTAATTTTAATTTTTTGTTTTGTTTTTGCTGTGCCGCGTGTCATACAGTTTCTCAGTTCCCCGGCCAGGGATCCAACCCACACCCGCTGCAGTGGAAGCACAGAGTCGTAACCACTGGACCGCCAGGGAAGTCCCCCGATTACAATTTCATAGGACAGTAGCGGGTAAGTATGTCATGGCCTGTTTTCTTTTTCTCATTTCTCTACTTCCTTTCCTCCTCCTAACCTCATTATTTGGTTTGAGGGATGAGAGCTAAAGGGTAGCTGGTGCTGTTTGTGATTTTTCTGCTACTAGCCGTTGGGTGTGCAATTGCTGCTTCTTGTGGTATGCTTTTCTGGAGTCTTCAATGTCCCCATACACTTAATAACCTGACAGTGCACTGTTTGCTGATGTGGTTTGCTGACATCCCAGGGTAACCTCTTTGACTTTCCCCTAATTCCTGCTTCTGGCAGTACATTTCCAGTTGTCTCTTTCTGTTGAAGTCATTTCACCTCACCAGGCAACTGTTGGGTAGGAATTTTCAAAAGGATCCAATCAGTAGCCCATGGACCTTGGAGAAACTCAGCATCTTTGCTGAACAAATTTCTGAGTGTGTGTTTCTCCCAATAATTTGTTTACCTTCTATGATTGTAACAAAACAGAATGGATTTGTGAGCTTCTATAGTTTAGTAAGCAAGGGAGAAGGGAGAATGTCAGTCTCACCTCTTGCAAAAAAACCCAGTCTGTATGTGTGGTTCTTTTGAAGCTCCTTTCACTTGATTAGAATATGGGGGAAAGTACTCCTCCTACCCTAGTCTTTGGGGTAGGAGGAAGAACATTGTAGCAAAGTTGAGAGTCTCATCTAAAAATCTTGTTACATATATCCTTTTATAAATATATAGATGAGGAGAGTGATCTCCTCACAGGACCACTTTTGCTATCTCCTAGTAAGTCTCATGGATGTGCCTAGCAACTTCTCTTTGGAGTATTGGAGTATTTGTCATCTGTTGTTCTCAGTAGACTGTGGTGTTCTTCCGGATAAGGGCTCTATTTGTCTTTCTAATTTCACTATTTTTGTTTATGAACTTCAAGGTATCTATATTCTTTCTCTCACCTATGCACCCTCTCTTCTAAAAAAACTGTCAATGAGTAGCAAGTTTAGTGCTGGCTCAGTAGACTGAGCCTTATGTCTCCCTCTTATTAGCACAATAGGTAGATATAGGTGATTTCAGTTACTTGGGGGCAAGGAGTTTGTCTGGAAGGATTTACATGAGTTAAGCATAGGGATTTTCTTAAACACAAAAATCCAACCTAGAATTTCATGTTATAACAGTAAACCATTGTGTCACTTTGTGTCACTCAGTGTTCTTAGTTTCAAGCAATAAAACTGACTCAGTGATTCAAGCAGATAAGAAATCTATTGACTGGATCTTGAGAAACTCATAGAATCTTCAAGGAGTATGGGAAAAGCAGAAATGGTCAGAAAACTAGGTTGCTGTGCAGCCTGAATCACAGCCAAAAACTGCAAAAAAACTGGTCAGGTTACGACAGCTCTATCACTACTTCTGAATATGAGACGCTATCTTGCTCTGTGGATGTTGCCTTTGGCACCACAGCAACCTGCTGCCCTTGAAAATCAGATGTGGCTTCCACTGTTGATACTGTTGCAAGAAAGCATTCTCTACTGCCTCTGCTTCTTTGAGTTACTGGGTCCTGATACAAAAATTCTGGTGGGGGCTCTTGACTGGCCAATCCTATCCATGTGTCCAAGCCCTAGGTGGCAGGGGAAGTAGGAAAGTTAATATCTGACACTTTCCTTTTCTATAATGGAAGGCAGGCTTGGTCTTGCACAAAATACTGAGATAGAGAAATCCCCAAGCCTAGGAAGAGGATTCAGATTCAGATGCTGAGCAGTTAAAAAAAAAAAAAAGTACAAATGTTTATTTAAACTACTTAAATCTGAACTACATTTGACTCCAAAATAAGCCTTTGGAATATCCAGTGAAGGGTCATTTTAAATAAGATTGGGTAAAGGAATAGGATTTGAAGAAGTTATTAATAATAAAAGTATCATTTATTGTAAAAGTTTTGAAATAGTTTCCAATTTGTCCTGTAACACTACTATTATCATTACTTTGATAATTGTATGGATTTTCTATTTTTAATCTTTTAACATAGGAATTTGTATGAAAGCACCCCATTCTTGTTTTGAAATTCTGTTATATTTTGCTTGCCAAATTTTTTAAAGGAAAATTTTTCTATATTTATAAGGGAGAGGTGGGGTGTGTGTGTGTGTTTGTGTGTGTGTGTATGTGTGTGTGTGTGTGTGTGTGTGTGTGTGTGTGTGTGTGTGAGATACTGTTTGCAAGACATCCTTATTCCAGTATGGTATCAATTCAAGCTTATGGAATGAATTTGGAGGCTTCCATTCTCTTCTCCGCTCTTACACATAAAACTAGTGAAGAGATTATCTGTTTTTTTTTTTTTAGGTCTGATAGAAGTTGCTTTAAAAACTACTTAAGGCTACTGCCTTTTTTGTGAAGTGATCTTTGATTTCCTTTCCATTTTTTTCTCTATTATTCTCATTAATTTTTTAAAACCAATTTTAATCCATATTTCATAATTTATATTTCCTTCAAATGTAAAAATATTTCCAGAAGATTCTAACATATAGTGTTATATCCTATTTCTCATCCCTAATGTTTATGTGTATTTCCCTTATATCTTGTTCAGACTTGCTAAAAGATTTTTTCTGTTTGTTTAGTTCTTTTCAACAGTCCAGCTTTTGTTCTATTTATTTACTTTACATTTTTTATAATAAGTATATGTTTTTCTTATTTGAAAATTTTATTTTTATTAATTTATTTTGTCTTGTATTTTATATACCTACTGGAACAAATTTCCTCTGTGTGATCCTTCTCCTGTAACTCATATATTTTGTTATACACTGTAAACTGTTTTAGTTGTCAATAATTTGTAAATAGTCTGATTTCAGTTTTGATTTCTATTTTATATAAAATGATACTTAAAAATTTCCAAGTTGTTAATGGTTTTGGGAGATTCATTATTAATTTTAGATAATGTAGCCTAGACAGTTTCTACATTTTGGGGCATGTTACATTTTGTTGGCCTATGATGGATCACTTTTTCTTTAAATACCTTTATTGAGATATAATTTGCATACCATAAAGTTTACCTATTTAAAGTGCACAATTCAGTTGTTTTTAGTGTATTTACAGAGTTATGTAATCATCACCATACTCTATTTTTAGAGCATTTTGTCACCTTCAAAACAAACCTTGTATTCATTAGCATTCACTCCTGCCTTCCCCCCACCTCCACCTCCCAGCCCTGGGCAATCATTATTCTACTTTCTGTCTCTATAGATTTCCATATCCTGGACATTTCACATAAATAGTATCACACAATATGTGGTCTCAGTGTGTGGCTTCCTTCACTTAGTATAATTTTTTTGTTGTTCATATATCTTGTAGTGTGTATCAGTACTTCATTCCTTTTTATTGCCAAATATTCCATTGTATGACTCTACTGTATTTTCTTCATCCATTTATCAGTTAATGGACATTTAGGTTGTTTCCACTTTGTGACTACTGTGATTAATGCTAGTATAAACAGCTGTGTGTAAGTTTTTGTGTGGACATAGGTTGCATTTCTCTTGGGTATATATGTAGGAGTGAAATTGCTGGGTCATACAGTAGCTGTTTGTTTAATATTTTGGGAAGTTGACAAACTGTTTTCCAAAGTGGAAATGTGTGCCATTTTGCATTTCCACCCATAATGTATGGGGGTTCTAATTTCTCCACAGCTCATCACCACTTATTATTGTCTGTCTTTTTGATTACAGCCATTCCAGTGTGTGAAGTGTTATCTCACTGTGGTTTTGATTTGCGTCTCTCAAATGACTAGTGCTGTTGAGCATCTTTTTGTATGCTTACTAGACATTTGTATATCTTCCCTCTTTCAATCCCAAAGGAGCAAGAGACAGCACAGCAATGAAGGAAGAGTAAAGCAACAGGTGAGAAAATGGTGAAGACTCTAACCTCACTTCCTTTCTCCATTGCCAGACTGAGGCACATCTGGAGTTGGAGGAAGAGATAAGCTTTCAATTGGATAAGAGATTGGGTTAGACTGTATAAAAATTTACAAAGACTAAGATTCACTGAAAAAACTAGGATATATTTTCATCCTAGTGATATTTCATCCAGGGTTGGTAAGAACTGAGTCTGCAGAACAGCCTGAAGGAGTCAGTCATGAGAAAACTAAAATTGCTTTCTGCTTGCACCTTACTGATTCCAACTAATTCAGTAAACCAGTTATATTTGTCATAAAAAAGGAAAACCATTTCTAGGGTACAAATAAAAGTAGAAAATTCATATCACAGAAAACAACGAGATAAAGAAACTTTGCTTCATCCAGCAGATCAGGAAAGAAATGAAAAGAAACAACAAGAAATAAACATGATAAAGAAACCAACCATAAAATACAGTTGTCCAAATGTGATCAATCTTATGAATTCTGGCAATAAAGGTGATTGAGTACAATTAACTGGTAAAAGACATACTATTTCAGGGGGAAATTAAAATTAATAAAAGAGAAAATCCAACAAGAAGAGCTAATAGCAATAAAGCAACAAACATTGTTTTAGGTATACAGGGACGAAAAGATAAAAATTCATAAGGGCACTTTAACATATCTTTCAGAAACAGGTAGATCAAAGGCAAAGGCAAAAATTAGTAAAGATGGGAAAAGTTAAAATAACACAATTAACCTGTTACATCCCATATTCTTCTGCCCCCTTCTCAGTTTCTTTCCCTTCACAACAAATTTATCTAAAGAATTGCCTACCCTTGCTGTCTCCATTTACTTACCTTCCATTCATTCGTCAGCCCAACTTAATCTGACTTATTCCCCCATAGCTCCAATGAGACACCAATCACCAAGGTCAACAAAATCTTCTATGTTGCCAAACCCACTGGAAAATGTTCAGCATTACCTTATTTGACCTCTCAGTAGCATTTGACATTTTTGACAAGTCCCTATTACTTGAACCGGTCTCTTCCTTTTGGCTTACAAGACATAAGCATCATATCATCATCACCACCATTCCCTACCACCTCTTCCTGGTTTTCTTATACCACTCAGGTGTCTCTTTTCCCCACATTTTCTTTCTGTTGTTGATTTCTAATGTAATTCCACTGTAGTTAGAGAACATGTGAGAACGCTATAGGGTACTATCAGAGTGTTCAAATGGGTGAGGGTGCTCACTTAATTCTGGCAGGTCAGAACAGGCTTCCTTGGAGAAGCGGCTTAAGCTGAAATGTCTCAAGCCAACTAGAAAAGAGAGAAGTGTGGAGAAGAACATTATAGACGGAACACATGGTGTGAACAAAGGCCCCAAGGTTAGTGAGAGAGCATAGGGCACTCAAGCAAATGGGAGAAAAGGGGAGCCAGTGTGCTTCCAGAATAATGATTAAGTGGGAAAGTGGTAGAAGATGAGGCTGGAAAGATAAGCAGAATCCATGCCACGGAGGGCTTTGTCGACCATGTTAAAGATTTTGGTCTTTCTTCAGAGACCACTGGGAAGTTGATACTCTCATAGCACTCTATAGCTTTCTTATACAGTGCTAATTGCTGCTTTCTTATGTAACTGAATCATTTCTGTTTGCCTCACAAAATTATAAACTCCATGATGGCATAAATTATGAACTTTTGCTCATCATTGTATCCCTAGCACATTGGGATTGGATGGGCAAGAATGAATGAGGAAGACTAATTAGTAGTCCAGGAGACAAATGATGGTAGTTTGTACCAGGATGTTGGTGATGGGCAAATATGAGTGGATTTGAAAGATATTTGTGAAGTAAAGTTGACTGATCATGGTTCTAGATTAAATATGAATGGTGAAAGTAGGAACATGTCAAAGATGACTCTGTGGAAGCATCTTGTTTTCGGATAGTCTCTTAAACTTTTGTGGGAACACTACATTAATTTTACTTATTTTAAAATTTTCTTTTGTTCCAGCATTAACTGTTTCCTTGGACTTAGTTCTGTGTTCAGCTTAGTTTCTCTGTCTTTCTGTTTCTTCAACATGTTTATTTTTCTTAGCCATTTTAATTTATCATTCTGTCATTGCATTGTCTCACATCACTAAGTGGTCTTTGAAAACAGTTTTCCTGGCTGCCTGTGTATTTACATTGAGTTAATATATCATAATTGATGAACCATTTTCTTTGCTATTGGTCATTTAAATTGCTCCCAATTGTTGCCTTATTAATAATGCTGTTTGAAACATCTTTTGCCCATCTCTAATTACTAATATATTTTTAGAAGTGACATTATGGGATCAGAGCACATTATATACATATGTGTGTGTGTGTATACATATATATATGAGGTAAAATTGGTTTATAACATTATATAAATTGTATAATTCCATGTATACAATATTATGTTCTGACTTCTGTATACAGTGTGTTCACCTCCAAAAGTGTAATTTCATGATTCGGTGTTGGAAGGTTGTACAATTCTAAGAATTTCTTCATTCCTTCTAGGTTATCCAATTTGTTGTTCATTGTATTCTCTTATAATCCTTTTATTTTTTAATTAATTTTTTTAAATTAATTTTTTTAGGATGATGCGTTTTTTAATTTTAAAAATTTTATGTGGTGTACATGTAATGCTTTAAAAAATAAAACCCCTGTAAATTATTTCTAGAAAATGCCAAAATGTAACTTCAAATCTGTGAAAATAATTTTTTAAATTAACTTTTATTGGAGTATAGTTGTTTTACAATGTTGTGTTAGTTTCTGCTGTACAACAAAGTGAATCAGCTGTATGTATACATATATCCCCTGTTTTTTGGATTTCCTTCTCATTTAGGTCACCGCAGAGCACTGAGTAGAGTTCCCTGTGCTATACAGTAGATTCTCATTATCTATTTAATACATAGTAGTATATATATGTCAATCCCATTCTCCCAGTTCATCCCACCCCCCTTCCCCCACCTGGTATCCATATGTCCGTTCTCTAAGTCTGTGTCTCTATTTCTGCTTTGCAAATAAGTTCATCTGTACCGTTTTTCTGGATCCCACATGTAAGTGATATTATACGATATTTGTTTTTCTCTTTCTGACTTACTTCCCTCTGTATGACAGTTTCTAGGTCTATACACATCTCTGCAAATGGCACAATTTTGTTCCTTTTTATGGCTGAGTAATATTCTATTGTATGTATGTACCACATCTTCTTTATCCATTCTTCTGTTGATGGATGTTTAGGTTGCTTCCATGTCCTGGCTACTGTAAATAATGCTTGTATCTTTTATTTATTTATTTATTTATTTATTTATTTATTTATTTATTTATTTATGGCTGCATTGGGTCTTTGTTGGTGTGCGCAGGCTTTCTCTAGTTGTGGTGAGTGGGGGCTACTTTTCGTTGTGGTGCGTGGGCTTCTCATTGCAGTGGCCTCTCTTGTTGCGGAGCACAGGCTCTAGGCGCGCGGGCTTTAGTAATTGTGGCACGTGGGCTTAGTAGTTGTGGCTCATGTGCTCTAAAGCGCAGGCTCAGTAGTTGTGGCACATAGGCTTAGTTGCTCCACGGCATGTGGGATCTTCCTGGACCAGGGCTCAAACCCATGTCCCCTCCATTGGCAGGCAGATTCTTAACCACTGTGCCACCAGGGAAGTCCCGCATGTATCTTTTTGAATTATGGTTTTCTCCAGGTATTGCCCAGGAGTGGGATTGCTGGGTCCTCTGGTAGTTCTATTTTTAGTTTTTTAAGGAACCTTCATACTGTTCTTTATAGTGACTGTGTCAATTTACATTCCCACCAACAGTGTAAGAATGTTCCCTTTTCTCCATACCCTCTCCAGCATTTATTGTTTCTGGATTTTTGGATGATGGGAGTTCTGACTGGTGTGAGGTGATATCTCATTGTAGTTTTGATTTGCATTTCTCTAACAATTAGCAATGTTGAGCATCTTTTCATGTGGCTGTTGGCCATCTGTATGTCTTCTTTGGCGAAATGTCTATTTAGGTCTTCCACCTATTTTTCGATTGGGTTGTTTGTTTTTTGCTATTGAGCTGCATGAGCTGTTTGTATATTTTGGACATTAATTCCTTTTCAGTTGCTTCATTTGCAAATATTTTCTCCCATTCTGAGGGTTGTCTTTTCATCTTGTTTATGGTTTTCTTTGCTGTGAAAAAGCTTTTAAGTTTCATTAGGTCCCATTTGTTTATTTTTGTTTTTATTTCCATTACTGTAGGAGGTGGGTCAAAAAAGATGTTGCTGCGATTTATGTCAATGAGTGTTCTGCCTATCTTTACCTATAAGAGTTTTATAGTGTCCGGCCTCACATTTAGGTGTTTAATCCATTTTGAGTTTATTTTTGTGTATGGTGTTAGGGAGTATTCTAATTTCATTCTTTCACATGTAGCTGTACAGTTTTCCCAGTACCACTTATTGAAGAGACTCTCTTTTCTCCATTGTATATTCTTGGCTCCTTTGTCATAGATTAGGTGACATGGTGCATGGGTTTATCTCTGGGCTTTCTATCCTGTTCCATTGATCTATATTTCTGTTTCTGTGCCAGTACCATACTACTGTCTTGATTATTGTAGCTTTGTAGTATAGTCTGAAACCAGGGAGCCTGATTCCTCCAGCTCCGTTTTTCTTTCTCAAATTGCTTTGGCTATCAGGGCCTTTTGTGTTTCCATACAAATTGTCAATGCCCTTGGTAATTTGATAAGGATTGCATTGAATCTGTAGATTACTTTGGGTAGTATAGTCATTTACACAATATTGATTCTTCCAATCCTAGAACATGGTATTTCTCTCCATCTGTTTGCATTGTGTTTGATTTCTGCATCTGTATCTTTTTTAAAAAATTAATTAATTAATTAATTTTATTTTTTTGGCGGAGTTGGGTCTTCATTGCTGTGCGTGGGCATTCTCTAGTTGCGGTGAGTGGGGGCTACCCTTCGTTGCAGTGCGTGGACTTCTTACTGCGGTGGCTTCTTTTGTTGTGGAGCATGGGCTCTAGGCTCACAGGCTTCAGTAGTTGTGGCACACGGGCTCAGTAGTTGTGGCACATGGACTTAGTTGCTCCATGGCATGTGGGATCTTCCTGGACCAGGGATCGAAATTGTGTCCCCTGAATTGGCTGGCGGATTCTTAACCACTGTGCCATGAGGGAAGTCCTCATCAGTATCTTTTTTTAAAATAATTAATTAATTAATTAATTAATTAATTAATTAATTTATGGCCGCGCTGGGTCCTCGCTTCTGTGCGAGGGCCCTCCCCAGTTGCGGCAAGTGGGGGCCACTCCTCATCGCGATGCGCAGGCCTCTCACTATCGCAGCCTCTCTTGTTGCGCAGCACAGGCTCCAGCCGCGCAGGCTCAGCAACTGTGGCTCACAGGCCCAGCCGCTCCGCAGCATGTGGGATCCTCCCAGACCAGGGCTTGAACCCGTGTCCCCTGCATTGGCAGGCAGACTCTAAACCACTGCACCACCAGGGAAGCCCCTCGTCAGTATGTTATAGTTTTCTGAATACAGGTCTTTTGCCTCTTCAGGTAGGTTTATTCCTAGGTGTTTTATTCTTCTTGTTGCAGTGGTAAATGGGATAGTTTCCTTAATTTCTCTTTCTGATTTTTCGTTGTTAGTGTATAGGAATGCATTTCTGTGCATTAAATTTGTGTCCTGCAACTTTACCAAATTCATTGATTATCTCGTAGTTTTCTGGTGGCATTTTTAGGATTTTCTGTGTATAGTATCATATCATCTGCAAACAGGGACAGTTTTACTTCTTTTCCAATTTGTATTCCTTTTATTTCTTTTTCTTCTCTGATTGCTGTGGCTAGAACTGCCATAACTATGTTGAATAATAGTTGCGAGAGTGGATATCCTTGTCTTGTTCCTGATCTTAGAGGAAATGTTTTCAGTTTTTTACCATTGAGAATGATGTTTGCTGTGAGTTTTTCATATATGGCCTTTGTTATGTTGAGGTAGGTTCCCTGTATGCCCATTTTTTGCAGAGTTTTTATCATAAATGGATGCTGCAGTTTTTCAAAAGCTTTTCCTGCATCTATTGAGATGAGCATATGGTTTTCATTCCTCAATTTGTTAATATGATATATCACGTTGATTGATTTTCATATAGTGAAAAATCCTTGCATTCCTGGGACAAATCCCACTTGATCATCGTGTATGATTGTTTTAATGTGTTGTTGGATTTGGTTTGCTAGTATTTTGTTGAGGATTTTTTTTGTCTGTGTACATGACTGACATTGGCCTGTAATTTTCTTTCTTTCTTTTTTTTTGTGATATCTTTGTTTGGTTTTGGTATCAGGGTGATGGAGGCCTCATAGAATGCAGGTGGGAGTGTTCCTCCCTCTGCAAATTTTTGAGAGTTTGAGAAGGATAGGTGTTAGCTCTTCTCTAAATGTTTGACAGACTTCTCCTGTGAAGCTATCTGGTCCTGGACTTTTGTTTGTTGTAAGATTTTTTTAAAAAATAAATAAATTTATGTATTTATTTCTGTCTGTGTTGGGTCTTCATTGCTGCCTGTGGGCTTTCTTTAGTTGTGATGAGCGGGGGCTACTGTTTGTTGTGGTGTGTGGGCTTCTCATTCTGGTGGCTTCTCTTTTTGCAGATCATGGGCTCTGGGGCCTACGGGCTTTGGCAGTTGTGGCATGCAGGCTCAGTAGTTGTAACTCACGGGCTTAGTTGCTCCACGGCATGTGGGATTTTCCTGTAGGGATCAAACCCCTGGCCTTTGCATTGGCAGGCGAATTCTTAACCACTCTACCACCAGGGAAGTCCCTGTTGGAAGATTTTTAATCACAGTTTCAATTTCATTACTTGTGACTGGTCTGTTCATATTTTCTGTTTGTTCCTGGTTCAGTCTTGGAAGGCTGTATTTTTCTAAGAATTTGTCCATTTCTTCCACATTGTTCATTCTTTGGTATATAGTTGCTTGTAGTAGTCTCTTATGATCCTATGTATTTCTGTGGTGTCAGTTTTAACTTGTCCTTTTTCGTTTCTAAGTTTATCGTTTTGAGTCTTCTCCCTTTTTTTCTTGATGAGTCTGGCCAAATGTTTATCAGTTTTGTTTATCTCCTAAAAGAACCAGCTTTTAGTTTCATTGATCTTTGCTATTGTTTTCTTCATTTCTTTTTTTAAAAACTTAATTCATTCATTCATTATTTATTTTTGGCTGCATTGGGTCTTTGTTGCTGTGCACAGGCTTTCTCTAGTTGCGGCGAGTGGGGGCTACTCTTCATTGCGGTACGCGGGCTTCTCGTTGTGGTGGCTTCTCTTGTTGCAGAGCACGGGCTCTAGGCACACGGGCTCCATAGTTGTGGCTTGCGAGCTCTAGAGTGCAGGCGCAGTAGTTGTGGCGCATAGGCTTAGTTGCTCCATGGCATGTGGGATCTTCCTGGACCGGGGATCGAACCCATGTCCACTGCATTGGCAGGAGGATTCGTAACCACTGTGCCACCAGAAAAGTCCCTATTTTCTTCGTTTCTATTTCATTTACTTTTGCTCTGATCTTTTTGATTTGTTTCCTTCTACTTACTTTGGGTTTTGTTTGTTCTCTTTCTCTTATTACTTTAGGTGTAAGTTTAGGTTGTTTATTTGAGATTTTTCTTGTTTCTTGAGGTGGGATTGTATTGCTATAAAATTCCTTCTTAGAACTGCTTTTGCTGCATCCCATAGGTTTTGCATCATTGTGTTTCTTTGTCTTTTGTTTCTAGGTAATTTTTATTTCCTCACTGATTTCTCCAGTGATCCATTGGTTATTTAGTAGCATATTGTTTAGCCTCCATGTGTTTGTGTTTTTTACAGTTTTTTTTTTCCTGTAATTGATTTCTACTCTCGTAGTGTTGTGGTCAGAGAAGATGCTTGATACGATTTCAATTTTCTTAAATTTACTGAGGCTTGATTTATGACCCAAGATGTGATGTATCCTGGAGAATGTTCTGTGTACACCTGAGAAGAAAGTGTATTCTGCTGCTTTCAGATGGAATGTCATATAAATATCAATTAAGTCTATCTGGTCTAATGTGTCATTTAAGGCTTGTGTTTCCTTATTAATTTTCTGTTGGATGATCTTTCCATTGGTGTAAATGAGGTGTTAAATTCCCCCACTATTATTGTGTTACTGTCAATTTCCCCTTTTATGGCTGTTAGAATTTGCCTTATGTATTGAGGTGCTCTTATGTTGGGTGTGTAAATATTTACAATTGTTATATCTTCTTCTTGGATTGTTCCCCTGATTATTATGTAGTGTCCTTCCTTGTTTCTTGTAATAATCTATATTTTTAAAGTCTATTTTGTCTGATATGAGTATTGCTACTCCAGCTTTCTTTTGATTTCCATTTACATGGAATATCTTTTTCCATCCCCTCACTTTCAGTCTGTATGTGTCTGTAGATCTGAAGTTGGTCTTTTGTAGACAGCATATATATGGGTCTTATTGTATCCATTCAGCCAGTCTCTGTCTTTTGTTTGGAGCATTTCATCCATTTACATTTAAGGTAATTATCGATATGTATGTTTCTATTACTATTTTCTTAATTGTTTTGGGTTTGTTTTTGTAGGTCTTTTCCTTCTCTTGTGTTTCTTGCCTAGAGAAGTTCCTTTAGCATTTATTGCAAAACTGGTTTGGTGGTGTTGAATTCTCTTAGCTTTTGCTGGTCTGTAACGCTTTTGATTTCTCCATTGGATCTGAGTGAGTTCCTTGCTGGGAAGAGTAATCTTGGTTGTAGGTTTTTCCCTTTCATCACTTTAAATAGGTCTTGCCACTCCCTTCTGGCCTGCAGAGTTTCTGCTGAAAAGTCAGCTGATAACCTTATAGGGATTCCCTTTTATGTTATTTGTTGCTTTTCCCTTGCTGCTTTTAAAATTTTTTCTTTGTATTTAATTTTTGTTAGTTTGATTAATATGTGTCTCGGTGTGTTTCTCCTTGTATTTAACCTGTATGGGACTCTCTGTGCTTCCTGGACTTGGTGACTATTTCCTTTCCTATGTTAGGGAAGTTTTCAACTATAATCTCTTCAAATATTTTCTTGGAGCCTTTCTCTTTCTCTTCTTCTCCTGCAACCCCTACAGTACGAATGTTGGTGCATTTAATGTTGTCCCAGATGTCCGTGAGAATGTCCTCATTTCTTTTCCATCTTTTTTCTTTATTCTGCTCTGCAGCAGTTATTTTCACCATTCTATCTTCCAGCTCACTTATCCGTTCTTCTGCCTCAGTTATTCTGCTATTGATTCCTTCTAGTGTATTTTTAATTTCAGTTATTGTGTTTTTCATCACTCTTTGTTCTTTAGTTCTTATAGGTCCTTGTTAAACATTTCTTGTATCTTTTTCATCTGTTCCTCTATTGTATTTCCGAGATCTTGGATCATCTTAACTATCATTACTCTGAATTCTTTTTCAGGTAAATTACCTATTTCCTCTTCATTTTTTTGGTCTTGTGGATTTTTGCCTTGCTCCTTCATCTGGTGCATATTTCTCTATCTTCCTATTCTGTGTAGCTTACTGTGTTTGCGGTCTCCTTTTCACAGGCTGCAGGATCGTAGTTCCCGTTGCTTCTGGTGTCTGCCCCCTAGTGAGTGAGGTTGGTCCAGGGGCTTGTGTAGGCTTCCTGGTTGGAGGGACTGGTGCTTGCACTCTGGTGGGTAGATCTGAATCTTGTCCCTCTGATTGCCAGGGCTGTGTCAGGTGATGTGTTTTGGGGTGTCTGAGCTTAGTATGACTTTAGGCAGCCTGTCTGTTGATGGGTTGTGTGTTCCTGTCTTGCTGGTTGTTTGTCATGGGGTATCCAGCCCTGGAGCCTGCAGGCAGTTTAGTGGAGCCAGGTCTTGATGTCGAGATGGAGACCTTTGGGAGAGCTCCTGTTGATTAATATTCCCTGGGGCTGGAAATTCTCTGGTATTCCAGTGTCTTGGACTCAGTGCCCTTACCTCAGAGTCTCAGGCCCGACCCCTGGCCTGGGAACCAAGACCCCGCAAGTTGCATGGTTTGGCAAAAAAAGAAAAAAGAAGAGAAGTAAAGAAAACAAACAGACAAAGAAAACCCAAATCAAATGATAAAAACAAAACCAATCAAAGAAAAGAAAAAAAGAAAAAGAAAATGAAAATCAAGAGAACAATCTAACAAAGAAAACAACCCCAAAACAAAAACAAACAATAAAAACAAAACTAACAAAAATGAAAAACAAAAAGCAGAACAAAACCAGAAAGCAAACTAAAAAAAAAGAAAACCAAAACAACACACAAAATCCATCCAAAATAAAACCCCCAAGAACAAAAACAAAAACAAGAAAAAAAAGAAAACAGCAGAAAAGTCAAGTAATAATAGAAAAATAAAAAATATATAATATATATATTAAAAAATTGAAAAAAAATAACTAAGAAATAAAAAGGAAAACAGAAGACAAGAGAACAAAATGAAACAAAAAACAAAAAGAAAAAACAAAACAAAACAATAATAATAATTATATTTTCCTGAGGCATCCACTGTCAGTGTCCTTGACCCCCCAGTCAGCCACATCCAAACCCCACCTCCCCAGAAGTCCCACCAATACCTCTAGGTAGGTCTCTGGACGCACTGTGATCACTGTGGGGGCAGCTCAGGCTCTGACCTGGCCCAACTCTCATGTGCACTTTCCCCAAAGTCCACAGCTTCCCAAGTTAGACCAGTCTCAGTTGTGGGAGTTCTCATCCATTCAGATATTCCACAGACACAGGGTTTACTAAGAAGATCACGAGGATTTATTCTGCAGCTTGTGCAGCTTCACAGAGAGATTTGCATTCCTCTGCCTTAGTCACATAGCCCCTGGGGCTCAGCTTTGGTTTTGGCCCCAGTTCTGCATGCAGGCTCCCCTCAGTAGTCTGTTCCTCACCAAGGTGAGAGGGGGCAAAAGCAGCTGCTGATTGGGGCACTTAATCACTCCGGCCAGGGAAGGATAAGGTGGACACAGCTGGGGCATGCGCGAAGTTCCTGTGATGGCAGAGACTGGCAGGAAGATGCAACAGACTGGGACATGCTCACTCTGGTGGGAGTTCCTCCCAGTGCCTGCGGAGGCAGGGGTCATCGGGTGGGGAGGGGGTTTGCAATGGCAGCCCCACCCCTTGGGTGCCACTCAACAGTCATGCCTCATTTCCAAGACAGACTACATTTCCTTTTGGAGCATTCCCAGCCGTGGAGCCCCTCACTCCTGTCCCCTTAGGTTGTCTCTGCATAGCCAACAGCAGTCCTCTCCCTGGATCCACTATCCTAACCCCACCTTTTAGAACTCAGCCCCTGCCAACATTGGCATCTTGCTGTCTCAGGCTGGGGCACCCAGGGATGATTCTGGAGGAGGCTTTGGTGTGGGCAGTGCATGCAGGCCCTGTGTGTGGTTAAAGGAGGCTTTGATGGTGGCAGCGCTCAGGACCCTAGAGTCTGCACCAGCGGAGGAGGCCTTGGCTTGAGGGGCAGGCCATTTGCTTGGAGTATCTTCCTCCAGCCCTTTATTTTGAAACTATGTTTATTTTTAGAGCTGAAGTGAGTCTTTTGGAGGCAACATATAGCTGGGTCTTGGATTTTAATGCATCCAGCTACTCTGTGTCTTTTGATTGGTGATTTAACCCATTTATATTTAGGGTGATTATTGATGAATGAGGACTTAGTACTACCATTTTATCTTTTGTTTTCTGGTTTGTTCTATATAAGTTCTTTATTCCCAAGCTACCTTAAAAATTGTTTCTTTGTTATTGACTTTTGACAGTTTTACTCTAATATGTTTTTGAGAAGGTCTTTTTGCATTGCAGTAATTAGGTGTTCTCTTAGCTTCATGGACTCATACATCCAGTTCCTTCCCCAGATTTGACAACTTCTCAGTTATTATCTCTTTAAGTGTACTCTTTTCCCTCTCTTTTCCTAGGGGATACCATTATACTTATGTTGCCTTTCCTAATAGAGTTGGATAGTTCGTGTAGAATTTCTTCATTTTAAAAAATTTAGTTCTCTTTCCTCTTCTACCTGTATCGTTTCTAGATTTCTGTCTTTGAGCTTGCTAGTTCTCTCTTCAGTACAGTCTGTTCTAGTGCTTTCTAGTGTGTTGTCTCATTTATTGAGTTCTTCAGTTCCAGGATTTCTGTTTGGTTGTTTTGCAGATTTTTAGTCTCTTTGGTAAATTATTCCTCTGTTCATTAATTTATTCCTGAGCTCATTGAACTGCCTTTCTGAGTTTTCTTGTAGCTCATTCAGTTTCTTTATGACAGCTATTTTGAGTTCTCTGTCAGAACACATTATTTTGTGTCCTTAAGTTTGGTTTCTGAAGAATTGTCATGTTCTTTTTTGTTATACTGTGTTACCATGGTTTTTCATGGTGCTTGATGAGCTGTTTCTCTGCTGGTGCATTTGAAGTAGTGAATACCTTTCTTTAGGCAGAGCTTTTTTCACTTGATTCTAATTACTCAACAGATGAGTAATTAGAGCACTTCCTTTTGTTTTTCAGTAGGTGGCACTCTATAGCAGAGGTTTCTGGTTTCTTTTACCTGAACTATCCCTGGTTAAATATGAGTGTCTACACTTTCCACCCTCTATCTCTGTCAGAGATTTTGTCCTGTGCCTTTGTTGTTGTTGTTTGTGCCTCCAGGGTTGCCAGTGACGTGCTGCTGCCAGTACTGCTGTTATCACTGGTGTTGCCACATGGGACACTCAGATGGCAGTTACCTCTGTTTTACCTGGAGTCATCTGGTTCATAGGCTCTGTCATACTAAGGAAAGGTGGGGAGAAGCTGGGGTTGTGGGTGCCTCTGCCATGTCCACGTTGCCAGGTTTGTGGGTACCACTACTGCAGGTGGGGGGGGGCGGTGCAGAGTCATGGATACTTCCACTGCTGGAGAGACAGGGTGTCAGGCTCTGCTGTTGCTTCTGCCCAGTTCCCTGTGGCTGTGGGCATCATGCCTGGGAAGCTGGAGTCATGTGCACTACTCCCCTCTTGCTACTGGGTTCTCTGGGGCTATGGGCTCAGTTGTTGTATCTGGGCATCCAGGATTATAGGCACCACCTCCACTGTTAACCTGGTCTGCCTCCTCTATGTTTTCTAGTTCACATACATTTAGATGTACAGATGTGTGGAACCCTTTGGCATCCTAGTGTGTTAAGCAGAGGAAACTTTGTTGAGTTAATGAATATTTTACTGGTTGTAGATTGAAGGGACGAGAGAGAGGGAGTGTCTCATGCTACCATGATGCTAACATTACCTTCTTCTTCAGCTGTTTTAGTGGTTTTCAGTTGGATTGGCCTATACCGGTAGATGGCATGAATTTCCCCAGTGAATGTGAAAATTATTCTCCTAATAGCAGTTGCAGAGGCTAATTATGAGAAGGCAAGTATACTCATCAGATGGGCTGCTCTGCTGGTTACCCAGGTACTTAGATTCTCTGTGTGAGGAATCCATGGCCGTTGCAAAAGCTGGAGGTTATTTGAGAGCATCAGTCTGTTTCTGTGTCAGTCCCTGATGCTGCCTTTGGAATTTTTCATATGACTCTCTTATTCTCTTTAGTGAGAGAATTTTTCTTGTGGCTTTATCCTAGACTGGAAGGCCACAGCTCTGATTCCTGGGACTGGTTCAGCTTTTCTGTAGCTCTTTAACTTTCACCCTGAGCATAGCATGAGCACTCCAGTTCCCTGATCCAGCTGTCTGTGGTCTTAGGGATTTTTCAGGTATTGTTGGAAAAATTTACTTAAAAACAAACTTCCTCTTTCACATATGCTAAGTTTCACATGTCTATATCTATATCTATCTGTATAATTTATCTATATCTCTACATATATATGTATCTGGTTTCATGTATATATATATATTGCTGTCAGTTAGAGGCCATGTACTTTACATTGCGTAGAAGTTTCTCAGCCTTTTTAGTCCACTGGAAATTTTGTTTGAAATGCACAATTTGTTTGAGCCATCTACATTAAAGGAATAGAAAACCTAAGTAAAATAATTGTCATGAAAGTAATTGAGAAAGGTGTCAAAACATTGTCTGTGTCTTTCTCTCTTTCCTTACAGAGTGGAATGAGATAAATGACTTAGGCCCAGATAGTTAAAAAGGGAATTCTGTTAGACTTCAAAGAAAAGTAATGCTAATGATATAAGAACAATTCCCAAACTTAAAGAGAGAAGGAAATCCTCTAAATTACTTTACACATGCTATTGTGGTTAAAAGTGACAGCTATGGAATCAGGCCACCTGTATTCAAATTCTGGCGTCATCATTTACTAGCAGTATGATGTTAGTCAAGTTATTTAACCTCCTTTGCATCAGTTTCTTTCTGTTAAAAAGGGGATAAAAACAGTGCTTACATGTTGTTGTTGTAAGGTATAAGTGAGTTAATACACCTAAAACTCTTTGAATGTTTGGTATAGAGTAAGTGAGTAAGAGATATATGCTACTGTTATTGTTGTTGCTATTATTATTATTACTATTACGACTACAAACTGACAAAAATATTCAAAATAAATGTACATATTAATCTCACTTATAAATAATTGGGTCAACATTCTAATTCCAGTTAGCAAACAGAATACACAAACATTACAAAATAAAATACACAAGTGCGAAGTATGGCTTGTTCACTATTAGGAAATATTATCTTTTCTGTGGATACAGAAAATGCATATAATAAAAATACATATCCATTTATGAGTAAAATTCTTAATAATGTAGGCATAGGTAGATACTTCTATAGCATGGTAAAATACATATCTCAAATAAGAAACCCATGTCATCTTTAATGGTGAAAAGCCAAAAGTATTTTCACTAAGGCTAAGAAAACAAAGATACTCACCACTTTACTATGATACTACATCCACTTTACTTAACATTGTTATATCTACGCAAATTAATGAGACATGATAAGAACAAAAAGACTTAATACAAATTGAGAAAGTGGGTGCCTGCTTGTTTGCAAATGATGAAATATCAAACCTGGAAAACCAGTGTAATCAATTGAGAACCAGAGACTAAGTATAATAAAATCATTCCATTATTTGGTATAAGATTAATATTTAAAAATCAATGTTTTAAAGCTTTTATCAATATCAATTATAAATGATTTTTTATATGTAAAAAATATGTGGTCAGTAAATATAATAGAAAAGTTGATTTCGTATGCAGTGGTAACTGAAAAGAGATAACAAATTGGACTAGATTTAATGAGAAATGTACATACTACTGTTCTAGAGAAATATCTAAAGCCTTTGGCTGGTGCATAAAATACTGAATAAATGAGATACATTTTTCTGAGGAAGCTTTTTTTCTGTAAAGGAATATATTGTTCTTAAATTTAAGTATACATTTAAGTCAATCTCAATAAATATGTAACATTTATGTTTGGAATTAGTCAAGTTGATATATTCAGAGAAATACATGAATGAGAAGTCAAAGAAATTAGTAGAAGATATAAGCTTATACTATTCTTGCAAGATATTCACAAATAAAGGAAACGTCATATTTAAAAAGGGTTTGGTACTAATCCTTGAAAGTCCATAAAAGGAGTCATATTGACTCTGTTTATGATTAAAATTTTATTTAAAACGAGTGACAAAAATTGGATTATTCAAAAACTACATGGCCATAAGAAAATAATATTGACCCTCTACCTTATTTATTTTACCAAAATAACTTACAGTAAAGTACAATTTCAGGACTTCCCTGGTGGCACAGTAGAAACGGGTCCTCCTGCCAGTGCAGGGGACACGGGTTCAAGCCCTGGTCTGGGAAGATCCCACATGCCGTGGAGCAGCTAAGCCTGTGTGCCACAACTACTGAGCCTGCGCTCTAGAGCCTGTGAGCTACAACTACTGAAGCCTGCGTGCCTAGAGCCAGTGCTCTGCAACAAGAGAAGCCACCGCAAGGAGAAGCCCGTGCACCGCAACGAAGAGTAGCCCCCGCTCACCGCAACTAGAGAAAGCCCGCACGCAGCAATGAAGACCCAACACAGCCAAAAAATTAAAAAATTTAAAAAAAAGTACAATTTCAAAAAAGTCCAAAAATTGATAAATATGCTAGAAGAAAATGAAATGTTTTATTATTCTTGTTGGTGTTGTTATTATTATTGATATGGAGAATGCCATTCCAAGCAAGAAACAACCATATACCAGAAAGGAAAAGATATGTACCTGTGACTACATAAAACTCATTTCTGTAAGTTAAGAAATGCATTATACAAAGTCAAAAGAAAGGTGTCAACTGTAAAATAAATATTTGCAACCCCTATGTGAGAAAGAGTAATAATTTACTTAACATATGAAAGGTCTTACAAATAAATAATCAAAAAAATGAACAATTCAAGAGAGAAAGAAGCAAATGACAACAACAGTAAGCAGAAAGAATGACAAAGTATCAATAGCTTGTAAATAAGTGAAAGGATCCTAATGTTACTAACAACGAAATAACAGGAAATTTTAAAATGTGAGATACTATTTTTAAAAAACTTGATGATTCAAAGGGGTTGGTGAGCGTGTGAAAACAAAGACAAAGGATGTGTTAGATACTGCAGTATCTACGAAAATTAAAAATTACTTTTTTGTTTAATTTATTTATTTTTGGCTGCTTTGGGTCTTTGTTGCTGTGCACGGGCTTTCTCTAGTTGCGGCAAGTGGTGTCTACTCTTCGTTGTGGTGCACGGGTCTATCTTTGCAGTGGCTTCTCCTGTTGCGGAGCACGGGCTCTAGGTGCTGTGCAGGCTTCAGTAGTTGTGGCACGTGGGCTCAGTAGTTGTGGCACATGGGCTTAGTTGGTCTGTGGCATGTGGAATCTTCCCTGACCAGGGCTTGAACCCATGTCCCCTGCATTGGAAGGTGGGTTCTTAACCACTGCGCCACCAGGGAAATCCCAAAAATTACTTATTATATGATTCAACAATTTCTACAACTTAAATGAAAACTATTCTTCAGATATATTCATCATTGCAGCATTTTTATTTTTGTAATAGTCAAATTAGGATATAAACCTAAATGACCATCAGCATCTGGTTGAATAAAATATTGTGCATCAGTGAAATCAGTGAACAGAATGAAGCAGCTCATATGTGTTGGTAACGAAACATTTCCAAAATAATTTAAGTAAATAAAAGTGTGAGGGGGTTTTAACATCAGTTTGGTCCTTCAAGAAGCAGATACCAAGATGGGATTAGACACGTAAGAGATTTATTGGATGAAATGCCTGTGTGAAAGGTATAAGAGGAGAAAGCAATGAAAGCCAGGGAATCCTTCAGAGCACAGTGCTGGTCTGACACCTGAGAAAGGAGAGAGGGAAAGAAGGGTTTGGTAAAAAGAGTCTCAGACCACAGTGAGTTTAGAACAAATCCTGGCCAGGCCTATAGGGAATCCTGAGCAATGATTGCTAGTTAAAGGAACTCCATGATGAGCAGGATTGGGCTTTTCCATGCTGAGTCATTGAGGGCAGCCTGGGGGAGGTGTGGCCTCGGTGTGAACACCCTGATAGATCCAAACAGGTGGGCAGTGGAGGCTCTCAGTTACCGCTACTCACAGAAGTTTTTATTGAAAGTGGTGCATCTTCATGACCAGCAGAGTCTAGTTCTTATGCCATATAGATTTACCTTCCAAAGATGTTTGGAGGGCACTTCCTCCTTGTTGTCCATGGGCCTCTCTTCCTGAGGAGAAACTTACAAGAAGAAGGTTAGAAGTGAACTATAGCCTAGATTGCTTCCTTTGGTCTTGGGGGGTGTAACCAAAGGCAATTTCTTCCTTCACTATGAGTTCTAGCTTTCCCTTACCCTCAACTGTCCGGGTACCATACCTGTGGATCAGGCATTTTGTATATCTCTAGATAGTGGTGCTAATCAAGGCTCTGCAAACAGGAAAGGCAAACGCACACCCAGAATAGGTATCAATCCCCATGTTGACAAAGTGTTGGACCTTGCAGGATGGAAGGAGTAAAATGAAATTGACTTGCCAACAAGCGTCTATTTGGACTTTTTGAGAATAATGACATATTGGTGGTTCAGCATAGGTCTCTGTTGTTGGAAGTTGGACATTGAGAGGCAACGTTAGCTAGATTAGCCTTGGTTCCTGTTATTGCATCCATGCATAGCCTATATATCTACTGTCCTTACCATTTCATTTATGTGCCTATCATGCCAGTTCTTGGGGGGTTGATGAGGAAGAACAGATAATATGAACTGGTCAAGTCATTTTTCCAACCTGGTTGTTCAGTGTCCCTTCAGTGGTGGGTGCTTTCTGGTGGGCATGTGTGATATAAAGTTCTTCACACTTTGTGCCCACTGCTGTATGTCCACGCACATGCTCTACCCAAAGGCTTCTAATTTCTTATTGACAACTTCCTAGGAATTTGTACGTATTCTCACCTCATGCTACTTCTCTTATCATACAAAGCCAATGACTAGGAGCAACATTTGCAATTTTTCCATTTGGGAAGATTTTTTTTTCCTCTCTACTGCTTTTCAAGGCTGTTTACAAATGTGGCTTTAATGCAGCTACCATCCATTTTTAGGTTGTACCCAATATGAGGCTGACCTGTCCATAAATCGAGCTTGAGCTTTTTCTTATTCCTTTAGATGTTTGGATGTGACCCCCATAAAGCTATAGATGTGAGCTGGGGGAGGGTTCTGGGTGCAACTGTGGTAGGTGACATGGGGGTTGGGGCTACCTGTTCATGATTAATAATGTCCTCTGTTCTTGAACAAACTTGATCTAGGATATACCATTTGCATCTTACCATGGATTGCTGCTGGGCCTTTCTGACAGTAAGCCTTGGTGGGTCCAACATAACCCAGCTCAAAATGGGCATTTTCAGTCACATGATCAGTTTGTGCCTCATGGTCAAGCATTCCATAACTACCAGGGATCAGTGACAGACCAGGAGCTGTTTCTCAAAAGGCATATAATTCTCTGGTGCAGATGACATGGCCTTACTCCAGAACCCCTGCATCATGATTCTCTTGCTGGGGCCTACCATAAACAAAGCATAAACAAACTTTTTCTATAATGAGCCATAGAAAATATCTGAGACTCTGTCAACCATATGTTCTTTGTTTCAACTACTCAACTCTGCTTTTGTAGTGTGAAAGCATCTATAGACAATATTCAAATGAATGAACGTGGATGCATTTTTATAAAATATGTTTTCCAAAAATGGTGGCATACTAGTTCAACCCATGGACCATGGTTTGCTGATCCCTGGCATGAACTCCACAGTGAATCTTTTATCATAATTGACACCTCCAACCCCATAGGGTCTGCTGGATCATATGGCTCAGCCTTTGGTCAACTTGCACCACAGCCTGAAACTATTGGAGAATCCTTTCCTCCTCTAGACCCCATTCAAAGATGGTGGACTTCCTTGTCACCTGATATGGACCAGAGAAGTATTCCTAGGTGTGGAATGTGTTGCTTCCCCAAATCAAAGAGGCCTACCAGGTGCTGTGCTTTATTTTTTATTGTAGGGAATACAAGATGCAGTTATTTGTCTTTTAATTTGGAGGGGATATCGTGACCATTGGACCCTTAAAAACTTTTGTTATGGCAGGTCCCTGAACCTCTGTAGGGTTTGTTTCCCATCCTCTGGAGCACATGTCTTAACAAGGCCACCAACTTACTAGCCACCTCTTACTTTCCTGGTCAATTGGCCTGATGTCATCTTATAACTGATCAGTGTGATGTTCTCTGGGATGGTCCCCTTTCTTTAGGATTGTTTTATGACAGAAAGCAGGAGAGTTAGTAGAGCCCTGGGACAAAACTCTAAGTAAATATATTTGTCCATTTCATGAATGTGAAGTGTTTCTAGTAGTCTCTTACCACTGAAATAGAAAAGAATGCATTTGCCAAATCAGTGGCAAATACTATCTTAGCTCTAGCAATATTACCTTGGCCAGTACAAAACCTGCAGTAGGGACTACCATTGGATAAGCTAGCAGTAATTTACAAGAAATTTTTAGGATCCATCTGTTATTGCAAGAAACAGACTGGCTAATTAAATGGAGACATGGTAGGGATAACCACCGCTTTAGGTTTTTAATGGTGGTACTAATCTTTGCCATCCCCTGTGTTGTGATTTTTTAAAGATTTATTAACTTGCCAGAGTGGAGGGCAATTTTGAAGACTTCTGCTTAGCCTTCCTCACTGTTAAAGCACTTACCTCATAGGACAAGAACCCAACTTGGGGATTAGTCCAACTGCCAAGTTTGTCATTCCTCGATTATACATTCGGGGACTGGGGACAGACCACTCTGTGGGTCTGTCGACCCAGTGGACTGAATGTGAGCTTGACTTTAGCCTAGGAAAGACCCCATTTATTACCTAGCCTCCAGTTATGAATAATCATACTTTGTTTCTCTAGATGTCAGTGTCAACTCAGACCTTGTGTCTAATAATTCTCTAAATGTCTGGGTACTCCCCTTTCCCCAGTGCATATTTATCTGAATAAATATCTGTAGGTCCCTTTAGGGATGATTATAATATATATTTGCCACAGTGCTGCAGGGTCTTTAATCCTGGGGACTCAGTCATCTTTTTAGTCAGTGGTTTTGAGAATGGCTGTAGTGAGTGACTAAGGGGGATAGAAGTAGATCAGAATGGTAATAGGAGCTGCATCACATCACATCACATCATATCACATCACATCACATCGGGCCTTGACGACTCTTGTGATGACTGACTTTCACACTGAATGAAAACTGGAGATTTCAGGGTTTTGAACAAAGGATTAAAATGATCTAGCTTACATTAAAAAAAGCTTTCTGACTGCTACGTTGGATGTTGTTATGGTAATCTGTTAGGAGGCTATTGAGCCTCAGTGCCTGCAGTGGAGTGGTGGTAAATGGCTAGATTTTAGATATATTTTGACAGTAGATTTCACAGGATTTAGCAATGAATGAGTGGGTGAGAAGAATTATGGATGATTTAGAGTATTTTTTGGCCCAGGGGATTGAAACAATGGATTAGCCTTTAACTAAGAAGAGGAAGCCTATAGATAAGAGCAGGGTTTGCGTGAGGGGATATTTAGAATCCAGTTTTGGGCATGTTAAGCTTGAGATGTCTTTGAGACATCCAAGTGGAGATGGTGAGTAGGCATGTATTCGACATTTAGTGAGAGGTGTGGTGAGACAAATGTATTAGGAGTCATCAGTGTATAGGTGGTATTTAATGCAATGAGGATTGGTGACCCCTTAAGAGAGAGAGAGAGTCTAGATATAGAAGGAAGACCCAAGATTGAGCCCTTGGGGTATATTAGCATTGAGAGACTGATAGAAGTGGAAGAAGCAGTAAAGAAGAGTGAAATAGAAGGAGAGAAGCAAGAGTGCAGTATTCTCAAATCCAAGTAAAAGAAGTGTTTCAGGGAGATGAGAGGGACAAAATGATGCTGGTAGGTCATGTATATGACTGTGAATAAAAAATTGGATTTAGCAAAGTGGAGGCCATTGGTGACCTTTATTTAGTTGATGTCAGCTGCATTATCCCTGTTTGAAATATCAGCATCATCTTTGATTTCTCTCTTTTCCTTTGAACTGTCTCCACTTCCAACTCCAGTATTTAGTAAGCTTGTCCTCAGTTGTACTTAAGAGCCATGATTCATCACCTACATTGGGGTAAATACCATTCTACATGCTGAGCATATGGAGATGAACAAGACATGAACTCTTTCAGGAATTTACAGCTGAGAATGCGGTACAGGCATAAACACATTTCATTGTAATGGAAATGATAATAATTTTAATAACTATAGTAATTTCTTCTTTTGACATGACTTTTGTTGCTTTTCTGCTGCTGCTGCTACTAGTACTACTACTACTACTACCGCCACCTACCATTATTGGAACATATATGCTGTGCCAGGGATATCTCAAGAAATCCTTACACTTCTATGAGGTGGCACCATTTTATGGATGAAAATGAAGCAGAGACAGGTTGAGAAAGTCATTCAAGGTCACACAGCTACTAAATGGTGGAAGTCCTATTCAAAACCGAACAGTCTAATTTTCGAGTTTGTGTTTGTTAACTAGAATTGAAAGATGACATTTTCTACCTCTCAAAACTTGCATACCTACTAATTTATTCCCTCACCTTAAGTTACATTCCCCCTCTTGCTTCCCCTTATTCTTTTTTTTTACTGGGATAGCTTTTCTAATAAATCAATTGTGTGTGAATCCATGTCTCGGACCTTTTGAAGAACCTAAGACATATTATCTTCTATGCTGTTAAAGAATTGTGACAATGACTTGTCTAAGTCTTTGACTGATGGATTAGTTTTTGAGAGAGGTATAACTACAGATAAAGTACTGTGGGACATCAATATATCGAGATGCATTTTGAGCCATAAGTTATAACCACATTTATTGAGAACTTACTATATTCTCAGTTGTGATTTCCCAAGGGGTCCTGGTTGAATATTCCTGCCGATGAACCTCAGATGAGACTATCTCAGTCCATCAATGTGTTCCTAATAAAATGTTACTCAAATGCAAAGGAATAAGGAACTTAGGAGTGGCAGTATAACATAATAATAACTTACACTTATAAAGTACTCTGTGTTTCCTTCTGTCTTAAATGTTTTTTAAATAGGAATTCATTTATTCTTCCCAGTAGCAGAATGAGAAATGCACTCTTTTACAGACAGGGCACTTGAACAAAGAGAGGTTAAACTACCTGCCCAAGATGTCACAGTTACTACTATTGCAAAGATATCAGTACAGTCATTATCGTGATACTATTATTGGTAGTGCTTACACTTTCCTTCACTGTTTTGTCTCTTTATGTGTCACAGCACTACTAGAAAGGGCTGAATGGCTTTTTTAGACCTTACTGAAGGGTTAGACTGATTAAAGAGAATGATTAAAGATAATTACAAATTTGAAGGAAGGGGAAAAATTAAAAGTTTTATGTTTCATATGTCTTTTTCCATAGTCTAAGGGAAAAGCATCCCAAACCTTAAGGGGGCCAATTTTTAGGCACACCTCAACTTAGTCAGCTTGGGCTGCCATAACAAAACACTACAGACCAGGTGTCTTAGACAATGGAAATTTATTTCTTCCAGTTCTAGAGCATCTAAGATCAAGATGCTGGCTGATTTGGTTCCTGATGAGAGCTCTCTTCCTGGCTTGCCTTATTACACATATTGCAGTGTGCTCATATGATCTTTCCTTGATTCATGCTCCTGGGGAGGGAGAGAGATATCTCTGATGTCTCTTCTTATAAGGATGTTAATCTCATCATGAGGACCCTTCCCTCATGAACTTATTTCACCCTAATTATCTCCCAAGGCCCCCTCTAAAATCACACTGGGAATTAGGGCTTCAACATATGAATTTATGGATGACAGACATATTTCGTCCATAACACACCTTATTCAATTGACCTTCCCGTATTTATATCCTCTCTCAGAGAGAGAGAGAGAGGGAGAGAGACCTAAGTGAAAATCTTTTTAGTGCAAATTTCCAGCTTCATTTAAGCAACTCACCTCTTATTCATGTTATTTGATCTTGTCTTAGAATCCAACACCCTCCTAGCCCCATCCCTGCAGGCCTTGTCCTCTCTTGCTTAACTTACTCTGGAAATCCCTGAAGTCTATTGATGTGGTGACCCCCAATTTCTGTGTTTCCATGATCCCCACTTTCAGTGACTCTGAGAGACCTGTTCCACTGACCATGTGAACCATACCTCTATTGACCTTACAACTCTGGCCATCTCTAATCTGTGACCTACACTGGGCCCATCATCTCCCATTTTTGATGACCATATGATTCTCATCCCTACTGACTCCATTCACCCTACTCCACTGTTCCTAAGATCTCCCTCAGTGACCTCAACCCACTGACCCTTTAATCCTCACCCCACGTTGATGGCACTTTACTCTCCACTACTATCACAGAAAACCACATTCACACATAGCCATCTTCTCTCATTCCCAACTTAAGTCTAGCCATTTTGGGTTCTTGACACAGCCTCTGAATTTCATTTAATAATCACTCTACTTAAATGCCTGAGGAATTTATCCAAAAATTTATTTTTTCATGCACAACAATTCGGCTTGAAAAATCAAAGTTAATATATGATATATAATACTTTTTAGTTAAAAGTTTTAATGGATTCATTAAACAAATATGAAAGGCATTCAGCGAATGTTAACATTGCACAGTTATCAAGGATGCAGCTATGTCAGAGACAGGTGCTATATTATGCATGGGTTCTGTTTTTATCACTATTTCAACTTTATCCTATTAGTTCCAACTCTCAGTGAGGCTACTTTTTTAGAGAACAAAAGGGAAACCCTACTGTCCAAGAACATCTGTTTTCCATATAATTTTTCTGTTCCAGGATTTCTTCTGGAAACATGGTCATTTGACCTGAAACTGAGAGTATGCTTGAAGCCTTGGGGCACAAAGATAGCAGAGTGAACACTCCTGTCTCCCAGCTCTGAAGATCCAAGTCCTTTGACTGCTCTTTGTACTGTCTGTTTTCACTGGCTATGGAAGGGTAGACAGTGAACCCTGAAATGGAAGCCAATGGATGCCCTTATGTCAGGCATGAATAATCTTTTTTCTTTGCATCAGGATTCCTTCAGATCATCAGCTTTGAGAACCTAGCAAAAGTCATTGCTTTAGAAGGTAAAAGTTTGCAGAAGGGAGATTTCCTTCCCCTCTCAGATCCTTGGTTGGCTTCAGCATGTTCTTCATTTTTATTTCTGATCGTGACCCTATGGCTCAAATACTGTGAAAAGTCATAAGGGTGCCTGATTTGGAGATAAGCATTTTCTTACCTTTTAATACGTAAAAAGCATCTCTTATTGAAATATCACCACACAAAACTATATATTTTTTGATATTTTAGTCTTGAAGGAATAGTTTTTTTAAATCATTAATGATTAAATGATCATGGCTTAATCAAATTTGACCTTGTCCACAGCCTTGATTTAAATGGCCCTTTTTACCTGGTCATAAATCTTGTTCCATTAACAAGTCCTTCTCAGACTTGTACATAGCTCTAGGCTTTGAATACCTAAGCTCCTGTGAATTTTTTCTTTTCCTTTTTTAAAAAACATGCACAGGCAAGTGCCAAGGCACCAGGGAAGAAGAGGATGATGGTTAAATAAGAAAAAGTTATTTAACTTCTATTTTCCATATTTGTTGAATAATGTTTCCAGAATTGATGCAGGCTCTATCCTGGTCAAGTTTCTGGCTTGTTTTGTTTTTTCATTTCCTATAACAGGATATCCCTTAAAAGCACTATATTTGGGAGTGGGAATCATGAATTTTCCATGAATGTTTTTGCATTCAAGCATTAATAACTCTTCCTCACAAATTTCTGAGGGTAAAAAAAATACACTTAGAAATGAAAAGAATTTGTAGATTCCAGTCAAGAACTGTATATTGGTTAAACTATGTAGTTATCCTATAGAATTTGTGGCAGTCTGCAATGATTTTAACTTCCCTCTATGAAAATGACTTTCTTGTGACTTTAAATAACATTATATATTTAAAAATAAAAAATAACATTCAGAATGATAGTTTAAAATATGAAGTAGGTATTTTAAATGGATTTTTAAAAATTTTATCATGTACTCATATATTTTAGTAATCTGTTTTTAAAGCAAAAGGAATTGAGACAAAGAAAAATGAAGTTCTTTCTCAGCAAGTCTTCAACTCTTGCTGTTAACTGATTTAGTTTTAGATGTTTCAATTGAAAAAATTGATATAAGGGAGGTTTTCCTTATGAGTGGGTGATATTTTAGGCTTCCTCAGGTAATGTGCCTCCTTTGTTCAGATACTGGGGCTGTTTTGTGGTCATTGAGTATTAATTTTTTTTCAAGTCATTAAGCACATCCTGTTTCTTGATTTTGTTCCATGCATCAGGAATTTTACCTTTATCTATAAATCTTTTGAGATATTTTTCTTGTAGCTTTAATCTGAAGTGACAGACAAACCATTTCCAGTATGGCTGGGTGGATGTGTCTGGGGTGATACTCCACCTGGCATATTCCCCTCCTGCCTGTCGATAGTTCTTAAATGGGACTTTCCTGTCATCTCCCAAAACCAAAAAGCAATCACTTGCTACCAAACTGGTACAGCAATCAATGACAAAATGGTCTGTTTTGTACCACCATCCTCCACTGACAGCCTGTGGACGATGGAAGGGAACACTGTGGTCTCCATCATGCGTAGGGATTGTGTTTGTACAAATTGCTCTACAGCAGGGACACTGTTTCCAGCAGCCAGAGAGATGTTCAGCAATCATTTTCTGGATTTCAGGAACGATTTCTTCTATAAGCATATACAAGTCATTCTCTTCTACTCTCTTCATTTCAGGATCCAAAGCTTTACTCATGGCTTCTTTGAGAAAGTCAATATCTTTTATCTCCTGGTGTTCAATGCTTATCAGGTCTTTTCGTGGAAAGATCAAGTTACTCCCCAGGTGATCACAGAACAAATCCAACCACCCAGACACAGTGCTGCTTTTATCTTTAGCTACTGCTGTGGATGCCTGAATAGCTGAGAGGATGGCATTCTTGATTTCATCTGAACTTATTTTTAAAAATGTCTTCATTTTTTCACTTCCTTTGTCAGAACAATATCTTTTAATGTGGTTTTCAATGTAATTCTTAAAAAATGATTCCGGATTATGAAGGTACTGCCAATAATTATCAAAATTTTCCTCTTCTGCCAGAGAGATGAGAATGTGTTTCTCCAGGTTAGCCCTATTTCCATTGAATGCCGGGCAGGTGGCTTGCATGTCCCCGGCAATTTTGCGGGCCATGTTTTTCTTTATGGTGTTGGAGACAGCAGTGGTGAGTTTGTGCCACAGAAAATCAACAAATGTTTTAATTGAGGTTGCTCCCTGACAAGAGATCTTAAAACTCATGAAGAAATCATCTTTCTTGCTTTCCAGATAGTTTACAGGATCATTTGCTCTCTTGAATGCCTTGTGCATATCATGAAACTTCATTGATGCTCTTTGGAATAAACACAAGGATAAGTCTATTTCATATTTTCTTGTAAATGTGTATCTTTCCTTAGTGGGTGCAGATTTCACCTCCTCATCTATTATTCTCAGGATTTCATAGAAATAATTTGGATTGTAATCATGCTTTTGCCTACAAATGTTGTTAATAGTTTCGTTAACTTTTGAAACAATGCGGTTAGTAGTCATATTTATGGACTCCTTATCCTGGACCTCTAATGTCATTGTAACTAAGTTCAAATATTTCTTGTTCATTTTGATATGTTTGTCATATTTGATTTCAAACTTTTCTCCAGAATTTTTCTTCAGTATGCTTGCCATGTCTTTCTCCTTTTTGAAATAATCCAAAAGGATGTTTTCAGAATCCACTTCAATTTTAGGCTCTGTGATTGGAGGGTGAGTTGAGGACAAATCATAGACCCATTTTTTCCAAAGTGGGTTGAATTTCTCATGTAGCTCTTCCTCACTCAATTGGGTGCCCTTTACAGTTAAAGCCAACTCTCGGCTTTTTTCCAATAATTCCTTTTCATAACCTGATTTTTTGTTATGCAGTTTTTCTTGATTCTTTTTAAAACTAAGAAGTTCTTTGGCTTTTCTTTGGCTGTCTAAAATGAATGCCTCTTTAAGGATTATTAGCTTATTTTCAAAATTTCCTTTCCACTGTACCAGCACTTCACTATCTGGGTCTTCATTAAAATATTTTTCAAGTTCTTGCATGATGGCTTCATATTTCTCTGTAACTGGAGCCTCAATTGTGTGTGTTTCGAGTGTCTGTATTTTTTCATTCTGAATCTGGTTGATCAGCTGGTCCTGTATGCTCAGCACATGACTCCTCAACTCCCATGTCCAGTAGTTATACATGGTTTCCAGTTTGCTCATGGCCATGACCTCTCGGGTATTCCTGAAACTGAAAATAAAGTTTTCATTCAGTAGGGCCCTCCACAAATCTTGAACTCGGAATTTTACATCTGATATCTTCATGATGCTTCCCCTAGATTCCTGTTGGGCAGTCACAAGAATTCTGCTTTTCAGTTCTTGGACATTGTGGCTATAACGAGGATTGGGAGGGGCCATTGGGGGATTGCCATCCCAGAGGTGAGCAAAGTAGTAGACGTGGGTATTAACATCAAACTTAATGACATCGCGAAAGCGGGTTACATCTGAGCACTGCTCTTCTTCAGCTGCTGTTGCTGCCATTTCGTCCAGTCTCTGCTCTAGCCGCCTTCGCCCTTCCATAGTTTGGTCTTTAGCTGTAACTTCTCCCACATTCTGATGAACAAAGAGGCAACTAGGAGAGATTTTTACTTGTTTCATCCTCAGAAAAGCTTGGACAACTATTTGTAGAATATCTTGCATTTCTGATGGATTTTCCCCGAAAATATTGATCAGAGTCAAGTTTCCAAGTCCGATGACAAAGGTTGCCAACTCATTGTCACGATTCTGGGACTTGTTGCTGAGTTCTGGGGCCCGAAGTCCTTCTGTGTCCACAACAAGCACAAAGTCAAAGCCAAGTTCCTTTGCGAATGTCTCCTCCACCTTCAGAAGCTGCATGTAGGCCCCCCGGGTACACCTCCCAGCACTGACAGTGAACTGCAGCCCAAAAAGTGCATTCAGCAGGGTGGATTTCCCTGAGCTCTGCAGGCCAAGGACAGAGAGAACAAAGAGCCGTTTGTTTCCAAGTTTCTCAGAGACCTTGTCAAAAACAGCTGCCACCCACCTCAGGGGCACATAAGAAGCATCCCCATCCATCAGCTCAATGGGAAAACCAGATAGCATCAGATCTGCAGCAATGTGGGGAAGGGAGAGAAATAGGGTATCTTTCATGGATGAAGCTTCTTCCAGAGCTTCATAGATCTGGCCAACTTCTCTGAGAAGTTGCTCAATTCCCAAGGTGCAGTCACTAATCTCTCTGGAGATAACTTCTATCTCATTTTGCAAGCCTTTCAGAGAGTTGCTCTTTGGTGCCTCTTGCTTTTCTTTTTGGACCAGTGACCACAATGCCTTTTTCTTCTCATTTAGTTTTTCCAAGTGTCCTGCAGTCAAATTGTCTAAAAACACACTCAGCCATTGCAAGAAGTAGAGTTTGGTGTCAGTTTCTGAATGATTTTGGAGAATTTCAAGGACAGAATGCATTAAATCGTTGAGAGGAAAGGCTTTTCTCAACTGTTGACATCGTATCATTTGTTTATCTGTCTCAATCTCACTCTTGTGTTGTTCAATGCTTCGATTCCCTTTTTCTCTCAGATGATAGAGTTCTTTGTCCTTTTTACACCAAAGTTGCCACAGTTTTCCCTGAAGGGGTAGTAAATTTTCCTTCATCTGAGGTATTTCCGTTTCTCCCAGTAGGGCCATTAGAATCTCTGCCTTTTCTTTGGCTTCCTTGCATTCTCTCTGGTCTTCATCAATAAGCAATCCTTGCTTGCGAGCAATTTGGGCACAGTTCTCCAAGCTGAGTGCAGTGTCAGAAAGCTCTAACAAACGTCTGATTGTAGTTATGAGCTCCTCTATTAATTCTGCCTCATTTCTGTTTCTGATCCCAATTCTCACTCTTGGGCCAGAGTTATTTGCCATGTTTTTTTCTTTATCATCAAGCAAACAGATTAAAGTTTTTGATTTCTGACACAGGTCATGGACAATTTTTCGGGTTTCTTTATTGTCATCAGAAGTTGACATGAGGACCACAATGAGAGAAGAGACCTCCTGCAAAAAGGCAAGTTGCTTCTCATGTTCCTTTGCATCTCCATGAAGATTGATGAAGGTCAGGCAGTTGTCAAACCTGTCCTGATCTTCACCCCCAGGACAGAACCAGGCAACTTCCACCACACCTCCCATCAAGAGACAGTCTGTGCTGCTCCCTTTGCAATGTCGGTGAAAAAAGACATCATGTTTCCTTTCACTGAGAAGACAGTTCATGATCTGAGATTTGGAGGCAGAGAAGCCGTTTCCAACTCTAATAAAAGACACAATGGGGGTAGAGACACGACACATCTGCTGATTTTTGTAATTGTCCTTCTCCTCTTTTATTGATTTCCCTGCTTGCTGCCAGCTCCTCCTAATTTGACTGAGAGACCAGAGACAGAATTCAATTTGAGCATTGCAAGGATTAGGTATGAGAAGGGGAAGGGCAAACTGACAAATGGAAAGTTTGGCCAAAATGTATTGTCTGGCAAAATCATCTGCACAGTGAAGAATTGCCATCTGTATATCCATAGGGTGAATGTAGGGCCTGGCATTAGTGGCTGCTGAAGGATTAGTGGTGCTATTACTGTCTTCAAATAGATCTTCATATGGATCAAAAGCCTCCTTTTCTTGATTTGAGGTGCTTGGATAGACTTGCTTCTCTGTGTATTCATCATCCTTGATGATCAGGTATCTCAGCCCATAATCCAGCATCAGTAGCTTCTGTAGGAAATAGTAGGGAAGCTCTCTTTCAGAGCAGGGCTGGGTGTTGTACACAGGATTCTTGGAGATCACATGGAAGTTAGCTCTGCTCATCGTTTTTGGGTAGTAATGTTCTAGGCCTAGACGCTGGAGTATTTCTAGGAAGGCTCTATTTTCTATGACCTCCCGTTTGTTACTTTCATTATCATGTGGTTCATGGGGCTCTTTCTTTCCACGGAAAAGACTTTGCAATTGTTTTTTCACATCCTCCATTTGCAATGAAGAGACGGTGGCCTCATAATCCCCATCAATGAGCAATCTCAAGTCTTTTTCTAGGTTTTCCCAATCATGATCTGCCCCAAGTTTGGTGAGGACATGTACAACTTCTTTAGACAAAGATTGTCCCATGTGACGTCTTACTAATGCCAAGCGTTCTGTTTTCTCCTCTGGAGAAGCAACTTTGATGCCAAGTGTAGCTGTCAGACCTGTGAGCACCAGGAATGCCTGAGCCTTGTAGTTGCAAATATTTTTGAGCTCTTGGTATTTATCTAGGGCAGTTTGCATTTTATCCAGTAGGAAGTCTAACTCATCACACCCAAGGAGATACTGAAATGTATTGTTTACCACATGATATCCTGCACCAGCTGCAATCAAAAGTAGCAAGATGTGTGTGTCTGGCTGCCCCGTTTCTTGGAGGTATCTCAAGAAGCAGCCAAGAGACAAGCTGACCTCGTAAGTCGCCTTGCTTTGAGCTTCCTCCACTGATTCTGTGGATTCAGACTTGGCCTTTACTTCCATAAGGTCATTCTGGGTTTTTTTAAAGATTTTAATTAATTCAGAAAATTGGGTGATATTGACATTCTCTTCCTCTGGTTCTGACTGAAATATCCACTGCATGATGGAATGAGCCTGAGGAAAGTTTGTCACTTTGTAGATGTGAGGATCCAAAAGGCTGCACAACTGAGATTTAATAAATTTAGTTTCATAAATGGAATACTGTTTGCAGAAGTTGACAGTGTCTACCAGAAAATTCTGCAGACTCCTATCTGTGAGGCATATATTAGTCCAAGCGTTATAACTTTTTATTTTTTCACTTAATCTTTGCATGAAATTTATCAGCTTTTTAAGCTGCTCTTCAGGATCAGATACCTCCCAGGATTTCACATCCTCTAGGAAAAGCCTAGCCTCCTTCTGAACACTCAGTAATTCTTCTCCCTCCTGGATCTGGGCAGTAAGACCAGTCAGAGCAGTGTAGCTGTCTTTCAGGCAGTTAGCTACCTGATAAGGATCCTTAAAATCGCTTCGGTGGCTGGTGAGGATGATGTCCCAAACGGGCACCAGCTGAATTCCCCGGTCAATGACACACCAGGTTTGATTATTGGCAACTAGGCCAGCTTTCCACTGTGAAAGGCCATTTGCTTCTGGTGGGCCACCTGTCTGGGCCACAGATAATTGGACTTTGGTTTGGAGATTTTGGAAGGTTGTTGCCTGAGAGGCTGTTTTTGAATGAGAGTCTGACACATCCACACCTGCAGCAACATTCACTCCAAAGCCACTGTAGCTGCCCCTTATGTAAATATCCAGGGCCTCTGCAGCTTGCTGTTTCACTTCTGCCAGCTGCTCACTTTGGAAGCCCTCTGAAATGGCTTTCCACCAGTAGATTCCTCCCAGGTGCAGAGGGCCCTGGTTAGCATGAGAGCCAAACCTGTGGAAGAAGGCTTCAGTCCTGCGCCTCAGCAAGGGAAGTTTGTCTGGGTCTTCTGGCTGACCTGAAAGGTCTTCAATGCATTTCAGTTCCTGTAGAGCTGCCTTGGAGAACTGGAGCTGGTCAGTGGGAAATAGGCAGGAGGCCAGTGGGATGTAGTTGAACTTGGTTGAGCAGAAGTAAGAGTGCTTAGAATGTGACTGTTGGGTTTCCTTGGATTCTGAATGTTTGCTCTGATTCATAGCAGCTTCCAGGCTAAATCCCCAACCTCCACCCTTTGCTGAGGCAGTTACACTGAAGCCCAGCTTCTCTACAGCCTGGGTGAACATGGATTCTTTTTGAGAAGATGTAAATTCCTTTGTTTCCATCCGTGTACTCTGCGCAGGGCCACAGAGTGAGAACTCCTTGGGGACACTGAGTAGCTCCTCTTTCTTCTCTATCAGGCCCCTTTGGTTACTGGTTTTGTAAATTCCCTGAAGGGCTAGTCCTCCAGATGCATGTCGCACCAGCTCTCTATCTGGAAGATTCTTCCTGTGAGACAGTGTCCCCTCCATAAGTTTGAGTTGTCCCAGCATGTTTTCCATGACATCTCTTAGGGACTTTTCGGGACGTGGCCAGAACTCTTTGGGGATCTCCATTGCCTGCATCAGCTCTGCTTCCTTTTTCCTCACTGCCTCTTCCTGTCGCTGCCTCCCTTCTGCCAGCATCTCTCGTAGCTCCTGCAGTGCCTGTTCTGCCTGCTTCTGCCTTTTCTTTATTGTTTCCACCTGAGACTCCTGTAACTCTGAAAGAGTATTTGAGTATGACAGGTTAAGCAGCTTCTCCAGGGCCCTTTTCTCCCAGGGATGTTGTGCCTGGGATTGCAGCTTCTGGAGTTCTTTTTCTTCTAGGTGTTGTAAGCCTTGGGCACAGGTCACACCCAGGTGTTCCTGCAGCTTGGGCAACCAGTACTCAACTGCCAATCCTGCTTCTCTCAACATCTCTTGGAGATCTTGCCCATTTTTGCCTCTGAGCAGGAGCTCATTAGGGGTAGACTCTTCTGCGTCCATGGCTGTGGGACGAAAAGACACTCAGTTAGCCTTTGGCATGTTAATTTACAGAACTCTGTGATTAATTTGCAGAAATCTGATGCTTTTCTAAACACTAATAATGAACTATCAGAAAAAGAAATTGAGGAAGCAGTCCCATTTATGATCACATTAGATAGAATAAAATATCTGGGAATAAACTTAATCAAGAAGGTGAAAGACCTATACTCTGAAAACTATAAATACCAATGAAGGAATTTGGAAATGATACAAAGAAATGGAAAGATATCCTCTGTTCCTAGATTAGAAGAATTAATGTTGTTAAAATGTGCATACTGCACAAAGCAATCTATAGATTTAATGCAATCACTATCAAAATACCCATGACACTTTTCACAAAAGTAGAACAAATAATCCTAAAATTTATTTGGAACCACAGAAGACCAAATTGCCAAAGCAGTCTTGAGAAAAAAAGAAAGATGGAGGTATCACATTCCCTGATTCAGACTATACTACAAAGCTACAGTAAGCAAAACAGCATGGTACTGGCCTAAAAACAGACACATAGATCAATGGAACAGAATAGAGAGCCCAGAAGTATATCTACACACTTATGGTCAGTTAATCTACAACAAAAGAGTAAGAACACAATGGAGAAAAGACAGTTTCTTCAATAAGTGGTGCTGGGAAAACTGGACAGCTACGTTAAAAGAATGAGATTAGCAAAAAATGGGCAGAAGACCTAAAAAGACATTTCCCTGAAGAGATGGCCAACAAGCATGTGAAAAGATGCTCAGCATTGCTAATTGTTAGAGAAATGCAAATCAAAACCACAATGAGGTATCACCTCACACCAGTCATAATGGCCATCATCAAATAATCTACAAATAATAAATGCTGGAGAGGGTGTGGAGAAGAGGGAACACTTGTATACTATTACTGAGAATATAAGTTGGTTCAGCCACTGTAGAAAAGATTGTGGAGGTTCCTCAAAAATTAAAAACAGGACCACAATATTGTCTAGCATCCACTTCTGGATATATATCCAAAGGAAGTGAAGACAGGGAATTGAAGAGATATATGCACTTCCATGTTTATTGCAGCATTATTCGCAATAGCCAAGATATGGAAACAGCCTAAGTGTCAGTGCATGGCTTAACAGATAAAGATTTACTACACACACACACAATGGAATATTTATATTATTCAGTCATGAGAAAGCAGAAAATCTTGCCATGTGTGTGTAACAACACAGATGGACCTTGAGTGTATTATGCTGAGTGAGATAAGTCAGACAGAGAAAGACAAATCCTGTATAATATCACTTATATGTAGAATCTAAAAAGCCAAACTAGTAAAAACAGAGAGTAGGATGCTGGTTACAAGGGGTTGGAAGGTGTAGGAATTAGGGAGATGTTGTTTAAGGGTACAAATGTGCAACCAGTAGATAAATAAGTCCTAGACATCTAATGTTCAGATAGTGATTATAAGCAACATACTGTGTTATAAACTTCAAAGTTACCAAGAGACTATATCTTAATTGTTCCCACCACAATAAAGAAATGATCATGTGATGTGATAAAGGTGTTAGCTAACTCTATGTTGGTAATATTGCAATATATAAATGTATCAATTCAGCATGGTATATACCTTAGACTTATGCAATGTTATATGTTAATTATATCTCAGTAAATAAATAAAATGCACTTCTTACCTGGTTTATACTTGTCACTCACTTCTTACTCTTCATCTGACACTAGTTAATAATATCTTTGTATTATGAATAACTGTTTTATATTATGAACTGTATATGGATTATGAAGATCTCTTTTCTACTGATGCCATCTTAATGTGTGTATGTAGGACCAAATGTTCTAGTATTCAGTGTTTCCTCAATGTTATGTTTTTCCCCCCAATGCCTTTGGACATATCTTTGGGCAGAAGATGAGATGAGATTTTACATGTCGCAACTTCACACATTATTCAGGTTTCCCCTCTTTTTGGAATTCCTGTCCTACTGAATGTCACTATCGTACTTCCAGGTCAATGGGTGTCCTACTCATACTGAATGCAGTTCACCATGTCCTTTCAATTTATCCATTTAAATCTCTCTTCAATCTCAATTCTTTTTAATCCCCTACCAGCTCTCCAAAAGATTTTGCCTTCACCTTGTCTTTATTGGATTTCTATAATTTTCATCTCATCTTACACTCATTCTTATTTTGTGCTTTCCATCTTCCCCAATGTCACTAAAATTTGAATCTAGATTTATGGCAGACTCAGAAACTCAGAACAACGTTTTCAACGGAAGATATCTAAAATATCTAGATAAATTTTTAAGACAAATTCTTTGGAGCCTCAAGGAATTTACTGGATAGTGAAGTAATATCTGATGGAAGAGGTAAATAAATTTTAAGCAACTGAAATATTTCCATTACAAATTAAAGCCAACACTTAAGACCTTGGCATACACCAAGGAGGGCAAATAAATTCACAATCAGACATATCATAGTGGAACTGCAGAAAATAAAACAGCAAAAACAAAGCATTTAGAGAAAAACAGATTTTATCTCCAAACAACTAATAATTAGAGAGAGGGCTGACTTCTCAGCAGCATTGATGGAAGCCAGAAGCCAGTGGAATGGAATTTTAAATTTATTGAAAGAAAATAGCTGACAAACTAGGATTCTGTACAGAGTTAGATATCCTTAAAGAGTTACGGTGGAAGAAAAACATGATTGAAAAGAACACATTGACAGAGTTTGCTACTTGGAAATGCACGTTGAATGAACTACTAAGGCATGTTTTTTCAGGAGAAGGAAAATATCACCAACAGGTCCTTGCGGTATTTGAGAGGAGGGTCAAAGATTCTATTGATTTTGGTGCCATTTGTTAAGTAGAATATATGTTGCAATTTCTAATATAATGTCAAACAGAAGAGTAACTGTCAAACTAACAGAGAAAAAATGAAATAACAAAAACACTTGATCATACAGCTTATCAAAATTTGTGGGCTACAGTGAAAACAGTGCTTAGAGGGAAATTTACATTGAATGCATATATAAGAAAAAATTATCTGAAATCAATAATCTAAGTTTCCACCTTAGGAAATGAAGAGAAAATTAAATTCAAATAAGCAAAAGAAAAGAAATAATGAAAACTAAAGCAGAAACCAATAAAATTGAAAACAGGAAATCAATAGAGAAAATCAATAAAACCATAATTTGATTCTATGAAAATACCAACAAAAGTGATAATTCAGACTATGAAAAGAAGGAGGGAAGGCACAAATTACTAATACCAGAAATAAAATAGGGGTTATGAATATGAATCCTATAGACATTAAGAGGATGAAGAAAAGAGTACTATGAACAACTGTTTGCTCTCAAATTTGATAACCTAGATGAAATACACTAGTTCCTTGGAAGACAACAAGCTATCATAGCTTACATGAAAGGAAATAGATAATCTGAATAGGCCCGTGTGTATTAAAAAAAATTGAATCAATAATTAACAACCCATCCAAAACAGAAAGCGTCAGTCCCAGTGGGATTCACTGGTGAATTCTACCAGACATTTAAGGA